>NC_135572.1:203053001-203678001 GCF_965152235.1 Eretmochelys imbricata
CACTGGGGCCTGAGCCAGCAACACCTGCAAGCAAATTGTAAAAATGGGAGGAGTCCGACACGGAGTTTAATGAGACTACTTGTGTGCTTCAAGTTCAGTATGTGCTTGCCTGCTTTGCTGGATCAGTCAGAGAGCTCTGCAGCTTGCACGATCAAGCCCCTAATTGACATTCATCGTTTCCCAATCCATTCGCAGCTCCTTAGTCATTTATTTTGACTCCTAGGCAAAGACATTGAGATGAAAACTCCTGGAGGATGGGTGAGGTCCCAGAAGACTAGAGAAGGGAAAACATAATACCTGAACAAAGAGGACCAATCAGCCTAATTTTGATACCTGAAAAAGATACTGGAACAGGTTATTAAACAATCCATTTGCAAGCACCTAGAGAATAATAGGGTTATCAGGAATAGCCAGGATAGATTTATCAAGAACAAATCATGCCAAACCAAACTAATTTTCTCCTTTGACAGGATTACTCACCTAGTGGATGTGGGGAGCGGGTGGAAGCAGATGATGTGGTATATCTTGATTTTTAATTAGGCTTTTGACATAGCCCCACATCACATTCTCATAAGCAAACTGGGGAAACATGGTCTAGATAAAATTACTATAAAGTGGGTGCATAACTGGTTGAAAGATCTTACTCAAACAAGTAGTAATCAGTGGTTCACGGTCAAACTGGGAGGGCATATCTAGTGGGGTCCTACAGGGGTCAGTCCTGTATTCAGCACTAGTCAATATTTTCATTCATGATCTGGATAATGGAGTGGAGAGTATGCTTATAAAAATCTGCAGATGACGACACCAAGGTGGGTGGGGTTGCAGGCACTTTCGAGGACAAGATTAGAATTCAAAATGACTGTGACAAATTTGAGAATTCGGTCTGAATTCCACAAGATGACATTCAATAAAGACAAGTACAAAGTATTTCATTTAGAAAGGAAAACTCTAATGCCCAACTACAAAATAGGGAATAACTGGCGAATTGGTAGTACTGCTGAAAAGGATGTGGGGATTATAGTGAATCACAAATTGAATATGAGTCAACAATGTGATGCAAAAAAGGCTAATATCCTAATGTTATGAAGAGTAGTGTTATATGTAAGATGTGGGAGCTAATTGTCCTGCTCTACTTGGCACTGGTGAGGCCTCAGCTGGAGTACCGTGTCCAATTTGGGCACATGCTTTAGGAATGATGTGGACAAATTGTGGAGAGTCCAGAGGAGGGCAACAAAAACAATAAAAGGATTAGGAAACCTAACCTACCAGGAAGGGTAAACAAACTGGGCATAATTTAGTCTTGAGAAAAGATGACTAAGGATGGGGGGAGACAAACAACAGTCTTCAAAGTAGGTTAAGGGCTGATATAAAGAGGACTGATCAATTGTTCTCCATGTCCACTGAAGGTAGGGAAAGATGTAATGGGCTTAGTCTGCAGCAAGGTTAGATATTAGGGAAAAAACTTTATAACTAAGCAGGTAGTTAAACTCTGGAACAGGATTCCAAGGACGATAATGGAATCACCATTGTTGGAGGTTTTAAAAACAGATTGGACAGACAGGGATGGTCAGGGACGGTCTATGCATATTTGGTCCTGCCACAGCACAGGGGGCTGTACCAGATGACTTCTTGATGTCCCTTCCAGTCCCTACATTTCCATGATTCTATGTGCAGGTGGGATTTTTAACAGCACTCAGCGGTGGTATAACTCTCAGCCCACTGATGTCAATCACCCAGCATATGCACCATTTTTCAGTTTGACAATGGTATTTTTCTCTCATTCTAAATGCAGCAAAGCCTCTGGGCCTTTGACCCAGGGTCCTAACCTGAATCACAAGTCTCTCAGCTAGGGCTGAGGTTGGTATGAAGAACTGACTCCAACCTGCCCCTAGAACTTGATCTCAATAATTTCTGAGGTTCAAAGGAAGCTCTAATTACATTTTTCTTCATTAGTTTTCATTCCCCTGTTTCTCTGCAAATCCCCTGGCTGGATGAGGCTCCAAGTACTGAAACGTCTTGGGAAGCAAAGATGGGCATGAGCTTTGAATTTTAGATCTAGATCCAATCTCTCCCCAAGTTCAGTGGTATTAGACGCTCTCATAAAATTTCTGTCCCATTTTTGCAGACTCAAGCGGTTGGAAATGTTTGGGGAAGTATCAGCTGTGGGTACCCATCTGAATGGATTGTCCTGAAATTGGCTAATCACTATTTCCAGTCTTGGAGGACCGGATGAGGCTCTTCAGAAAGGACCAAAAATAGAGTCTCCTGTGCACTTATACAAATATATGAAGTAGCTCAAACAGAAGTTATGGTATTGATGCAGAAATTACTGGGTGAGGTTCTCTGGCCTGTGATATGCAGGACTCAGCAGGTCAGACTAGATGATCATAAAAGGTCTCTTCTGGCTCTAAAATGTATGAATCTGAATTCTATTTCCCCTTTCTCCTCTAATGCAAAGTGTTGTCCTCTATTCCCAAGTCCCAGTCACTCTTTTCACAGTTCAAGGAAACTGGCCTTTTCCACTGAGAAAATGCAGAGGTCACACTTCTTTGCTCTGTGATTTACTACTTTTTTGTTACTTACACTTATGAGCCTTGAGAAAAGGAAGTGACTTTCTTCAAAGCTATACTCACTGAGTGGAGAACAGCTATTGAGGTGCTTTCCAAGAGTGGTTCCCAGTCCTTTGGGGGCAAATGTACCACTTTACAAACCCAACAACTGCAGTCTAGTGCATGTTGTCTCCCATTCAGATGTATGGAATCATGAGGGTGGACTTTGAGCACCTCAAGCACCATTGTGAGTGAGGTATCACACAACGGAAGAGAAGAAAGGTGTGACAGGGCAATTAAATTTAATTATTTTAGGAGAACACTGTATTAAATATAAAAATGTTTCCACATTATTGTTGGATTATATGTAAGATCTCCAGGAGGGAGATGTGACTAATGTAAACCCTGGGAATGTTATGCACTTATAAAAGGATTATTTGAAACAATGTGAACTTTTAAAGTTAAGTGTAGTGAGTTTCCCAGAAAGTCTCTAGGGGGAGGTATGCAAATATAAGCCCTCTGGGTGTGCAAGAACTCAGCCTTTTGAAGCTTTGCCCTGGGGAAGGGACCTTTGATCTGTCCTCATAACAGGTGATTAGCAGACAAAGACTCAGACTGTATAAAGGAGTGAGTTACAGATTCATGGAGGTGCTTTTTCCTGAGCCAAGGCATATTATGAACTTGTAACCACAGGAGAAGCCCTTGGTGGGGTTTGAAGGACAGTTTACCTGCCAAAGCCCTTGTTGGAGCTGAGGTGATTTCTGGTAAGCTTATTAGTATGTGTGCAGTTTTGGTTATTATATTCATGCTTTTTCTGTAATGCTTTTCCCTTAAGAATAAATGTGCTTGCTTAAAAAGAGCTGTGCAGTAACTTATAACTGTGGGCAATTCCCCACACTGTTTTTAGCCTGTGAGAACAAAGCAAAGCAGGCCTGCTTAGGCAGTCTGGCTTGCTGTACAATTCACAGCAAAGGCAAGGAACTCTGCAGCCTGGGAATACCCCAGTCAGGAAGGAGGGAGAGAGAGAGAGAGAGAGAGATGCGAGTCTCCACCCTACAGAGGTGATGGCTAGGGAGCCAGAAGCCTGAGAGTGGGTGCCCTGGCCGGGCCACGGAGGAGGAAATACAGGTGCAGTTGCCCTGAAGTGTGACAGCAGGCATAGAGGCTTGTATTTAAAGTAGGAGTCAGGGAGTCCACACATCACGTAAGGAGTCTGTACGACTAGTACAAGTGGTTAAGAACATCTACTTCATGAGTTAATGTGAATGATTTAGTGACTGGCCATTTCTGTAACTTTCCGAGAGCACATATTTGCATATATTTAAGACAAAACACAACTTCAAGCAGTTTTGAAATCATAGTGCGGCAGTAATGGTCACTGCCCATCAACCACCTTGACCCACCAGATGCAAATAATTTAAATTGTCTTGTCCAAGGGCAAGCAAATGTTGAACTAAGAAAATAGATCTTGCACTGCACATTAAAAGCCAGCAAACTCAAATGTATGGCAGGCCAACAGAGAGAGAGAGAGAGAGAGAGAGAGATATCCATGCCATGGACCCCTACTTAGATACCATGGTGATAGGAGCCATAGAAAAAGCACAAATTGATGGATGGAGAGCATCCTGCCCCAGTTGTCAAGAGTTCAAATCTAGGGACTGTCAACAGGGGTATTTCAGCTATGGGATACTGCAGTAAGACCCATCATCTTGAAGGGAAGAGGACAACAGTAATATGAAACCTCAGTATTCATCAGCCCCATATGAAAGGGAGTCAAATTCTACTCTCATCTACACTCAAAGCAGGGGTTGCATAAGCATAATGGAGAGCAGCAAATTAACTAGCTGTCCAGAGATACTCAGCATCTCCAGGATCCTGCAGCAATAACTAGAGGCATGGGAGTCATGTTACGTGATTCTTCTATTTATGTTATGTATTTATTTTATACTGAGGCTGCACTAATCAACAAAAATCCATCTTCTCAGAAGCTACAAAAGACATTTTCCAGTCTGGTTGACCCTGTGGCTTTATGGACTTGCACACTGATCTATCATATTACATACCTGGATGCAGCCTTTCATCAATTTCCCGACACTAGTTGGTTACTATTCACATGAAATGAATACTGATTGGCCAGCATCTACATACCATGAATTCTGATTGGCTCGTTGCTCAAGAGCATGAAGGTCACTCACTGAATTGTTCTGCGCTTCAGTCAATATTGTCCCATGTGATCCTGCAGCCCTGTTTTTGAAGAGCATTATCTACTTGAAAACCAAATCCCTGCATCAGAATGCCAACCATGAGCGCAGCCTGTGTCTCTTCCCTAGAACACCACTCCAGCTTGGAGCCGCTATTATTTCTTCTCATCCTTTTTTAAAGTCCACAAGATCTTATTAAGAGCACTATACATGGGCTAGGTGGTAGTGGGAAATGGTGAAGATGGGAGAGTGTGAGCATCATTTATCAAGGAAGCTGGACAAATGCCGCAAACATTTCTATGAATATTCATTTGAATGTTTAAAAAAATATCACATTGTGTTTGTGCCCCTTTAGGGGCTGCCTTCCACACACATTCTAATAAGTTTCCTCACAGGAATGATCACGGAAACAGCAAATATTATAGGATATTCCAGAAAGCAAATTCCATGTGTGTACATGTGAGTATTTGCACCTGAAAGTCAATCTCCAAAGCTGCACTCATCCAATCAGGGGCTAAATATAACATCATGTGACTGGTGTGTCTGGTTGAATACAAAGTGAACTGTTCACTAGTCAATTACACACACAGAATGGCTGGCAGACATTTTTTGACTAATAGTTTCAAATAAAATCATTATTTGTTCACAAGCAGAAAAGGAAGTAATGCAGGGGTTCTCAAACTGGGGGTTGTGACCCCTCAAGGGGTCTTGAGGTTATTATGTGGAGGGTCACGAGCTGTCAGCCTCCACTTCAAACCCCACTTTGCCCCCAGCATTTATAATGGTGTTCAATTAAAATCATTTTTTAATATATTTGTAAGGGTGGGTTGCACTCAGAGGCTTGCTGTGTGAAAGGGGTCACCAGTACAAAAGTTTGAGAACCACTGAAGTAATGTTTCTAGAAACAATTTGCAAAAGATTAGTCTCCCAATTTAATTCTTACCAGTGGAGTAGGGATTTAAAAATATTGTCTTATTTACTAACCTCTACCCCATCCATCCCAGGCTTCTTAGCATCTCATTAGTGACTCTGCCATTGGCTAACCTCAGATACAGCCCAGTTCAGAAAACGTAAATCATATTTACCTTCCTCCTTATTCCTCCTTACCTTCCTCCTTCCTCCTTCCCTTCCTCCTTATGTATGTACTGCTTACCACTGATATTTTGTCCTTTTCTACCCACTTCCATCCAAAAATCCCAAAGGACTTTACAAACATGTTGGAGTTGAAAATTTCATAATCCCCATGAGAGACGTCAGTGTCATTATCCAATTTAATAGAGGGGGAAACTGACACACAGAAAAGTGACATGAACAGCCCAAAGTCACACAGGATGTCAAGGAAAGAGCTGGGATTAGAACTCAGGACACCTACGTCGCAGTCTTGTTCCTTAACCACCTCCAGACCAGCCTTTGTGCCCCTTCCAAATGAAGGATGCAGATGGGAGTGGTATATTGAGTACAGTATAGTGAGCACTTCAGTTTGGAGGCACCCAAACAGCAGACATTTAAGGGGACACCACATGAGTGAACAGCCTCGTACAGAGGGTCACTTGCAAAATGGCCCTTAATTAATGAGCACGTGTGCAGTTAAGGAGCATGATAGGAACCTTCCTAAATTCTAAATCTAATACCACTGCTCCCCATTCCCTGGTTGGCAGCTATAATAGTGCCAACCTTTCCCTAGTGAGGAAGGCAGCTGTGTTCCACAAAGTGCCAAAACTCAGTCTTTTCCAGCTATGGTTGAAAGAAGGAAAGGGTTACAGAGAAGAAACTTAACCATTTTCCTCGATTTTCTCTTTGAGGGAGTAAAAATAGTGAGCTGGAAAATCCAGATGATCTCATAATTGGTTATTGATGAGTGCCAAGGGCAGTGGTGACTGTTTGCACTGATAGAAAAATCTCTCATCGTGCGTGATGCTGGCATTGATCTGCTTTAGCAGTATAAAGCAACGTCCTTCCTGTCCCGACTCAGGAGAACGGAGGAAATTACCCAGCAAACACAAGGCAGGGAAGCAACGGATCTGCCTGGCTGAGGGAGCAGAATGCTTGCTTTTGTTGTTGTAGCTGATACATTGCCAGTTGAAATTTTATCTACAGGAACCCAAGCCAGCCAGTAGGTTTCACTTTAAATCAAATGCTTTGTTTATAAGAAGAAAAGAAAAATATCACTCAAATGCCCAACACCAGTGCTGATGAGGCTGGTGAAGCAGTAGAGATCCAAGAACCATCAGGCACTCAATGTTTCAAAACCCCATTCTTCACGCTCTTCTGATGAACTTAATGGCAGGTGATGGCCTCTTCCCTGGATTCTTAAACCTGTTTCTCTCCCCCTCTTTTCCTCCATGACTTCTCTCCTCTCTCTACTTCTGTGCTGTCCATCTGTATTCTCTCTCTTTCCCTATTAGACTTAAGCTCTTCCAGGTAATAGCTTTTATATTTGGCTGTAAACTTTCATGCACACCTATGGCTCTAAAACAAAACAAAGAACAACAGGAGTTCCCTTCCTCTCTACATTCTCTTTCTCCAGTTTCCTTTGTGTGCTCCATCACTCTGTCTCTCTTCATTCCCTGCATATCATCCCTCTCTCCCCCTCTGTGTTTCATCTCTCTTCTTCAATCTCTCCCTTCCACCTCTCTCTTCCTCTATGCACTCCATCTTTTTATGCCAGTCCAATTATTGACTGATTCAACGTTGTCTTTTCTCCCACTCTTCTTTCTCCCTTTTATCTCCCACAGTGACTCAAGCCTTGTCTCTCCCTGCTGGTTTCAGGGATGCTGTTGTTTGGGGTTTTTCGGTTGTGGGTTTTGTTTTTTAAAAATCATCACATCCCTCTTTGCTGTTTAGCTGCCCGTCACTTCATTTTCCTGTCTCTGCCTCCCTGGGCTGGTGCATCATTATCTCCTTTCTCTGTGTTAGCTCATCATTTCCCACTGAGGCTGTTATTAACTATGCTGAGAAATGTATGAACAGTGGCCAACAAGGTCACTGGGACCCCACTTCAAAATGATGGGAGCACAAATGGAAAGTGGCATGATAGGCAATGGGAAAGGGGAAGAAGTAAGTGGACAGGGAGCATTGAGACTTCATTGGCCTGGACCATGGAGGGGAAACTGGCAGCTGAGTTGAAAGGGTACCAAACATCTTGCTCCTCACAAAGGCACCATAATTAAAATCCCCCTGGTAAAGGCTGGCTGCAGCCAGCATGTGAACGATTCTTAGTGATCCAAACTCTGCCTGTTGCAGTTTAGATCAAGTTTCATTTTACAGAAACATCTCCCTAGGCCTGCTGACAACTTCAGGCCAGACAGAAATTCCTTTCAATTAAAAAGCTCACAGGAGAATCCCACTGCAGTGACACAAATCTCAAGCATGGGAGGGGGAAGAATGGCAGCCTTCAGCACTGATAGCAGCGGACAGGGTGTGCCAGTGTCTGACCCTAATATAGGGAGAAGCACAGATTCCAAAAATTATTTGGTCTGATCCTGGGTGGGTAAAGGGTCATGGTCCCTGACACCAGAGGGAAGGAGTAAGGGTGTGTGTATGTGTCACAGTCTCCAGTAATGTGGGGAAGGAGATGATCACACTTTCTGACACTGTTGGTGTGGGGTCTCTGACAGTCTCTAGTATTGATACGTAGGGAGAGATATTTCCATTACCAGCTAAAAGAGGGGCTGTCCACTATGAAGGGGATGAGATTTGACTCTACAGGAGCGAGGGGCATGGTCTCTGATTCCAGTAAGATGTGGTCACACCGAGTGTTGGGCTCAGTCTATCTACCTGATGTGTCTCTCAAGGAGTAACTGTGTTAGAGTCAGTAAAATGACACCGGTGTGTAAATGTAATGCCAACAGACCCCCGTCGTCAGTGGGCGGGATCGAACTTGGGACCTCTGCAGCTAAATACATGAGCCTCTACTGCATGAACTAAAAGCCACATGGCCCTTAGCTAAAGGCTGTAGAGCAAACTCATTAATCTTTCTGTAAGTGGTCTTGGTGCCACTCAATGGGACAGAGCACCACACCCAGGAGGTGTGTGGTTTACATAAGCAGTGTAGGTGGGAGGAGATTGAACCTCATGGTGTGTCCCTAATGAAGGTAGTCTCTGAACCTGAAATTGAGATAGTAGTTTCTGAAAGGATTATATGCCGTCATGCAGAAAGATTGCTATTTCTGACAGGCAGCCGAAGGGGTGGTCTCTCTCTGCCCCCCTCCACCATGAACTGTTGGGGCTTCTGTCCTGACCCCTGACTTTTGCCCCCACCTGTCTCCTGCCACCCCCACTGCAGCTCTGTTTCCTGAGAGGGATGCTCTTTCAAGGCCCTTCGTTGTCGCTTTTTACCAATTTTTATCAAAATTTTCCCAGATTTTACAAAAGCTCTGTTCAGGGGGGGTTTTAAACCAAGTTTTAACCTGAATTTGGACCTCCCATATACATGAAAATACACCTTATGTTAAGAAAAGCCAAATCATTACATTAGGCAGATGTGTTTATGTTAATAATAAATCAGTGTAAGTATGCATGTGAAGCTGTCTGTTTAAGTAAGGCAATGTAGCGGAAGATACACACACATGTAAGGCATAGGCACAGGTGGACATCAGTGCTCGAGTTCTAAATAAGCACCAGAACTCCCCAGGACTAGCTCTCCACTCTGGAAGAGGAGATGGCAGCTTGGTTACCTGAGCTGCCCAGGTTACAGAGCCACCCTCTCTCCTTCAGTAAATATGAGCCAGCGCAGGAGTACTCTTCTTTCTTTCTTTCTTTCTTTCTATGTCTTGCTTTTGTTCTGTCCTCCCCCCACCACCCCCAATATTTACCCAGAAAACTGTGAAGTTAATTTTTCCACTGATCTTCACCCTTTTTTTAGTTTTTGTAATAAATACTGATAAGGTCCCAGGAAATTTTAAACTAAACAAAACCCCCAAAAAGAAGGGCCTTGATGGTTTTACAGTGACACTCCCACCATGTTTAAAGATCAGATGCTTTAGTTTGCATGGATCTTGCAGTACCCATCTGGGAAATTAAAGGCACCCTAAGAGTTCATTTTTCATACTCCCAGGCAGAAGACCTCATTAGCAAGCAGTAAAGGGTGCAATATCTCTTAGTTACTTTCAGGAGAAAACCCTGAAGGGGACAATGTGGTTTTATTAAAACAAAAACAAACAAACAAACTTCAGCAAGCTTGTAAAGTTAAAGTGAAGTTACACTTCCTAAAATTTCCTTCAAACACTGAATAGAAAATTGCTCAGTTAATGTCACCCAAACAAACTTAACTCTGGCCCCTGTCCTACCGACTTACTATGCTAATCTTCTCAGGCATCTTGCACATAAAATGGGCATACTTTGATTAATAAGCTTTTGACAAGGACTGTAAGGTGATACGTCAAATCCATTTTATTCACCTGAGCTGAGGAGCTCTGCAGACTTCAGCAATGGGCATATTTCATAAATGGTCAAAGAAAAAGAAAAATCAAGCAACTACGTTGATTTGGTTCTGTTTATACATTCCTGTGTGAGTTCACCGTCACACTCACTTCCAACATAAGATACCTGATTTTTGGTCTGGCCCTTTGGTTTGTAGCTCTGATAGCATAGCTATGTGCCTACGCCAAGCTTAAGATTTTGACCACACTTTTACATTGAAAGCTCTGTACACTTTTATAGAAAACTATCCTGAATAATTGTCCTTAATGGGGTTTCTTTCTGCAACCACAAAAGCCTGTGTTTTTTCCAGTGACCGTGCATGGATTTAAAGAAGGCAGGTTTGCTTTGCCATAGTGATGTAAGACAGGGACAACTGGCATGCTATAGGACTATACACTCAACTAGTTAGATCATTTCTCAGTTGCACAGTCCCTTATGCAATGAAGATGTACCTTGGCTGAGGACAGGGTTCTCTCTTGCTTTGAGGTGTTCTTGTTCCCTGGGTGGTGAAACAGAGCTAAACGTAGCTGGTGGACCCTAATGGTGCATTTCCAGATTTTTTTTTCTTTTTCTTTTTTTTTTTGAAAGTCTAGCCTTCACTTTTGAAGTGAGAACTTTGTAGAGTGTGCAACAGCCTTTTGAGCTCTGTAAGCTATGTGGAATCTATTGTATTGAGTAAATAATGGTGGTCTCCCAAGCCCCTAAAAAAAACAACAAAAAACCCCAAACTCAATCAAAAAGGTGCTTACCAAGAGTGCCAGATTAAAACAAAGCTGGAGTTTGTAGACCAAATTGTTTTGGACCTACAAGGCTAAAAATAAACATTAGAAAAATATACTGGAAGTGAAGCCCAGCTCAGGATTTGACCTACCACATCTTCCAAACCCTTTGTCCAAGTTACTCCACAGTTCCCAAACTGTACTCTGACCATAGATTAGGAATGTGACGTTTAAGGTATTTTTCGCAAAGTTAGGTCTGTGTGCAGGTGTGGGGAAAATCAGGCTTATAACGAGGAAGAGCGCTTTAATCTTAGCTCTCTAGATACTAATGGCTCAGTATAATACACCAGGAAAATATCAGAGTAGGATGTATCTCATCATATACAACATACATTCCACTAGAGCCAAACCTATATCATATTTAACTATGCCTGACCCATTCCTTAGCAAAGGTCAGCCCTATAGCTTAGGAAGCATGTAGTCAGAAGCACTGATTCATTGCTTAAGGAACTCACAATGGGGTGGTATGCATTTCCTGAAGTGCCTACAAGTCACCCTGCAGTGTAAGGAACACCACACGGCTCACAGTGCTTGTGGAAACCAGTAGTAACAAAATGATTCTGCATTCCCATGTCCCAAAAGACATTAACTCTCATGCAGACCAACTTATTCATGCAAACATTGGAACTTCTAGGCCAAAAAATATCTGTGAATTATGACAAGCCATAAAAAAGTTAGGAAAATGTCCAAGAAGTGAGATCACTTCATTATTGTTGGACTTTCTTAAACCACCTTCTGGAACATTTCAGTCTCACAACAATTCTCATCTGATACAAATTCACATGTGAATTTTCAAGCAGACCATTTTTGGATTGGCCAGATTAGGGGACATGTTAAAATTGGGTTTATAATGAAAGACATGCATCAACCTTAACTATGGAATAGACAAGTCTCTCTTAAGAATGCATGGCTCACTTTACCTTTTGTTAATAACAGTGCATGCATTTGATTTTGATTCTAATGTGAAGGTCAGCCAAACAAAATACCACATGGATATGAACACATGCACACAAACATGTACACACAGACAAGAACATGCACATATGTGCACAAGAACACATACACAAAACTTGATTCACCAATAAAAGTGGTGAGTTCACTTGGCTGTTATTTCTGTAAGTTTTTGGATGACTGTGGATTTAATTGGGATACGGCTGCAAAGCTGGAAATTACGTCATCCAAAAATTCCAATAGCAAAGTGTTCTGGTGGCTAGCTGAAAACTTCTTTGTAAGGCAGATGATTGCAGGAGGATAGAAAGCAGAAGCAGCAAGAACGCGGACGTGACTGCAGCAGCAAACCAAGTAGTGTCTGGTAGGGCTAGGCACTATTGTTCACAACAAAATCTGAACATCTCTCTCTCATACACACACACATACACACACACACACAAGCTTGTTAAAATATGAATAATGCCATGAGTGGCATAGAGCTCTATCAACCAGTGGCCCACCGTTTTTAAAAGAGTATTTGATTTAAAAAACAAATATATAGAACAAGTGTGGCAAATCAGGATGTGGGGGGTGGGGAAGAGACAGGGAGAATAGGAAGAAATGAACAAAGAAAAGGAGAAATTGGAAAGAAAGCGAGGAGGCGGTCTTGGAGGAGTAACTGGTAGTGCTTTATATTCCAGACACACAGGGAATAAGTGGAGGAAGTAAATGCCTCTGTGATCTCTCAGTTCCAGTAAGAATAACAAGGAGTTTAGCTCAGTAAGTCTCCTAGTACACACCTGGAAAGAAACTCTCTGCAATCCAGGAAACCAAAGAATCCCCAGAGGCGGTGCACAACTCAGAATTACTGTTTTTCTTTCTAAGGTGGTGGTAAAACTTTATCAGGGTAGGGGAAGCACCAAAGAGAAAGTAAAAGACAACTACTTCTGCTGAAAGGCTGCATAGGACTGGCCTCTGTCGTCCCATGTTGCCAGTGCTGCTGTCTCTGGCTCAAGAAAAGCACAAACCTGGAACATCAGAAGTTTAGCAAGTGTGGGCTGGCAGGGCTGTGCAGAAGGTGTTTCTCCATCAATGTGCATTGTACTCTGCTCTGTGTCCCGTGCTATCGATCTATGAACAGGACATCTGGACTACAGGCGGGGCGGGGGGGGGTGTCCAGGAGTGGAATAGCATGGGGGCTGCAGGCCAGAATCAAGGCATATTGGCTGGGCTGTGTGGGTAATCCAGGTGTGGGAATAGCAGGGGGCTGCAAGTCAGGACTAAGGTGCATTGACTAGGGTTGTTTTTTGGTCTGCCCTGGATGTACTGCTCAGATGTGGATGAGATCTTACATATAAATGTTCTTTGTACTGAAGAACACCCACGTTTGGGGGCTATAGGGACCTCAAGTTCTTCAGCATGCACATAAAACAACCTGTGTCTGCTTCTAAAACATTACTGCATTGATTCCTCCTTGAAATACAAAGCAGACAGAGAGATAGCAATCTTCGCACACTCACACCTTATTTTTCATAATTATGCATCTTTAGGGTTTCATAATGACCAATTTAATCACTTTTGCCGTTTATAGGGCTATAACAGCCAATCACGATAATGTGCTTGGTATTTGGTAGGAACCATTTAATGCCCAAGAGCCCTTGTTCTAAGCCACTTGATGCCACTTTAACTTGACAGACAGACTCTTATGACTGCAAGTTGCAAAACCTCCTGGATGAGGCTCATTTCTTTAAAACAAACTCTATTCACGGATCCCCAAAGTCTCTGACTGAGGAAATCTTCCAGCTGCACCAGGATATATACAGGTCAGCAGAAGTCAATCAGTGTCAGTCTCCAATAGGTATTCCGTTATATATTACATAATTTTCTCCTCATATGCCAATTAAAATCTGAGTTTTAGGAAGAACCCATAGAAATACCAGCAGTGCTTCTGTCAGTGCCAAGCCTTCTCTGATCCTGGCCCTTGCTGTAGCCCTTTCTGTTCTCAGGACAGGGATTCGTGAAACAAGTCACTGAGACTGTTGCATACACACACTCAGTCATATTATGTGCTGTACATTTGGGGACGGTATACTGCATTCTTCCGACCAAAGAAAAACTGAATTGCTGCTTTAAATGAAAAAAAAAAATCGAGGTAGCCTTAACTGTAGAGTTGCAACTAGCAGCTCCATAATCTATACACTTAGTGGTGTTGGGAATTTCACCAACACTAAACATCTCGTATTGGATGGACTGACCTACTAACTCCATGGGAGTAGTGAGAACAGGCCTCATAGTTTGTAAAGCGCCAGTTCAGAACACAATCTTTATTAACCTTCGTCTTTCCTAGAGAACTGATCTGTCCTTCCTTTTTCCCCCCTTTCCCATGACACAAGAAGGAGGGGACATGCAGGGAGATCAAAGGGCTTGTAAATTTAAAAGCAATAACGGAAACACACTACATGCAAACAGTCAACCCGTGCAACTCACGGACACAAACACAGACAGAGTACGAATCAAAAGGCCCAGGGCAATAATTCAAGGACTGCAGTAAGATCATGCCTAGTAAACACACGCAGCGTGGGACAAGAAATCAGTGAACCAAAATTGGTGTGTTGGGATTAGGCCTAACTAGAGGATAAAATAATGAATTGATGGGCTATTTCACCCATCACCCCCCTGCTTTAGGTTCCTTAAAGAGAGACTATGGAGGGTGAAAAATTAGCAGTGGTGGAGTGTCAGTGTAACAATTGTTAACTGAAAGAAGGGGAAGGAAAAAGCTTCGCCATCATGGCTGCGACCCTCACCATTTCCTGGGACATTGGGATCCACCATGACATTATTGGGCCCTTTTTCCTCTGATCCTGAGGGACATCCTGACAGATTGGGCCAAAACAGGGACTCAGATAACATCACCACCCCAAATGGTTCCACATGAATGCCAAACACCACCCGGGATGTGGTGTCCACCCAGCGCAAGTGTCCTTTCCGTCCCCAGCAACTTATTTCTTCTTTCCTACCCCTCTTCTTTTTCTTCAGTCTAATAAGAGTCTGACTTAGCTGGACAAGACTGTGTATATTACAACATAGCTGCAAGCCTGTGACCAGAAAGAGGCAGCTAAAAGCAATGCCCCAAACAGAGCCCAACGCTGGTACAAATTGCCAGATCTCAGAGTGGCATGCCTGTATTTTACCTGCAGTGAGGTTTCAAGTGAGAGTCAACACCAGAGAGAAGCTGCATTTTCTAATCGGTCCCATTTTCTCTCCTTTCACGGGTGTGTTTGTCCTGTCTGTTGGGGAATGGGATCAGACTTGAACAACAACTCCTGCAGCCCATCTCAACTAGCCTCTTTTCTTTCCCCCCAAAAGGACAGCTACCACCACCTTTAATACCATCTAGAAGATTGCCAAACATGAGGGGGTTTTCTTCTAAAGGCTCTCTACAGCTAAAGGGAAAGGAAACAAGAGACACTGTTACAATGAAAGCCTTGCTTTATTCTTCAAATGCTTTAGCTGCTTTGTCCTTTTCTGTGATAAAAGGTTTAAGAAATGTTTAATGATGTGTTTGCCATGGTAATAAGCAGGCTGAGGTCTCCGGATACCAAACCCCAAACCTTGTTTAACACTGTTTAATATTGGGCAGCTTCAGGGTCATGTTAACGCCTTTGAATACATGGGCCCAAAGAGTCAATCTAAATTTAGTATCTCATGCCCCAACCTGGGGTGAAGCACAAAGGCCACACTAGTCAGTGGTCCCGGCTCCTCACAGCTGATCTGCAGTGAGTCTCCCGATGCCCTACCATATGGATCACACTTCCTGGGTGAATGAACATACTGAATAAGCTCCCCACAATTCCTGCTGCTGCACAGTTTGCTCCCGTGACGCAGTGAAGTTGAGGGGGGCACTGACTGGGAGTTCAGAGGGAGTGATGTGTTCCACTCAGTGAATGAAATAATACAGAGAACACCACAGTGCTATTTTCCCCTTTATATTTTCCTGGTGCTGGAGGGAAAACAAAAGAGAAAAAAAAACACATTTTAAAGATGCAGCATTTAAAGAAACAGATTTCCAAGCCCCAGGCTGTTCACTCTCACCAGACAGGAAGGGGGAGGTTGTTCCATGAGTTAAGATTGAAGATTCAAACCAAACCCCTTGCGGGGGAGGGGGTGTGTGTGTGTGTATGAGGGGACAGACAGCAACCCTGTGCCAAATTCAGCCCTACTGTACATGGGGTCCAAACACAGGTCTACACCCATTTCCACCAGGCCTGTGTTTGGAGCTTGGAGAAAAGCTCCTTGTTGTGGGAGGCTGATTGGCAGCTGAAGTCTCTACAAGTCATCATCCTGAGCAGCCTCAGGTTTTCCAGCCCTTACAGCTCATCTTTTTTTACTCTGTGCCTGTCCGCCTTTTAGAAGAGCATCTTTCAAGTTCTGCTTCCCTCATTTCCTTTCCCAGTGCATGCCCACCCACACACCATCCCCCCGTTGACAGCTGCGTGCCAACTTACCAGCCTCCTGTGATCACAGAGCAACAAAGTGTTCGTCACCAGCTCATACTTCAATCAGTTCCTGCTTGCACAGTGATGTAAAGGTGGAGAGCACTATGTATTACTGATTAGCATGCTTGTATGTCTTTTCATCCATAAACTTCAGAGCCTTTTCTAACGGTGGGTCTGCAGCATCATCACTATTTTACAGAGAGGGAAACTGAGGCAGGGGACTGCACTTGCTCAAGGGTCACACAGAGAGTCAGTCGCAGAAACAGACATAAAACCCAGGTCTCCTGATGTCCTACCATAGGGATCACACTTCCTGGATGAATGAACGTACTGAATAAGTGTTAGGCCTCAATGTCATAGTATGACAGACTACAGTTATCATGATATGTGGATACTGCCACACCATACATTACATAGAGGCCTGGCTGGGAAGGGGATGGGAAAAACACATAGGATGGGGAACTTGTGGCTGATAGAAAACATTCTGATTTTCCTCCCTGCAATACAAGAGCATAAATCCATCCAGCCTTCTTCCTTGCCCCTTAGAGACTACTGAGTCCAGCTCAATTATTTCTGAAGCCACTATGTATTTGACAAACGTAGTCTCCTGCCAGCATATTTTCCAGCTATTACTGGAGCCAGCAGGCATATTGCCATGTTGGGTTGATGCAAGGCAGGGAGGAAGGAGGAAACACGGGGGAAGAGAAGCGAGAGAGAGTCCATCTTATTGCATGTGAGAAATGTAAAGCAGTGAGGCTTTAGGGCTGTGTATGAAACTAACACTGCAGCTTCAAGAGAGTGTTTGCTGCAGCACACAGTCCAGGACAGAGCTGTCATCAGCCTTCACTGGGCCCCATGTAGGAGGAAGCTGTGGAAAGAACCAGCTCCTGCTTCAGTGCAGAGAGAGAGAGAGAGAGAGAGAGAGAGAGAGAGAGAGAAGTGATCAGGCCCTAAGTAGCAAAATGGGGGAGAGGGGAAATCTTCCTTTTAGAAAGTGCCTGGAGAAACTCCTGACTTTTCCTTCTTATTATTGAGGCTCATTTTCCCCTCCCTGCTGCGATGAGAGAGGGAGCAGCCTACTCGCTGCAAGGAAAAGAATGTATATATTAGCTATAGAAAAAATGCAACCTTTCCATTTTCTTTTTAAGGGAGAACTCTGAAACGTGCTTACGCTGGAAATGTTAAACATGGAGGGTCATGAATTCTCTCTCCTTAATGCACCCATCACCTCTTTGCATCTCAGGAGTCGCAAGAACAAGGGTGTTTTAAAACCTGAATAATGAGCCCAGGCCATAAACATGCCATCACCAGTGGGGATTGTAACATCCAGGTACTGAGAAGACTGAACTCAGGACCTAAAAACACAATCACTCCCACAGAGTTAAAGGAGTAGCTCCTTTTACTGTGAGTACACAGCAGGCTGTTATAGTTGCTGAGGCTGGTCACTGCAGGGAGACAAATTACATTCACCTAGCCAGTGTATTCTCACTGGTTATATCATCCACAGGCAACTCACTATAGATGAACTGATCACTCTCTGTAACTCAGCAGTTCTCAGCCTCTGGGGTGAGATCCACAAGGGGACTGCCGCCAACAGTTGTTTGGGGAGGAGTCCCATTTGGTGTGCAGGAGCCTGCACAGGGGCAAGCAGATGAAAACCAGACAGGCCTCTCTAGCTTACCAAACAGAGTGAGGCAATGTGAGGCATGGTGACAGGCAATTGTCCTCTTAGTTATCCCAATTCAAATCCACTGATGCCAATGGGTGTGTAAGGGTGGGAACGGAGGAGAATGTGGTCAGGTGCGGTGCATTAAGCTGTCGCTGGGATCCCACTAAGCTGTTGTGTGGTATTTCCTTTCCCTGTCGTTGAGGATTATGAAAGATTTTGATCTCTCTCTCTCACCCTCTGCTTGGTTGTTTTGGGATCTTCATAACTAGTGAATAGAAAAAGCTCAAGTGATGTTCAATATCAGCCTAGAGTTCTATAGCCTTTTCATCCCAAACTGCTCTACACAATAGTCACATTACCACTGGACTGCAGCCAGCTCTGGGGGTGGAGGGCAGCAGACTGCACAACCATGCTAAAGGTGGGACATTATGACCAGAGAACCTAGGGGAAACACTAGTCCTATTAAATATCCCATGGTCCTTTTCAAATATGTGCAGAGCAGCTTAATTTGTAAGTCTCACATAAAAGGACCCTCACACAGGTTAGCAGAGAATGGACAGACCACTAAGTAAAGACACCACAGCTCCCCAGCAAAGGCAAGCAAAATCATCGGAGCTATTGAATGGCAAATGATTAACCAGAAACTGATGGGCAAACTTACCCTGGCTGTAACACATTCCCCGGGATAGAGTTGAAGCAGAGAAGAATGTGGCCTATTTCCTGTGTTACCCTAACAGCCGGAAGACTTGCACCGCCAAGAAAGCCCCACTCCCTCTCTGCCACTGAGGCAGAAGAGAGAAATCAAAGCTGCTAAGATGATAAATATGTCATGCATCAGCAGTGTTTGCGCTGGATCAGTAGTCCAGGCAGTGGGACCGGATGGGGAATGGTTACAATACGAGTGATCTGTGAGCAGCACGTGTGTGTCTGGGCACGGATGGAAGAAATGAAAGTCCTCTTCTGTGTGTGTGGAGAGAGCATGGTCTCAGGATCTAGTTTAACACAGAGGAGAAAGGGTGATGATATTTTCCTGCTCCCAGGCCATGCAGGAAAAGGAGAGAATTCTTATAAGTAAAAAAAGGGGGTAGAGGTTGGGACACCAGGAAGAGAATAAAGAGGCTGACAGCTTTTGATGGCTTCTGAGAAGCCTTGGAACATTTCAGACTTTGGCTTGCATCCCAGCCTCTCTGTGAGCTGGTGTCCATTTTTACACTGTTGGGAAAAATGAAGACAGGCCGAAGAAATTTCACAAGACTCTTAAAAACAAACCAACAGTGACTGCAGAAGGCCTGGAGGGGTGGGTGGGTGGGGGGTGTTGGGGAAATCTCTGTGAAGAAGAGGCTATAATCCTGGCAAAAATTCTAGTTGAGGGGAAAGTAGAAAAAAATGAGGGTTAAAATGATCAGTCTTCCCCCAAGCCTCCTAAAAATCGGGGGTCAGTCCAATACGTTTAAGTTCTACACTCCCTGTTTGTGCAAAGGCAAGGAAGGAAGGTGGAGTGGAGAACTGGAGGAGCTGGTGCAGCAACAACAAGAAACAAAACCCCAGATGTATATACAATACTTTTCCTCCTCAAGATTTTGTTCCTGGGGGTTTGAGAATGCAGCAGAGACAGAGACTAAATCCAAATGGATTTAGATAACCAGAAAATCCTCTTTTCACTCACCATCACCTAGTATTTATGGCTTTTGATGGTCCATGCTAGGGGTTTGCTGGTTATCTTCTTGTGGCAGGCCCTGGTTTTTCCTTTGGGTGTCCTGTGCAGCACCAAGCATGTTGATGGGTCTTTAGATATAAAGAACAATAATGGGAGAAAATGCTAGACAAGTGCTTGAGAGACCCCTACATGGGCCAGACAGCCACCTTCAATCTTGCTCCTTCCCAGAACTTCCTGGTTCCTTGCTACTGGGAGTTGTGCTGAAAAGGGACCTGTACACACTTCACATATCCGGAACAGCTGGGATGTTGGATACTATGCCTTCCACATTAGGAATTATCCTGATCTCCAACAGTTAAGCACTGAAGCATGAAGCTTAATATCCCTTCCAATACTTTTATCATAAATTATAACTCTGGATAGTCTTATTATCCATAGAAGTGTCCAATCCCTTTCTGAATCCTGATAAGTTCTTGGCTTGAGTGATTTCTTGCGGCAGTGACTTCCACAGTCTACTTACATGTTAAAGGAAGAGTATTATATAATACTCCTTCGCTATTACATATAGTGCTGGGACATAGAGCTACTTCCTACCCTCTCAAAACATGAGTGTGACTGCTTTAAGATTCAATGAGATTTGCTCATTCTCTATGTGGAGAGAATCAGTCCAGTATGTTTAATAGGCCTTCTCATTCCTCTTTGTTTCTACTACTAAATGGAATGGGGTTTTGCAAAAATGTTGCTTCTATTCTGTTCTATTCAGCTTCTTATAACACACTCATCACCAGAGTATCCTAGCTCCTGTTTTGAGCCATATTGCCTAATTTTAGATACAGCCTGGTGGTCAGAAAGATCTGAGAGGAGTTGTGGTGTTCTTTTCAGAGTCGTATCACCAAACTACATAGTGGTCATGAAGGGTGGACAGAGAATGAAGATACTTGGAGATTTAATGCAGAACTAGGCAGGAGATCATACACTCTGACTGAATTTTAGGCTTGGTCTACACTTAAAAGGTACATAGGCATAGCTACATTAGTAAGAGGTGTGAAAAAAACCCATACCCCCGATGGACATAGCTATGCTAACAAAAACCCCCACATAGATACGGCTATACTGACAGAAGAGGGCTTGTGTTGACATAGTTACCACCGTTTGAGGAGGTGGTATTCCTACACTGACAGAAAAACCTCTTCTGTTGGTGTTGGCTGCATTCTGCCTAGGCAGCTATGCCGGCATAGCTCGGAGACATAGCTGTGTCATCATAGGCTCTGTAGCGTAGACATAACCGCAGAATTGAGCTGTTTGCAATGGAACTGGTTTGGCAGAAGTCCTTCATGCTGAACGGGTTTAAGGATCGATGCAGATTTGCCCCATTGCCATACCAGTGCTGTTTAAAACCATATGAAGTTGCAGTGCCCTATAGGTACCTCTACCACAGTTCCAGCCGTAGCACCAAGAAGCAGCACACTCTGGGAGAGTTCAGAAGGCAACTGATGCATTGTGGGATAGCAGTGGAAGGACTAGTTGAACCATTTCAGCTAGCCTGCCTCCATACTGACATTAAACAGATTCAGACTGAAGTGGTTCTTAGGCCTACTTTCTAGGGATAAAATCACTTATTAAAATGGTAAATATTTCTAGTGCAAACAACGCTTTACTGTCCTCAAGATCACCAAAAAAATGTTCTTAAATCAACCAAGCGTCTAATATACCTTTGAATAAGACGGAGGTAGAATTTAGATTGCATATCTCTAGATAGTAATAAGAAAGCTTTTTCATGTTCAGTTTTTAAAGTCCCTGAGACTGGGGATCAGGGTGGCATTAAACAGCTCAGCAGGTGGAGTGGAATGGGTAGGGAGAGGGAGGAAGGAGCGATTCATTAGCTTGAACAAACCCAAGTACAGAAAAATACACAGTACAATCAGTGTGTTCTCGAACAAAGGTGCCACTTGCATTCTGCCAGTAACTAAGTTACTGGGTTCTTTTCTTGACCATGCACAGAGAGGTTGGATCACAGGTCACAGGGCATGATCTGAGTGGAGCTGCTTCAGAGAGGATAGACTGTAATCTAGCGTCACTGACCAAGGCTGGGTGTGCTGTCTGATAGAAGCCTTATAGCCTCTTCTTACCACATCTGAATGGCAGTGTGTCATGCCATTACTGGCCATGCCTGGGCAGTGGCAAGATAACAGGTGTTAGATAGGTTTGCATCTCATGAGAAAAGAGGCGTACTTTTAAAAAAAAATGTCAAGGGCATGACAACATGCAACATAATCCACATTAATCTCCCCAAACTGTGTCATAGGGAAGAGCAGCTGGGACTTTGCCTCTTGTGCAGATGAGAGAGCCAGGATATTCCCAGTGAAAGATTTCCTGCAGTGACAATTGATAAAATGTATCCACTCTATATAGCTAGTCATAGATACTTATCCCCACTCTAGGTAAATGAAGCACAATTTCCTGCCAAGTCCAATTCAGGTGGTTCCCATCATATTACCATGGGTTAACTTTACAAGCCAAGATGCCAGGTGATCTACTGTAGAGCAGGCTTAACACCTCCAGGCAAGAGAGATATCAATAAAATGGTAGGGAAGAGGAACGTGGTAATGGAATTAGAACTTAGGTCCCAAAAATTCCCAGGTGAAAGCTTTGCCATCCAAGATAAAGGAATAACTCCATTAGTTCCAACCGATAGACAATGACTATTAGACTCTCCATAACTGGATAGCAAGGATGTTTTGGCTTTACAATCCACTAGCCTGAAGAATAAAAAGGAAAATGGTTCTGCTGGGGAACTGGGGTTACTTTCTCTCCATCTATGTGACAGTTTCTGAGGTACCCAGGATTCTGAGGCCCCACGCTAGCACATGCCGTTAGCATGAGAAGACCTTGTCTGTGCCTGCCCTGGATCAGCGCCTCAACTCCACTGGCCACGGCCAACACAAACACTCCCCTCTAGGCCTTGCAGACCCTTCTGTCTCTCTACAGGTGAGCAATAGACACACTCCAACCTCCAAGGTCTCTGAGGGTCTTCCTGGAGCACCTAGAAACTGTTCTACAGATACGCTGATTCCAAAGAACCAGAACCACCCATCTTACCAATTTCACCTCAAATCACTACTCTGTTTAACTCATACTATTTAGACACTTCCCACAGAACAGCTTTCAGGATCTATGGATGCTACACGTCTACTTCATCCAGTGCACTAAATGCCCCAACAACTACTAGGTGGCTGAAACCAGCTAATCACCATGCTCTCAAATGAACTTTCACAGGAAAATGATAAAAAGACAAAAAACACCCGATCACCTGTGAGTGAACACTGTTCAAAGTGATCGCTCTATAGCTGACCCCTCAGTCCTCATCTTCAAAGGAAACCTACACAACACCTTAAAAAGACAAGCCTGGGAGCCTAAATTCATTACTCTGCTAGACACTAAAATTCATGGAATGAACAGAGACACTGGACATATGGCTTATCACAACAATCTGTTACCCACTATCCCACTCTTTTGTCCTAGGACTGTAGAGGTGTTAACAGGCCACTCTACTTTGAATGGTGCCTTAGAATATGTGCTAAACAATCTGTTCCACCTTGCATTTAGCTGTGACACTGAGTACCTTTCCCAGACCTCCACCTCGAAAGCTTGTCTCTCTCATCAACAGAAGTTGGTCCAATAAAATATATTACTTCACTCACTTTGTCTCTCAGCACTTAGATATGTTTATAGTGAAAACAAGTATACATTTATTTAACAAAGTACAGAGATTTGAGTGACAGCAAGTAGTAGTATTGTTAACAAATAGTTACATCTAAAATATATTCATAAAACATGCAGTCTAGAACCTAGACTTACTTTACTAGATACCTTCATGTCTTATACAGCAACGCTCACCCAAAGTCCTTTCAGCATTTTCCAGCCAGGCTTGGCTTTGATTTTCCACTCATGAGACAAATCACACTGCCAGCTTGCCTCCTCAGTGAAAGATCCAGTGGATACCTCTGCACTCCCAGATATATCCCAACAACCCACTGTCTTTATTCAAACAGGATTCCTCCTGTTTGTTTTTTCCTGTATACTCCTTTCTTGGAGATTTTGCAGTCTCTTGGTTAGCCTGTGGCTCAGTATGCAAGTAGGGATACACTGTGGAGTATATAATATGCCATACCGAAATGGCCAGATAGGGAGATAAAAGTGTTTGTTACTCCCTACCTAAAAGAAACCTGTTTGAAGCATGTCACCTCTTGGTGACCTGCCTTTATTTCAAGGCTTTAGAAACATAATTTCTAGTATAGATGCATAACATCTCAAATATTATCCTTACATATGTTTCACGATTATGTTGACCAGAAGGCTACTGGCTCTTAGTATAAAATTTACATGCCACCCTTGGGTGAACTACTGTGTGCATACCTGACCCAGGGGATCCCTGTAAAACTCTAGACATCCCGCAAGTGCTTTCTGCCAGTTGGCATTCAGAGGTCCCTGGGTCACAAACTACTCATTCAAAATCCATCTCTGTGCCACCCTGACAGCAATGAAGAATGAATTGGGAGCTGATGACATCCCAAGGAATGACATTTCAGTTTTCATTACCAGAGTACCACCAAGAATTAAAGCTGATTTGCATTGATATTTGCCATCTGAATTATTAAAGGATTCTTTTTCCCTTGCTTCAAATGATACAGGCAACAGCAAGTCACAATTTAGCAATCTCATGGGGGAGGAAAAGGAGCTTCCTACAGGCAGCTTCTGGGCTTGGAAACTTGTAGCTGATGTGAGAAAAATGTCTGATTTTTCTCCACACCAAGGATGGGAGGGGGAGTGAAGGCAAAGAATAAAATGTTTTTTTAATCAAGAATTTTACTTCCCGCATGCACCCATCTATCTTTCTGTGCATGGTAGTTCTAGAGAGTCCATCCCCATGGAATCCAAGCATCATGAGAAGCGTCCCTGTATTCCACTGCATGAGCAGTGGTCCATCTTTTCCTATCACTTGAATTCTTCCCTTCCACTTTCCAGCTGGCAAGAAATAATTCCATTCTTCCAGTACTAACTCAGGTGATTAGCCAAAAAGTGTGCAATGGATAAACTGAATGAAAGAAGAGAGAAATAAGCCAGCCACACCTTTCGGTTAGTGTACAAAACAAAAAGGTAATTCTGCTCCCTGAGATTTTTTTAAATCTCTCTATCTGTCCATTAGCCCTCATATGTAGGCGTGATAACCAGGGAATGAATTCCTTTTGCTCTGCAATCATGTGTAACACCATCCAGCCATATTCTACAGCACTCATTTCAATTGGCCCACTAATCTATCTTCTCCGCTAGAACTGCGTCTAACATTCCAAGCCTATGGGCCTCAAATAGCTCCTGTTTAGAAAGAAAAAATAAAAGAGAACCCTCCAGAGAAATGTGGATAAAGTGAAAGGAGAGAATGAAACCTCCACTGGTCTGAGTGGGTTATACCCAGGGACAGTATTAAGGATCGACTTGCCATTGCTAGAAACAGTAGCATTACCCCATGCAGAGCTGCCTTTCCAGTAATTATCCAAAACCGATTTCTAGGTCTGGCATGTTGTGAGATACAATATCCTAAAATTATGACACTTTGGTTCCTAGGAAAACTAATTTAGATTTTTTTTTTTTTGAGATTTCTGTATGTGCTAATACTAACATTTCTGTCACCAGGAGGCCTGCATGCTGATATGCATCAGGCAGCCTGGTGACCCAGCCACGAACATGTGAAAAATAGATCAGGACTTTTCAACCAGTGGGTCACCTCCAACCATCTGAGAAAGTAGCAACCCCCGCACCGTTGATAGGGCCCTGGGGGAACCCAGGCAAGGAAGAAAGCAGCAACTGGTTCTCTTGCCCCCTACTGCCTGGGCTTCACCCCTGGTCTGCCCAGAGGCTGTTTCTAGGTCTCAGTTTCTGCATAGTGCACTCCTGTAGGGGAGGAACAGCATCATTCCAAAGTGCTGTGGAACTGGCCTGGAAGCAGCCCTTCTACCACCTCAGAATTGAACACTATGTGGATGGGGAGGAGGGAAGAAGGGAGACTCCCCCACTCTACTAACCACCCACCCAGACGCTCAGCTCAGAACCCTCAGAAGCCAGCAGCAAGGCCACCATTCAGCCACCATCACTGCATCAAACCCCTACACCAGCCTCAGTATCCCTAACTCCTGCAGGCCCAGCAGGGCCCCGCCCCGCATCTCCCACCTAGCACCCAAAGCCATGCCAGGTTTCTTGCCAGGCCCCTGACCTACCTCACAGTCTTGTTTATAGAAAGAAACCTGGGATGGTCATCCAGGGTTGATAACAGTTGTGATGTGGTTCAGTCACACAGAGACCCCCTTGGGACTGTCACCCAACATGCTGAATTTACCTCTGAGCTTGTTTTCCCTGACAGCCTGGGACTCCAGAACCCTTCCTTGTTGAGCCAGACATGCTAGCCTGCTGCAACACAGACCCAGGTCTGGTCCATGCCCCCAAAACTGCAGACTTTAACCAAAAACTACTTAGCAGGTCACCTGTCTCCAGCACCCAGATCCCAATGGGATCCAAACCCCAAATAAATCCGTTTTACTCTGTATAAAGCGTATACAGGGTAAACTCATAAATTGTCCGCCCTTTATAACACTGATAGAGAGATATGCACAGCTGTTTGCTCCCCCAGGTATTAATCACTTACTCTGGGTTCAATAATAAACAAAAGTGATTTTATTAAGTATAAACAAATAGGATTTAAGTGGTTTCAAATAATAATGGACAGAACAAAGTAAGTTACCAAGCACAATAAAACAAAACACGCAAGTCTAAGCCTAATACATTAAGAAACTGTTGACAGGTAAATCTCACCCTCAGATGTTCCAATAAGCTTCTTTCACAGACTATACTCCTTCCAAGTCTGGGCCCAATTCTTTCCCCGGTACAGTCCTTGTTAGTTCCAGCAGCCATCTTAGCTGAAAAGCAGGGGCTTTCTCATGACTGAGACTCCCTTCGTCCTGCTCCACCCCCTTTTATAGCTTTAGCATAAGGCAGAAGGGGTGGGTGTGTGACATGGTCACATGTCACTGTAAGACCTCATTCTTCATTACCCATGTCAGTACACAGGAAGGCTTGCAGGTAAATAAACCCATTCACAACCAATTGTCCTAGTCAATGGGAGCCATCAAGATCCTAAGCCACCATTAATGGTCCACACTTTGCATAATTACAATAGGATCTCAGAGTTATACTTCATATTCCTATTTTCTAATACAAGAATGATACATTCATACAGATAAGATTATAAGCTTTGTAATGACACCTTACAAGAGACCTTTTCCATAAAGCATATTCCAGTTACCTTATATTCACACTCATAAGCGTATTTCCATAAATCATTATGGAGTGCAACGTCACAATGGTTTTTTCATAGGTCCAATTATACAAGGCTCAGAGGAACAGAAACATACGTATCCTAAACCATTTTGGAAACCACTTAAAGTTATCTAAGGTAGCTTTTTGATGTTTAATATTATGGTGATTTTAGGACCAAATGCATTATACTCTTGGAAATGGGAGATTCCCAGATCCTTTCTGGTGGGACAAGACACATGTTTCTAAGTGGGATAGGTCCAGAATAGATTTAGGATTGTCAATTAATTACATTAACGATAAATTATGTTTGCATTGAAGCCTAGGTTCCTCAGTACCAAAACAGGCCCTATTGTGCTAGGTGCTGTACAAAACATACAAATTAAAGATGAACTCCCACCCTGAAGAAATTATAATGTAACTATAAGACATGAGACAACAGATGGATATTAATAGGAGATCACACACAAAGCCCCACACACCCAATGAGACAATACTGGTCAGTGTGACAGACAGTGATTTCAGCAGACCAATCATTGCTGAGGTTGTTTGTAGGCATTATGGCAGAGGAAAGGTTTAAAGGAGGGATCTGAAGGAGGGCAATGGAGGTGGCTTTGCAGATGGTTTACAGGTAGCTCCTTCCATGCAGAGGGGACAGCATAGGAGAAAGCATGAAGCTGCACGCTGTAAAATTTAACAAATGGGCCATGAATACTGGCACCTTTGGGAGAATGGATCAACATCTGGAGAGCACATAAGAGAACCAGTAGGAGGGGGATAGATCATGAATGATCTCAAAGGTGACAAAACACAGTGTGTTTAAAGTGGTTGAGAAGTGGGAACCAGTAGAGGGACACCAAGAGAGAGGTGAGGTGACAAGCAATGAGCCAGGAAAACAGTCTTTGCAGTTGTGCTCTGAATGGATAGAGGTGGGGCAAGATGTGATTGGTCTAGGCTGCAGAGGAAGAAGTTGCACTAGTTGAGACAGGTGATGAGGGCCTGGATGAGAGTCCAGGCAACATGGACTGCCCCTCCTGCATCTCAGAATGATGCAATTCCACATTTGTTTAAAAAAAAAAAAAGGCGGGGGTGGGGGTGGGGCAGGGGACCTTTTCCTGGCTAGCCTTGGTGTTGTTTTAATGGCCACTCTTTGAAAGCCCAAAATTGGCTTGGCATATTAGAAGTAATCCCGATGTGGATCAATCAGTGGGCAAAGTACGGGTGAGGCAGATAAAGGGGCATGCCATGTGCAATTTATTGTATGGCTCTGCAATCGATCACATGCATATAGCAACCATCCATCTACAGCAGGGGTGTGCAAACTTTTTGGCCTGAGGGTCACATCGGTGTTGCGAAACCGTATGGGGGGCCGGGTAGGGAAGGCTGTGCCTTCTCAAACATCCTGGCCCCCGCCCCCTCCCACTTCCCGCCCCCCGACTGTCCCTCCTCAGAACCCCTAACCCATCCAACCCCCCTGCTCCCTGTCCCCTTACTGCCCCGACCCGTATCCACACCCCCACAGGCCCCTTGGGACTCCCACACCTATACAATGCCCCCTGTTCCCCGACTGCCCTGCCAGAACCTCCACCCCATCCAACCACCCCCTGCTCCCTGTCCCCTGACTGCCCCCGTCCCTAACTGTCCCCCGGGATCACACCCCCATCCACCATCCAACCGCCCCCTGCTCCCTGACTGCCCCGACCCCTATCCACAACCCTGCCCCCAGACAGGCCCCCTGGGACTCTCCTGCCTATCCAACTGCCGCCTGCTCCCTGCCTGCCCCATGGGACCCTCTGCACCTTATCCAACTCCCCCGCCACCCCCTTACCATGCTGCTCAGAGAGGCAGGAGCTCGCAGCCGCAGCACCTGCGCTGCCCAGCAGGAGCGGCAGCCCAGAGCACTGGCGGCATGGTGCACTGAGGCTGTGGGGGAGGGGCGGGAGACTAGCCTCCCTGACTGGGAGCTCAGGGGCTGGGCGGGAAGGGCCCACGGACCGTAGTTTGCCCACCTCTGATCTACAGTCTCTAGTTATCAAAAATGCCTATTACTGTAGGATCTGAACACTGACATAGGTGGTATCTCTCAAATCTGGAACTCTTGTATTAAATCTTCATGGAAACTAATATCCATGTATTAACTGAAACAATGCTAAAAAACGCTCGGCGCATGACAAGGAAATGTCTCCCACTTGAATATGAAGAGAAAGAATTAGAGGTGAAGACTGAAATTCTGATACAGCAAGGAGATCAATAAGAAATGCATCTTATAGCAAAACTGCCCCTGGGGAGTAAGCGGATTGTAAATACACAACTTAATTAAAGAAAAAAATAGGTCATTTTCCTACACCTCAGTGGCACATGCTCACTCAACATTGACAATAACAGAAGAGAAGAACCAGGCACTTGATGACACAACAAAGAAATCACTCTCTCTCCCTGTCTCTGTTCCCACCTCCGTCTCTTCCTGGCAGTGTTTTTACTCTCTCTCCTTCCATTTATGCTAGAGATAGGCCAAAACTACAAAATAAAGGTCTGGATTTCAGATGTCCCAAAGCTGTTCAGAGTGGGAGTATTCTGATTTGGCTCATGAGGGCAAGACAGGAAACGTGGAGTAGAATCTAAACTCCCCCCAAATTTGGAGTGGGGAGAAGGCGTGTGCTGGATGCAGCATTCGGATTGAGTCCCATCTCTAATTCCATCGAGTTCTCTCTCTCCCCATCTCTTTTTCTCCTCCTTCCCTGACTCTCTCCCTCTCTGGTTGCTGACTAGGATGATGATTAGTTTCACAGTCTCTTGCACTTGAAGAAAGTTTCTGCTCTGGCAGCCTGGAGCGTTCCACAGTAAACAAACAATACCTTGTTGTAAATCCCATATTCAAGGCCTGATCCTGCTCCCATGGGAGTTTTCCCCATTGACTTGAATAGAACCAGGAGCTAGCTATAAATGAGAGCAGGGGAGGAGAACATCTCCCCTCAAAGAAAAGCATTGGGAGGGACGAAGAAGAGGCACATGTGTCCTGTTCTCTTCCCTCTGATAAATCTTGAAGGGATGAATACTCAGGAGACTCCCTGCTTCCCTAGCTGTCTTCCCCATGGGGGTCAGTGGGGCTAATGACAGGAATGTTTGCTCTCCAAGGCTGCCAATTGCTGCAATAGCAAAGGAGCAATTAATAATGGAGCAGAGCTGGCTGATTTCTTCCTTGCTCTGTGCCTTACTGGGTCCTCCTTTTCCGCCATCTTATCCTTTAGGGGGTGCACAGCTGCTGTCTACAAAGCTGAAAGTAGCATATGACGACTCATGTCACCACATGCCTCCTCTTTGATGCAAAAGGATTGGAAGCCAATTTGGTGGTTTTCAAAGGGTCCTACTGGACTTCTTATTAGATGAGTAAGATTTCCCCCTCCCTCTCTGCAATTAGTGGATGTGGTCCCTTTGCCCCTGCAGTCTGCCTTGTTGGTACCAGAAATTACAGCAGCTACATGAAGAGAACAGCTAAGATGCAAACAGAGGGTCAAGCATATACAGCTCCTAATGGAGACCATTTAAAAGGTTCCCTGAGACAAACTATTATGTCCTGTACAGCCTAACGAACAAAATACACCCCCATGCATTTAAAGTGTTCCTTGGCATTGCTCATCACATGGACTTATCACTCTTTGTAGCTGCCAAACTCACTATTGAAACCTCCTCTGGTCACCAGCACAGTGTATGCATAAGAGCTATGCAGTGTGACTTACCTGTCGGGGTGAGGTGTCTCCAGGTGATGACAGGCTCGGGGCGTCCATTCGCCATGCACACCAGGGTCACGTTGCTGCCCTCATTCACAGTGACATCCGAGGAGATATTGGAGATCTTTGGTGGAACTGTGAAGACAAAAGAATGATGGAGCAGGTTACCCAGAGTTCTGAGGCCCCATGAGCCTGACACACCCAGAGTCAGCCATTGAACCTGCTCACAGATAGAACTAATTACTACTATGACTACTATTTGTTAAGCTCCACCACTGCCGAAAACATAGAGGAAGTTCTAGTTTTGGCCTCAAGAAGCTTGCAGTCTAAATAGAGATGCAAAACAATTCAGGCACAGAATTGTGCTCAGTCAGTTTACGGATATTTATTTGGGAGTTACTGTAAGGCAGGAAATTGCTCATGGAGAAGAGTCTCTGGCTCATGGGCCTTTTAATGTTTGCTTGCTACGTGCATGCCAGCATTTCTCACTTACAGAAGGTGTGTGATCACTTGGGGGCTTCCTGGAGTTGGTGTGTTTAAAGAAGGGATTTGAAGGAAGGAAGGGTTGGCCACTTGGAGCACCAGAGAGAGGTCCAGGGGTAAGCAATGACATGGAAGGATATAGGGAACGGTTGTGTAGGGAGGCTTGGGCAGAGAGAAAGAAGCAAGGGAGAGAAAGGGGGAAGTGGAATGGAGATATAGGCAAGGCCAGAGGAAAGTCAGCTGGGCTGAATGCCCTTAAGAAGCAGTTTGCATTGACTAAGGCTACTGCCTTACACAATTCCTTGAATGCCAAGGGGATAAATTCAGTAATGATGTAAATAGTGTTGTTGGGGAGTTAAACAGCAGATGCAAGCCATGAAGCAGCATAGCATGCGTGGATGTGGCATTCAGCAAGTGTGCCAAATGAGCACAACTTTTACACACTGGGAGGATGGAAGGGGATATAGAATTGGAAGAGTAACCAGCAAAAAACCAAGGGAGTAAGGGAGGATGGCTGGGGAGAGGAATGTTTAATAATACACCCTCCTGTTAGCTGCTTCCTGACTACTCAGCTATAAGAATGATCCCCCCGGGGATATCACTGCTCCGAATATCTGCCTATGGCAATCACATTGTGTTGCAGTGCAGTGCAAGCGTCTAGCATTCTGATCACAGGCTATTATCATGCTGGTGTTGCTTTATGTTTGGTAAGGGTTGGGTACTCACAGAACTTGCAAGCAACTTGCGTGACTGAACTGGGGAAGCACTAAAGTGTAAGTAGGTGCCACAATTGTCACAGTACTTCAATCTCATTTCCACATTCAAAACAGCCCAGCTGGGTCCTTCTACAGTTCTGATTGCCCATCTAGCTGGCTTCTGCAGAGCCAGGCCTAGAGGCACTGTGCAAACTTCCTAACTCACACTGGGCACAGGCCAAGGCTATGTATTAGCTATTATTACATCTCCTGAGCACAGACAAAGGCATCCTGCTGAACACGGCACTGTTTTGTTGGCAATGTAAACAATTGCTCACCATAGGTTGAGCGTGCAGCTTGCCATACTTGTTTCATTTTTGATCTAAGTAGCCAGATTTTAACCCAATACAACTAACTAGCTCCTCCAGTTCTTAACTATCTAAAGCAAACTCTGTTGTGGAGTGTTGCAGCTGGTGATAATATTTCTGTAGCATGTTTCATCCAGAAATATCCCAATAGGCTTCACAATGAATATTCACCCAATCTGGAGTGAAGGGCAGCAGCCAGAACATAGGGCAATGCACCACACTGTGGGGATAAGGAGAAAGGAAATGTTGGTTAAGGATACTGGAATAAACCCTTGTCTCACAAAAAGTACCATGCAATCTTTAATATCCAGAAGAGTGGACAAGACTTTCCTTTGAGGATCCTTAAAATCCTCCATAGGGGTAACATTTGGTCTATTGTGGGAATTCTAAGGGTTGAGCTGACTTCACTAGGATTTGAACTTGTGTCTCCAAGTACCTGAAGGTTAGGCCACTACGTCTTCCCCTGAGACAGATTGTTCAAGTCTCCTTTCTCACATTAATGTCTCACATCCATGCTTCAAGCTCAGGGGATGCAGGGGAGCTCATTAAAAAGATTGTTCTTCTCCCCACCCCTCTCATTCTCAGCTTTAGAATGTATATGGGGAACGAAACAAGATCCTTTTCTGCTTTGTTTACCACAGAGTAAACAGACCGATGCTCCGTTCCCCCGGCCAAGTTGGTTGACGGCCCTTTGGAGGCAGAGATGCCCATACAAATTGACTGGGAGGAAGAAAGGCTGCCCACCTGTTCCACCACATTCTTAGGAATGTCCTTAACATCCATGATTGTCCAGAATTACCACTGTCTTCGCTCTCTAGCCCCAACTTCATGGCCAGTGTTTCAGAGTCAAGGTGAAAAGTGGAGAGCACAGGGCTGCTATGTGTACAACTCCCAGTAGAGCTTGGCTGAGTGACTGAATTTCATCTGCCATTTTGTTGCCCAGTGTTGATAAATGCAAAGTAATACACATTGGAAAACATAATCCCAACTGTACATACTGTGACAGGGTCAGGCCAGATGGCTACAGGACAGTGATTTTTTTATTTGCATAACACACTTACAAAGTAAAAATAGCAGCATATGCAATGTGTAACAAAGCAACCAATCACAATTGTTTTCTCATTAGCTTCATGGGAGGGAAATGTTCAAGCTTGCCTGGGCCCAGAGCGGGGGGCTTCATCGACTCTCTTCGAGTTACCTGGCGCCACGCCCGAGTGTCACCAACAATTCCTTCCTCTGAAAGCACCCAACAAGAGGGGCAGGCTGTGGGGTGGACAATCCGGGGGGGGGAGGGGGGGACATGTGCACCCACATGTGAAAGGACCCCTCTAAGGTGGTGGCGTCCGCAGCAGCAATGCCTGGGGCTGGGGTCCCTTACTCTCTCGCCCAATCAAAGGGTCAGACAAAAGGACGCGGACGGGGACACGGAGCAGAGAACCTCGGACAGCGCCCACCGCTCCTCAAAAGTATCAAGGGAGTGGGCGGACGCTGCCCAGAGGAACTCAGCCCGGATACGTGAACGGACCGAGGATCGAAAAATGGCCCCACAGTCAGAGGAAACTCCATCGGCCAACCTCCTCTCTCTGGTTTTATAGATGGCCGTTTTAGCCAGGGCCAGGAGGAGGTTAACTAGGAGATCCCGTGACTTTGTGAGGCCACGGATGGGGAGTGGATAAATAAAAAGGTGAGGGGAAAAATGCAACCAAAAACGTAATAGGAGATTTGTGAGGAGCTGGAGCAGGGGCTGCAGCCTGGCACACTCCAAATATACATGCGCCAGGGTTTCCCTCACGCCACAAAACGGACAAGTATCTGGGACGGGGGTGAACCGCGCCAAGTACGTGCCCGTGCTCACAGCTCCATGAAGGAGCTGCCAACTGATGTCCCCGACGGGCCTCGGAACCAAGGTGGAATATAGGCTGGCCCACCGGGGCTGCTCACCCTCCAAAGATGGCAGAAGATCTCACCACTTTGTGTCAGGGAGGGACACTAGGGTGAGGACGTGAAGGGTGTGGAGCACGAGCGTGTATAGATGTTTCCTTGTTGCGGTTTGGAAGCGTACCGGCTGCAGTTCATGCAGCTGGCTCGCAGTGAAGGGGTGAGAGGGTCTGCGGGGCAGGGGTCCAATTAAAAAGTCCGGCGGGCCTCGGGTAGAGGGTGGGTGGGGCGTGCCCTCGAGCAGGACCCGGTCGAGGTAAGCTCGAGCAGCAGGCGGCAAAGCAGCCTTCGCCTCTTGAAGTACGCGCCAGGGGGTGTGAGGTCTGGAGAGCCCCATGCACCGGGCGAGCATCCGGGGATCCAGCCAGTCTCCCCGGTTGTACTCCAGAAGATCTCCGACTCTTGTGACTTCTGCCAGGATCAAGCTCTGGTGCACCGAGCGGGACTCCGCCACCTGCACACGGAGCTGGAGTTTGTGTAGCAGGGGCTCGGCGAGGAGATCTAGCCCCTCGGTGGCCGCCACGGACCTGGTCTTTAAAAACAGTTTCCAAGTCTGGAGGGGGTCCTGGTAGAAGACCGGCAGCCTCGAGAGGTCTGGCGGAAGACCTCCTGGATGGAGATAAAAGAGCTGCCGGTCATATCGGAGCCCTCGGATGTGGCGCAGGATGGCATGCGCCAGTGTGCTCCACACCGAACTGCCTGCACCATAGAGGAGCCTCTGTAGGGCCTGGAGGCGAAAGACACGGACCTGAGTGTGTAGACACTTCAGGCCCTGTCCTCCTTCCTTCGGGGTAGATGAAGAACCCCACAGGGGGCCAGTGTGTTGCTGACCAAAAGAACCCCAGAATCAATGTCCGGAGGTTGGTCAGGAAACCCGGGGCCGGGACCAGGGTGTTGAGCCGGTACCAGAGCGTGGACAGGACTAGCTGATTAAGCACCAGTGCTCTCCCTTGGAGGGAGAGACATCGTAGTAGTCCCGTCTATTTCCGGAGACGCTCTATCACCCCGCCCTCTAAATTGTCCCAGTTTTCCGGCAGAGAGGGATGCGTGGCAGAAAGTTAAATGCTGAGGTAGAGCAGCGGACCCATGCTCCACTGGATGGTCTGAAGCGCGGGTAGGAGGGAGCTCGCCTGCTGCCAGTCTCCTACCGCCAAGCCAGAGCTCTTGACCCAGTTGACCCAGGCGGAGGAGGCTGCCGAATAGATGGCCTGGCAAGCCTCCACCCGCGCCAAGTCGCCGGGGTCCTGGATCACGAGGAGCACATCATCAGCGTACGCCGACAAGACCAGCTCCAGCTCCGGTTCCCGCAGCACCAACCCTGTCAACCTCCTGCGGAGGAGACAGAGGAAGGGCTCGATAGCCAGAGCGTACAGCTGGCCCGAGAGGGGGCACCCCTGCCGTACTCCTTGCCCGAAGCTGACCGGTTCGGTCAGGGTCCAGTTGAGCTTAACCAGACACTCTGCGGAAGTGTACAGCACCCGGAGAAAACCCACAAACTGGGGTCAGAAGCCAAACGCCTGCAGAGTGCTCAGGAGGTACCCGTGGTCCACCCTATCGAAAGCCTTCTCCTCATCTAGGGACAGTAGGGAGAACGACAGACCGTCTCTACACCCGAGTTCCAAAAGGTCCCGAACCATAAATAGGTTATCAAAGATACTGCGGTCTGGAACGATGTAGGTCTGGTCTGGGTGGATCACGTCCGCCAGCACAGACCGTAGCCGTAGCGAGATTGCTTTCGCTACGATTTTATAGTCCGTGCTGAGGAGCGAGACGGGACGTCAATTTCGTAAATCGCGGAGGTCCCACTTCTTCGGCAATAAGGCGAGCACAGCTCGCCTGCACGAAAGAGGGAGGACCCCGCTCTGCAGAGACTCGGCCCAGACGGTGACTAGGTCTGGGCCGAGGACGTCCCAAAAGACGCGGTAGAACTCCACGGTCAGCCTGTCCATGCCTGGAGACTTATTAGTGGGCATACGACGGAGGGCTTCCGAGAACTCGGCCAAAGTGAGAGGCAATTCTAGCCAGTCTCGGTCGCTCACGCTGACCGTAGGGAGCTCCTCCCAAAGCACTCTGCAAGCGCTAGGGTTGGTCGGATCTGGGGAGAAAAGACTTGCGTAGAAGGCTCGGGCCCTCCCGCACATCTCCACCGGTTCCGTGAGGGGGGTGCCGTCTTCTGCAAGGAGGCAGGTGACGTGTTTCTTAACCCCCATCGTTTTCTCCAGGGCATAGAAGAAGCAGGAGCCGCGATCCATCTCCCGAAGGAGGCGGATGCGGGATCGAACAAAGGCGCCCCGGGCCTGATGGTCCTCGAGGGCCACGAGCTCCTCCCACTTCTCCCGGCATGCTCCGCAGAGGAGCGAGTCTTCGGGGCTGGCGGCCAAACGCCTCTCCAGCTCTAAGACCTCCTGTTCCAACTGCTCTATCACCCCACTTCTCCGTCGGCAGGTGCCCCGGGTGTAGTCGCGGAAGAAAAGCCGGGCGCGCACCTTCCCCAGGTCCCACCATTGCTGCGCCGAGGGAAAGGCATGCCGCTGCCCTCGCCAGGCCAGCCAGAATTCCCGGAAGGACATCATGAAGCCTTCATCCTCCAACAGGCTGTTGTTAAAATGCCAATAGGCCAGCCCCGGCCTCTCCGCACAGAGGGAGGTTGTCACGGTGGTTAGGTGATGGTCAGAAAATGGGGCCAGCCGAATGCTGGAGGAGTGGGCTCGTGAGAGATGGAAGCGTGATAAATAAATGCGGTCCAACTGGGAGTGGCTCGACCGATGGGCTTCCACCTGGACAAAGGTGAACGTGGAAGTGTCATCTGGGTGGTGGTCATGCCAGATGTCCACTAGGGAGTGATATTCAACTATCTCCCGGAGGGTGTCCGCGGCGGCCAGGCTCTGCTCGGTCCCTGAGTGGTCTCGCTCCTCGAGGGTGGTATTCAAATCTCCTCCCAGGACCAGGCACTTGTGAGAAAGTAAGGTGCCAAGGAAGGCGGACGCCTGCTGATAAAATTGCAGCAGCTCCGGGCCTGATGTCGGGGCATAGACGTTAACAAGGTTAACCACGAGCCCCTCTATATAGACCTGGAGATGCAGCAGGCGACCCAGCATGGCCTCGGCGACCCCTAGCACCTCGGGCCGTAGGTCAGGGGAGAACAGGGTCGCCACTCCAGCCTGACGAATCATGGAATGGCTAAAGTAGACCCTGTCCCCGCACTCCAGCCGCCAACTGTCTTCGGCGGTCAGATCCATATGGGTCTCCTGCAGGAAAATCACAGAGTACCCTCCCTCCCAAAGGAAGGAGAGCACCTGGGACCTGCAGAGAGCCATCCTACAACCCCAGGTGTTCAACGTTGCGATGGTGAGAAGTGTCATGGGAGGGGGCCGGGGGGGATCCTCACTGGCAGGGACGCTCGCATCTCCCAGCGGACTGCGCAACAGTCCTTGACCCATCCCGTAGGTGAGTAATTGGTCACAGAAGACGCGGACCCGCCAGTAGGCCACGGCATCCTGCTTCCCCATCCCTTTACCTTCCCCCATGAGGGCCCTTGTGGCCCGGAGGATTTGAAAAAAATCCCCCCATCACTGGAGAGCAAGCTGTACCTTGTTGCAGGAGCCACGGACATCCTCTAAAAACTTCTGCAGCTCTCCTCGCAGCTCATGGGGGGTTGGGGTTATGGTTTACTGGTTGTTCCCCGGTGGGACCCTTGGTGCAGCCCCGTGGTCCACTAAAACGGACAAGCAGGGTGCGGACCCCCAACCGAGTGCCTGATGGGCTGGAGCTTCTAGGCCTGCCTCAAGCTCTGGGGCGATAGGGGGCGGTGGAAGGAAGATAGCAGCTCCTAATGGGTCAGGGCAGGAGAACACAAAGGCTGCGCCCTGGGGGTCATCAGTTGTGAAAGGGAAGAAGACAGCCCCGGTGGCGGCAACAACATTGCAGGAGGTAAATTGGATAGGGGCAGGGGCAAAGGTGAGGTTCAGGGTTTCGGGAGGAAAGCAGCTGGATGGTGGCGCCTCCCGATCAGATTCGAGGGTTAAGGGGTGGGGAGGGAACTCTCAGTGATACCAGGCGCGGGCTTTATGGTGGATTTAGCGGCCACAGCATCAGGAGATGGATTATCTTCTGTTGGGCCCCCGCCCCGGAAGGAAATCGATTGCTCCGCACCAACGGGGGGTGCCCCTGGCGACTCGTGCCCGGGCCGCATGGTGCCAGCTGTCACCTGAGCAGGCTCGGTGGTCGTCAGCAGGGTGCCACCAGCGGACGGATCGATGGAGGAGTCCAGGGGCTCCTCGGAGGTGGGAGCAGAAGCAGCAGTTAGGGGGAGGGAGCATGGGGAAAAGAGGGGTGGAGTCAGGTTGCCCAAATCAAGGTTTGCTGGCAAAAGGTTGTCCTCCTCCTGGGCAACCGGGGTCAGATCTAGGGCCTCGATCTCCTCAAACATGGAGGAGAGGACACTTTCCGTCGCCCCGGGGTTCTCCCTGCTGGCACCCGCCACAACGGTTGCCTTGGGGTTCACGGAGGCTTTGGGTAGCGTCAGGACAGAAGGGGCTTCCTCGAGGGTCTCGGAGGGGAGGGTCTCCCATGGAGGAGAGACACTACCTTCCGGTGCTACCACGTCTTTCCCGGCTGACACCGGTGGATGGGACGCACTCGTGGGCAAAGCGGAAGGTTTGGCATCAGTGCCCCCTTCCTGGTCTTCCGGGGGGCCTCCGCCTCTGGTAGATGAGGCGGAGCTCGAGCCTTCTGCTTGCCTCGCTTCCCCTGGACTAGGCCCCAGCCCTCCATGGCATCATCTGGGGGCTGGTTAGGAGGGGGCGTGTCAGGGGGTAAAGGCGATGGCTCAGGGACTTGCAAGGGGGATGGTGGGGCGGCGTAAGGGAGGGAGGATTCTCCCTGGGGCAGGCTCTCTCCCATGCCTGGTGGTATCTCTGTCACACCCTCCTCCATAGGCCCTACCAGATTTTCAGCAGCGAGGGCGGGGCTCTCCCGCTCGACTGGGCGTTGTAGGGGAGGTGCCCCTTGGGCCTGAGCGGGAGAAGTAGTGGTCCGAAGAGGACGGGGGGCGGGTTCAGGTATCGGGTGGCCAGAGGCGTCGGCAATGACGGGGCCAATGTCCTGCCGGGTCTCGGGGATCCCAGATGCCTCTTCTTGCCAGGCTAAGGGGCAGTCCCTCTGGACATGCCCTGACGCCTGGCAGAGGTAGCACCGGGTTTCCCCTGTGGAGAAATACACCCAGTAATGGGCCCCCTGGTGGGGGACTAGGAAGGACCCCACGAGCGCCTCTCCGTCATGCACCGCTGACGGCTGCACTTGCTGGCGGAAGGAAAAGATGTGACGGAGGGTGGGGTCCTTGCAGCCCAACGGGAGAGGGCTGATGACAGAAACAGGTTTCCCCAGGGTGGAAAGGGCAGGTAACAGGGCAGCACTGGGGAGAAAAGGAGGGACAGAGGTCAGGACCAGGTGGATCCCCAGGTCCTCTAGCGGCTCTAAGGGGACAAATACCCACCCCACCCCACCCCACCGCCAGGCCCCTCTCCACCGCCTCCTGGGCGGCAGCCTCCGATGCTAAGAAGAAGACAACCTTCCCATACATTTTGGAGGCCGCCACAATGGCCGAGGGCCCCACCACCCTCACCAATGCCCGCACGTAAGTCTCCACGTGGGGCGAGGTGGGCACCAGGAGGCATTGGACACTGTGCTTCCTTGTCATGGTGGGGAAGGGGCCCCGGCCGCTGTTGATGGTGGCGGAGGCAGTGGGCGGGAGAGATGACGAGGCGGCAGGCGGGGGGGCTGCCGCTGCCCGGGCATACATCCTGGGGGGTGAGGGAGGGACACCCGCAGAGCTGATGAAGGGGGCAGCGAGGAGGGATGCCATGGTCGGTGGCGGGGCCGCAGCAGTGGGGGTGGCCCCTGCCACGGGTGCCTGGTGGTTTTAGCAGGACTCTTCCCCTTCTTCTTGCCCTGGCCTTTCCTGCTGGCTGGGGGGGGTCCCCTAGAGTCTGGGGAGGTGGTGGGCATGGCAGTGGCGGAGGTCACCCCGGTGTCCTCCATTGCCGATGCCCCAGCGGGGACGGTGGCAGGTGGTTAATAGGAGTTGGGGTCAGGTAAAAAGGGATAGGCTGTGGGATGGGCAGTTCCGGGGCGGGGGGGGGGTGGGTGCGCACATGAAGGCGAAAGGAGTCCAGGAGAGCTGGCTGTATTTCAAGGAATCCCTGTTGAGGTTACAGGGACAAACCATCCCGATGTGTCGAAAGAATAGTAAATATGGCAGGCGACCAGCTTGGCTTAACGGTGAAATCCTAGCAGATCTTAAACATAAAAAAGAAGCTTACAAGAAGTGGAAGGTTGGACATATGACCAGGGAAGAGTATAAAAATATTGCTTGGGCATGTAGGAATGAAATCAGGAGGGCCAAATCGCACCTGGAGCTGCAGCTAGCGAGAGATGTTAAGAGTAACAAGAAAGGTTTCTTCAGGTATGTTGGCAACAAGAAGAAAGCCAAGGAAAGTGTGGGCCCCTTAATGAATGAGGGAGGCAACCTAGTGACAGAGGATGTGGAAAAAGCTAATGTACTCAATGCTTTTTTTGCCTCTGTCTTCACTAACAAGGTCAGCTCCCAGACTGCTGCGCTGGGCATCACAACATGGGGAATAGATGGCCAGCCCTCTGTGGAGAAAGAGGTGGTTAGGGACTATTTAGAAAAGTTGGACGTGCACAAGTCCATGGGGCCGGACGAGTTGCATCCGAGAGTGCTAAAGGAACTGGCGGCTGTGATTGCAGAGCCATTGGCCATTATCTTTGAAAACTCATGGCGAACGGGGGAAGTCCCGGATGACTGGAAAAAGGCTAATGTAGTGCCAATCTTTAAAAAAGGGAAGAAGGAGGATCCTGGGAACCACAGGCCAGTCAGCCTCACTTCAGTTCCTGGAAAAATCATGGAGCAGGTCCTCAAAGAATCAATCCTGAAGCACTTACATGAGAGGAAAGTGATCAGGAACAGTCAGCATGGATTCACCAAGGGAAGGTCATGCCTGACTAATCTAATCGCCTTCTATGATGAGATTACTGGTTCTGTGGATGAAGGGAAAGCAGTGGATGTATTGTTTCTTGACTTTAGCAAAGCTTTTGACACTGTCTCCCACAGTATTCTTGTCGGCAAGTTAAAGAAGTACAGGCTGGATGAATGCACTATAAGGTGGGTAGAAAGTTGGCTAGATTGTCGGGCTCAACGGGTAGTGATCAATGGCTCCATGTCTAGTTGGCAGCCGGTGTCAAGTGGAGTGCCCCAGGAGTCGGTCCTGGGGCCGGTTTTGTTCAATATCTTCATAAATTATCTGGAGGATGGTGTGGATTGCATTCTCAGCAAATTTGAGGATGACACTAAACTGGGAGGAGTGGTAGACATGCTGGAGGGCAGGGATAGGATACAGAGGGACCTAGACAAATTGGAGGATTGGGCCAAAAGAAATCTGATGAGGTTCAATAAGGATAAGTGCAGGGTCCTGCACTTAGGACGGAAGAACCCAATGCACTGCTACAGACTAGGGACCGAATGGCTAGGCAGCAGTTCTGCGGAAAAGGACCTAGGGGTGACAGTGGACGAGAAGCTGGATATGAGTCAGCAGTGTGCACTTGTTGCCAAGAAGGCCAATGGCATTTTGGGATGTATAAGTAGTGGCATAGCGAGCAGATCGAGGGACGTGATCGTCCCCCTCTATTCGACATTGGTGAGGCCTCATCTGGAGTACTGTGTCCAGTTTTGGGCCCCACACTACAAGAAGGATGTGGATAAATTGGAAAGAGTCCAGCGAAGAGCAACAAAAATGATTAGGGGTCTGGAACACATGACTTATGAGGAAAGGCTGAGGGAACTGGGATTGTTTAGTCTGCAGAAGAGAAGAATGAGGGGGGGATTTGATAGCTACTTTCAACTACCTGAGAGGTGGTTCCAGAGAGGATGGTTCTAGACTATTCTCAGTGGTAGAAGAGGACAGGACAAGGAGTACTGGTCTCAAGTTGCAGTGGGGGAGGTTTAAGTTGGATATTAGGAAAAACTTTTTCACTAGGAGGGTGGTGAAACACTGGAATGCATTGCCTAGGGAGGTGGTGGAATCTCCTTCCTTAGAAGTTTTTAAGGTCAGGCTTGACAAAACCCTGGCTGGGATGATTTAATTGGGGATTGGTCCTGCTTTTGAGCAGGGGGTTGGACTAGATGACCTCCTGAGGTCCCTTCCAACCCTGATATTCTATGATTCTATGAACCACCATATGTTTGTCCAGAGAGTCCTGTTTGGTTGGCTGGTGCTTCTGGCCCACGCGGTGGAATCAGGGTGAGCAGCTAAGTCCAGAGGCAGATGTTAAACAGCCAGCAATGACAGTGGAGGAGGCAACTGTGAAGATGGTAGTGTGTGGGTTGGGAGGACACAGACGCATCGGGGGGCAGCTTCGTGCCACACCCCCTGTGTCCCTACAAACACAGTCATGACACAGTCAAGGCCTCCCCCAACACGAGAGCACAGTTCGAAAGTTACTCAGTCTTGGGCTCCTCCACGGCAATTTGTAAGTTCCCCGGGTGGTGTTCCTCTGGTAGACGGCTGTTTCTCTGTCTGTCGGGTTTTCTTTTTTGCATTCCAGAAATGCCGGAGCAAGTGATAAGATTCCTCTCAACTGGAGATGGGTCCGCAGACAAACAGCAAGCGGCTGGGTCTGGGGGCTGGGTCCTTCCACTCCCCCCCCCTCCGGGGAAGCGGGCTGGGGTGGAGGGGGGCTAACAGCCGGCCGGCTGCCGGGCAGCACCCTAGCAACAATGGAGAAAGAAAAAAAAACAACAAAAGGAAAAGAAAGGGGGGAGAGTGTCTGACCTGGTCGGGGGGGAGCCGAAAGCAGGGGCAAAAAGCAAGAAAAGCCCAGGCCAGATGGCAGCAGCAGGAGAGCAGGCTAAGTAGGTCCCTTTTCCCTGGGTAAGGTAACAGGGAAGGTTTTTTTTTTTTATAGACTAACAAATTTATTTGAGCATAATGTGACAGGGTCAGGCCAGATGGCTACAGGAGAGTGAAAGAAGGCAGATATATTAGCCCCAGGTTAAGTAGGTCCCTTTTCCCTGGGTAAGGTAACAGGGAAGGTTTTTTTTCCCAGCAAAGTTCCATTTTATTAACCCATGATTTGAATATTTCAGCAAAAATAAATTAGTTTACCAGCAACAAAATGTACTTGTGAAGTCCTTGTGACAGGGTCGGGCCAGATGGCTACAGGAGAGTAATAGAAGGCAGATATATTAGCCCCAGGTTAAGTAGGTCCCTTTTCCCTGGGTAAGGTAACAGGGAAGGTTCCAGAAAAATCAGGAACCTTCTGGAGACAATTAAGACTGACAGGCTGATTAGAACACCTGCAGCCAATCAAGAAGCTGCTAGAATCAATTAAGGCAGGCTAATCAGGGCACCTGGGTTTTAAAAAGCAGCTCACTTCAGTTTGTGGTGTGCATGTGAGGAGCTGGGAGCAAGAGGCACTAGGAGCTGAGAGTGAGAATGTGGACTGTTGGAGGACTGAGGAACACAAGCATTATCAGACACCAGGAGGAAGGTCCTGTGGTGAGGATAAAGAAGGTGTTGGGAGGAGGCCATGGGGAAGTAGCCCAGGGAGTTGTAGCTGTTGCACAGCTGTTCCAGGAGGCACTCTAAACAGCTGCATACCACAGGGCCCTGGGCTGGAACCTAGAGTAGAGGGCAGGCCCGGGTTCCCCCCAAACCTCCCAACTCCTGGTCAGACACAGGAGGAGTTGACCTAGACTGTGGGTTCATGAAAATGGCCAAACTGAGGGCTGCTGTGAAGCTCCAAGGCAAGCCAATCGGCCAATAAGCGCAAGATCCACCAAGGTAGAGGAGGTACTTTGTCACAATACAAAATGATACAGTCTAAATTAGCTGTTACCACTGCAGAAGGATCTTGGAGTCGTGAATAGCTCTCTGAAAACATCCAATCAATGCGCAACAGCAGTCAAGAAAGCCAACATAATTTTAGGAAAGGAATAGATAATACGACAGACAATATCATAATGCCTCTATATAAATCCATGATACTCCCACACCGTAAATACTGTGTGCAGTTCTGGTCGCCCAATCCCAAAAAAAGATACATTGTAATTGGAAAAGGTTCAGAAAAGGGCAACAAAAAATATTAGAGGTATGGACCAGCTTCCATATGAGGAGAGATTAAAAAGACAGACTTTTCAGCTTGGAAAATGGGGGGTGGATACGATCCAGGTCTATAAAATCTTGACTGGTGTGGAGAAAGTGAATAAAGAAATGTTATTGACTCCTTCACATAACACAAGAACTAGGGGTCACCCAATGAAATTAATAGGCAGCTGGTTTAAAACAAACAAAAGGAAGTACTTCTTTACACAACACACAGCCAACCTGTGGAACTTATTGCCAGAGGCAGCTGTGGAGACCAAAACTATAACAGGTTCAAAAAAGAACTAGACAAATTCATAGAGGATTAGTCCATCAATGGCTATCAGCCAGGATGGGCAGCGACACAACATCGTGCTCCGAGTGTCCCTAGCCTCTGTTTGTCAGAAGCTGGGAGTGGACGATAGGATGGATCACTCAATGATTGCCTGTTCTGTTCATTCTCTGTGACGCACCTGGCATTGGCCACTGTCAGCAGACAAGATACTGGGCAAGATCGACTGTTAGTCTGACCCAGTCTGGCCATTCTTATGTTCTTAGTTTACCAACATCTCTCCCTTATAGCACCTTCCTCAAGTGCCCTGAGTTCAGTGTATTTGGTCCTGGAGTGGGAAGGGGCCAAATGCAATTCTTTGCAGTGACCACTCTGGCTGGCTCAAGACAGATATTGGACTTCAGAGGGATCTGGGCACAGCCTCCCTCTCCTGAAAAGATTGCTTGACATGATGTGAGGCCTTTCAGAACATGAAGAGTAAAGAGGAAAAATGGGTGGACAGAATTCTGGGGGCTAGACGAAAGTCTCAGACAGCCTGCCAGAGAGGTAATAAGAGAACCTTTAGCAGGAGTGGGAATTAAAAATCACATATATGCCGTATGTTTTTTGTGCCCGTCCCGCCCCATCAGGAAAGAGCCACACATAAGACAAGTGAAAATGTGCTCTGGACTGACCCAAGATGGGAACAACGGATGAGGTGGCAGGACAGAGCTGATGCATTGGCAAAGCTGTGCAAGGAAAGCCAGAATGGAATCGCAGGGGGTACTAAAAGCCAATACTGACATTCAACAATAGAGCTGCAATGAGGAAATATGCTTTGTGCTGCCTCGTTTTTGCCAGAGCTGTCAATTGTCTCAGTTTCCCGAGCACCAAATAAACCCAGGAAATAAAATAGGTCTGATTCACCAGGCAACCTCAATGCCTGGGAGGGAGAAAAGGTGACCAGATGGTCACATCTGGCCTGCCACGTCTCATATGAGAAAAAAGGGGCATCCGATGCTCAAAGCCAGCTGGGAATTTAATGGCTAGTTCCTTCCAGATGCCATCTCAGCCTTGGGGAAGGGCTGGGGGAAAGCAAATTTCACAGCAAGTATGGAGTTTAAAATGTGGCTTAGTTTCGCATGTTCAGAATCCAAAGCTGTCTAGTGCTAAAAGCTATTGGGTGCTAGTGGACAGGCTGATATTACACAAATAAAAGTTGGAAGCTTTTAATTTTGTGGGTGTCAAGCCAGCATGTTAAAATTACCAAAGGTGTCACCACCAGCCACAGCTTCCTTTGTAACATTCTCTCTTGACACTCATCACTTCTTTGTTCACACCTTTTTAGGACAGTCTTAAAATGAGATGTTTTGACCTTATTTTTTCACATGCGGGTTGTGTTGTGTTTCTTCAGTCACAGGGGTGCTGGAAGTAGGGATGCTAAGAAAACAGCTTAGCCCCAAGGACCTTGGGAGACTAAGCCTCCCTTCACAAGCCATCAAACAGTGATTCTCACACATACAGTATGTCAGGGCCATCAAGGACCGGGCACAAAAATGAATTACATTTGGGTAACTTGGAAGCTACTAATGCTGTCACTGCCACCAGACTGTGGGGCGCCCCTGGCAGAGAGCATGCTATTTCTAGACTCAGCTTTTTGGGGAGCCTTAGGGAAAGAGGAGGGGCTTCTTTCATAGCCATCTTTCAGAAAGTCCCTCATGGTGTGACAGAGACTGCTCACAGACTCTTTCTAGCTCAGAGGGATTGCACTGCCAGGTTCCCAGCCTCTGTGGAGCTTCCAAGAGGAGGCAATTGCAGCAATTAGACTAACAGAGAGATGGAGGTGGTCATGGTTATGGGGCAAGTCTCTTTTTCCAGTAATGGCAGGGGAGGATTCCTGCATTCCTTTCAGGATGATCAGCTCATGTCACCGCCACTTTGCACCCAGTGCAGTGGTGATGAGCAAGCAGAATACCACATAAGGCAAAAGGGGTCACCATAAAGTTCTGTATTGTACATTGAAACACTGTTTTATACCTAAAACTATAACACATGCCAGCAACAGATTCTGAATGTTTTTAAATAAACAACTCACAAGAAAGAGTATGCGAGTTCACAGCCTTTTCTCTCTGGTTCATACTCTATGGGGTTCTTGTGATACCAGGTCAACATCTCAGCTTGGCACCAGTGGAGAAACACACCACATACAATTAGGCATGCGTGGAAGTCTGCTCAGAAGAATCCCAGGACTGGAATAGCAGGAAGTGCTGCAGGTCAGGAATGTGAGGTACTGGCAGAGCTGTGTGGGGCCTAGAACCGTAATAGCGAGAGGTGGGAGCTGCAGGTGAGGAGCATAGGCAGAGCTGTGTAGGAGATGCTTGCACAGAACCTGCTTGCACTGCACCAGCTCTAGTTAATTGCTGTCAATCCCTCACTTTCATGACAACTACAACTCACTGAAATTTAAATAACAAAAAAAAAAAAGAAAAAACAGACTGAACTCCCCCAGTGCAATCACTGTTACACTCAGGATAAAAGCAAGTAATTTGTTTCCACACAAAATATTACTGGGTCTCCCAAGCACCAGCTACAGTTACTTGTAACAAAAGGGCTGGGGGGCAGCAGGGAAACCACAAATACTCAGAACATCTATTGCTGAAATGTGTGTCCTTTACAACCAAAGCCCTCCAGAGCTCTGCAGCCCTCCTTGATACATCCTGGGAAATGTGTGGGGGGGGCAACCTGTTATTCCAGGCAAAACAGCTACATCAGCCAGCGATGGTGCTAGACCCTTAGATGCCCTAAGGAGGAAACTGGCCCAGTGCTGGGCTAAGGCTCAAGGGACCACATTCTGTGCATCTTTTAACAGATGTAACGGATTACATAACATGCCACAAAATGGAGAATCAGGCCCCAGAATGTGTCAGGGATGTCACTGCCCAGCAATAGAATTTAACTCAGGCGACATCTATATGGGCTTAATCCTAGAATACAATGAGTTAAGGTCGCCACTCTCCTGATTGGGAGCATCCTCTAGAGGGAGCAGGCCAAATTAATCTTTTGTGGTTGCTGGTGCCCACACTGTGGCCCAAGCCCTTGCTCCACCTGCACTCTGCCCTGAGGCCCTGCCCACCACTCACACAGAGGGAGTGGGCGGAGAGGCCTCAGGGGAGGAGGTGAAGAGGCCAAGCGGTGCTGGAGCCCTTTCTGCATGTGGGCCCAGCACCACTAGTGCAATTGTAAACCCGCCACTGGGAAGGAGGAGGCATTTCATACATTTTAACATATGCACATTGTCTTCACACCTTTAGTTGATTTGCCTTAACTTTCCTAAGCGTTCCTACCCAGAGAAGCCCTCAGACTGTTTGTTCTAATAGATTATAGTGACTCTTCCCTGTGAGTCAGCCATCTCCAAGATACCTCCTTCTTTGGCTGGTTAAGCACAACCTAGTCCATATGATTACCCACTCCTCAAAACTAGCAGCCCAAGGAGACTTGTTCTCCTTACTTTCCACTGCTTATGTCCCTACGACCTGAGTGGACTGTTCCCAGCTCTATGAAATAATGATAATACGTAGCACTCATTGTTCATCCACAGGTCTCAGAACTCTTTGAAAAGGAGTATCATTATTCCCACTCTACTGATGGGGAAGCTGAGGTACAAGAAGGGGAAGTAACTTGCCCAATGCAAAAAGGGAGTTGGTGACAGAAATGGGAAGAGAAGCCAACAGTCCACAAGCCAAGCTTTATGCTCTATTCACTGGCCTCAAGAAGAGTTTTTAAAACAGTCCAGGTGAGTACCTTGGGCAAGGTTTAGAGGGAGAAAAGAAAGATAAGAACTCATCACCTTTATCCTACCCCACACATGTATTCTTCCTTATTTACCTTCCTCTTCCTGATTACCTGCCTCTTCTTCATTGCCCGGGGATAGGGAAAATGAGAACTCCCACCCACTACTCCACAGGAGCAAACAGAAAAACATTAAAGCCCTTCTCCAAAATCCAAGGAGTTTACAGCCCCAGGTGCTTCCCGATTAGACCTTGAGAGTTCTAATTTCTTCCTCCCTGGCTCCTAATTAACAGCATTTTACAACAAATACAAAGAAAGTAATCAGCCCTGAGGCAGGGGGGACCCTGGTCACTACACACACCTTTGAGCATTTTGGAGCTGCCACCTTGCCAGCCACAATTTGGAGTCCTTTCCTGGGGCAATGAATTGGCTTCATTAGCCATTGTAAAGTTAAAGCCTGTTTGAGGAGAGAGGGCTTGAAGAGGCTGGGCATGCTAGTAAATTCAGCCCAACAGCTAATTTCCCTAGCCTGCATGCAGCAGGCTAATCACAGCTTTTTACACTGGTAACAAGAAACAACTTGACAGGTTTCAGAGTAAGTAGCTGTTAGTCTGTATCCACAAAAAGAAAAGGAGTACTTGTGGCACCTTAGAGACTAACAAATAAAGATGCCACAAGTACTCCTTTTCTTTTTGAAGAACCAGCTTGATGCTGCTCAGGTCCAGGTGGGTAACAAGCTGAGGGTTACAAAGCAAAATCCAGCCCTTGGGGGTGATGCATGCTAATGTTTCTGATGCACTTTGAAGATGCAAAATGAAGAACAAATGATATTGTTCTGCATAGGCTACTTCATGCAACAGCTTCTGACTTAAGAGAGCCACAGACAGAGGCTGCATCAGGGGGAGAGAGCAGAACAGTGCAGTTACTTCATCTGGGTTTTGTTAAACTAAGTAGACTAAAAAAATGGTCCCCAACCTCTCAATCACTGTCTGTTCTTTCATGTGTTGGTTTTGTTTCACTAACGCCTCTGTTTGCTTCACCAAACTATTCCAAGCAAACTGAAGCTTTTTCAACCTGCTAGAAACCAAAGACTTTTCAAAATGTATTGCAGTGTGATTTAAATAGCATGACAATTAGCTCCATTTTGTCATCTAGACCAATACTGTGCCAGCTTTGGCCCCCTGTATCCAAGTAAAAGTCTCTGCAAAAGCATCTGCAAGCTGCCAGAGCAAAAGTTATCATTGTGAACGTTCAATAGATGGTTTAAGGGGGATTTGTGATTGTCCTACAGTTGATAACGCTATAGTGACTAACAGGATGTGGGGACTTAAGCATATATATAAGTAAGCTGTTTTGCTGAATGGTGTGGAGTTTCAAAGAACCAACAGATTTAAAAGAACAAATTGCTGACAATCCACACTCTCTTGTCCAAAGTGACTCCATCTCATGGGCTATAGATAGGTGACTGGCCTATTTGTCTGCATGAGGATGTTTGGCCAAATCCTCTTACTAACAGAGAGAGACCCAAACAATCCCCCTTCAATATTAACACCCTCAAGCCACTGAAAAGTTAGGATCCAGATCTGGAACTCTGCAGTTCATCTCTATGTAATTCATTTATGTCCACATCCATAGAACAATGAACTAGACATTTCTTCAGAGAATCCCTTTGAAGTGAAATTATTTTGTTTCCTGATTGGGAGGGAGACTCAAAAGAAGAAAAAGTCAAAATCTCAAACCAACCTGAAAAATTCTGTGGGGTGGGGTGAAGCGAGAGGGTCTCTATTTTCACCTCCTAGCCCAACCCCTCACTCAGCCTTCAACACAAACCCAACCCCAACCCTCCTTTTCAACTGCTTCCAGTTCCAGGACTGAACCCAGCCTTCTTGGCCATCTGTTGATGATGTTCGTCCACCCACACCCAGCTCTGAAGAGTTTGGTCTTGCTAAACACCCACACGTTCAGGATGGGGATGTGCTGAATCCACCATTGTGACTTTTGATAGCGCACAAAACCTAGATTCTTGGACACATACTGAATATGGATACGTCAAATCATGGAATGAAAACGTAATAGGCTAAGTGTATCCCTGCTGCAAGTCCCCTGAGGGACTTGGACCACTGTGTACAAAATATTGCATCTTTGCTGTGAAACTGATCTTTAACTAAAATACCACATTCACAGCATGGCAATAGTGATGTCTTTATTCATAGCACATCTCTCTAAGAGGAGGTTCTCGCTCTTCACAATCCAAACTGCTCTGGTGCTTTCAGCCTGTAATATTGACCCTAACTGCTCTTTGACTAAAGTACACAGGCAGACTGCCTGTGAATAAACAGCATTGTTGACATGTCACATGTAAACAAGAAGTTACAGAAGTGTTTGCTATGCTAATTCTGAGGGATTAACCCTGAGGACGCTGCCTAATCCCCAAATCCTAAATACTTTGAGGACTAGGGATGTACATGGGGTTTAGCATTTGTGATTTAAGTATTTTTATATATTTTCCATGGACTACATTTAGTGAAAGAGGAAATTATTGTGGGATTGAAATATTGCAAGATCTGGTCTTCTCATGGTTTTATTAACCATCTACAAAAAAGATGTGGTGAGAATAGCAGCTCCCTTCATATTTCAGTCCCAAAGATGGATCTTAGAAAACACCCTGCAAATACAAGTACTAAGAAAGTCAGGTTTACCTGAGTCATAGTTGAACCAAAATGTACAGCCCTGTTAGGGCTTGATCCAAAGCCCGCTGAAGTCAGTGGGATTCTTTCCATTGATGTTAATGGCCTCTGGATCAGACTCTTAAAGGGCAAGGATAGAAGGTGGCCTTCAGGAATTGCTAGACCTAGGAGAGGAAGGTTTCTGGATAATGCAGGAAGAGCCAAATCAAAACTCTTGTTTTAAGTGAGTCCTGGCTGGACCTGGCTGCTGGTTCCTAGCCCTCTTTTTGGTACGATGGTGTAAATGGGGAGAGCAGGCTGGGCATGGAGTGGAGCTGAGACAGAGCCCAAAGGGGTTCCAAGGTAGGAGGTGCAAGGTGAAAGAGGTTTTCTACCCGATGGGAGGAAGGTTGGAGCTTCCTAATAATTAATGAAGGAGTAGAGATGAAGAAGTGTGAGAGGCCTTAAATTGAAGCTGGAAGTGGGGATGGAGGAGTGAGATGGGAAGGGAATTTCCTCCACTTACACCCCTATGAATAAGTATAATACACTCAGTTGTATTCTTGTGTATGGTACTACAGGTACAATTTTGCTAAATCTCTCAGCGGCTGCAGCCTGAATGCTCCTCATTCAGCCCTCACATTACTGACATTACCACCTGGCTATGGGTAAATAGGTATTTCCAAAAGAGCAGCCTATCTGCACCACCTGGTGGAAATCTGCACGCTACTTTAAAAAAAAAAAAGAAAAAGGAAGTTTCTCTTTAAATGCCTCTCCACTGGCTCATCTGATTGGCAATGTGATAGTTTTCATACTGATAAACAAGCCATGAGGCAGTGAGTTCTGATGCTGCAGTGTGCAGTAGTGACTTGCAATATGGCACAGAACCAAGGATGTGGCTCAATGTCGACACATTCCAATAGCTTTGAAAGGACAAGTCTCACGTTTAAATCAAATGCATCTGGCAGATTTAACAATTCCTCTGTTTAGAGGCTTCACTTCCTAATGCATTCAGGTCTGCAAACTGGGTTGGAGATCTTGTGATAACCATCTTTTGCGCATGATGTCTGGTACTTCAGGATTCTGGTGGAATCAGTGGTATTGTGTGGTATGTTGGTGTGATCCATTCGGATCCCACGCCAGAGTAGGAAGTATAGAGGTGCCAGGACTGGAAATAGAATGTAAAAACTGTACTCAGACATTTCTGAACTTCAGAAAAAATAATTCTTGGTTTGAGTTCAGGCAAAGCTTTCGAGAGAGGTATGGGTGTGTATCCGATTCAGTTATTTAATAACTCTCTAGATCTTTCTAAGCCCTGGTATAGAATAACAGCCGGATAAAAAGTTACCGTTGACTCCCCAGAAAAAGGACTCGTTGTCCTATTCAGTGAATGATGGACAATACAGAAGGCAAGTTACTATGGCTGCTTCATCAAATAGCTAGTTCAGCAATCAGAAGACTAATAGACAAATTCTTCTTCTGATGTAAGAGCTCAGTCGAGGCTAGCTGGTAGCTGCTGTTAAGTAGAGAGGTGCTGAACCATATCCCTGAATCCAAGGAAGTTCAGAAATGCCAGCTGTAAACTGTAAACCTTCAGACGTTACCTACTATCTAGTCTGGTGACATCTGGAAGCAGCGCGTGTTCTAAGGACTGTGAAGTTATGGCCAGCCACTTGCTGAGGAAGGAGCAGGGAGTTCAAGGCAAGGAACTCCTTTCATCATAAATGTTCTCCTGCACAAGTATGATCCAGTGTGAAGGACCTTAGCCTTGAGCTAAGCGAGCAGCTGTGTGGGGAGTGCTATGACTCCCATGGTCACATCCTACAGGCCAATACGGAATCATACTCGTGTGTGTAGAGTTTCTACCCATCTGGTTCCTCTGCTAAAAGAGAAATTCTGTTTTGGCTCAACCATGTGCTGAGACAACTTGAGGTCTTTAGAAGTGCCCTAGCAGCTCTTCTGAACCCTCAACGCATGATGAAGACTTGTTCCATACATATGGACATCACAACGGACATTTGGGGATGGAATCCAGGACTTCTGGCTTCATAAACACATGTCTATGCCTCTTGGGTTACAGGAGAATTTCCCTGATTTTTCAGTAGCAGGGTTTATTCTTTTGGGGCTGCCGCAAGTGGGATTCAATTCTGTTCCCACTGAAGTCAATAGGAATTTTGCCACTGAACTCAACATGAGCAAGATTGGCCAGATAGCCAGTAAGTTATACATTAGAACTGCAGTTAGGGTCCTAGGCCTCAATTACATGTCCTCAAAAATGTATGGGTAGCTTCAACTGACTTGTGTATATGTCTGAAGGGACATCAGGGTCTCAGGATTTTGTAAGAAGCTCAAGAGCAGAAAGCACTGAATACAAATGATTGGGAAGAAACTGACAGAGGCTCCTTTTCGGAGAAGGAAATTACACAGATTGGGGACAGTGTGGGCTGCTAAGCTGATTGGGACAAAACCTCTGCAGAAACTCTCCAGCTGAAGTCCTGCAAACAACTACTCGCTGTGCAGAGGGAATCTAGCAACCCTGGCCTCAGAGCAGCAATGATGTGGCAATCTTCCCCTGCTAATCAATATACAGAAATGAACACTAATCAAAGCAGTGTACACTTCTGTCACAGCAGGAGATCAAAAACTAAATCCAAATGAAAACCTCTACTGTGCCAACAATTTCTGGTCTCAACATCTCTCATCTACTGACTAGTGGAGCACACAACCACAGCCAAAAAGGAAGGAGGCATGGTCTTATATTAAAGGAAGTGGAACTGGCACTCTGGCAATCAGGGATCAGTTTCTGGGTCTGCCACAGACTTCTTGTGAGATCTTGGGCAAGTTACTTCACCTTTCTATGATTCACTTCCCCATCTTCAAAATGAGGCTAATAATACTTCCTTACCACATACATTACGAGAACAAGGGTTGTGAGCCGCTTAGGTACTTCAGTAATGGATAACTTACAAGGATCTAGATAGAAATGATGCTCAACACCTACGACACTAATATGTCATTTCCTGAGAACAAATAAAAACTAGCAAGATTTGAGAGTTTTAATGATCTCTGCATGGAACTAGCAAACTATCTCACCACAGTGAGATATGCAAAGCTAAGGGAGACTCTTACCAAATACAGAATCAATGGGCCTGATTTTCCACTGGCTGCATAAAGTGGGGGTGAAACAAATTATAATGGTAGTATTTTACATTCACTGTCATGCCATAGGATTGGGTGGGTTGGTGGAAGGAGGAGAGCACTCACTGCTCTATTTAACAGAGATTTCTACACAGTGGAGTGGTGTTTCTGGAACCTGGACCTCTCCATGGTCAGTGGGTGACTCCACCAGTTCTACTGGCCTTGCCATGCTGTGAAACCCCTTGACTCCTTGAGGGGGTGCCAAGGGTTTACTGCTTTGTTTTGTACTGCTGAAAAAAAACTCTGGTCCTTCTGAAGTCATTAGCCAACCTTCAAGTAAACACAACTTCTTTAAGAGAGTTTAAAGACTGATGCTTGCATGCCCTGTAAAGGAAAGAAAATATCAGACACACTATAGAGACCAATTGCTCTTCCCCCTTGGTGAGTGACAGCTCTGTTTGTCAAGAGAGACAGCTTGTCTTGATTTTGAGATAGCTAACTATCACCTGGGGAGACTATTAGAGAGAGAAGCTGGGGAGGAGAAAGAGAAAGGAGGAGACAGAAGAGTGTAGGGGAGAGAAAGACATATAACAGTTGATTTATTAACTTGTTAACTTTGGCAACACACTTTGTGCCTTGTGATGCCAATACATTCATTGAAATTGAAGCTGAATTGAAAGTCAAACACAAGGGAGTGTGGGTGGATAGAAAGAATCACAGCCCACTGAAAGACAAAGAACAATATATTAGTTACCTTAGAAAAACATGGGGCACAATGACACTGTGGACCAACCAGCTTCCCTGCTTCTCTAAGTGGGGAATTGGGGTTCATATTCAAACTGGACACTGTTGACCAAGGCCTCCCACAGAGTATGAGACCACAAGGGAGACCCACCTGGAGAAGGTAGGGAGACTTACAAGAGCCAAAGTGGTAGCAGTATCCTCTCGGTACTTCTTTGTGAACCATATAATAAATTAACATGTAATTGCTAGATGCAAAATCCTGAACCTTAGTGGTCATAACAAGTAGCTAAAACACATCCTGCGGCCAGTGGGTTAAAGGGAGAAAGAGGACTGAGAGTATGCACAGTGTGAGGTCAAGGGAAAGGAAGGGCAAGCAGAGAGAAGGGGAGAGAAGCACGGTCTGAGCATGGGCCAGGAAGCTCTGAGTTCTGAACCCAGCTCCGACAATGACTCTCTGTGGTCTTGGGTGTATGTTGTTATTAGAAGCTGTAGGATGCGGTATAAACCTTTGTTAGATCAAAGTTTGTTCCCCTGAAGTGATTTGCTTAATCATGGGAATACAGTACTGAGATCCCAGCTTGTGAGTGTATGTTACCTGGCACGATTACAGAGGTCATCAATAGCCTAGCAAAGGATCCTGGCAGTTCTTACAGTAAGGAGGCAAAACCCCACCTCTGTTCCTCAGAACTCCACTCATGACTGAAGAAATGAAAATTAACCATGAGATGCCCTCATTAACCCCACAGCTTGCAGAATACAGAGCCTGTGGCAAGTGAAGCAAGGGACATGTAAGAACTTCCTCTCTCCTGCTTCTGGACCCTGTTGTGCTATCCTATTTACACCTACACCTCTGAAGGAAATGAATAGTGCCTGTGAATGCTGTCTGAAAAATCCATACCCTTCACTTTTCTCCCCCCAGCTCATCATTTCACGCACACACACCACCTGTGTTCAGGGAAGACAATCAATTCCTGCAAAGAGCACTCTCTCTCTAGCAAGCTACAGAGCCTGAGAGCATCAGAGGACAATTTCCAAAGCAGCCCAAGACCCCCCGCAACCTCATTTGTAGCCATCCAAAGATGTTTGCCTTTATGTGATGTCTGCTGAGTCTTCTTTGTGATCGGGGCCAATGTCAACCAACTGCCAGACTTCACAGCAAGGGAGAGAAAGATGGTGCATGCTCTGGGGCTCCTTCCTCCCATGCCCTATCCTGCTGCTGGTTCTGCTGAAGGTCAAGACTCTCACGTAAAAATGGCCCTGTCATGAGGCAGAACCACCAACATGCTTCCTTCACGCAGGGAGCTGCTACTAAAAGCTGCTTTTTAGCTCAGGTTAAAAACGTGGAGACTTCTACCTATCTGCTGCATTGTGAGAGTACGTGTAGGGGTGTGTGCTTGTGTGAGGGTGACCCATCTTCACCTATCATCAGTCTTTCATTCTGTTCATCTTAAATAGCCCCCATGGCTAGAGTATCTGAGGTTTAATAGCTTCTCTGAAGCTTTCATTGGCTGGCTGGTTGCAAAGGATAGAGTTGTCCTAGGTGCAATCCCCTGAATTATACAATGAGGCCCAGTAGGCTGCCTTCATGTTTATATAAAGTAAGGCCAGGAGTTTCTGGCATGTAATGCTCTATTTTGAGCTAAGTGGTCTCCAAATGAGATAAACTGTAGTGTCCTTGGAATGCAATATCTTATTAAAGTTGAGGGCAGCTTCAATCTGCTTCATTGTTTGCACAGTATAGAAGCAGTGCCTTCCTCAGTTGGATGAACTGGATGTTTCTCTTCTACAAGTTACGCTATGAACTTCAGATTCACAAGGCCTTTAGTTTAAATGACCAGCACAGAGTGGAGAAATTCAGAGCCAAAAGGAGAAGTGTGTATAAACCATTGTTCTTGAGAGTCTGCAAAAAGCATGAAACAATGGCTCTGAAAGGTGTGAAATGCCCTGTCATCTCACTCAGGGCCCCAGCTGTAGAATGCGGAAATTTTACAAGATACCAGGTGCCAACATGTCTCCTTGCCAGTGTCTCCTTGCCCTGCCTGCAGCTGCCTCTTGCTGTTAGTTTTCCCCACAATGGGGAGTTAATCAGATTACTGTGGACTGCCCAGAATTATCAGCATTGCCAAAGTTCAGAGAGCCGGTTTGTCTGGAGAATACATCCATAATCAAACATAATGATGGCTGTAAATAACCATTGAAGAAATTGACATCAATGCGTATTTTCAACTATGGGTCATAGCTGAGTGTGTGGGTTTGAATGCTGGAGGGACCGGAATGAAGAGCATTTAATTGAGATACGATAAATTAACATTGCCTCAATACAAGGGACTGGACTAGTATGACCTACTGAGGTCCCTTCCAGTCATACATTTCTATGATTCTCACCATAGAACTGTCCATGCACACAACATACAGAATATTCTTCTATATTACACCATTATTTAGCTACCGATGGTATTATAATTAATTGCTGCATTTTTCCTTTAAGGTTCTTACTCTCTCTGGAAAAAGTAGTCTTGCAGTTTCTCATTCTGTTGTCATGGGGGTGTTGAATTTATCCCAGGCCCTTTAAGAACAGGAGCAGAACTAGGAGGCTCCAGGTATGCAGTTTCTTTGTCTTGTTCTCTCGCAGTTGGCTTAGATCAGCTCTGTCAGACAGAAAGGTCAGTGGACACGTCTCGTCACATAATCACAAGCCTCTTCCAATGGCACGCTTATCATACTGCGTTTCATTGCTAACAAAGGACACCAGGCATCTTCTGTAGTGCCTAGTGCTTGGGAGTGGGGGGCGTGTTGGTGGAACAGGAAAGAAGCATGTTTGGAGGGACACCTCAGACTCTGAATGCCAGGATGCCACAGTGGGAAACGAGTTCACGCATGCCTTGAATATCAATAGACTAGCAGGATATATGGCAGCTGTCTGCTAGTTATGCTGAAAGTACTCCTTATGCCTATAAAGAGATCACATCGCTGTTAGTTAAAACAGGGCTTTGGGTAGTGTCAGATGGAGAAGCAGTGATTCTCAGCAAGGAGGGAAAATTCACTTGACTTATATCAGGTGCTTCCTTGTGGGGGGAGGAGGGGTAGGTGGCGGTGGCATCTGTAAGATAGATATTGGGTGTGACATCTTGGGCTTATGGAAAAACTCATTACAAAAATTAAGTTCACCACAGCAGGCTGAGGAAGGTTTAGTGTAGTGGAAGGGTCCACACAAAATGTCTCATTAGAACTGGGTGGCATAACACCTTCTATGGAAAGATCTCAAAGCTTTTTACAAACTCTAACTAATTCTACTAACTCACTTGTGAAGTGGGTCAGTATCATGATACCCATCTCATATACTGGGAAACGGAGATGTGTGATTTGCTCAAAGTAAGTGTCAGTAGCTGAGCAGAGAGGCAGTATGGTCCAATAGCTAAGGCACTCGACTGAAATTCAGGAGAGTCTACTCCTGGCTGTGCTAGTGAGCTGCTTTGTGACCGTGCACAAATCATTTCACCTCTCACTGTCTCTGTTTCTCCAGACTGCAAACTCTTCATGGCAGGATCTGTTTCTTACTAGGCATATGTACAGCATTCAACACACTGGTGGCCCAATCTCAGCTGGGTCTTCCAGGCATTACCTTAGTATAAATAACAACCCAAGACTCCTGGCTCCCAGTTCTGCACATAGATCCTGGTTTTTCTTTTTCTTCTGCAAAGATCGGTTCTATGGCCTAGGCTAGGGGTTCTCAAACAGGGGGTTGGGACCCCTTCGGGGGTCGTGAGGTTATTACATGGGGGGTCACGAGCCATCAGCCTCCACCCCAAACCCCACTTTGCCTCCAGCATTTATAATGGTGTTAAATATATAAAAAAGTGTTTTTAATTTATAAGAGGGGTCACACTCAGAGGCTTGCTATGTGAAAGGGGTCACCAGTACAAAAGTTTGAGAACCACTGGCCTAGGCCCACTTTAGTAAGAGCTAGATGTCTTGGTATTAAAATGCCTGCGGACAGTGTATATTGGCAAGAGCAAGGGTGGAAAATTTTTGGTAAAAACGTCTGTTATAAACACAGCCATGATGGCACTGCTCAAGGAGCTTATGTGAAAAATAAACCCTGTACTGGAAATGGAGAAGGGATCAAAGAAGGTACAGAGTCAAAGCGGCTAACAAAGACCAAATAGGGCATCACAAAGTGAGAATGGGTTAGTGCTGCCAAAGGGCTATGGAGAAGAAGATGGCCTATTATCTGGGGAAATAAAGAGCACGAGATGGTAAGTGTGCCCACTAATAAATAAAGGAAAAGAGGTGACATTCATGATGATGTTTAAATGACTGAAGTGCCAAGCAGCTTGTTAAAATATCGCATGGTCTTGAACAAGGAAAACAAAGAACAGTGTTTTGGACAATCAGGAAGCAACAGCAACCTAATAAATGGAACTATTGATAAAATGCAAGCGAGGAAATGTTAGGGGGAAATAAATATCTACAAATAATCAGCTAATGGATTAAATGCATCTGAGGGTGAGAAGGAAATTAGTTGATCAATTCACTCAGCAACTGCTAATTATATTTGACAAGTCATGGAGTACGGGGAGGTATCTGAAAACTGGAGAAAAGCAGTTGTGGTACCAATGTTTAAGGCTGCCTTGTGACTGTGTAAGGGATGGGCCCAGTAAAAGGCAAGGTGGCTGACTCAAAGATCCTTTGAAAGGTGCAACCTGCATTCCTCTCTGTGCCACCCAGTTTCATTGGCCAGTGCAGCAGCTCATAGTCCCGTGATGATAGCTCCATCACTGTCAACTCTGAAGAACTCCAGCGGCAACATTAATCTCAGTCAAGTTTGAACTCAGGAGAGCACAACCACCACATTGTTCCTAGGTCTTAGGCTCCTTTCACCCTGTTCTCTTCACTGTGTGCACCCATCTTTGCCCTTAAAATATGGAGGGGCGGGAATCTAATATTCCTGGAAATTAATGTCTATTCAATCTAACTGCTGAACAAGGGATTACTTCCTCCTCCCCTGGCACAGGTGCCCTAGGGCAAGGCTATGCTAATGACAGGATCGGAAGAAGAGGAAGACGATGAGTTTGACAAGGCTGGATACCACATCCTGGGACGTAGGGAAGAGCTGAACCCTGAAAGGGAGTGGGTGATTTTTTTTTCTTGCCTTTCCTACTTATGCTCATTTATTTTTCTCTTTTGCTATAAAGTATAACCCCTTGAGGAGAAGACCTTGTATTTGTTTATGCTCATTCTTCCAGCTTGCAAACCAGTATTAACGATCAGACTTCCAGGAATGAATACAATGGATCATTGCTTGAGGGGGAGGTTTTCAAAGACAGAAATGGGAGCTTGACACCCTACTCCCTTTGATTTCAAAGGACGTGCAGTCGGAGACGTGCACCTGCCTCCCATTTGTGCCTTTAAAAATCTTGCCCTTAATAACAATGAGCTCATTACTGTGGTCCTCACACAAGCAAAAGCCTCATTAACTTTGGTTGGACAAACTTTCTTGAATAAGTTCTGCAGGACTGAACCCTTTCTTAGTTCACTGTAACCCATTTATATCCACACACAGAAGGTACCATCCCTTGTTCCACAAAATATTGTCAGACATTTACTTAAAAACAATAGAATGGAAAAGTCTGGGCTTTGTCCCCAACCTGTCACAAAGTAGAGTCAATCAGAAACCAGAATACCCATCCCAAGGGAATTGCCCACATTTGATTTTCTCCCCCTATGAATTGAAACAAAAAGTTAAAATTTCAAGTTTTTTTTCATGGAACAGAAATGACTGATAATTTCAATCTTGAAACATTCTGTTTTGATTATGTCTAATTGTTTTGTTTCAAAAATGTCAAATTGTTTCATTTTGATAATGCCAGCACATTATAATATAAAATAGTAAATATAATATAATATTAATCTTAATACAACAGTCTATTTGAAATTAAACAAAACTAAATGACACAGTTAAAACAAACAGTTTTAACTTGTCAAAATAGGTAAGTCAAAATGGTTTGTTTCAAAACATTCCAGTTGAAAATTTCATTGAAATGGACACACACACTGAAAATGTTTAGATTTCCACGAACCTGAATTTTCTGACAGAAAATGATTCTGTCTAAAATGGTTTGACCAGCTCTATCAAAAGGCTACTCTGAATATATCTGAAGATGTATTTCCCTCAGCATGATTCTGACCAAGAACCTCCTAATGCCAAATTGGTAAGGTGGTTTTCCTGCAACAGAGTTGCAGGAATTTCCTGATTCTGGGATGTACATTCTGGTTCCCCACAGAATGTCATTTGAGGCCTCAAATGAAAGTCGGTGACATACTGGTCATCAATACAATTGTAAAATGTACATACAGATACTATTTAAAGAAATATGTATAAATACTGAAAACATATTCTTAAAGTCTGTGTCCAAGTATTAGTCACCAGCAACAGTGACAAAGAGAAATCTGTCATCTGACAGAAAACTTCTCCATTTATCTATTTACATGTAAATTGAATATTGCCTCATTCACTACAGGTCCCCTATCTCTAGTCTGAACCAAATGAAAATGAATGATTGCAAGAAAGAACTTAATAAATGAACTAACAGGAAAAGAAACATGGCAGGGGAAGAAAACCTTATCTGGAGGTATATATCAAAGGTTTGCTTGAGTGTATTTTGGGGGACAAATGGGATGCCCAGGAACCATTCACTGGGGGAGTAAAAGGACAGTGCTCTTGCTTCATGAAAATGGGATCTCAGCCAGGCTGCATTGGAAACACTGGAGAACTTTAGGTGAGATCAGCTTCTTTAGACAAAAGAGTAACATATTTGTTAAGCTTAGTCTCATGAAAATGTGTTATGATTTTGTTTTACATGTAACCATTTGTTTCCAATATTCTTACTCATTAGCACTTGAATCTCTGTTCTTTAATATTAAACTTATTCTTGTTTCACTATAAATATATCTAAGTGCCTGTGTTTAACAGAGCTGTGTTCTAATGTATAATTAATAAACTGATGTGTACTGTTCTAGAATTACCAGGCCTGCTGTTCACAAAGGGAATGGATAAGGGGCTGGGCACTTCAGGGAATGCACTGAATATTTGGGGATTGGTGTGTCTGTTGCTACCTGTACAGGGAGAGCGAGGCCTGTGAAGGCCTGGAAGGTAGAGTTCATGCTGTCTGGGGCTGCTGGATTCAGGGAGCAGACCCACAGCAGGCACAGACAAGACTGCTTCATGCTAAGGACAGGTGGTGGTGAGGTGCCTTGCAACCCTGGGTACCCTAGGGAGTGTCACCATTATATTTAGATTTGGACCATTTTGTAAATGGTCAAGTATGTATCTATTTTGTTGTTCCCCTTCCCTAGTCTCACTCTCCTCTGTCCTGAGACCATGAGCTCCTCACAGCAGCAATTATCCCTACTTAAAGATCTGGAAAGAGCTGAACACATTGTGGGACCTACTGTAGACAATAAATGATTGATAATTCATTATTATTGATGAGATTAATATTAGTACCTTTGACATGATGTGAGAAATTTCCATGGAACTCTGGTAGGTCATTTTGCATTAGATAAGTGCATCCTTCATAGGCAGCAATTTGCATTACGTTGGCGCAATTCTCACCTTCAGTTGTAACAATGAATTTGGTGCACAGCTGGTGCAATGATAATTCTTATGTACATGCAAAAGCTATTTTAAGACAGTTATTAAATTATTAATTCTGGAAAATTAATGTGTGACTTATGAGCTAAATCAAAAGTCAAAATCAGATTGATCACATCTGATGTTATGACACAAAAATGGTGAATTTTTTGAGCATGACCATAATGCATGAGTCAAGTTGCCTCCAGGTTGATCATTCTTCCAACACTTATCTGCTCTCCATTCTTATCGCTGTAACTTGTGCAAGTCCAGTATGCTCCATGAAATATCTTATGATGGTATTTTTAGACTGTTTTACAAAATTCATGGTTGAAGGGAATTTGGATCACACAATGTTTGATACAGAGCTTCATGAACTCCTACTTGCAAATTTAATTCAATCTGTCTTGGAATTAGGAGCACTGTCATAGATTGAAAATTGCCTGATGAACCATAAGCAAAGGATAACAATCAGAGGGATGCATGTGCAAATTTGCAGGGAGGTGTTTTGTGAAGTTCTTAGGGAATCAGGATGAGGTCTGGTTTGATTTAACATCTTCATTAATAAGCCGGAAGAAGCAGTACACAGCTCACAAATGAAAGTTGTGGATAATGTTATATTGGGAGGAGTTGCAAGCACCCATGAAGACAGAGAAATAACATAAAGGGGTCTGAAGAGGTTAGGAATATCATGGACAGAAAAGTACAGAATCAGAAATAGACAGCCAGTTTGAAGAGAGAGGATGGATCAGTGGTTAGGGGGATAGCCTGAGAAGATCTGAGTTTCTTGCTCTGCCAGTCTTCCTGTGCAGTTTTGGGTACATCCCTTAGGGCAAGATTTTGAAAGGTATTTAGGTGCCTAAAGATGCAGATAGACACCTAGTACCAAGTATTTCAAAAGTACCAAGATGCCTAACTCCCATCCTTAGGCATTCTTGAAAAACCTAGGTGCCTTTCTGCTCCTTTAGGTGCCTAAATGCCTTTAAAATCTAAACTTTAGTCTCTCCATGCCTCATTGGGATGCTGGAAGGATAAATACATTAAAAGATTGAGAGGTGCTCAAATACTACAGTAATGCGAGCCATATAAACACCACAGATCAACTGTGAACCTCTTGTCCTCATTTGGTTAGTAGTTACTCACACAAGTAGTCCCATAGAAGTCAATGGAACTACTTGTGTGAGTAACTACTCACTGCTATGACTAAGGGAATCACAATCTGCCCTGGTATTTGCAAGGGGGAAATGCAAGCTAGGGCCCAACTCAGAAAGCATCCCTATTCAGGACAGCATGTTTAGCACATGCTCCACTTTACACATGGGTTTAAGTATTGATGTCAATAGGATTTAAGCATATGCTTAATGGTATGCATGTGATTAAATGCCTTTCTGAATCAGGGCCTAACAGAGTACACCTGGGGAGAATAACCCAAGACACTGGTAGTCAATGGGAGGGGAAAAACTGAAACAGCCATAATGCCGAATGAGATCTACACGTGACGGGAGAGGGCCAATTCTGTATAAAGTAGACATGTTACATGCTGGAAGAAATAAGTTTCAGCTGCAGCTACAGAGGCATCATGTCACAGAGCAGGGCTGTATCAGTCATCAACTACACGGCTCTGGTAAGAATACACGCTAGAACACCACCGTCAAGTCTGACCTCCGCTTTACCAAAAAGATGAAGACAAACTGAAGGAAATTCAAAGAAGAGAAAGACTCTTTAGTCTGTAAAACGTAACTGTGAATAAGGACAGCACAAATTCTGTGCAGCATGTTTCACTAAGGCCTTGTGTACACAGATCAGCAATTTGCTCTACAGCAGTGTGATTCCTTGAAGCACACTAACATGTTGTGCATTAATTGGCCCACGTAGACCCTGCTGGTGTGCTTCAGCATAGTGCTGTTTGAAACAGTACAACATTACAGTGCACTAAGGAACCTTTAATGCACACCAGCCAGGTGTACACAAATAAATTAATGCACAAAACATCAGTGCACTTTAGAAATCACTCCCCCTCCTGTGTAGAGTGCATTACCCCACTGTATAGACAACCCGTTAGAGAATCCCAACCTAGAGGATCAGATTGCATCAAGGCTCATTCCACAGAACAAGACCTGTCCAACATCATACTAGATGAATCGGTGATGAGCTGGTACAAGGACTCCAGATTTACCACAGACTAATGGCCAGATTTTCAAAAGAGCTCAGCATCCAACAAGGTGAGCTCCTTTGAAAATCTGCCCAGTTAATTTAGAGCCTGAATGGGTCCTGTACACTTTTAAAAATGTGGCCCTACAATGTACAATCTTCTTCCAGTTGTAAATGTATAACATGATATGACCTTGTATGGAAAGAGTTAACTACTTCGTGGTTATTAATCCTTCCTTTGCAATGCTTAAATAATTTGCATACCCTTCACAAGACCATAAATTGTAATGACTACTAATCAGCAGTGACAACTATGTTTACCTGTGTTTGTTTATTTCTCTGAAGTATTTTACTTGTTTTGCAAGGGGAAAAATAATAAAAAGATTATACACAAGAAAGAAAGAAATCAGGAATGTTTGGAAAAAGTGAATCTATTTAGTCTACCTGCCTACCTGTCCAGGTTCTCATATTAGCACCTCTCATCATAGTATCTGACACCTTCATAGCTTCAGAAAGCTTATTTTAGCTAGTTCACACTATACTAAGCTAGTATACTGTATGCTACCAAGTATTTGAAGAGAGTATGCACTGAGAAGTGAGAGGGTTGGAATTGCTGAGAATGGCATAAGGAGGAGAAAAGCGATGAGAATGAGTGGTTGGGAAATATTTCCTAATGGAGAGTCTAATGAAACTGTGGAATAGTCTCCTAAGGGAATTAGTGGGAGCCCCATCAGCTGGGGTAGCTGCTGGGCAAGGCACTGGAAAGAATATTGTACCTTAATTCTATACTGGCAGAGTGTCTCCGGGAAAGAGAAGATGGGCAAGATGATCTAACAGAAAGCCAGTTTGTTCTACTGTTTACAATCTGGCTCTGCCACTTACTTGCTGTTACTGTGCCTCAGTTTCCCCAGTTGTTGAAATGGGGATAATGACACTTTCTTTCTCCCACATGTTGACTGTCTTGTCTATTTAAATTGTTGGCTCTTCATGGCAGGGACTGACTTTTAATATTTGTCTATGCAGTGCCTTGCACAATGGGACACTGATGTTGTGGCCTTTAGGAGCTACTGTAATGCTAATCATAATAAACAAGGTAACCACATCCCTCAGTGAGCATGGTGCATGTACCACCTCGGAATTTAAAAGAGCCTACTTTTAAGTTATCCAAGAGCTAAAATAGGCATCCAAACTATCATTTAACTCAAGAAAAGTGCATTCTAATTCCACATTCTGGGGGGCCAAACAAACTAAATATATTGTTTCTGGTCTGATACACATCATGAGACCACAGCTCCAAATACAATTTTTCCTCACATAATTACAAGCACAATGTTAAAAATAACATTCTGTGAGATAGATTGGCATTATCCCTAATTTAAAAGTGGGGAAACTGAGGCACAGAGCGGCAAAGTGACTTGCTGAAGACTATAAAGGAGCAAGGGTTTGAGTGAGGAGGTTCCATACTTCTAGGCCTGTGTTTAGACCACAAAGGCTTGGAGCAAAAACACCCTCTGAACCTTAACCACAGTGTTAGTGTGATGCTATAAAACACACACTTTGGATCATATTACACACTCAGAGCCCAATTTTCCACTTTGGTTCCTCACCTGAATGCTCAAATACCTATTTTAGGTGCCTACGTGCCTGGCACAGCACCCATCTGCAGGATTTGGATATGTGGCTCTGAAAATGGAGCTTCCCACGTTGTGGAGCTGAGAGATTTCCAGGTGGATTTATAGCAGACTAGTTGCTACTCTCTCTATTAGCCTCGCTAATGTAAAGGAGTCCCATGGTGTCACCTCTTACTTCAGGAGCTTGTGGAGGTGGTTGAGCTGACACACTTGACAAAAGGAGGTGTGAGTCCACAGTCAGCTAAGCATGGGAAATAAAAATAGCAACAGCAAATTGGCCACAGTGGGAATGGCAAGTGCATTTGTTCACCTGAAGGCAAGTTGGCAATTAGGCTTTCAGTGGCCAGTCTGTCTTTCAACGCCTTCCTTTCCCCACTCAACAGAGACCAATGCCTCACCCTCATAGACACAGTGCGCTCAAGGCAACCCATACCCTTTGCCTGGCTCTGAGAAATGTTCCGGACCTTTCCTGCTCCAGCTCAGATTCTTTTCAGTGTTGGAAAAACAGATGAAGCCTGACTTCTTGTGAATGCTGAATCTTATGGCACTGGATAACAAAATGAGGGCGGTGGGAGGGGGAGGGGGATGGGGAGGGAAGCATGTGTGTTGCTGTATGGTTTTGTTCCACTTGGCTGAGCACAGACTGAATGCAGAGGCTTTCATCTCAGGGAACCACATCATCTCAGGGAATGTTTTTACTTTTCTACAGACAGGGAGCAGAGCCTTTGGAGATCTCTCCCTACAGAAAGGAACCTGCCACTGATGTCACATTTGCCTCAGAGGCACATCAAATTGATGGCGCTCGGCTTGAAGAGTGTGCAGGACACAATGTCACTTACTACAACTCGTGGGAGCGTTGATACCATTCCTGCACGAGGAGTTCAGGTGTCCAGCTATCTGAACTCAGGACCCTTCAATCCACAGGCCCGTCCTGGGAACAAGGGTGGCTTCTTTTTAAAAGCTCTGCTTCTTAGAAAGTGCCAGAGCAGCAACAGCAGAAGTAGCAAGCTCTATAGGAGCTTTACGCGACACATTTTGCTTCCAAGCTATCCCAGTACCTCTATTGATTTTAACTGAGTTACTCCAGATTTACACCAGTATAACAGAGATCCATCAGCAATACAGTTACTCAAGAGACCCCAGACTGTGGAGACTGAATGGTGACACACTTTAGTCTTATAAACAAAGGTAAATCAGAAATAAAAGAAATGGAACACACCTATACAAAATATCATCTGTCTAGTCCTGTATCTCTGAGATTATGCACAGAATAAACATAGGATGTTTCTTTGGCTTCTGTTATTTCCCTAGTTTGTAACTTCTTCCAAATCTGATCCATGTCTCTAGTTTCCAGAACATCAATCAATCAATCAATTCTGAAACATAAGTAAGCAAGCAAGGGTCTAACCTGGCTAACAGAGTTTTGGCCTTTAGAGCAGATTGGCTGTTTAAATTCTAATAGTCTCTGAAAAGAAGCTCTCAGCTACTCCAGTCCCAGCTGTAAGAAGGGGCTGTAAGGAATGGGACAGAAGTGCTGGCTGAAGGGAAACTCACAGCTGCACCAGGCCTGACCTCTTCCAGCAAAAGGAGCTGTAAGCAAAAGGGCAGGAGTGCTGGATGTGGGGAGCTCACAGCTATGTCAGTTTCCACCTCTTCAATGTCAGGAATGGTAAAGGAGTGTTAGTTGAGGGACAGTTCACAGCTACCTCCATCCCAGCTTCTTCCTGCAAGAGGCACTGTAGGGCCCTGTTTTCTATAAGGGAGCTCACAGATACTCCAGTCCCAGCATTTGCTTCCACATTGCTCGCATGTTCATTTTCATTTTCCAAACACACTGTTTGAGCATAGAGATTCTCAAACCTTTTTGTACATTGTGTATCACCTCTTAAAACTGAAATCTTCTTGTAGGCTATCTTCCCTTCCTGATTCAGCACAGCTCATAGCACTGAGACACGGAAAGGTTTTAGTAGAACAGTCAGAGAAAAACAAAGGGAGGTTATTAATGTGATGGGCACTGCTGTTTGGTCTCATGCTCCAGGTTTGTCCGATAGCTATGCTGTTCGTTTCCTCTCCTTGGATGGGGGATGCTACATTTACTAGCACCAAACTTTCCCTTGTTGCCGGAAGCCACTGCTGCTCTGATCTCCCCAATTCACTTTGCAATTAAATTCTGACCTTTTGTGAACCAGCTGTGCAGGGAAGGTCTTGTTTTTTTTCAAGTTTTAGTTGGTCAAAACAGCCCCTGGAAATCCTAATGTGTCTGAACAGGGTATAACAAACTAGAAAATATCACCACATGGAAAAGGACAGGATCTTCCCCACTGTTAAAGCAGCAGCCCCCTGGAGCACAGACTGAAAACAAATGTCTCAATAGGTTGGGTCTCTTGGGTATATCCAGTGTAACTCCACTAAAGTCAAAGGAGTTCCTGGAGAATTACACTGGGGTAGCTTGCAAGCAGAATTTGGCCTCTGTGTCTGAATGGGCACAGGGTGGGCCTCAGGTTAATCGGTGGCAGATGGAATACTTGAAAGCCCAAACTGTATACTTCTTCTACAAATAATTACTAATTGCACTGTAAACAATTGCCCAGCAAAGAAGTTAGAGAGCATCATCTCAGCCATTTTCATTTATTTACTTTGACATCAAATGACCCTTGCACTGGTCAGGCACTGCTATTACTCCATAAAGTGTGAGAAGCCATAACAGGTCTCTCTCTCTCTCATACACACTCATACGTCCTGATGACTTCAAATCAGTAACAAAACAACCCACTCACATTTGCTAACCTCATTTTCCATGTAGAGCCTAAATCTTCATGGTCAAGCCATGAATCCCTGAAATAAACCATACTGCATGTACCAGACCTTTAACTGGGACAGGAGGGAGGCTGGATAGGGCTGGTCACCGGCCCAGAAGTTACAGGATCCTTAATTTTCATGGGTATGGCGTCCTGTAAAACAGGGCAACTTAAAATAGGTGCACATATTTTTTCTGTGCTCCTATGAAGTTCCCAGTAGAAATTAAAGGTGCCTTTCCCCTCCGTCACTGAAGCCTTAAAGAAGAGAGTGGCCGTGCTGCCTGTCCTTCCCTGAGGGTAAGAAATGATTTCAGTGCTTCCATATGCTTTATAAACCGAGTTTTCCTCCCATCCTCCAGTCCCCATGCCAGGGATGGGTTCCTACAGCTAAACGGAATGAGGAAGGCTGGGCAGGAGAGGGGAGGTTTGTTGCCTTTCTATGGAGATCTCCATCCGAGAGCCACAAACCGTTTAGAGCCCTTTTACCTGCAGCAGCAGATGAAGGCAGCAAAGGTCTGAAAAGTAAAGGTTACTGTGTAAGGGAAGGACAGAGGGGAGAGCTCGACATGAAGGATTCATGAGCCTTCACAAGGATTTCTATCTAGCAAGGAGTTTGGAGCATTCCCAAAGCCAGTGAGCCACATTGTGTTCTCACATATATTAGTATAAATCTGGAGTCACTTCGCTGACCAGCAGCGTTACTGTTTTTGTGATCTTACAGTAGTGCTCAGGTGTCCTGATGAGGAGGGATTTAAAGGAGGAGAGCATAAGGGCTTTATGGAGTAGGCAGGGTATTCCAGGCATAAGGGGCAGTGTGGGAGGAAGTCCAAAGCTACTTCTGTACTTCTGTACTGTACAAAAGCTAATGTACTCAATGCTTTTTTTGCCTCTGTCTTCACAAACAAGGTCAGCTCCCAGACTACCGCACTGGGCAGCACAGCATGGGGAGGAGGTGACCAGCCCTCTGTGGAGAAAGAAGTGGTTCGAGACTATTTAGAAAAGCTGGACGTGCACAAGTCCATGGGGCCGGATGCGTTGCATCCGAGACTGCTAAAGGAGTTGGCAGATGTGATTGCAGAGCCATTGGCCATTATCTTTGAAAACTCATGGCGAACGGGGGAAGTCCCGGACGACTGGAAAAAGGCTAATGTAGTGCCCATCTTTAAAAAAGGGAAGAAGGAGGATCCTGGGAACTACAGGCCAGTCAGCCTCAACTCAGTCCCTGGAAAAATCATGGAGCAGGTCCTCAAGGAATCAATTCTAAAGCACTTAGAGGAGAGGAAAGTGATCAGGAACGGTCAGCATGGATTCACCAAGGGCAAGTCATGCCTGACTAATCTAATTGCCTTCTGTGATGAGATAACTGGTTCTGTGGATGAAGGGAAAGCAGTGGACGTGGTGTTCCTTGACTATAGCAAAGCTTTTGACACTGTCTCCCACAGTATTCTTGTCAGCAAGTTAAAGAAGTATGGGCTGGATGAATGCACTATAAGGTGGGTAGAAAATTGGCTAGATTGTCAGGCTCAACAGGTAGTGATCAATGGCTCCATGTCTAGTTGGCAGCCAGTATCAAGTGGAGTGCCCCAAGGGTTGGTCCTGGGGCCGTTTTTGTTCAATATCTTCATTAACGATCTGGAGGATGGTGTGGATTGCACCCTCAGCAATCCTCAGAGGAGTAGTAGATACGATGGAGGGTAGGGATAGGATACAGAGGGACCTAGACAAATTGGAGGATTGGGCTAAAAGAAATCTGATGAGGTTCAACAAGGACAAGTGCAGAGTCCTGCACTTAGGACGGAAGAATCCAATGCACCGCTACAGACTAGGGACCGAATGGCTAGGCAGCAGTTCTGAAGAAAAGGACCTAGGGGTTACAGTGGACGAGAAGCTGGATATGAGTCAACAGTGTGCCCTTGTTGCCAAGAAGCCAATGGCATTTTGGGATGTATAAGTAGGGACATTGCCAGCAGATCAAGGGACGTGATTGTTCCCCTCTATTCGACACTGGTGAGGCCTCATCTGGAGTACTGTGTCCAGTTTTGGGCCCCACACTACAAGAAGGATGTGGAAAAATTGGAAAGAGTCCAGTGGAGGGCAACAAAAATGATTAGGGGACTGGAACACATGAGTTATGAGGAGAGGCTGAGGGAACTGGGGATGTTTAGTCTACGGAAGAGAAGAATGAGGGGGGATTTGATAGCTGCTTTCAACTACCTGAAAGGGGGTTCCAAAGAGGATGGATCTAGACTGTTCTCAGTGGTAGAAGAGGGCAGAACAAGGAGTAATGGTCTCAAATTGCAGTGTGGGAGATTTAGGTTGGATATTACTAAAAACTTTTTCACTAAGAGGGTGGTGAAACACTGGAATGCGTTACCTAGAGGGGTGATGGAATCTCCTTCCTTAGAAGTTTTTAAGGTCAGGCTTGACAAAGCCCTGGCTGGGATGATTTAATTGGGGATCGGCCCTGCTTTGACCAGGCGGTTGGACTAGATGACCTCCTGAGGTCCCTTCCAACCCTGAAAGTCTATGATTCTATGATTCTGGTACAGCCAGATAAGAGGGTGGGTTCAGGCTGGCATCGTTAGGGGAGTGGGGCGGGCAGCTGGGCGGGTGGCAGAGGGAGGGGAAGGACAATGAAGTAACAGAGAAGCAGAGAGGGGCAGGAAGACTTGAAGCTTGAACTTGATGCAGCAGAGGAGGAGCCAGCTGGGCGATTCAAAGGGCAGGGGGGTGATGTGGCCACAATAGCAGGCTGGGAAGATGATCATAACTTTACTCCGCTTTACTCTGGTGGAACTGGGATTAGACTCTCTCCTAGCATGCTCTGTGTGATATTGGTCATCTTCTTTGATAGCGTACCCATGGAGGGGAGGTTTGCAACAGGATTTTGGCACTGGGGATTGAGATGGGTGTACATGGTACAGAGCTTAGGCTGCTGGAATGGCAGGTGAGCTGGAGTGTGCCGCACAGGAGCTTTGAGAAGGTTTGGCAGCTGGGGTGCTGGTGAGATTTGTCACAGGACCATACAGGAGGAGCACTTTAGAAGCTGAGGTCTGGTGGTGGAGACACCTGTCAGCAGTGAGTGGGGGGGCGGGGTTGAGTATCTAGGGGGACTGAGGCAAGGAGGGAAGTGTGTTGTGGGTATCGGTTAGTTACCTTCCCTTGTCCCCCTTACACTGCGCTCTCGCTGTCCTTCCAGTTTCCGTCCTACCATGACCCCAATCCTTGCAACAATCTCCAATGTCTTCTTCCTGATCTTCATGATGAATAGAGCTCTGCTATTTCTTTCTTTCTTCTTCTTCTTCTTTTTTGTGAATAGTAGATTCACCCAAAAATGCACTGGGAGGGGGCACAATAGTGATTAATGAATTCAGGTCAAATTCAGTGAACAGTTTCTGATTAAAAAATAGGAGGAAAATTACAGAAAAGATAGAAAGATTCATTCTGGCCATTTTGAAACAAAATATTTTGACTTTTCATTTGATTTCATTAGATTTGTTTTGTAGCTCAATTTAAAAACTAAACTAAACTAAAACCAACCCCTCATCCCCTCCCCCAAAAAGGTGAAAAAAACTGGAAATGACTCAAAATCAAATGAAAATCCCAAACGAATGTAGTTCAGGTCAAACAAAATATTTCATTCAACCCAAAACAAATTATTTTTTTAATTCTTTTTTGTTTCAACGAGAAAACAAACCAACCCCAAATCCCTCCAGAATCAATTGCAGTTTGAACCAAACCAACTCCTGCCCCCACCCCACCCCCCCGCCCTCAAGATTCTTTGGTTCAGCCACTGCTCAGCTCAGCTCTAATGATGAACTCACTGGGGTGGGAGTGGGTACCATGACTCCCTGAGTTCTGGAGGAGGCCCGCTGCAGGTTCTTCATTGGAGCTGAGGGAGAGTGCAGTGTCAGGGCCAGAACAGGCTTGTCACTTGTCCCGGTTTTCCTGGAATCATCCTTTTCACTAGGTAGCTGTCCCAGGAAATGTGTAAGTCTTCCCAGGACAGTAAAAGTCCCTTTTGCGTCAGTCATGCCCCTGCTGGCTCCCTCAGCCCATAAAGGCTCTAGCAAGAGGAACTGTAAGGTGGCAATGTCTGCATGCCAGTAGCTCTGCCTTTGAACTGTCTGGCAGCCATGGGGATGGGCCAACTCAGGAGCAGTGAATGGGACAGGGCTTAAAGCTGGCAGCACCCAGTCACCAGCACACCAGCACTGGTTATGGGGGTCACCACTGGGCAGGAGTGATGTGGATGCAGCCGGCCTCTTGTCCTGCTTGACAGGGTCTGTGCCTGGGTCAGCATCGGGAGCAGAAACCCGTGGGGGCGGGTACCCTCTCCTGGGAATGAGATGAGGAAACAGTGCCCTGGGTGTGCATGGGGACCCAAGGACGGTGGTATCCAGGGCTGTATGTGGTCAGGGGGGCACAAACAGATGTCCCATTTTTGGACCTCAGTGGTGGCAACCCTTGCCCAGATGGGATTTTGCTCACCTTCTCAAAAGCTCCTGAAAACAGGCTACGTCAATTGACACGTCTGTTCAGGAAGCCCCTCTTTACCTTCCTGCACCTGCCTTATTAAGTATTCTTAACAGCCCCTTTTGTGTGTGTTTGTTTGGGTAATTCTTGTTTCCTCCCATTTAGCGTGTAGGAAAAAGCATTAGTAACACTCTTGGTTTTAAACGAACCCTATTAATATTTGCCTCTGTAAGGGACTGTGGGATAATTTTGATAAATGGGGCTCGGAAGCTGATCTGACAGAGCCTGGCGCAGTGCTTGTGTGTTCTCAGCACATCGCTGCACACACTGAGGGAGGCGGGGAAGGGGCTGCGCAGTATGGGGTCAGGGTGATGTGAGGGGGAGAGAAGGAGATCTGGAAGACTGAGCAGCTCTGCACTTTAAATCAAGCTCCTTGAAATAGCACAAAGGGATCTAAGCAGGATGAGAAACATAGGCAGAAGAGAATAAATGAGATTCAGATGGGGGAAATGCAAGCCGGTACAACTAGGTAAACATGATCTGAAACACAGACAGGAGGGTGGGAGCCATTCATGGGAGGGAAAGAGCCAGGAAGCTGTGATGGCAAAAGACAGCAAGTGGGAAAGGAAGGCAGCAAATTAGACACAAGCTTGAAGTGTGATTTGGCTGCAAAAAGGTGACTGGCCCTGGTCCAATCCCTCCAGGCTGCAATTCAGCAAAGCATATAAGCATGTGAATAAAATTGAAGACATTCAGTTTAATGGGACTTATCATGTGCTTAAAATAAAGCACATGCCATGGGGGTGGGTGGGGGGGTCCTCAGTTGTGGGCACCACATTACTATAAAGATAATGACAAATTAGAAGAAGTTACCAAAAAAGAAACAAAAATGATCAGGAGGCACGGGAACAAACTGATGTACAAGGTATGTTTACAAGAGCTTGGCTAAGGGAGGCCAAAGGGGCAGGGGGGACATATTGACTGAATACTTGAAGAGTGGCAGAGGGTTATTAACATCATAAAATGGGGCCAACCAGAAGCAATGGGGTGGAAATTAATAAAGAGTCCAGTTAAGGTGAATATCATGAAAAACTTCTTGAGAGTGTGTTCTTGACAGTAGTTGGCTCTGGAACAGTCTCCCAAGAGGAGAGGTGGAAGCCCCGTTGCTTGTCTCTACAGCTGGCTGAAAAATCATGCAACTCCTACAATGCACCTTACAAGATCAATTATAAGAAAGACCATGGTGTATCATGGGAGACGTAGTCCAGCCAAGAGCCCAGCCCACTGGGGAGAATGGGGACGTGAGGCATCAAAACTACAACTCCCATGAGGCACTACAGCAGCTCAGGAGGACACAGATTACTGTTGAACTGAATAGAAAAGCAATGAAATACTATGTTTCAATGTTTCCAATGGAAAAATAATTTTAAAAAATTTCCCATGGAAAATTTTGCTTTTACGAAACTGCATGTTCCAATTAAAAAATCTCAACAGAAAATTCCCGACTAGCTCTACTCATCATATATGCAATTAGATTTCAAAAGGCTAGTGAATGTACAAGATGTAAAATCCACAGGGGTCTTTGGGGAGACTGACTAGATCAGTGGCTCTCAACCTTTTCAAACAACTATACCCCTTTCAGGAGTCTTATTTGTCTTGCGTACCCCCAAGTTTCACCTCACTTCAAAACTACTTGCTTACAAAATCAGACATAAAAATACAAAACTGTCACAGCATGCTATTACTGAAAAATTGTTTACTCTCATTTTTATCACATATTTATAAAAGAAATCAACTGGAATTTAAATATTTTACTTACATTTCAGCGTATAGTATATAGAGCAGTATAAACAAGTCATAGCTTGTATGGAATTTTAGTTTGTACTGACTTTGCTAGAGCTTTTTCTGTAGCCTGTTGTAAAACTCTAGATGAGTTGATGTACCCCCAGAAGACTTCAGTGTACCCCAGGGGTACATGTATCCCTGGTTGAGAATCACTGGACTAAATGAATTAATGGGTCTTTTCCAACACTAGGTTATGGGCCATATTCAGAACTGTTCTAAAGTGGTGTAGTTCTCTTTGACTTCAACAGAGTTGTATTTGCATACAGAAGAGCTAAGTTTGGGCCAGCGAATCTATCCATTTGACAGGCAACAGCAGAATTCAGTTTAATTAAAGAAAAAAAACGTCTTACAGAGGATCCAAAAATGTTTGGTTGCCAGTGTCTTAACATGATTTTCTATAAGCAGGCTCAGAGGCCTTGTATCCTACAAGGAGATAAAATTGCAGAGCAGAGCGCATTTCTGCAGCAGACCCTTCTGTTTGCCAATAAGCCAATGAACTGCTCTATAGGGCTCTAGTCCTAGACAGCTGGTTTCCAACAAGAACTTTCTTTGCATTGGATCTGTTCCCCAGCCTGGGGTATCCTGTGCTTTCCAAACAGTAGATCTCTGTGCAGTAATTTGTCCTCATCTCTCCATGGGATCCTACTTCACAAATGGTGAATCTCATAAAAGCAATTTGCTCCCCATGCAGGGCAGACAAAAACAACACACAAAACGTGCCAGAATAATTAAGTTTCCTCCCATTTGCTAGCTGTGCAGCTGCCTCTGAGTTCCGGAGGAGCATGTATCACTTGTTTTTTTTTTTTTTTTTTTCGTGAGGGCTGCCGTTCGCCTGAAGCTGGAGGAGCCCTCTCCATCTGGCGGTAAGATACGAACCCACTGAGCACAGAGGCAGACTGCTTGGAAGTGGAGATTACAGAGCAGGCAGGCTCAGACTGGGTTGCAGAATTTCACCTCTGGAAGAGGGAGAAGGGAAAAAAGCCACCCACACAACCTATTGAGCAATTGTTCCTGCACAGCAACTTTGGTCTAATTGATTTGGACACTGCAGCTAATTTTCTCTCAGACATCTGCTAGCACACATTAGTGTATGTCATTAGATAGGGAAGCACAGATTAGACGCAGGGGCAGAGCTCAAAGGCTCTAGTTTGGGATGCTGGAAGAAGCAATAGGAATGACAACTGAAAGGAGATGTTTGTGCAGGGTGGTACCATTTGGAACGAGCTCCATGGAGAAGGGAGGGGCTGGTTAGCTATGGATGCTCCCACATAACAACTTAATCTGTTCCACACATTTACCCAGGCAATGAGCCACCTTTCACTTGCAGGTGTGCTACCTGAGGTTTTGGCCCTCTCTGTCACACAGGCAATAAAACTGTCCCTAGTAAATCTAAAGTGAATGCCATTTCCTCTTCCATTTTATTTCTGTTCAACTGTTCTGGTGGTTACTGAGGCTTGCAGGGATCAAATGAGTGCCAGGAGCGAAAGTGAGATCTTCTTCCCACCCTCACCTCAGGGCAGCATCAGTGACCTCGAGAAACATGCTCTTTTGGGGTCTCTACAATTTTGATTGGTCTCTTGTGGGAGGACCTGAGTGATGGCTAGCAGCTGAGAGCATGGTACAGGAGGGAAGAGGGGGAATAGGCGGACTTCAGCATATCTCATCTGTAATCATGTCTTTGTTAAAGATGCCAACAGAGCAGATTAGAGGTCCCTTGTTCCGACATAGCTACGGTTGGAAATGACCAAAAAATCATTACTATCCGATGCCAGTTCAGTGACCTATATGAAAGAGTTGCAGGGAAAGTGATCCCGCTCCAGTTCCAAACGGACAGCTGATCACATAAAAAACACAATCACACTTGACACTAACTTGTCCTCTTGTCGGCAGTCTCAGCCAGGAGGCCAAGGACTTAGTGGGTATGACAGTCTGTACCTTATGTTCACCCCTTTTCCAAGACTATGATAAATTTTGTACAAACTATGTCTTGTAAGATATCATTTGAAAACTCATGATTTGCTGATCATTATTGTCCTGGTAAAATATGTGTGGTAAGATTCTACTATATGATATTGCTAAGACATATTCCAAATCTGGGAAAGCAGCCACAAATCAGTTCCTCAGAGATAAAAGACAAACTGACACCTCACCCGTGTGTCAATGAAATCAAATGGACCATCAACGGGTTCAGTGGCCATTCTTTGGCAGGAAAAAGGGTGCAAGAGAGAAATTTACATTTTGCCAAAGAAACAGCTGGAGGGGTCCCATCCCTATAGACCTCTTATCTCTTGAACCCTAGCTGGAGATCATTCTCAAAGAAGAGGAAAAGGTATAAGAATGGGAAACAGACTCCCCAAAATATTCCTCCCTTTCTCTCTACCCATGGCAGGCACAACACCCGAGGAACAAAGAAACAGCTTTGGACTGAGGGAGGGATCCTGTTTGAAAGGCTGCTGGATCATGCAGTGAGAGAGACTTTTGTTTTGAATTCACTTAGCTTGTTAAGTTAGTTGTGTTTTACCTTTTATTTCTTTGTAACCAATTCTGACTTTTATGCCTCATTACTTGTAACCACTTAAAATCTATTTTTCAGTAGTTAATATACTTGTTTTATTGGTTTATCTAAACCAGCATTTTTGGATTGAAGTTTTGTGCATATCATTTTCTATTAATAAAATGATGAACTTGTTATGAGCTTATGTTGTCCAGGAGAGGGCTGAGCAGTACAAGACGCACATTTCTGGGGGAAAGTCTGGGACTGGAAAGTTGCTGGTGTTACCCTGCAGTGTAATTCATGAGTGGCTGGCCATAGCACTCATACTCTATAGCTGGGAGTAATTTACATGCTGGAGGCTGTATGTGAGCTGACCAGGAATGGTTGCTCTCACAGTGAAGCAGGGTAAAAGGCACCCCAGGCTGGAGAATTGAGGAGATGGAGCTGTTCAGCAGTCCAGATTGTAGCCTGGTTAATGTCACAGTGGGCCATGAAGATTAAGGCTTGGTCTACACTAGAAAATTGTAATGACAAGATGCATCTCTTTTTGGCACAGCCTGGTGGGCATCCACACATAATTTTTTCTCATAATGACAAAAGCTTCCACTTTCTCTGGCACAGTTAGTCCATTTTTGGATCAACATAAGCCCACTGCCAGTATAGTTCTATGGGCACAGTGGCAGTATAGACGCACACATACCTGTGCCCCTATAAGCAATCCAGCTGAAATCCCACAATGCAATATTCCCTTCAGAAGTGATCTACTGAGTACTACTTTTTAGTTCTGTTGCCCAGGGGTCACAGCAATCAGAAGTCCACCTTGCTTTTAAGTGCCAAATGAGGTCTTACACATGAGGTTTGCTAAGAATAGAGCAGTGCTTTTAAGGCATCACACGCAGTTTGGCAGGGTATCTTAAACCATGAATCATTTGCAGTAGCACTGCAGCATTAAACTCATCTGGAGGTGTTGTATACAGTTTGGAAAGGCCTTGTGAACCGCAGTCACAAATACATCCATAGCTAGGGCCCTACCAAATTTGTGGTCATGAAAAACACCTCATGGACCATGAAATCTGTCTCCCCCCATGAAATCTGGTCTTCTGCGTGCTTTTACCCTATTCTGTACAGATTCCACAGGGGAGATCAGTGTTTCTCAAATTGACCCAAAAAGGAGTTGTGTGTATGTGTGTGGGGGTGTCCAAGGTTATTTTAGGAAGGTTGTGATATTGCCACCCTTACTTCTGTGCTGCCTTCAGAGCTGGGCATCTGGAGAACAATGGCTGTTGGCCAGCCGCCCAGCTCTGATATCAGCACCCCGCCTGCAGCAGCACAGAATTAAGGGTGGCAAGACCATACCATGCCATGCTTACTTCTGCACTGCTGCCTTCAGAACTGGTCGGCCAGAGAGTGGCAGCTGCTGACTGAGGGCCCCGCTCTGCATTCAGCAGCACAGAAGTAAGGGTGGCAATCCCATCCCATGCCATCCTTACTTCTGCGCTGCTGCTGGTGACGGCTCTGCCTTCAGAGCTGGGCTCCTGGCCAGCAGCCGCCACTCTCCAGTTGCCCAACTCTAAAGGCAGCACTGCCGCCAGCAGCAGTGCAGAAATTAGGGTACCAGTACCACAACCCCCACTACAATAACCTTACAACCCCCCTCCCCCACAACTCCTTTTTGGGTCAGGATCCCTACACTGACAACACCATGAAATTTCAGATTTAAATTGCTGAAATCATGAAATTTACGATTTTTGAAATCCTATGACCATGAAATTGACCAAAATGAACTGTGAATTTGGTAGGGACCTATCAATAGCATATCCCTGGAGTGTATGGCACAAAGGAGAATACACTGAACTTAAAATTCAGGGTGCAGTGTGGCTGGGGACAGAGCACACAAGCAAGTTGATACACCACTGAGCACATGACCAGCTGGTATTTTCAGTGCCATGGACTACAGGCAGAGCAGCTTTCTGGCCCCACAATAGATAGCAACAATTTCCAACCGGGTAGTGTTCTTGAAGGTTGTGCAGAGGATATTGCACCTCACTTTTGGATGCTACGACTTGATGCTGTATGGGCACAATGTGCCAGCAAAAGTGGCCTCGTGTGAACGCACACTTCCGAAATAGTTCTTACTAGCATTATATGCTGGCAGAACTTTTACTGATACAATTTACCAGTATAGAGAAAGCCTCATTGATTGCTCTAGTTCAGGATTGAACCACATGGGGGAAAGCGTGATGGAAGCTTGCACTCCTTCTATCTGTGCTGTCTCTCTTCTGGAGATGAGCGCCCACAGAAGGTGCCAGCGGGGTGGACGATCCAGTGCTGTTTGGTTTTATGGCTTTCACACTCTAAGAATGGCCAAGACCAGGCTCTTTATCTGCCAGGCAACACTATAGCTGTTTCTCCGGGTGCACGTGAGTGGCACTAGTTAACTTGAGAATCACAGCAGTAATGACATAGGAATTCTGCTGCCAACGAGTAGCAACTACATCTCAGTTAACGCCTACTGGGTTCTCTCTTGTCAACAGCATCATTAGCTCATAGGACTGCGATATGAGAGAGTCCCTTGCACAGTGAAGTGAGATTTGCCGATCTGAAGCTGCACTTCTGGGGTGGAGCAGTCAATGTCTATGAAAGAAATTATAGGGATGGAGGAAGACCAGGCAGCCACATGGGCCCATCTCCTCTCAAACAATGGCAGGATGACTAGTTATCAGAGAAATGATGGCCCCAAACCCATATCTAACGTATACTGCACCTACTCAATCACACTGGGTATCATTCTACTTTCCCTTACACCAGTTTTCCATTGGTATAGCCCACTGACTTTAATCAAATTACTCCTGCACCCTCCCAGGGATAATTTTCCATCCATCTCTGACTGCCATGTCATTTCCAATTTGGAGGAAGACTCTGATACATGAGTATCTGCACATCACTTCACGAAGGCACCCCACTCACGCAAGGATTCACCAGCTGGGAGCTGCACACAGGTACTGTTCATGACAGGAGTGAGAAGGGGGGAAATAAAAGCTAATCTCTCCATCCTGATGGGCTGAAATTACTCCCTGGGGAACACGAGGCAAACAGCTGTCAGGTCATCACCAACTGCTCCAGAACATCCCTGCCCTGTTTCCATCCGCTGTCCTCTGACAGAAAGACAAGAAAGAAAAAAGTGGAAACAGAAAGGGATCTTCTGGAGCAGTTGAGTAAGATGAGAAAAAGAGAAGTCATGAGACCGTATGATTTTTCACTTTGGACCAGATCAATGATTCATCTAGACTGGTATCACGTCTCCAGTGGTCACCAGGAGGTGTCAGAAGAAGGCGATAATCTCCCACAATGCACTTGGGCAATGACACTCTCAGAAGGATAGTAGTGATGGGACACTGCACTGCTGCCCATAATCAAGGGACCAATCACTCCTTATCTGAAAGGAGCCAGACAATGTGGAGGAGATGACGTTTTCTGTGGTCTCTCATCAAACAGTGAGGTGACGCTGAGAAGAAAAGTTTCATTTTTGAGCCCTCACACCTACTTCATCTATGTGGAAAGCAATAGCTGCCAAAAGCTTTGAAATCCCTAATAAAAGGGAACTGAAAACACGGCTGCTTTAGATTTAGCCACTGATAGCCTTTGTTCTATTGTATTGATCTCTATGTAGTCCTAAGGGCTGAAGCCTCCTGGAAAGACAGGGGGTGCTTATTGCATGCATTTTATTATTACTTTTGATTTCCTCTTTTAACAAGGGTCTCAAAGCACTTTGCAAAATGTATCTATTTATGACCCACAACCCCCAAACTGTGAGATGGGTAACTATTATCACCAATATATCCTCAGTGAAACTGAGGCACAAGGAGGAAGTAACTTATGTTGGGCAACATAGGTTAGTGACAGGCCAGGAATAGAACTCAGGAGTGTAGATTTACAGTCCTGTGCTCCAGAGAAGGAGCGGAGAGAAGGGCGGGGGGAGAGAGAAAAAAGGAGTCGGGAGAAAGACAAAAGGGCAGAGGAGAAAGTGAACGGAAAGTGGAAAATAACCAGCATGAATGGGGTTGTCTGAGTGCATGCCAAGCTAGAAAAGGATGTGACAGTCTGAGCTGTGGAGAGAAAATGCCCCAAATTAAATGGGAAATAGCCAGATTTGCTTACCCTGTCTTGCATAGTAGAAAAGATTTTGCACTCTGGAAGTCTCAGAATGCAGGAATCCTTCCTGCATTAGCACGTCTCAGGGCTTCCTCACAGGGCAGGTTCCGCTGCTGAGGAGACTGCTTGGGACAGCAGGAAAAGATGTTCAGAACAAGGCTTGCAGTGTTTAACTTCCATTAAGAAGAAATTACACACTCACTGGCTACCAGTTACCAGCTGCTGTGGAGACAGGAGACTTTCATGGAGGGAGCATCCATACCTTATCATGGCAAACAAATCAGCATGATTTTGTTCACAGGTATCATCCAGCCTGGAACCTATTTCAAATCTTGTTGGATAGCTGAATGAGATCTAATTGTACATGCTCCCTTGTTGCTCTGCCTTGGGGTATGGAGATCACTGCTTTTGAAAGAAGATCCTGACACATTAAGGGAAGCAGAATGAGGTGAAGAGCTCTGCCTCTCCCTGTTATCTTCTTCTGGAAAGTCAGATATTCATTCAGCCAGGATTCCCACTAGGAAGCCCAAGCATTAGCCAGAGTGAGGGAAAACACTATCCCAATCCATTTAGTTCTCTTTAGTATCTGTCCACTACTTAGTCATAAAAATGACATTGTGGAATTGCTTATTTAACCTTCCCCTGTTTAAACGGGCTGTTTGTGAAATCCATTGGTGTTTCTCAGGTCCTCCTTAGCATCCAGCTGGTTCTCCCTGCTTGTTGCATCATCCCCAGTAACAGAGATTCTGCAAATTTTTTTCTCGATGCACAAAGCAGAATAGACTCCTACTCCCTCTCCCACAGATGCCTAAACTCCTACAGGACTAACAGGAATAAGAGCTTCCATGTCAGGAATGTGAGCAGGTTTCACTCAAATCCAAAGGTGACCTGCTTGTGAAATTTTATGCTTCTATCGGCTGAATAAAGAAGGCGCACATTTATGTTTTTAATAATATTTTGTTTGCTCTCTTTTACCTTTGAGATAGAGCTGGTCGGAAACATTCCAACAAAAAACAGATTTTTGTCACAATTTGCCGATTCATTGGCATTGAAACATTCCATAAAGATCTGAAACATTCCATTTCAAAGAAGTTGCTCTGGAAACCAGGCAGAGCTCCAAAGGCATCCTTCCTGGTTACTTGACAGCGCAACTACCCAGCTCCTTGGCAGCCCGCCTGGTAGCCAGCTGGGGACCCAAAACGTCCGGGGTGCTTGGAGCCAGGGATCCATCCCCTTTTATGTGGAGCTAGAGGTGTAAATTCCAGCTCAAGGAGACATGCCCAGGCTAGCTCTGATTGAGCTGGACCACAAAAAGTAGAGTGTAACCAAGGCAGTGTGAGGAGTTAGCTCTCCTGAGTGTGCACCTTGTGTCTTGGACAGATACATTCTTCTCTGTTATGCCATCCCCAGCACACATTCACTTCCTGTCCACGTGCAGCAGGGTCTGGGATACCCAGGGCTAAATTCTACCCGGGCTACATGTCACATTGACATGAAGAGGCTGCACAGGTTAAATGATGGCAGAATACAGGGATTTTTAAGGTTTACTCTCTTTTCCATGTTGTTAGGAACTCCCTCCAATGATCTGACAAACATCCCCTTTCCCCTGACACCAAATATAGCACCCAAAAAGCTGGCTCTTCACACACACCCCCAATCCTATTTCTTGATCTTGCAATGCTCTTCGCCCCAAAACTCTAACTGGTTCTCAACCTTCTTCCCTGCAGATAGCTGTAGAGAAAGAAACTTGGGTTGGCTGATTCTCCCCCACTTATCCCTATTCTACTCTAGTGCAGTTCCACTGCCTTTAGTAGGATTACTCCTGAATTACATTAGTGGAGGAGAGAGGAGAACCAAGCCCTTTGTGTGGATCTGCTCTGCCCATTCTGAGTATTCAACAGGTTGAGTTCTGCCTCTCTGGATCCTGCCAGCCAAACACAGTTAAGGATTCTTTTGGTCTCAGATTTCATTAGTGGAGAGGAAGAGGGTGAACAAGAGGCACTCCTGTTATACTGGGTCTTCTCTTTGAAACTCCTAGCGGTTTTACTTTGGTAGAGTCTGCTCTCTTTCTTGTGGCAGAGAGCCAGGAAAAAAGAGAAACCCAGTTTCCAGGTGTGTTGGGATTGAACTGGTGACTATTCCACTTTACCAAGCTTTCCTCCTTCTCCAAACAACCCACCCCATCTGCAGCATCGAGGATATAAAAAGTGCCCTCCAGCAAATTTAGAGCAGCTCTGCTTTGTCCCTAACTAACAGGAGTTACTGGCATCAAAGCATTGAGACTCAATACTCATGCTCATTGCTTCCAGCTTTATTTAGCAAGTCAAACTGTCCTGCAGTGACTCAGGAGTATGAGTACTAACCTCAGGGCAGACTGTTAGAAAGCAGGGCACAAACCCCAAATTGACTGTTAGTTCAATACTTAGGTTTCACCAACCAATTATCAAGTGTAAACTCCTCAAGCACTAGAACAGCCTAGCCACGGAGTCACAAACAGTCCCCTTCGGTACTCTGGTCTCTCTTGCCACCCAGAAGACTGTGCTTTTGTGAAAGATGGGCCCTTACACCATGAATCACAGTAATATGTAGGTTACTCTCAGTCTCAAAGGACAGTCACTTGCCCCCAGGTCTACTGTACCTTAAATCTCACACCAAAGACAATGCTTGTAGCCAATCTTATAACAAACTATATATGAATTTATTAATAGGAAAAGGAAATGAGAGTCTTTCTACAAAGTTAAAGCAGGTAACCATGTATACACAAAAATGAGTTACAATCTTGTTTCAAAAACTATTAGAATAGGGGTTCTCAAACGGGGGGGCACTGCAAGCTGTCAGCCTCAACCCCAAACCCTGCTTCACCTCCAGCATTCATAATAGTGTTATATATTAAAAAAAAGTGTTTTTAATTCATAAGGGGGGGTCAGACTCAGAGGCTTGCAGTGTGAAAGGGGTCACCACTATAAAAGTTTGAGAACCACTGTATTAGAAGTTTCTGTATGTAAGCAAGCTCTATGTCCTTTAGGGCTAACCCAGACTAAACTCGGGGGATCTCTTGCTTATGCCTAGAAAATCTTGCCTCACAGAGTCTAAGCAGCATAGAGATACAGTTCCTTCTTGTTAGGGGTTTTTATTCCCTTCCCCCCCATGTGCTCTGAGCTGCAAACTCAGCTGATGGGAGGAATCCACTTGCATGACTCCTCTTCATGGGTGGTGGTGGGGGGAAGACGGGGAAAGCAGAGCAACAAAGTCTTTTGTCCTCTTTCATGTTCCACAATAGTTTGTCTGGTGTCGATGGGCCTTCCTTCTTGACCAGGACATAACACCCTCTGTTGGAGACCAGCACTTTACACTAGTTAATGTCTGTCTCCTGTCTGGTGATTTACAGTGTCACAGAGGTTTACAAAAAATGCTTAAATATTACCTTACAATTTGGGATACAGATATTATAAGTGAGATTATTGCATACAGCTACTCACAAGCATTCAATAAGGTCTAAACATTAAGCACAGTCTCATAATTCTAATACCTATTTTAACAATACCAATGCACAAATGAGCCAGACTGATTCCACCCTGTGTATTTCTTGGTGTTATGAGGCCTGGGGACAGCTAGCATCCAGTCGGCCAGTGTTACAGAGCATGTCTACACTGCATAAGCATCCACACAGAAGTCTCTAAACTCCCAAAGCACTACTACAGCATGCGCTGGGCTCGGGGGATAACTTGGGGTGGATTCCTGGGGCATTCTCTTCTTCGGTTGCTCCAACGTCCTGACCATGAATGTGGAAGGGAGTCACAAGACATTACAGTGGTTTGTTGTTGTCTATCCCTTGATATGAGGTTGATGTCTGCCAGGGAGAAAAAAGTCAGTGATGAGGCTTCAGATGGCTGAGAAGTCCCATCTGTGCTCTACAGGTTTTTCCAAGTATATGACGGGTGGTTGCTTGGAGAGAGAACAGATGCTGGCCGGGATGCTGTACCCTTTTCTTCCTCCTCTTCCATTTCTCAGCCTCTTAAGCAAGGCGATTCTCTTCAAAACGGTCTGAGCCTTGACGTATGATGTGACACCATTGCAGTCTATTGCCAGCCGCCTCTTCCCAGTCTGTGGGGTCAATGCCTCCCTTCTTAAGATATACTTTCAGGGTGTTCTTGTTGTGTTTTCTGTGCTTCCGCAAGTCCTCTTACCATGACTAAGTTGAGAAAAGAGGACTTGCTTTGGAAGATGAGTATCAGCCATCTGCACACAATGTCCAGCCCAGAGAAGTTGATGCTTCATAATCTTTGCTTCAACACTGGTGATGTTAGTTGCAGAGAGAATGCTGGCGTTGCTGCAATGGTCGTCCCATCTGATACGGAGAATATTCCTAAGGCAGCGCTGGTGGTACCACTCCATTTACTTAAGAGGGCTTTGGTATGTCACCCATGTCTCACACCCATAAATAAGAGTGGGGATGACCACTGAATTGTAGACCAGGATCTTAGGGAGTCACAAGACATTACAGCTAGGCCATATTCACAGAGCCGAATGCCCTGGCATAGGGGCACCAGTATTCACAGAGCCAAATGCACCGGCATAGGGACACCAGAATAGGGGCACCAGTATTCACAGAGCAAAATGCGCCGGCATAGGGGCACCAGTTTAATAATACTGCGTAGGTCCCCATAAATCCTAAGGATGGCCCTGGTCAGGAAAGCAAATTCAGTCTACTTCCTGAGTAGCTTGCATGTCTTGGTTCCTACTGCTCCATTTTGCTAGGCCCCTCCAGCTTTGTGAGGCCCAACTTGTTTAAGGCTTAAAATCTCTTCCATAGCTCTTGGCTTCCATATTCTTCAGAGCTGACATTTCTGATGGAGTTTGGCTTCTATTTTCCCTTGGGCCAGTGGGCTCAGGAGGAGGTGCTCATGCTCGACTTTGGCCCCAAAACCTTCACGTTCTGCTGTCAAAGAAAGAGATGAGAAGAAGGGGGTTTGGGGGGGGCAAACCTTACCCCAAGGAGAGTTTTAATCTTGTAATGGGAGACATGTCAAAGACTCTATGAAGTCTACTTTGGACTTTTCTATTGCTACTGATTTTACATGGAAGGTGCTCAGATACTATGGTAATGGGTGGTAGTATAAGACAGACAGAAAGTCTTCCCCTTCAGAAAGAACGGAACGTGTTTGCATGCTCTCAGTCCCCCATAGTAAGTGGCTGATTATTGCGGGGGTTTCTCTGCCTGCACTTATCACTATGTAACATAAATCTAATAATGGCTTCTCTGAGCCAGCAGTGAGCTGCAGAATTCAGGGAGTTACACAACCGCTAGGAGAGGCCACATGCTGCTGGATCATGGCCATCTTTATGTTCCCAGGTACCTTGTGTTGCACTCACATAGCAATAGTACTCCATTCTGAGTTGCAGGGGCTTTCTCCCATGTTCAGAGTGATCCACGGAACAATCAGCCTCACTGCTGCCCTCTGTTGCGCCCAGGAGATCCTGTTACTGGCTCGTTGAGGCTCACACCTGCAGTGGGCTTTACCTCACTCAGCCCACTGCACTGCAGCCATTCGCCCTCCCCATATTATCACCACTCACACCTCTCTTGGTGTAGAAGAGAAAAGCAATCCAGCAAACCCCCACCCTGTGTTGCACCTATGAAATTATATTGCCTTCAGTGGAATTGCAGAGGGTTTGTCAAATAGCAGAGTTCACCTGTGTCCTGTCCACTACTACAGCTCCAACTTCAACCAGGAAACTCATCAGCCAGAGGCTGCAGCTCTCCTAGTTGAAGTAGGAGCCTGTAATTAGGACTGGTTAAAAACTTTCTCTCAAAACCATTTTTTGATGGGAAATTGGGTTTTTGACTAAACAGAGTTTTCACAAAAATTATCTGCTGTCTGTGGGAAATTTTGAGTTTTCATCAAAAAACTAAAAATCCCAAAACTGAGAAGTATATGCCTGAACACTGAAAATTTTCCTTTTTTCAATGGTCTTCAATATTTTCTGAGGTAAATTTTAAGGAAAATCATTAAAAAAAAATAATCAATTTTCCATGGAAAAGAACCCCTTTTTCCAAAAGTCCAAAGTAGACTTCATAGAGTCTTTGACATGTCTCCCATTACAAGATTAAAACTCTCCTTGGGGTAAGGTTTGCCCCCCCCCAAACCCCCTTCTTCTCATCTCTTTCTTTGACAGCAGAACGTGAAGGTTTTGGGGCCAAAGTCGAGCATGAGCACCTCCTCCTGAGCCCACTGGCCCAAGGGAAAATAGAAGCCAAACTCCATCAGAAATGTCAGCTCTGAAGAATATGGAAGCCAAGAGCTATGGAAGAGATTTTAAGCCTTAAACAAGTTGGGCCTCACAAAGCTGGAGGGGCCTAGCAAAATGGAGCAGTAGGAACCAAGACATGCAAGCTACTCAGGAAGTAGACTGAATTTGCTTTCCTGACCAGGGCCATCCTTAGGATTTATGGGGACCTATGCAGTATTATTAAACTGGTGCCCCTATGCCGGCGCATTTTGCTCTGTGAATACTGGTGCCCCTATTCTGGTGTCCCTATGCCAGGGCATTTGGCTCTGTGAATATGGCCCCTGCTTTCTGCCTAGTAAGGAGACTGCAGCATGCTTTGAGTGTGTGGGAGTTGACCCGCTCTTACCTGCTGTCCCAGTCATAGGTGTGGACTCTGTGGGTGGGCCTGGAGCACCCATGGGGAAAATTTTGTGGGTGCAAAGCATCCACTGGTGCCAAGCTCCCTGCCTCTGCCCCCGCACTTACCAACTCCTCCCCCACCCTCCCAGTGCTTCTGGAGTGCTGCTAACAGCTGATTTGCGGCTTTCAAGCTCCGGGAGGGACGGGAGGAGCGGGCATGGGCATGCTTGGGGGAGGAGGCAGGGAAGCAGCAGTGCAGGGATGGAGCAGGGGTGGGAAGAGGTGGGGCAGGGGCTTGGGTGAAGGGTTGGAGTGGGGGCAAAGCCTGGAGTGGAGTGGTGCATTGAGCTTTCCGCAGCAAGATGAGAAGTCAGTGCCTGTAGATGCAGTGGTGCTCCAAATTTTCAGGTGCCCTACACAGCCAAGTATGCTGCATATGCCTAAGGATGGCCCTGTTCCTGACTCACATCACATTTGCCCTGAAACTGTACATAGAAAGCTCCTTTTGTTAATTGGGGCAGTGGGGAGTCATTCAAACTGCACCCCTTCCTTCTCCTGCCCATACTGAGTTGAAGGAAGACACTTGGTCTATAGGTTCAAGTAAGGAGATCCCCCCTCCTGTTAATCATAAAGCATGTTTTAGCTTAGATGATGGATTCTTTTTCCCAATTTCCCAGCTCCTCCATGACCACAGTCAAAATCAGCAGCCAACAAATGGCAAAGCTTGAGCAAGGTTTTCTCATCCTCAGCCTCACACTAACTCATGTCCCTGCATGCCCCCCTCCCTTCCACTGCAGGAAGTGTTCATTCACTGTGGTGATGCACACTGTCCAGGGGCGCTTTCTTCACCAAGACCAAAAGTGGCTCTCAGGGGAAGGAGACAGATAATAGAGGTCAAGGATGCAGATTCCAACAGGGACAGTCAGATGCCAAATAAGTGTCTAGTGCAGTATTCCCAGACCAGGCTGCCTCTGGTGCAGAGTCAATCAGAGATATATTGTGCACTTGGTCCAAGAAAGCAGTGGATGATAAATGGGGGGTCAGCGGTGTCTGAGAATTGGTGGGTTTTAAAGAGGCAACTGTTTTGTCCCAGGTCATTGGGAGCCTTTAACAATGGGCGTGATTCTCCTCTCCCTTAGACAGATGTAACTCCATTTACACTCCTGTAAGTGAAAAGAGAGCCAGGCCCTCAGGGTCAAACATAATTAAACTAAGCAGGTGTGACTCACTTGGGCATCTCAGGGACAAAGTAACTGGAAACAGAATCAGTGACATAAGTTACATGTTAAGTGTCAACTGGTCATAAAACAGGCATGAATGGTTGTCACATGGCTTGCATTGATTTGGCATTTGCTGGGTAGGAGTCAAAGCAACTAACAGCAGGGTGGAAGATGAAGCAGTCCCCTTGCACTTTTACATGGACCTGCACCACCTTCAATGCTCCCAGAACTACATTCTGTGCTGGTGATAACTTGCACTCACTTACAACGGGGCTTTATTTGCTGCTCACAGAACACCAAATCAATATAAGTCACAATCATTTTACATGCCCTCTTAATGCCAAATTGGTAGAAGTTGCTTAACTTTGCCATTTACAGCTGTTTTATGACCAACATGCACCCAATATCTAACACCACAATTGACATTGTCCCTGAATTTGCCACTAAGTCTCAGTGTTAAGGTTAGAAATGGGGAAAACCAGGACTGGCTATATTTTGCAAGTGCTGTTCAATCTGTGAAGTTTCAGATTCAAGATTAATGCAAACCATGCTGTTCAGATTCAGGGAGAGAACATCCCAAAATTCATGGGTGTTTAGATCTTGTCTGGGACCCATCTTTAATTTAGAGAAACAGTTCTTAGTTTAGGTAAAAATTTATTGGACATGCATTAATCCAGCATGGCTATAAGTCAACCTGAGCCTAACCAGAACTCCCTTAGGTAGCTTGTTTCAGTGTGTGCTACAGCTTCAATGAAGATAACAAGAATTATTTGGCATCTGTGTCTGTTTCAATGGATCCAAAATCCTGGTCAGCAATAAGGTTGGGGGCTTTTCTAGGTCTTTACGTAAATAAGGTTGGAGTTTATCTGCAGATGGAATGACAAAACGGAGGAATGGAAGGGACATGCAGACAAGATGGTGCAAGCTTAATGTGGGCAGCAATCCAGACCTTGAATGTTCACAGAACCCAGAGATGGAAAGACCTATCTGCACAACTAGTCCAACTCCACAGGGCCAGAGCAGGATTGTTCTCTGTTACACTTTTAATAGGGTTTTGTCCAGCCTAAGTTTCAGTGACTGAGGAAATGAGATTTCCACCTTTTGCCCTTAGGAAACTATTCCACAGCCAGATTTCACAACACCAAGATGTGTTACTCCATTCTTAATTTCCCATTGTTACTCCTAATGATACCTTATGAGCTAACCTAAGTAATTCCTTTCTCTCCTTGGTGGCTACCCTCCTCATATAGTGTGATTCCAACTCCCCCTCCTGCCATGTTCTGATCCTACATTTTTATTCTATTTTTAGTCCACATTTATACTCATTCACATCAGGAATAATTCCACTGAGGTCAGTGGAGTTGCACTGGTGTAAGTCCCCGTAAAAGAGATCAGAATCAGGAATCGTACTCTCCCACTTGGTTGCCATTTAGGTGAGCTTTACAGATCCAGCTCTTTTCATCTTTAACATACGTTCTTCTGCTTTTTGCAGCTGACTACAGTGACATTTCTGTGGCACCAGCCCTGTGATAGCCCAGCTAGAAGGAAGGGAATTTACAGGGAACGTCTCACCAGCAGAAGGACAGACCTGGATGTTATCAGCCACATTGTTGGATAACTTGGGCCTTTCCAGCTCTCTCTAAAAGGAAAGGTCCATCCTCAACCATGTACATACTCATATATATGTCTGTCTGCCCATTATCAACAGCACCTTTCTGAGCCTGAGCCCTCTTCTTCTTCTTCCTTCCCTCCCTCCCTTTGATCCTTCTGCAGCTCATTAAAACCCGTCTTCTGCTCCTGCAGCAGTGGAGAACCAGCCAGCTGCCCAGCCAGCAATAGCAAATGGGCTTTGACTATCTGATGTTGTTTTCTGAAAGTTTCTTTTCTTCAGATCTGTTTGTCTTCCAGTCTGAATGATTGCAAGCAATCACCCTTATCATGGGGAGATTAACCTCAGGGCAGTGGCCATTTAGCATATGCACAAAAAGTGAAATGAAGGCAACAGAGGAGGAGGAGGAGGATTGAGGAAACTTCATGGAAGCACAAGGGGGTAAGGAGAACTGATATGCATCCAGAATATTCCACTTGACCTTGGCATGCACCTCAGACATTCACTGGAGCAATTCATTAGAGTGACCCAGAACCAGGGAAAAACTTGAGATCTATAAGAAGCAACCCTAACTGATGACAGACTAAAGCAGAGGGGAAGTCATGCTTGAGCATTTTTCAGCTGCCTTACGATTATGTGTGCCCCATTATACCGCTTCCCTATTTATCTCTCTGCCAGATTTGTGGAACTGAGTTGGCTACTACCTGTGAATTACAGGATACAATCTACGGCAGGGTAATCGGAACAGGCAGCTGTCTACGTGCCTGTGTGCTCTCTTCTCTCCCTGCCTGGATGCAGGTGTCCAGTTTTGCCTTTCATTGGCTGTGCAGAATGGGGTTGGAAATCTGAGAACTGGAGCTGGAGTGATATCTGGCTCTAGGTCTCAATACACCCAGCGGGGCCAACAGTACCCAAAACTAGCCCTTTCCTGTTGTGTCACTGCCAGGCAAGAAGCAAATACAAAGAATAATAAACAAGGGTGTGTGTGGTGGGGGGGCAGAGGGGGGAGTGAGAAATACAAAACTTTGGACCTCAAAATCTGGGGTTGGTTAGAGATGGGCCAAAGCTGCAAAGCTCCAGTGCAGACACTTCCAATGTTTAGGAGATCTGGGGTGTTGGGTCAGTCTCTTCTCTAAGTTGGGGTTCAGTTCAAACTTGGGGTGAAGGTTGGGGTATATAAATATGCAGAATTTACATGTGTACCGAAGCAGCCGTCCAACAGCAACGACCAGCTGTCGCAGGCAGCAAAATGCTCCTGGCAGTTGGCACTGGTGAATTTGCAAATACCCGCTGGTCACTGATACCCCATTAATCACGGGCAGTTTGCCCAGGCTTCATTCCTGAACAGCTCCCCCCGCCCCAACCCCTTCTTGTAACAAAGTTAATAAAAAATTTACCAGGGCAATGAAATAAAGAGCAATTTGATTTAATCTGGGAGCCAGATCAAGGAGTGTTTCTGTTGTCAGCTTCAGAGACAGGAGCTTCAGGATCTGCAGGGGGAAACATGCCCGTAAAACAACAGAGCTAGAAGCATGGAGAGCTGTTTTGTTAAGACTGCACAAAGTGCTGCACGTAGGGCTGGACATCAGTGTGTGCTCCAACACCCTCAGATACAAGCGGGCACTGCGGCAACCAGGGACCCACGGATAGTAGCAGACACTGCATCGTCCAGAGACACAAGCACTGAACATTTCCATATAGCTGTAGCTCCCTCTAAGCTCTTAAGCCTCAAGCCCACAAAGCATTTAATCATGTGCTTGATTTTGAGCACATGAACAGTTCCATTGAAATCAACATGCAGGAGACACACGGGTCCATCTGTCCTTCGCATCTTACAGCAACACCACTGCCACCATAGATCAGCTCAGCACAGAGATGAAGAACAACTGGTTGGAACTGAACTTGAACAAGGGTGAGGGGATGCCATTTGGCAGAGGATAACACTATGAGGAGTTTGCAGCCATGGTGCAGTCTCTCCTTTGGCTGAAAATACACATCCCAATGGGTTAAGTCAGTTCACAGTTTAGCATTGCTGCTGGATTCCTCATTGCTGTGAAGCACTGCAAGTAATGCTTTCTATCATCCCTAATTGGCTAGGAAACCTCATCCCATCCTGGCAGACAATGACCTGGCCTCAGTTGTCTTTGTCATCTCCTGTCTGGACTCTAGCAATGCAATATACCTGAGCGTGAAGGCATCAGCCCTTAGGAAACACTAGCTAGTACAGAATGTTGCAGTGCATTTCCTCAGCAACATGGACTGCTATGAACACATTAAACCTCTCCTCCACTCTCTACACTGGCTTCCCATATAATATCATGTCAAGTTCATGACAGCTATCTGTCACTGGGCAGGGCTTCTCTCCAGCTCCAAAATATATACTCAGTCCCTTGCAAGGAAGTTTATTTTCTTTACAGAAGGCCAGCAAACAAACAGAAAAACAGTCTTTAATTCAGTCCTTACTTTCAGGGTTCAGCTCCACCCTTCTCAGGAGCCTTTGGCAGGTTCCCAGTTCTGACTAGCTCGGTTTTCAACCTGGGGCAGCACCTCAGGGCTATGACCCTGAGCACCTGGCCCCCTTGTTCCAGGGGACCCACCACAGGAGTTAGCCCCACTCCACTGTGGCTTTCCTGCCACCGACACACCCTGTCTCAATCAATCCCTCCTCTTTCTGCCCACTAGTCTCTTTAAATGGTGTAGCCTAGGCCTCTTTAATTCACTGGACCTGACTCACCTGCTCTGGCTCAGGGCAGCTGGCACTTGTCTACCCACAGGGAACAGCTACCCTGTTACATTGTCCTTATCTTCAAGATGTTCATTGGTCCAAGGGATCTTAAAGATCCCCTGGTGTTCCAGCATGATGACTGTGGTTGACAACTTCACTCCCTCAAACACAATGGAACTATCCACTGCAAGGCTAAATTTTGTCTCTTCAGGAGGCAGAGTTTTCTTGGGAGCAAGCCCTACCTACAGGATCTAAGAATGGCCTCAAACATCACCACTTTCCTCCCATGTGCAAGGCACAATTTTTGACCTTGCCTTCAGTGACAAACACACATAGCACAGCAAACACAAATAAATAAATACAGATTTTTTTTTAAATCTCATATAATTTCCCTTCAGAGAGAAAAAGAAAGAACCATATGTGACAAACACTGGTTAAATCACTTAGTGCACTTTTGGGAGGAGCTCAGATACTACTAGAGTGGTGGTGAGAAGAGAAGAGAAGAGAAGAGAAGAGAAGAGAAGAGAAGAGAAGAGAACTACTCACATCTTAAAATTCAGCGTGTGCTCAAGAGCATTGCTGGGTTGAGGTCGCTGTAAGCAGGAAATCTAAAAGCATTTCAAATGAATGTCCTACTTCCTGGCTCAGAGTGAACCAAGGGAATGGGGTGGTGGAAGGAGGAGATGGGTGCTGCATCTGGAAGCCTGTGAGAACTTAAGACAACGTTTGAATGAGTATCCTGGAGCGGTATGTGTCACTTATTGAGAATGCAGGAGTTTATAGTCAGACAGACATTTTGAGGGACTTAATTAGTCAGTTTTTATAAACAAAAGCATTATCTACTATAGAACAGATCAACATGTGAGAGTATTCTGTTGTTAAAGACACAAAGTTCAGGCTATGGTCAAAGCAAAGAGTTTATGTTGCCAGACTGACTGTGTCAGAGATCGTGCTATAAAGCAGTAGTTCATACTATGGCACAGTTTGGTCTTTCCTCTGTAGACAAGGTAGTCTCTTTGTTTTCTGTGCATGACTGAGTGAATAATCTAGTGGCTGGCCCATGCTAGAAGATAAGGGATCCAGTAATCGGTTGGGTAAGGGTGTTGTTCTTCATTTTAGAGAGCAGGGGCTTGTGCTTCTGAAGGTGAAAGAGGATTTTAGCCTTGGCTCCCATGGAAAGTATGTGCATATCTGCAAATGATTTATCTAGTAACAGCAAGTATCTACAGACATGGATTTGTTACATCAGGACCAAATTGTTATAGTCCTAGATGGTATGGCACCTATTGACCTCAATGGCAAATTTGGTCCCTGATCTTTCCAAGGCCGTAAGCATGGTTCTGTAATATGGTTATACCATGGATTGGTCAAATTCACACAAGTAAAAGCAAACTGCATCGTAACACAGTTAGTGCTGCTGTGTTTTAGCAAGTCTTTAGGATATGTTGGATTGGGCAGCAGAGAGGTACCCTGAGCCTCCTTGTCAAGGGTGATCTCACTATAAACATTTAATCTCAATCCTGTCAATCAACAAATGGATTATTCTTTTTGATAAAATCATGAAACAGGAGCTATATAAATTCATAATCCTATAGTTTATTGCTGGATTTGTACAGAATCAAAGCTATACGGACTCTGTGTGAGGATGTCTGTTTTGTAGTTACTTGGGATGATTCATCCCACCTGCTCCAAGATAATTTGTTCCTTGCACTTAAAGAAGCAGGCTGCCCAAGAGATATATCCACATATGTCCAAAGGGGATGAAGATTTCGAAGGGATTCAGTAAGACAAGAGTTGCTGCAGTTGGGGCACGAGTGATGGCCTTTAGGAATTCATGTCTGCATCTTTAATTTCTCCCTCCTCTCCTTTGTATGGCTCTTTCCTCTTACTTTGCCAATTAGAGTCCGCTTTTAATACATTGGTGGTTATGTCTGGTGCACAATAAAGCCAAGATCTCAATGTGCTGGGGAGTCATGGATACAGAAAAGCTTTACCCTCTGCCCCTCACTCTGCCAATGCACCTCAATCCTGGTGCATAGCACCCTCTGATAGTCCTGTTCTGGGCCCACATACCCTCCAATGCACCTGAATCCTAACTTGTAGCTCACCCTGCTGTTACAGTTCTGGATGCCTCACACACAGCTACACCAAATGTACATTCAGTCTCACAGCATCCCCAGCTATTCTAGTGAAAACAAACTCATTTGTTTTGTAACCCGGGAACTATCTGAACCAAGATCACCCAAAAGACCCTTATGTTAAAATCACTGCAGCATGAGACCTCTGTCTCCATGAATTCAAACGTATTGTTTCGCTGCTTCAATGAAGGCTAACATACTTTCTGCATAGTGCTGACAGGGAGAGCGCAGAACAAAAAAAAGAGAATAGTTTGCCAAAAGCCTTCTTCCCCCCACAAACAATAAATCTGGGTCATTTCAATTAAATCTCTCTCTCGCATGTGCATGGCATCTGCAGAGCAACATTCCATAGATGCAGTTGTAGGTCCATAAGCTATTTCAATGCCTCCTCTGTGATGTTGTGGATGTCATCCAATTCACCTTTGAATCAATACTTGGGGCACTGTGTGTCATGGTGTGTTTGATGGTTTGGATGTTCTCACTGCAGTCACACTAAAGGGAGTCTTTGGTTTTCTACTTGTCCATCAAGTGGCCACATCTTCCATGGCTTGTTCAGATGTGGTTTAGGGTGGTCCACTGAAACCAGGGCGTGGACAGCTTGTTGGGTCAGTAACAGTGTGCTTGTTTGGAACAGTAGATGAGGTCCAATGTGCTGGGGGGGTGCTCACTGCTCAACCCCTGGCTCTGCCACCAACTAAATCATCCCAGCCAAGGCTTTGTCCAGCCGGGCCTTAAAAACCTCTAAGGATGGAGATTCCACCACCTCCCTAGGTAACCTCTTCCAGTGCTTCATCACCCTCCTAGTGAAACAGGTTTTCCTACTATCCAACCTAGACGTCCCCGACTGTAACTTGAGACCATTGCTTCTTGTTCTGTCATCTGCCACCACTGAGAACAGCCGAGCTCCATCCTCTTTGGAACCCCCCTTAGGTAGTTGAAGGCTGCTATCAAATCCTCCCTCACTCTTCTCTTCTGCAGACTAAATAAGCCCAGTTCCCTCAGCCTCTCCTTGTAAGTCATGTGCCCCAGCCACTTTATCATTTTCGTTGCCCTCAGCTTGACTCTCTCCAATTTGTCCGCATTCCTTCTGTAGTGAAGTGGGGGGGGGACCACAACTGGATGCAGTACTCCAGGTGTGGCCTCACCAGTGCTGAATAGAGGGGAATAATCACTTCCCTCGATCTGCTGGCAATGCTCCTACTAATACAGTCCAATATGCCATTGGCCTTCTTGGCAATGATGGCACACTATTGGCTCATATCCAGCTTCTTGTCCACTGTGAACCCCAGGTCCTTTTCTGACGAACTGCTGCTTAGCCAGTCAGTCCCCAGCCTGTAGCGGTGCATGGGATTCTTCCTTCCTAAGTGCAGGACTCTGCACTTGTCCTTGTTGAACCTCATCAGATTTCTTTTAGCCCAATCCTCTAATTTGTCTAGGTCACTCTGAACCCTATCCTTACCCTCCAGCATATCTACCTCTCCCCCCAGTTTAGTGTAATCTGCGAACTTGCTGAGGGTGCAATTAATCCCATAATCCAGGTCATTGATAAAGATGTTGAACAAAACCAGTCCCAGGACCGACCCCCGGGGCACTCTGCTTGATAGCGGCTGCCAACTAGACACGGAGCCATTGATCACTACCCGCTGAGCCCGACAATCTAGCCAGCTTTCTATCCACCTTATAGTGATGTCCACATGTGCTCCATCTTCCCAATTGTCTGGACCGTTCACAAGTAAGGAGATCAATGCAGCCAAGAAACTGGGAAAAGCAGCAGGAAAAGATGGTATCTATCCCAAGTTCCTGTATAACCTGGATCCACTGACACGGAAATGGATGATGCAGCTTTTCACCAACATCCTGGAGACCGGTGAAATTGTGTGGAGAGAAGCCAAGATTATTGCACTCCTAAAGCCTGGCAAACCTGCAGATCACCCTGTTCATTATAGGCCAATCTCCCTCTTGAATGCCATTTACAAGATTATTTCAATTAAACTAAAACGTGTCTCCAAAATCCAGATCTTGGATCATGCAAAAGGGCTTCTCCTTTCTTAACCTCCTAATTTTTCTCCTTTAAATATTAATGGCAACCTACAAAAGGCAGAAACCTTTTCTATGGTATGTCAAAAAAGCCTGGTTTTTTTAAAGACTTTTCTTTTTTCTCCTTGCTTGTGTTTTTACATTAGAAACTGAAGTTTGTTCTAACCTGTTTATTCCTGGAATATTCCGTGGATGACTGGGGAACTGGTAGGACTGTGATATCAGCAATACCTTGTAAGTGAAACCTGTGTTAAAGGCTCAGGAGCCTGGCCCTTCAATTAAGGGTTTAGAAAGCACATAATCCACATAATCCATGTCTAAATCTTCCACAGAGTCCTTCAGCAAACATTCCTGATCTGCCTTTTTTGTTAAAAAAAAACTATTTATTTTCAATTTTTCATACTTTGATGAAACTTATAAAACAGAGTTACATTCCATTTATCTTAAATTTTATTGCTGATAGCTTGAGTCTTGATAATCTGATCACGTGGCTACTATTATTAGCAATTCTGGTTTTTGCATTTTCCAGAATACCAAACTCTTCCTTTGTTTCCTTCTCGGGTACAATCCAGCTGCTGCTTTTGTGCCTCTAATCCATGCCACTTTCCCCATCTTCTATAAAAGATGTAAATTTTTAACCTAATGTTAAAAAAAAACCCATACTTCAAAAGCCTTGGTTTTGTTTTGGGCAAGTGTTCCCTGTCACAACACTCAATAAATGGAAGCCCTTTGTCTACATATCTGCTTCTTTTATATCTATTTTGTTCTGTGTACATTTGGTGAGTTATTTTTTCTCCTAACTAGAAATCTCAGACTTTATTAAGCTAAGATGTTATTCTGTTATTTTGGAGGTCATTTTCCCCCCAGCAATTCACCACTGACATTTTAGAAACTATATAGGAAATATGCCAAAAATCATTATTCCCTCAAAATACTAGTAGGTCCAGAAGTACTGCTAATCTGTGAGCACTTATGATACTTCTGAGATAAAGAAAAAGAGGGTATCCCAACAAGAAAATGCCCAAACCTATTATTAAATACTATGTTTTATTCATTATTATTATTATTAGCAGTAGTATATTATTATGATGATGATGGTAGCATCTGAAGGCACTGTACACATACATAACAAAAAGATGGTCCCTGCCTCAATTAATTTACAATCTAAATCTGAAATGAGAGGCAACAGGTGGATACAGAAAGGCATGTGGGGAAAGCACAAGATTCTGGGGGGAGAATTAGGACCAGTGGGGCCCAAACTGGTTAGAATCATAAACGGTGACACCTGGGGGCTGTAAACAATTAACACAATGTGTTGGGGAAGAGTCAACACAGCTTTTGTAAAGGGAAATCATGCCTCACTAATCTACTAGAATTCTTTGAGGGGGGTCAGCAAACATGTGGATAAGGGTAATCCATTGGGTACAGTGTACCTGGACTTTCAAAAAGCCTTTCACAAGGTCCCTCACCAAAAGCTCGTATGCAAAGTAAGCTGTCATGAGATAAGAGGGAAGGTCCTCTCATGGATCCGTAACTGGCTAAAAGATAGGAAATAAAGGGTCAGAATAAATGGCCAGTTTTCACAATGGAGAGAGGTAAATAGCAGTGTCCCCCAGGGATCTGTACTGGGACCAGTGTTGTTCAACATATTCATAAATAATCTGGTAATGGGGTTGTCATAAATATAAAGGGAAGGGTAAACACCTTTAAAATCCCTCCTGGCCAGAGGAAAAACCCTTTCACCTGTAAAGGGTTAAGAAGCTAGGATAACCTCGCTGGCACCTGACCAAAATGACCAATGAGGAGACAAGATACTTTCAAAGCTGGAGGGGGGGAGAAACAAAGGTTCTCTCTGTCTGTGTGATGCTTTTGCTGGGAACAGAACAGGAATGGAGTCTTAGAACGTAGTAAGTAATCTAGCTAGATATGCGTTAGATTCCGTTTTGTTTAAATGGCTGAGAAAATAGCTGTGCTGAATGGAATGCATATTCCTGGTTTTGTGTCTTTTTGTAACTAAAGGTTTTGCCTAGAGGGATTCTCTATGTTTTGAATCTAATTACCCTGTAAGGTATTTACCATCCTGATTTTACAGAGGTGATTCTTTTACTTTTTCTTCTATTAAAATTCTTCTTTTAAGAACCTGATTGCTTTTTCATTGTTCTTAAGATCCAAGGGTTTGGGTCTGTGTTCACCTATGCAAATTGGTGAGGATTATTATCAAACCTTCCCCAGGAAAGGGGGTGTAGGGTTTGGGGAGGATTTTTGGGGAAAAGACGTTTCCAAGCGGGCTCTTTCCCTGTTATATATCTGTTAGACACTTGGTGTTGGCAGCAATAAAGTCCAAGGGAAAAAGGAAAATAGTTTGTACCTTGGGGAAGTTTTAACCTAAGCTGGAGAAAATAAGCTTAGGAGGTTTTCATGCAGGTCCCCACATCTGTACCCTAGAGTTCAGAGTGGGGAAGGAAACTTGACAAGGGTAAACAGTGAGGTGGCAAAGTTTGCAGGTGATACAAAATTACTCAAGATAGTTAAGTCCAAAGCAGACTGTGAAGAGTTACAAAGGTATATCATAAAACTAGGTGACTGGCAACAAAATGGCAGTTGAAATTCAGTGATGATAAATGCAAAGTAATGCACACTGGAAAACATAATCCCAATTATACATACAAAATGATGGGTCTAAATTTGGTGTTACCATTCAAGAAAGATCTTGGAGCCACTGTGGATAGTTCTCTGAAAACATTGGCTCAATGTGCAGTGGCAGCCAAAAAAGCGAACAGAATGCTAGGAACCATAGGTGGCGCGTGAGTCTTCCATTTGGGGAAGCTTACACATGAGCACTGGAAGCTCCCTAGAAGTGAGGAGGGGCCACCAGTGCCTGGATCGTGGCCCCTCTCTACCTCTTCCCCTGAGGCCCCGCCCTTGCTCCACCTGCCCCTGCTCTGCCTTCTCCCCCAAGACCCCCCTCTTCCTCCAACCCCCACCCACCTGCTGTTCGCGCCTCTCTACCTCTTCCCCTGAGGTCCTCCCTGCGCCTACCCGCTCCTTTCTGCCTCTTCCCCCGAGGCCCTCCCAAGCCCACTGGCCGCTCACTCCTGTCTGCCACTTCCCCCAAGGCCTGCCTGTGGAGGAGAGGAGCAAGCAACAGGCATGGGGAACCTCAGGGGAAGAGGCGGAGTGAGGGTGGGCCCTCAGGAGAAGAGGCTGAGCAGGGTGAGATCTTGGGGAAGAGCATGGACAGGGCCACAGTCTGGGTGCCGGTGGCCCCCCCACTTCTAGGGAGCTTTGTTTCCGGCACTCCAAAGGCAGCAGGCTGGCTTGCCTCCAAAGGGAGGTGATCTGTGCCACATCTGCGGCATTTGCCCTCACAAGTGGCCAGTCTTTTCTGGGGAGGCTGAACCTGCCCCAGCCTCCTATATGCACCATTCATGTTAGGCACCATTAGGAAAGGGACAGATAATAAGACAGAAAATATCATAATGACACTATATAAATCCAGGGTATGCTCACAGCTTGAATACTGTGTGCAGGTCTGGTCTGCATTGCAATACAGATAGATAGATAGACAGATATGAAATGGAAAAGGTATAGAGAAGGGCATCAAAATGATTGGGGTATAGAACAGCTTCTACATGAGGAGAGATTTAAAAAACTGGGACTGGTCAGTTTGGAAAAGAGGCAACTAAGTCGGGGGGGGGGATATGATAGAGGTCTATAAAATCATGACTGGTGTGGAGAAAGTGAATAAGGAAGTGTTATTTACCCCTTTTCATAACACAAGAATCAAGGGTCCCCCAATGAAATTAATAGGCAACATTTTTAAAACAAACAAAAGGAAATACTGCTTCACACAAAGCACAGTCAACCTGTGGAACTTGTTGTCAGGGGATGTTGTGAAGACCGAAACTAAATCTGGATTTAAAAAAGAAAACAAAACACTCGATAGGATAGGTCCCTCAATGGCTATTAGCCAAGATGGTCAGGAATACAACTGCATGCTCTGGGTTTTTCTATGCCTCTGACTGACAGATGCTGGGACTGGATGACAGGGGATGGATCACTTGATAACTTGCCCTGTTCTGGTCCTTCCCTTTGACGCATCTGGCATTGGCCATTGTCAGAAGACAGGATAGCAGGATAGTGGGCTAGATGGATCGTCTGTCTATCACAGTATAGCCGTTCTTCTGTTCCAGCATATACCATGCATACAGCGCAAAAGTAGGACACAGACACCATTTTTCCCAGTCTTCAGCCTACATTTAAAGAGATATTGCCAGACTAAAAGTACTATATTTTCCAAAAGAGCTAATTTCTGTCCCTAATTCCACCTCAAAACATTAAAATGGAAAGAATTTTTAAAACTAAAATATACTTTTTTATATTTATGGGGTTGGTATTGAAGGGGGTGGTTTTTGGCTGTGATGGTAAGAACAGCCCATGGTTTTGATTTACTTTGCAGTCAGTTTCTAACTGCTTTTAGTTTTAGAAGTGAAATCCTGTCTCTACTGAAGTCAATGGCAAAACTCCCATTGACTTCAGTGGGGCCAGGATTTCACCCCAGGTTGTCATATTCTAGCAGAAGACTACAATGTACATAGACAGCACCATTGCAGGCCAGAAACTTTGGCCCTGATCCAGTGGACTCTATGGGCTTGGAACTACAAGCAACACCGACATGAGTCTTCTGCATGGAGGGTTTTCAGGATTGAGTCCTCAGACACCAGTGGAATATATCTATATTGATGTGTTTATATACATATATATATATGTGTGTGTGTGTGTGGAAACATTTCATTTGGATTTATTAAAATCTTATTCAAACAAAACTGAAACTTGGCCAAATTTGACCCGACAGTATTTTCTTTAAATACAAGGAAGAAAACTGAAAGGAAAATAATGGTGTGGAAAGGTTGATCTGACACCTAAAGATTTGGAGTGTGATTAGCCTTAGCATTCATCTGTATTGCTAGTGAAAAAGCAGGTTGACTCACAGGTTTCTAGGGGAGCATGCTTTGTATCTTTTCTCATTTTTTTGAAGTAGAAAAGATTTCTTCAAAAGGTTTTAGATTTTTTAAATATTGTTCGTTTCCAGGTTTTCAAGCTGCTGAGTCATCATAGACAAACTACTAATAGTGATTACAATAATCATTTGCATTTATACAAGCATTTATCCCCAAAGAATCCTAAAGGGCACACAAATCGCTCCCCCACCATTGACAGGCAGCCACCGCTTGGCGCCGGGACTGGGAGCCTGCAACTGTTGAATAGCACAAAGGAATGCTGCATAAAAGATTAGTTTGGGCAGTGAAGAGGAGCGTATTCCTTGAGTAGCATAACTGTACCTAGGATGACCAGATGTCCCAATTTTATAGGGACAGTCCCGATTTTTGGGTCTTTTTCCTATATAGGCTAGTCCCAATTTTTCACATTTTCTGTCTGGTCACCCTAACTGTACCAAGAACCCAGGTCTCAATGCATGCAACAGGTCTGCATATTTTTGCTGTGCCCATATCATCACTGATATTTCAGCATGTGAAAACCGGAGCAGACTTTGGCCTCATTATTGTTATTTGATATATCTGTGATGGTAGTGCGTAGGCCAGAACTCGGTTGCACAAGGTGCTAAACAAACACAGGACAGAAAGACAGTCCCTGCCCCAGATATAAGGCAAAAGACAACAGGTGGAGACAGATGGGATAGAAACAGGAAACAATATGAGACAATCATTAATTGACGTCCAGTGGTTCTGGGGTTCAGATACAGAATTGTAAGCACTGACTATGAACTGGAGTATCTCTACTGAAATCGATGGAGTCATGCTGATTTACAGCAGCTTAGGATCTGGCTAATAACACTCAAGGATCCCTGGGAAATGTTTCACATATTTTATGTGGATTTTTCCAAACATATAACAACCATTTTAAAAAGAGGCCTCAATCATTATTATTATTTGCATTACTGCAGCACCTAGGAGCTGTAGTCATTGACCAGGACCCCAATGTCATATTTCTGTCAGCCTGCATCTGTAAAAGAGGCACTGAAATATCTCCAAGAGAACGCCCTGTGGTGATCTGCATATCAAGAAATGCCATGATCCAACACACATCACAGACCCCAAACCTACACTGCCTGGTAACAGACCAGCCAGTGCAGTCAGTCAAGCCCATAGTTAGGAAAGCAAAAGTGGGGAGGCAGTAGGGTGCTGTGGGGAGGCAATACAAATGTTATATGTGGAGTGCCAGGGACCTTCCCTGGCAAATTGTGAAATACCAGGTGCAACTTCCTGCCATTTCTGAGCTTAGGCAAAAATAAAACCACAAAGCAAAAACTGTGAAGACTACCCTCACTACTACTGTGTGTTTGGAATTCTAGACTAATTTGTCTGTGGAAACTTACAGTCTAGTGAAATATCAACAACTGTGCGGCAAAAACCCTGAGCTCCTGATTCTGGAATGATCCTCTTTCTTTTCAGTTCTACTCCTCCCCCTTCATACTGATCCTGTGTCTAGAGTGACCAGATAGCAATTGTAAAAAAACAGGGCAGGAGGTGCGGGGTAATAGGCGCCTATATAAAAAAAAGTCCCAAAAAAACGGGACTGTCCCTATAAAAATGGGACATCTGGTCACCCTACCTGTGTCCCTAGCTCAGTCTCAGTGCAAATTAATTCTGTGCATTCCCGTCCCGCCCAGTATGCTGATCCTGTCTCTTCCCAGTCCCCCCTAGTAAAATGATCTTCTCTCTCTCTCCATTTCAGAAAACTGAACCTCCCATGGTAACTTCACTCTTTGCATCTGTCACCAAATCCTTTGTCACTATCCCTCTGGAGTCTGTGTCAAGAAAGAGTTATTTGCGCTAGTTCTTACCTAATGAAGACTCTCTGATGTAAGAAGAAAAGGAGTACTTGTGGCACCTTAGAGACTAACCAATTTATTTGAGCATAAGCTTTCGTGAGCTACAGCTCACTTCATCGGATGCTGTAGCTCACGAAAGCTTATGCTCAAATAAATTGGTTAGTCTCTAAGGTGCCACAAGTACTCCTTTTCTTTTTGCGAATACAGACTAACACTGCTGTTACTCTGAAATCTGATGTAAGAGTTTCCCTGCTTTAATGCTCAGAAAACTCCCTCCAAAATCAAGAGCAAAGTCTGAGCCCACAAAATTGGGAGTAGATGGATGTCTAGAAGGTGATGCCTGTGATCATGAATCCTTATTTTTTGGTTAGTGAAGAAAATGGACCATTAAGCCTCTTCAAACTGCTCTGCCATTGCCATCCCCCTGCCCTGCAATGTACTCAGTCAGGGATGACACAAGTAAACTGAGATCAGAACTCCCACACTGGAGGACATCACAGACCAGTCAAGCTTTATCCTCATGGTGTCCTGTTACAGCAACAAATATTTGAACTTTCACAGCATCCTGTTTGAAGGAGCAGCTCAAGGTGCTTTACAATAAGATTAAAGAGAAAAGTGCAAAAAGGGTCCAGGTGGCTATGGGATTAGTAATGTGAAATGGAGCCAGACTCTAGAACACTAGTTTGAGTCTGAGGTCAGTAGCACTCAGATGTTGTTACTATCTGATGGCTGTTTGGAAGGTCTGTTGGAATGGCTGTTTGAAGTGTTCACAGCACATAAATCACCATCACAATTGGCCCTAAATGCCCTCCTATCACTAGACTCAGCAGCATTCCACTTTCCCCCTTAGAGGCAGGTCCCTCTGGGTCAAGGTTGAAGTCCATTGGCAGAGCGATGTGTACACATGGGATGGCCAGCCCTGCTACTGTGTGTTCTGTGGATAATTAAAGGATTTCACACTCTGGTGCTTTCAGTGATTCACCGTTCACCAGCACAAACACACTTAATTTAAGGGGGAAACAGCTAATCCACCAAGTCGAATTATTAATAAATTTAAACTGGTTAAAATCCAGTGAAAACAAATACGTCTTCATTCCACACTGAAACAATGAAGGATCACTCTGGATTCTAAAAGCAATAAGTTCCATATGGTCTAAGCAATGCATAATGGCAAAAGGGTACATCTGACAGTAATTTTCACACACTAAAGCCAATCAGAGTTTTCGTGAATAAGAACTGTAGGATCTGGCCTGCAACTGCTATGTGTTGGTTCTCTGTGATCATGTCTTTCTCTAAAGGCTGGTGCCAACAATTACAACAACCAGCTTTCATTCAGAGCTGAAGGAATTATTAAACAGTAATGAATTAAATAAATTATACAGTAATAAATCACGAGGACCAGCTGGTATTCACCAAGAGTTTGGAAGGAACTCAAATATGAAATTGCAGAAATACTAACTGTGGTATGTAATCTATCATTTAAATCTGCTTTTATACCAGATGAGGAGGATGGCTAATGTGATGCAAATTTTTGTAAAAAGGCTCCAGAGGCGCTCCCAGAAATTACAGACTTGTAAAGCCTAACTTCAGTACCAGGCAAATTGGTTGAAACTATAGTAAAGAACAGAATTATCAGACACATAGGTGAACATGATTTGTTGGAGAAGAGACAACACGGCTTTTGTAAAGGGAAATCATGCCTCACTAATCTATTCAAATTCTTTGAGGGGGATCAACAAATACGTGGACAAGGGTAATCCAGTGGATATAGTGTACTTGGACTTTCAGGAAAATGTTGTAAGGTCCCTCATCAAAGGCTCTTAAACAAAGCAAACTGTCGTGGGATAAGAGGGAAGGTCCTCTTATGGGTCACAAAAATTGAAAACAAAGAGTGGGAATAAATGATCAGTTTTCAGAATGGAGAGAGGTAAATAGCAGTGCCTCCAAGGATCTGTACTGGGACCAGTGCTGATCCACATATTCATAAATTATCTGGTAAAGGGGGTAAACAGTGAGGTTACAAAGTTTGCAGATGATACAAAACTACTCAAGATAGTTAAGTCCAAAGCAATCTGCAAAGAGTTACAAAGGACAATCATAAAACTAGGTGAGTGGGCAACAAATTGGCAGTTGAAATTCAGTACTGATAAATGCAAAGTAATGCACATTGGAAAACATCATCTCAACTATACGTATAAAATGGTGGGGGCTAAATTAGCTGTTATCACTCAAGAAAGATCTTGGAGTCATTGAGGATAGTTCTCTGAAAACATCCACTCAATGTGCAGTGGCAGTCAAAAAGGCTAAGAGAATGTTTTGAACCATTAGGAAAAGGATAGATAATAAAATAGAAAATATCATGATGCCTCTATATAAATCCAGTGTATGCCCACACTTTGAATATTGTGTGCAGTTCGGTCACCCTGTTGCAATATATATATACACACACAGTATTAGAAATGGAAAAGGTACAGAGAAGGGCAACCAAAATAATTAGGGAGAGATTAAAAAGATGGACTTTTCAGCTTGAAAAAGTGAGTTAAGAGGGGATATGATAAGAGGTCTATAAAATCTTCACTGATGTGGAGAAAGTAAATAAGGAAATGTTATTTACTCCTTCATATAACACAAGAACTTGGGTTCAACCAATGAAATTAATAGACAATAGGTTTAAAACAAAAAAAAAAAGAGGAAGTAGTTCTTCACACAACACACAGTCAACCTGGGGAACTGGCTGGCAGGGGAGGTTGTGAAGACCAAAATTAAAACAGGGTTCATAAAAGAACTAGATAAGTTCATGAAAGATAGGTCCATCAAATAGCTATTAGCCAGGATGGGCAGGGATGCAATACCATGCTCTGGGTTTCTGTAACCTCTGTTTGCCAGATGCTGGGAATGGACAATAGAATGGATCACTCAATAATTGCCTATTCTGTTCATTCTCTCTGGAGCACCTGGCACGGGCCACTGTCAGAAGACAGGATACGGGGCTAGATGGACTATTGGTCTGCCCCAGTATGAACACGAGGTACATATGTTGTTGTGTACCTCAAGTCACAGAGGCTTGCATTTTTAGGGCTAATGGTCTTAAGTTTGATTCCTGCTAATGAATGTAATGTCTGTATGTATGCAAGCCTGGGGGAACAAATAAGGATTATGGAAATGTCTCCATTAACATAATGTCAGAGTGAGGATTATAGGATATGGCCCTAAAACAGCAACAATCCAAGAGGACATTTGGAACTGTGCAGCCACAATCTCTGAGACAAGGTGAGTGAGGTAATATCTTTTATTGGACCAGCTTCTGTTGGTGTGAGAGAGAAATTGATCCAATAAAAGCTATTACCTCACTCACCTTATCTCGCTAATATCCTGGGACTGACACGGCTACAACTACACTGCACACTGTCTCTAAGAGGTAACTTCTCTTTACGATGTGCCTTCCATGTCAACAGAAATGTCTTTAATAACAAATACAAAGTGCAGCTGATCTGAGACAGTGCAAACTGTTTCAAATGGGCTGATGACACTCACTTCTCTTTCTCCTACGAAGACAAAGGAACCGAGTACTTTGGACTTTGTGGGAGATCCCGACCAATGGGGTGATCATCTATCTTGCTAGAAGGTAGCGTGGTAAGAATTTTACTTTGAACCAAGACTGTAATTTTGTTAAGTCTTAGCCTATATAAAGCATTTTTCACTCTGATTTTCTTGTAACCATTTCCAACTCTATCCTTCATACCTGGACTCACTTAAAATCCTATCTCCTTTTGTTAATCAAACAACTTGTTTTACTTTTAATCAAAACCAACCCAGTGCTGTGTGTGAATTCAGGTGATAGTTAACTCCAGTTGAAGTGATAAGCTGTGCATTTTCTCTTTTTAAAGAAGCAAACAAACCCTTTTATCCCCCTGAATGGTCCAGGAAAGGGCTGGACATTACAGAGCACATGGTTTTGGGAAAATTCAGGACTGGAGATTGTTGGGGTCATCTTGCCAAGTGTAACCAAGGCTGGTGGAGGCCAGAGTGTGGCTGGGGTGTAACGAGCAGGCTGCTGGAATCAGAATGCTGAACCAGAGCTGCAAAGCACACAGACACTCAGGATACGGCATGCTTGTCTGCTGGCTATTGATGTCCGGGCTGTGAGTCACAGCAGCAGAGCATTTAAGGCACCCAGGGTTACACGGCTGATGGTGACACAACACCTCAATGACCTCGATTGCACCACAGTATGTAACACGCATCATGAGACTTATTATCAAACTGCAAGAGTTGCTAATAATAAATATGCCTGGCTGCATTGTCAACTTGCACTGGGCCTGAATCATGCATTTAGGTGGCATTGGAACAATTCACAAACAGCACAGACAAATTCAAGGGGAAACAGAGTTCTGGATCTCAACTTTATTCTGTGCGCCCATCTCTAATCTGCCTGATCAACATTAAAAATACACGTTCCTGGCTCTAAAATTCATTTGTGCCTGTATTTTTCTTGATGGGTAAATGGAAATTGCTTATTTGATTTCACCAGCAATAAAAAGAAAACTACAGCTCGCTAGTTTTGCCCTACCCTAGCAGTTATAGACAGTGATGAGCCAGGCTACATCTTGGCTTTGCAACTTGCACTTTGTACACACTGTCGTCCAATAAACAGTCACAAAAGTCTTGAAAACCACAGTGTGTGTGTGTGTGTGTGTGTGTGTGTGTGTGTGTGTATGCCTGCACACGTCACAAGCTATTTGACTCACACAATTCACCTGTAGAATATCATCTCTGAATACACATACAAACCGTACACTGCAGGTATATGTTCTATGTCCTCATTAGCACTGCATCTGCCAGGTGCCACCACCACAGAAAGAGAGGCTGGAGCTTTCAGAAACATCTTGTTTTGAATCTCAAAATAAAATCTACAGCCTTTTGGGTTACCAGTAAATTTGAAGAAATAGCCAACTGCTGAGTGAAAGATAATGCAAAATCTGAACATGTCTGTAGTATGTAATTAAGCCATACCCCACCTTATATATATTTAAGAGGGATTGTATGTATGCGTAATACCAATTTGGACCACCTGGGTTCTGATTCTCAGTGACCCTTACGTGGAGAATTAGTAGACTGGTAGCTGAGAAACAGGTGGCCTTCAACTGGATTGGCAGTCACATCAGACACCGTGTTTCACAGGGGCCGTGACTCTGGAAGGTGTGTCTACTATCAGGAGAAAACATTTAGCCACAACCCTCTAAGGGTGAATACCCAAAGTACAAGGTATTAGTCAAAACACAAATTTTCCACCCCTATGCAGAGTGAGGAATGGAAAGGGGAAGGCAAAGTGATGAAGATGACCTGGGGAAAGAGGCGGAGAAGAGATGAGGCAGCTAGTATGCTGTCTCTCTGGCGAGAGGTATAAAAACAGAAGTATTTGCCTAGGTGTCAGTACAGCCAGGGCCAGCCCTAGAATACAGTGGAACAGCTCCAGTGTCATCAACATTCTCTGCTGTGTCAAGCCTTTGTAAGCAAGGCAGTGTTAGGTCAAGGGTATCACAGTGGAAGATGACACTAGAGATGTGGTGTGAACTAAAGGAATTGCCCACACACAGCCTATATTGCTTGTTCCACAGTTTACTGGGTCACTGGTATCTGTACGCTCTCCTCCAGCCATTTACAACACAGATTCCCCAGAAAGAAATGATCCTCACCTCCACTCTTTGCCCACTCCCTGTTCTTGTTTCTTACCTTGCACAATCAAATAAACCTGGGAAGTCCTGGGGTGATGCTGTGTCTGCACTGAGCATGTATAGGACCCCTCATCATAGACGTCCACTTTCTGGATCCGGAGGCTGTATTCCAGAGGGGTTCGTTTCTCCAGTTCTACCCGAGGGTCCAGGGACCACTTGTCCTGTCCAGCAAAAATGATGCCAGAACGGTTTAACCAGGCCACTTTGGAGCTTCTGTCTTCTACATAACACCTGTTGAGGGTGAGAACAGAGATTGGGGTATCAGCTAAGACTCCACTTTGGCTCCTTCCTCTTTCTGGCATTCCATGGGATTCTGCAACATGATCCAGGCCTGCCAACAGTCTCACAGCATCAGCATCACCACCACTTATTACATCAGCCACATTACTAAAGTGCTTTACAAATATGAAATGATCACGGCACAAAGGAGATGTGAGGAGGCATGAGTTGCCTGGGCCCTGCTATCTCTCTCCTTTCGTCGGGGCTTTTCACACCCAAAGGGGTATTCTGAGGACCTCTAGGGCTTGCATCCTGGCCTCCAGCTTCCCTTTGATCCTGTCAGTGGTATAGGGCAGACGGAGCTGAAGACTATTGAGCTCTTCTTCACGTGCCGCCCCCCCCAAAGACTGAGTATACAACAGACTCAATATTCCCAGTCCCCTTTCAGCCTGGGGGTGGTAAGAGGTCAGAACTGAGAATTGGGTTTGTTGTGCAGAGAACAGCTACTGCATCATGTGATCTACCTCCTCCATCCCCCAACTTTTGTGCCCCCAGGGTTATATTCCACCTGCTCCCTTACACCGCCCTGACAGAAAAGGCTTTGTGGAAAACTAGATGTCCCCCTCATGCAGATATATATGCCATGGATGTTTGCATGTGTGCTATACCAATGATAGAGAAAGCCTGCAGGGACATCACTGTCACCCCCCATGACAATTGCTGTGTGTCCTTATAATGCCAGGTGGCAGGTGAGCAAGTGAGGGGAGGGTGGAGGGCAGGTGGGTATGGTACACAGAGGCACGACAGTATTGGCTCACCACCTGTCATGGCCCTAGTCCCAGCTGCCAATAGCAGCAGGGGTCTGCAGGAGGGAGGACGGATTGACAGCCCTTGCAGCTACATCACAATGATTTCATTATTTTATCGATGGTAGATGAGCCATCACAGTCAAACCCAGCTTTATCTGAGGCACTGGCTCTGTACAAATACCCATCTCAACCCTCTGACCATACGAAAGAAACAGATGGAGAGCATGTACTGATGATCAGTCTCAGCTGAGACTGAATGGGATCTAGGGACTGAACTCCCCTCTCTTTCCTCACAGGGATCCCCTCCAGGGCAGAGCTGAGCAGTGGTGCTGTAAAAATCGTTCCAGTGGGGGTGCTGAAAGCCAGTGGTCCCCAAACTTTTTGCCTTGCACTCCCCTTATCCCTGTCCATGCCCCCCCATCCCCTACAGCTGGCTCCAGGCCTGGGGGGGGGGAGCAGACAGGGGTTAGGGTGCTGAGGCTGAGACCACAGCTGGGGGTGGGAGCAGAACCCCAGGTGCTGGTCTTGTAGTCGGTACCTCAGGTGCGGGGCTAGGAACAGAGCCCTGAGTGCGGGGCTGGTGGCAGCCAGTACCCTAGGTGCGGGGCCAGGAACAGAGCCTTGGCTGCGGGTCCTGCAGCCGGGGCCCCACATGCGGATCCTGGACTGAGCTGCCACTTCAGCTTTTGAGAGGAAAAGTCCTCTTTCCAAAATCACCGGTCAACTTGCATGTTAGAGGGAGCAGGTTTATAGCTGTAAGACACTTCAACTTTCCATATATGTTGAAAATAAAGTTCTTAAAGCACAACGAATAGTGAAAGGACAGCCGAGGCCCCTCATCTAGACCCTGTATAAGTCATCTTGTAGGTTCCACTATCTCCGAATTTAACAGGAAACCTCTATATAGTGGTAGGGAATGGAGGCACTCTGATAGCTCAAGTCTGGGAGTGGAGCCCCAGGCATGGGTCCAGTAGGGGCACGGGGCCGGGACCCCGCACAAAAACTGGGAGGTGCTGTACACCCCCCACACTCCTAGTTCCCGCGACTATGGGGCTAAGACACACATGGATGAAGCAATGGGTGGACGCTTGCCCTGAAGCTACCCAGGCTGTGCCCGTTCTGTGGACATATAAAGGAGTTCAATCTCCGAGGCTGTCACACCACCACCTGTCACGGCTCCACCCCTGTCTGTGGGAATTCAAAGAGGCCAGCACTTCTCATCAGCACTATTCACACAAATGTTGTACTGAAGAGAGAAAGAGAGAGGCTGAAGATTGTTGCCAAATGATAAGACAAATATTTGACAGTAGGTTTTCAAACAGCCTCTTAGGAAGGATCAGACATTTTCCAAGTTCCTCCACTTGAACGCGGTTCATTCAGATTATGCTGAGGCGGCCGTTCACAGCTATGTGACTCCACCCATATCCAGCACTCCTCCCTAGCAAACATGCCCACAGAAGCTTTGTGAGTTGTTCTAGGGTCAGTTCCAGGCAGTAGGAATGCCATGCTGTGTGGCGATACCATGCTACTGGTTAAGCTAGGAGCTTGACTAACATTTGCCTGGAGGGTGCAGCCCAAAGACTCCAGCCTGTGTAACTGATTTCCAGCTAAGAGAGGCCAGCGAGGCTTCACTCGCCCAAGTCCGAGCTGGTTCTTCTGTTCGGATGCACGTTTCCCCTGGGGTGAGTTTTCAGCTGGAATTGTTTTTCTTTTAAAATCTGCCTCTTCACTAAGAAAGAGGGCCAGGGAGAGGAATCACTCTGGCGTCACTTGCGTTTAGCAATCTGGGCAGTGGATCAGGCAGCTTCGAAGCACGCAACGTCAACGAATGGTGCCACCTCAGACTGTAATTCTAGTAACAGGAGCAGAAAGCAACCATCTGAGGAAGGCGCTGAGACTGAAAGCTGGTAACACATCACACTATTGGTGACCCTCTGTCCATCTCTAATGCCTTTCACCCGAGGATCTCAAAATGCTGCACTCACATTCATGAAAGTCGCCTTCCTATCCAGTGGTGCAATAAATCAGTATTATTACCACAGAGAAGCTAAGGGCCAGAGTTGCCTAATTTGGTGCCTAAAGCTGCAGATGGGCACCTAATGGGATTTTCAAAAGCACCTGTGTAGGTGAATGCTGACATTGAAGACAATGGGAGTTAGGTGCCTACGTCACTTAGGTGCTTTTGAAAATCCCACTGTTCCTAGCTGCATCTGTAGGCACCACGGGTGCGACCCACGAAGAAATGTAGGCACCTAAACTCCAGAGTTAGACACCTAAATTCCTGTGCCTGGCACCACTGTGATTCTGAAACTCCCACTTGGCTGCTGCTTAACTGTGTAGGCACCTAAACTCACTTAGAGCCTAACGTTGCACTGTTAAAATTCCCTGGGTGCCTAAATTTTAGATCCTGGGACATGCACAGTGTTGCCTCCCTCTAGGTGTCTGGACCTCAGAACAATTCGTGAACTGAAGGAAGATAGGCATTCAGCTGCCGAAATCGCGTGCAGGCCTTAATCCCATAAACATGGTCAGAGGCTTAAATAGTCACTGGGCCATGGAGTGAGAGAGAAACTGACTCTGTAGCCTGGCGACTGGGGCACCCACCCTCCAGTCGCTCTTTCATTAATTATCCACAGGGAAACAGCTTCAACAGGAGAGACTGAGGGAGCTCTACATATGAATATCCCAGAGCTCTGAGAGGTGGGAGACCCTTGTACAAATCCTTTCTCCCCCTGTGGCAGAGAGGGGGGGATTAATCCTGGGTCTCCCACATCCCAGTTGTGGGCTCTACCTACTGAGATACAAATTATGAGGTGAGCACCAGCACCACCATCGGTCATCTTGTGTGGAGCAAGGCAGGCACCTAACTCATTCCCGCAAGAACCAGTTTAGGTGCTTAAGACACCTGACTGCAGGCGGCTGGTTCCTGTTCAGGGATCGATAGCACAGACAGGTGCTCCTGCAACCGGGACATATGTACCTATCTCCTTGAGGGGGCGGGACCTACAACAAACTCTTCTAGTCGACATCTCCCATTAGCTAGCTTAGGCAGCTCCCCACCTAGCACACTGGCTTTTGTGGATTATATTTTTAGGCCCCTCTCCCCCCCCACTGTATAAGGACCCTATGCACCTAACTCAGCTTTGTGGATTACAGTGTTGTCCATGTGATTTTCTAGGTTCTTCCAAGTTTGGTTCTGTGACACTCAGCATCGCAGCACGAAAGTCCTTTCCCCAAAATCTGGCCCTAGGTGACTTCCCCAGCATCAAACTGCTGATCAGTAGCCAAGCCAGGAGTAAAACCCAAGTCTCCTAACTTCCAGGGATAAGCTTTAACCATGAAGCCATCCTTGCTTCCCTAATGCCTCTTAACTTCTTCACCAGTGTAGGATGTTCAGCCCTACCCCAATGTTTAGCTTTATCTTCCAAGGCTTGCTACCACTGGAAGGATACGTATACTGCCCTTTAATTGCCACAGCAGCCATTCCACCACAAGGTGACACCCCAGACTAGTGACAGAAGACTAAGCAGCAGTGAGGGAGGAGTGAGTATGTTCCACAAATCCATTCCAGGGGAGTACAGGCTTGGTCCCAGGTGAGCACAGAATGCACCGTGGCTTTTACCTGTCACTGAAGACAAACGTCTTCAGCCAAGCAAGGGCAGCTAGACAGCTAGGTCCAGCCATGTGTTAAGGAAGAACAGAACAAACTTGCCAGCTGCCATAAGAAATGCTGCCCCTGGGAAATTAAAATTTGTATGTCACAGCATATCCTGCACTGGTGACACCCAGGGGTCAGATCATCAGTGGAGCACAGTGGTCAAGGCAGATCACTTGCTTGGTTCTAATAACCTTGCAGGCTCCCCTGTAATGGACAGTGCTAACAAAATTTAAGAAAAAGAGAGAGAGAGAAATGGGATGAGTAAGTGAAATGGATTTGAGCTACTCTCTCTGGTGTACCTGTTCCTCTAAAACTGTCAGAGAAAATCCATGTACCAATGTGGAAATTCCAAGTCCTGGTTCTCTCAGAACATATATCAAAGTAGGTTAGGTATCCTGGTGCATGCATACACATGCACCTATCTATCTGCTGTATGGATCATCCAGCCTGATTGAGTACACATTAATAAGGATTTATGTGACGATGCTCAGAGTGTCAGAAGTGTTAATTCAATACTAATAGAATATTAACTGGCATATTAACTAATATTTGAATAGCAATTGCTGTGTGGCATCCATTAGATATTAAACCACTGTTAATGTCTGTTAATCAATGGGCATTATCACAATTACAATTGAAGGTTTCTGATTAGATTTATTAAAAACATTAATGTCCCCTTCATTTAACACATACTGACTGTGATGCTATGCCCCATATTCTTCACAGAAATATTGTGAAAATATGAATATGGCATAACTAAGATATATTTTATGCAGGATGGGTCATGTAAAGTGTCATTGGAAAGGTTATGATTTGCTGAATGTGATTATCGAATTTGTATTCATGTATCATTTCTGTATCTGAAGTTAGGAATATTGACTATGTAACAATTACAGCTGTATGTGTACTTGGGGGAATGCCCACAACACAGTAGGCAATCAGCCTCAATGGGCCATTTAAGAAGGACAATAGAACTTTATCTCCCACTTTCCTGAGAAGCTTCCTTTGATGTTGCTTTGACACTGCAGGATCATGTGATGATGTCACCTGGTATGGAGTACCACCTTGGACAAGGCTGGTATTTTTCCACTGGAAACAAAGGATTCCCGCTGTATGTAAATCCTACTTAAGGCTGGGAAGTGAGTCAATCAGGGCTCTCCTCCATTGCCTCCCCGCCCAAGAAGGAAGACTGCTGAAAGCATCTGAAGCAACAAAGGGGCGGGGGGGCAAAGAGCTGTGCATATCTCCCTCCACATTGAGGGAGGGGGCGATTTTTATGAGCTTACGCTATGTAGATCTCTATACAGTGCAAAACAATATCATTTTGCGTTTACACTCGAGAGGGTGTGCGCTCAGGAGAGCTGGGCATTCCCCTAGCTGAGCCCTCCCACACAGAGCCAATCACAGACTATGTGTGATTCTACAGCTAGGTGTGTCCCTACCTGTGCATGTGCTGGACAGGGGCTTGAGAGCCTGACACTCCAGCACAGAGTCGGGGGGACCAGGCTGGTGGGACAGGCAGGCTCAGTGGGACCCCAGCACATCCGGTGACATCCTAGAAAGGGGTGCGGGGGAGTCCAACCCGTCACACTGATTATTTCCAATACATCCTTTTTGGTTTTTCTTTCCCAAAATGTTCTTGGTTGGGCAGCCTTGGAAAATGAATCCTCTACACAACCCCAGAGCACATGTCAATAATGACCTGAAGCTAGCCACGGGGCTGTAAAGTTGGGCTGCAACTGGCCCATTCAATCCTTGGCCACTGCTCATGCTGTCAATCAATACTGGTGGCAGTTCCTTGGAAACTGTTTCTTCCCCATCATCATGTAGGCAATCACAGAGCCATTAGATGGCAACGACTTTTGTTTACTACCAACCTTAAATCAAATTTAAACCAAAGACCTAGAAGAGAATGTCTCTATATCCTACAACCAATCATCCTAAGCCACCTAGACCACGTATAAGCAAATTCACTGGAGGCTGGCAGGCATATAATAAGATACTTAGCTATTGGATCAATTTTTAACCTGCCACAGATGTAATTTCAGTACTTACATGGTATTTAATATCCATGCAGTAACTAGCCTAGAGATTAGAGAAAAGGAGCAGGAGTTAGAACTTTACAGGTTACACAGATTGTCCTTTCTCCTCTCCGTGCCTCAGTTTCCCATTTGTAAAATGAGGAGAATGACTTCGTAGGAAGTGGCAATATATTCATAAGTGTTTGTAAAGTGCTTTGAGACCTTCAGTTAGGACTGTCGTCCATACAGTAAGTGCAGAATGTTATCATCTAAGTTAAACGCCTGCAGTAAGGGTATTTTAGGGAAACTATATTGAATGTGCGTGCCACTGTATGTGGTAAACACAATGTATTTCTAAAGCTAGCTCTTGCTCATACTCATCTAACACAGAAGGCCTGAATGCCGCCCACCTCCCTGTTTCAAGAGGATGATGTGCTCATTAGTTATTTACTTCAGATATTTATCTGCACTGTCTGTACCAGTTCCATAATATGGTGCTCATTAGGAAAGCAAAATTTGTAATGAACAGTCATGAGATTAAGGTCCCCACATTTCAGGATCTCTTGCTCGGGGGGGAAGTGGGGGGGGGGAAAGTGTCACAATGTCCTATCATGACACTGTTACTGAATCCCCAGGTGATGAAGTCACATCACCATGCCAGTATGCTCCAGCCCATATCACATGGCCATCCCAGCATAACCCAGCCAAGTGCTCAAGAGGGCAGCACAAGAATCCGAATAAACTGAACAAAATAGACAACAGCATGCCCCTGTCTGAAACAATTCATGAGTTCACTATGTCTCTGCCTGAATTACATCATTCTTGTGAGTAGTGATCTACTACTCACAAGAATGATGTGGGACAGTCCCTTGAAAATCTAGATTGTTCCTCCAAATGAGAGCTGCTTTTCAATCCTATGTCAGTTTATTTCTCACCTTGCTTCCTGTTTGAGCACTTTCATTTCTGGGGTCCCCACAAAACTGGGTCTTTTGTTTCCTTCTGTGGCTCCCTGGTGCTCACCCATTTCTATTTCATCTTATTGCTTCTGGTTTTCAGCACCAGCAAGGCAAGTGGGGGTGGGGCATAGTTTTTACAGCACGCAGAGGAGAGAGAGTGTTTGAGAACCCCTGTATCACAAATCCCAGCTGGATTTGGAATTAATTCTGTGGCAGCAGCAGCTCCTGCTGCTGCTCTTCCTCCCTCCACCACTCATCTATGTAATTAACAGACAACGGGCAAACCAGAGGTGATTTTGCAAGCCCCCCTCAATCAGAGTTTCATTTAAACCCAGCATAAGGGTGGGGTTCGATTGGGCTCCCATTTTATCTGAACCTCTCAATGTTTGAGGCATTCCAGTCTGGGCCTTCCTCTAATTATGAAAGGATATGTAGGCCTTAAAAGATCTCACAAGGGGCTGTGACGCTGCTGTGGCCTCACACTGGCAGACACAGCCCCCTCTCCCGCTGAACAGAGCATAAGGGTCTGATCAGAAGCTGATGGATCCCTGGGGTCTAGCTATGAATCACTGGGAGTCTCCTCAGATGGTGAATTATAATCACATAGGTTGCATTCCCTTCCTCCAACCCTTCTCTTTCTCCTCACTCCAGCCCTATCATTGTTCCTCAGCATTTCTCCACTCTGCCTCTCTTCCCGTAGAGAGGACTGCATGCAGCGTATTCATTTCCCAGCATGTTGTTGAAACATTTGTACCAGTTTACGTTGTTTCTGTCGCTCCCACAGCTCTTGTCCCCAGATCCCCTTCCCCACCCTCCTGCAAACAGACGGGCGCGCTGTCGAGAAGCTTTATTTGGATGGAAACCAGTGACAGGCTATCAAGACCCAATTCATCATCAGCCACAGTGAGAACAGAAGTAAAGTGCTCGCCTCCCATTTCCTGGAAGATGGCCATAGCTAGAGCTGGGAAGCTGGGCAGGGTGGGGCAGGGCTCTGAGGTGGCACCGAGCATTCTCTCTCTCAGGGGCTTGGCTGGCTGGTTCTTGCTCACATGTGCAGGGTCTAACCGATCGCCCTATGTGGAGACAGGAGGAATTTCCCCCTAAGCCAGATTGGTAGGGACCTTGCCAGGGTGGAGGCGGGGGAATTCACCTTCCTCTGCAGCATGTGGGTGCAGGTCACTTGCTAAGATTATCCGGATATATCTCACTTAATGATTTGCCTGTGGGGGGCTTGAACATTGGTGCACCTCAGTCCCTCCAATTCTCTGCCCGTGGCACATAATAGTCTAGTCTCCTGTGGGCTGTAACGCTTGGGTCTCATTGTTGCGGGGGGGGGGGGGGGGAGGGTAGGGGGGTGGTGTTGGTGGCCTGTGATATACAGGAGGTCAGATGACAAGATCTGGGCATTCCCTTTTGGCCTTAAACTATATGACTGTGGGAGGGGCAAGGTGGAGCCATTTTGGGGACTGTATCTGTGAGTGCTTCCTCTCCTGTATGTGAACAGTGAGGCTAAGCAATTGTGGGTTTGGACTACAAAGAGGGTGGCTGAAGCAGTTTTTTCTACTGCCTATAGGGGCCACTATTCAGATTAAATTTATAGGGTTTTTTGAAGAGGGAAGAGGGTACATGTCCCACAACAATGGAGAATAAGAAAGAAGTCTTTGCAGGTGGCTGGCTGGTGGCTGAGTTTCTGTTGAAATGATTATTTGATGCTGCTGGGATTTTACTGTATGATCAGTGACGTGATAGGATGCCTAGAGCCTTGAATAAGGTCCTTTCATTATTTTAAATCTAAATAAATAAAATAAATGAGCCAAAATCCTGCAGTTCTTACACTGGCAAAACTCTCACTGACTTCAAATGGGACCTGTCTGTTTTAAATGAAATACACTGTGTTGGTTTACCATGCAACCACATGTCTTGCTTCAGTTATAAGAAAAATTCTTGTGGCCTTAGCTGACATTTTCCATCCACTGATCTCAAAGGGCTTTGTAGAGATAGGGCAGTGTCACTCCTATGTCCCATGTTCCCCTTTACCCCATTAACCCTTTGATTACCCCGTTATAACACTACCTCTGTGGAACACGACAAAACTCAGCTCCCTGCAGAAAATAAATAGGTGCAGAAGGTAAAATTAAAGATTTTAAATCCAGCCTACTGCATTCTTATCAGAAATGCCATCTGCCTTCTTTGGACAGCATCAAAGCCTGCCGTGGCTGAAATGTCCACACAAAGCTTGCTTTCTCATAAGAGCCGTGCTACTGCAAGCAGTGAGGAGCTTTCTGTAATCATGTGCGTCTGCAGGATTTAGCTAACAACTTCCCCTGCTGCCCTCTACTTCAAGAGTAACATGACAAGACAGAAAAGAAAATGGAATCAAATGCTACTTATTCAATGCAAAAAAACACCGACTCCTGGTCACGTGCACCAAATGGGCCAGATAAATTCTCTAGTCTGTTGCGAAGTGTGATCCTGAACGGAGAATGTGGTTGTTAGATACAATGGTCCGGGAGGCCCTGTGAAGAAAACCCCAGAGCACATCACACTAAGTTTGTTTTGTCTTGTCTTCCCGTTCTGCTCAGCCCTTCCCTGCCTGGTAAGCATTAGGGTGACCAGATGTCCTGATTTTATAGGGACAGTCCTGATATTTGAGGTTTTTTTTCTTATATAGGCACCTATTATCCCCCCTATCCCACCTCGACTTTTCACATTTGCTATCTGGTCACCCTAGTAAGCATGGACTCAACTACAGCAACAGTTAACTGGGAACAGTGGCAAGAATGAACCAGCTTAGTTTGCATTCATCCTTGGTTTTTATTCCATTATATACTCATGTAGAGAGAGCTGTGAACATGCTGCATAACATTCTAGTCCTAACCTCTCCCAGCAGAAGGTGCTGTAGGAAACGCTCAGGCTGTAGCAGGTTGGCTGTAGGAAACTCATAGCTACTCCAGCCTCAGTCTCTGCCAGGAGGAGTCACTGTAAGGAACGGGGTAAGAGTGCTGGTACAAAGTGCTGGTGCAACTCCAGTCCCAGTCCCTCCCAGCAGGAGGTAAGTGTCTAAGAGATTAATGCAGAATTGCTGGCTATGGGCAATTTGCAGTTACTGTAATCCCAGACTTGCCCAGCAGAAGATGCTGCATGCAGTTGAAGTTGAATACATCCTCATTAAGACACAGCCTTTTTAAAGGGCTGAGTATTCTATCACTGACACTGTCATTAACTGTCCTCAAGGCCTTGAATCAGCAAAGCACTTAAGCATGTGCTTAATTTACACTCTCAGCAAGTCATGAGTCTCATGATAATTATGGTTTTCCTTGAAGCCCCAGCTCCTGGCCTCAAGTGGATATGTGATGATTTCAGCCTTCATTCTTAAAGAAAAAGTAAGATTCCAGCTCTCATGGCTGTTGAGAAAGCTTTAAAATGTGACCTCAGTGACCCCGGAAGACTCAAAAAGCAGAAAGAAAATAAAAAGAACAACCAGTCTATTATTTTTATATAATCTCATGATTTTAAAAACTATCTCATGATTTTTGAGCATTTGGGGTTGGCAAGGCTGAGCGAACGTGGCTGCCAGTGTTGTGAGGTCCTTATTCTAGGAACCAACCAGTAGCCTGGCACATGTGATACACACTGATAGTAACATGCCGGGGAATTCCGTTCCCCAGCCAGAAGTCAGTGCTCTGCAAAACGTCACCCCAGTGCCTCTCACTGACAGAGCCAGGCCTGGTCTACACACAGAATTTGTACCAGTATAACTATTTTGGTTAGGGGTGTGATTTCTTTACCAAAGAATAATTACACCAGCCCAACCCCTAGTGTAGATGCAGTTATATCAACATGAAGATACAGATTATTACCCCTCCTGTATGAGAATTACTATCCCGGTATGACCGCCTTTATACCAATATAACTGGGCCTGCACTAAGGGTTGTACTGCTTTCACCATACTGGTATAGTTAAAGTGGTACAACTTTTGTGTGTAGATCAGATTTCAGACCAGGACCTATCTGAGTGACCTTGGATGTGCATAGGCAGGATCTCTTCCCCTAACCCCACCAGATAGGGGAAAGGCAGTGAGAACCCATCAGCCTCCTCACAGCAGACACCCCATTCAGGGAACAGAGCATCAGTTCTGCTTTCCTTTAGATGCAGCATGTTCCCTTGCTGCCACAGCCTGAGTCACTATCTCTGTGGCTCCACAGGATGGACTGCTGCTACCTTGCATAATCTCAACCTGGCTGTTGTTTACAGAGCTGCCAAGCACCTCGATAGCTTGAGTCAGGATCTTGCTCACAGAACAGGCAGGCAGCAGGAATGATGAGCTCTCTGTGGAAGCAGACTATCAATTCCTTTCTCTCTTTTGGGTCAGTTGCGAACTCATCAATTTCCCTTTTCAGTCCAGCCAGAAAACTGGCTCTGATTTTGATCCAGAACGATTGGAGGATGCTAATCAGCTATCAGTGACAGAGACTTAATTAAGTGCCCAACCAAGAACACACTCTTCACTCAACCTGCCTGCAGTTTCCCTCCGGTATAGCGAGTGCCGCTACTCTTTCAGAAGGGGAAGCCCTGGCCTGGAATAGCAGTGGAGCAGCGGGTCAGAAATGAGATGTGTCAGGAGCTGTGTCAGGAGCCCAGGATGGGAATAGCAGGGGGTGCTGCAGGATGGGAGTGAGATGCATTAATACATCACTTGATTGCACTTTCTCAGAACGATGGGCCCCTTCACCTATATCTTTAAAGAGGATAAAAGTGGACATTTTAAAAAGCCCATAAGTCCCTTAGGAGCCTAAGTCCCATTGAAAGGCAACGGTACTTAGAATCTGAGCAAAAAGAGTCTGAAAGCATTTGAGGCCACCAGACTGCTGCTAAAGAATGTCAGAGTTTAATTTTTGTCCAGGAGAAGCACTGATACAGGGACAGGAGCCCTAGAACAACCTCAGACAGACAGGCAGAAAGACGGATTGCTGCACCTTCCTTATTTCTCCTCCTTTCTCCTATTCTTTAGTACAGGAGGCACCTGCTTAATTTCCCAAAGTCGAGGAATTTGTCACATTATCATAATCAGAGAGCACCAGGAGGTTGCCACGCTGAATGCTTCCAAACTTTTCATCCAGACTTTTTTAAAGAAGAAATGCATTTCTGGTACATCGCCTCCTCTTATGGCAAGGGGAGAGGAAGAGTGATCAGTTTGGCTGGAAGGCCCATGTGACTGCTCTGTGTCTGGTAATTATCCAGCCCACAGAGGCAATCTGAAGTGTTCCACGCTGTATCAGAGCATTACAGCATCTGGAGCTGCTATACCCAGATAAAAAGAAGAAAGACAATCAGGCAGATGGGGAAAGACAGTGCTACATCACAGAAGGGAAGGGGGATGATCGGCAAGAGCTGGCGAGAAGCATCAAGGCAGACAGTGCAGCTACTGGAGAAATAAAGCCACAGATTAAGTAATGCAAAGGAGAATGCTGAACAAGGCAGAGTGAGAAGGAAAGAAACAGAGTGAGGGTGAGACAGAGGCAGGACGAGAGTGAGAGAGAGAATGAAAACGAGAGAGTGGGAGATGAAAAAGGGAACTTCAAAGTTCTCTACCCTTCCCCCTGCCCACTGAAAATGAACCTGGAGGGATCAATCAAGGAGGATGTCAGCAGGGCAAGGGACAGAATCAGACATTAACTAATTGAGGATGGAATAAATAGTCACAGCCTTGAAACCCCTGTGCTTTCCCACAGTGGTTTGCAAAGGGAAAGGGACTATAAACTCAGGCTAACATATACATAATTAAAGCTGGTGCTTTGGGGTGTTACTTGATTTGCTCTATATGTAAGGAAGAGAAGGGGGTTCAGGAAGGAATTCACTCTCACACATATAGGTGCAGCATTGCACAATAGCCCAAGTAAATTATATGGTGGTTCCACCTTCCTCTGAAACATCACTTACTGACACCAGAGGCAGGATACTGAACCGTTTTGCCATATGGTATTCTTATCCAATCTATGCCCTTATATGCAGCATGGTTCTGCCTGGCATGGGCTGTGTGCCCAGTGTGTTGGCAATGGGTTTCACTGAATCAGCAAGACCTGAGGATCAAGTTGCAGGAAGTCACATGTAAGCTCTGTGGGCTGAGAAAGGGGCAGATTAATGGAAATGTGCAGGAAAATTAAGAGACTCAACAAATGAAGAATCTTCATTATCAAAGGCAGAGGGTGTAGTTTTTTTTTAAGAGGCTGACAACTGACACTAGCTGGCAGTGGACTGGCAAGTGCAGAATGGTATGTAGTCCCTCTGTGTGGACCCGTGTTTTATAAAAGTGTTTGGAGGAACCAAATCCCTGGATCCAAACACCACAAGCTCAGGATCAGCAAATCTGAATAGAAACAGCAGTTGCCACCCTGGATCCAGTAGGATCCAGTAGAATCCAGTATCCTGCATCCAACTGTGATCAGTGCCAGATACTGCACAGAACAGTATAAGAACCTCCCAAATGGACAATTATAGAATAACCTGCCCATAGGAGATGTTTCTTTATCTTCATCATCTAGATGATCTAATGGTTCCTTCTGGCCTTAAAATCTATTAATCTAGCCCCAGCAGTTAGTAGTTGATTTATCCTCTGAACTGTGAGGATTTACATTCCTCATAAGTGTTATTCTATCTAATGGAACAGTGGAGGTACTTATTATCCACATAAATATCTCATGTTTTTTAAAAATCGTTTTAAGCTCTTGGTCTTGGTGAAATCTTGTGGCAGTGAGTTCCACAGGTTAATTATGAGTTATGTGCAAACTTATAAAGTGTAAAATAACAGTTTAAAATATCTTGCCACCCAGTGAAAGATGTGCTCTCATTTTGGAATTATGAGAAAGGGTTTCTTCAGAATTCTTGGATATACACCATTCAATTCTTGTGGGAGTCATTTCTATTTTGGAGACTGTAGCTAACTCACACTCTAGCTGGTACCTTCTGCTCCGGTAGGAAAGTGAAAGAGAAATCTCAAACCTGGAGAACCAGTCCACTCCCCTAGAAAAGATAGGGAGGGGCACCAAGGAGAATGAAAACCCTATTCTGTACCCTTTGGGCGGCATCTGAAAAGGTGAAAGGGCACTGCTGGATCCTCCTTTGAAACCAACAGTGTGCACAGTGCACTGAATGAAGCCCCCTGTACCTCACCATTACCATTCTCCCTTCAAAATATATCCATCTAGCCACTGATTGATTTGTATTCACTGGCCTGCAGGCAAGATCTGAGGGGCGGGTCTTGGATATGCATGGGAAGTGGGCCCCATCCCAACTGGATATACTTGTTTACTGCGTCCCAACCAGGGACAGGTATCTCCCCGATGTGCTAGCAACCTTATGTTATTATATACCATTGCCCTTTATTCTTTACATTTCCCACTGTTGCATTGGCAAGGGCGGGAATGAGTGCAGAGATTATGCCCTGGTGAAAACGTGATCTTCTTGTCCACACCAGAGCGCCCATCATCGCTACCAAGTGGTTGAGCTGCACTGGTGGGAGCAACAGCGGGAAGTTTAAAGGAAAATGTCGAGTGCAGGCATAGCCTTTGAGGAGCTAAAGCCTCCCTATCTCCCTCCATCTCTCTCACGCTTGAAAGCGGAGAACTGCTTCTGAGGGACACACACGCACTCATTTCCACATCTAAGGCTAGTCCTGAAATACCATCCTCAAGCGACACTCTCAGAGAAGAGACCAAGAGGCAGATTCACTTTCAGCAGTTCTGCTTCTTTTTTATTCCACCCATAATGATTGCCACAGAATATCTAGCACACCTGGCATGAGACATTCCATTCAGGGTGCCTTGTTGCCAGAGAGATACGGGCAAATTGGAGGGAGTTCAGAGGCAAGTGACAAAAAATCATCAAGGGGCTGGAGGGGGATCAGCACATAAGGAAAGCTTACAAATATTAAATATGTATAACTTGGCTGAGAAAGGACTTAGAGGGGACATGCTACAAAGTCTACAGAGTCTACAAATATTTGAAGGCTGCAGACAGCAAGTAGGGAGAGGAATTATTTAGTGTGATACACAGGTGTAACTCGGAGTAATAGGATGACATTAAGAAAGCAAAAAGATAGGTTAAACCTAGGAAAGAACTCCTTGACAGAGAGAGGTATTAAACTGTGGGCCAGTATCCCAAGGGCAGTCAGGGAAGCCTTATTGCTTCAGATATTTAAAACTAAATTGGACAAAGCATGAGAAAATGAGTCCATTCCTTAGGGTATAATCTTACACTGGCTGTGGGGAAGATGGAGTGGCTGAGCTAATATTATTGCTATTATTTATTTGAGTGTGCCCGGGAGCTTACAAAGGAGACACAGTCCCTGTCCTGAGTTGCTTGCAGCCTAAATGAGAAATGATTTGCTATTTCTAATTACTATGGTCATAGGACCAAATTTTCCAAGGAGCTCAGGCCTAGATTATCAAGTGTTCAGCACCGACAATCGGGGAGAGATTTTCAAAAGAGCTCAGCTCCCATTCAGGCACCTGAGTAAGAACTACATTTTCAAAAGGACCCAGAGCAGAGCAACTCCCAGTGAATGGCCAGATTTTCAAGAGAACGCAGCATTCAACATGATGGTCTCTCTTGCAAATCTGGCCACTTATTGCCTAAAAGAGAGCTGAGCGCTTTTGAAAATCTGGCCTATAATTCCCAGAACAATCACTCCCTACTCAAAAACTAAGTGCTGTAAATTTGAGGGGATATGCTGTAATTTTCATACATACCAAAGAGGTTGATTCCCAGCTTTGTGTGGAAAGCACAACTCAACCTTAACCATGAAGCCACAACCAGTCCCTCCATAATAACTAGGAAATGTTAAATTTCACTTTTTTCTTTTCTTTTCTCTCCCAGTGCCACTTTTATTCACCACGAGGCTTTGGAAAGAAGCATATGAAAAGGACTCGAGAGGGGGAAGGTAGAGAAGAGAGAATGCTGGGAGTGAGGACTCGTGGGAGCTTTGATCTGAGCTCACCTTCATCCCTGCACCCACAATGTGTTTTCCAAAGGAGGCTATATGGTTATAAATAAGTAAACAGAAGAGAAAAAAGAAATGGCAGGATGTATTTGATGGAGTTTCTGCTGTTGATATGAAAGTTAGGAGTGGATTTATAAGTAATGTTCGGGGGTAGGGGGAAACAGGCAGATAATTTACTACCTGAGTGGGAAGAGCCTGAAGCACCTATTCATATTGCCTCCCACTAACAATAACCCTTTGTGCTACAGTAGCATCTTTCACCTGAGGTTCTCACAGGCCTTGATTCAACAAGGTCCTTAAGCACATGCCTAACTTCAGGCATCATTCATGACATTGGGATGACTACCACTGGGCTGAAGTATCCTGCAGAACCAGAGCCTTTATGCCTTGCAAAGGAAGAGAGTCGTTAACACCAATTTAGAGATAAGGAGACTCAGGTGCACAGCGGGGAAGTGACATGTGCATGGTCACTCAGGGAATCCATCACAGATTCCTGAGCCTTTCACCCTGCTATGGAAACAAGAGTCACATGGTGGCCTAGCATCCAGGCGTTTCGGTCTCCCTGATACTCTCACAACCTCCCTCATGAATCATAGAATCTCAGGGTTGGAAGGGACCTCAGGAGGTCATCTAGTCCAACCCCCTGCTCAAAGCAGGACCAATCCCCAATTTTTGCCCCAGATCCCAAATGGCCCCCTCAAGGATTGAACTCACAACCCTGGGTTTAGCAGGCTAATGCTCAAACCACTGAGCTATCCCTCCCCCCAATGAGCCTGTTTACTAGCAAGAGAAGTGATTCATTTGAACCTGCTGCTATTTTTGCCAGCAGGACCTGGATGTTAGTTCAGATAACACCGGCTTGCGACCTGTGGCACAACTCTCCTGCCTAGATTGCCAGGGTGAGCCCTCTGGAGATGAGGCAGGAGAGAGAGGCAGCTCTGCTATTTAAGGGCTCTGGGAGTGTCGGAATGTCACTGCTTTTCAATAGGGTCATGGTGACAAGATGTCCGCCAGACAGAGTCAGATTAAAACACGGACATAGGAAGTAAGGCATGGAAATAGCCATATTCTACAAGACCTTTCTATAGTTACCAAGGTCTCTATCACTTTGAAACTAGGATACTGCAGTGCACCTGCATGGGGTGACACTAGACTTTAAGACATTCAGAACCTGAAGAAGGTGCCAAATGTGGCCACCCATTTATTAAGCAGAGTTGTTTGCTGTGATCACATGACACCTCTTGATCCAAAATAGCACTTATTCATCTACCTTCAGAGCACACTGCAAAGCTCAGCTATTTTCCTGGGCTTTGGGTGAGGTCTATAGGTTGGCTGAGATCTCTGGCGAAGAGCAGAATACTTTGTCACAGTTACAGGGCTGACTGTACCCCTTTCTTGGTCCAGCTGAGTGCACATGCCTCAGGCTGCATGCCTTTACCCCTCTCAGGGTGGAATCCTGGGGTTCTCCTGCTATTAGACCAGGTCCTAGGCTTCAGAATCCTGTGGAGCAACTATTTTACCCAGCAAGTCCGACTGGGTTTGGGCACCTGTGGTTCTTCCTTTCCAGAGTTGTGACCAGCGGTCAATAAAGTGACTCAAACAGCTTTCTCAAACCTAAATATGTCTTAATCTTAACAGCAGAACCAAAGCACAACAGAAAGAACAAAAGGTCACACGTCTATTTTACTTAAGCCCTATCACCCTATGCCTTGGAAGGCCTATCTTCTCTAGTGCCTCCGGCCGGGTCTATATTTGCCCTGTGAATAACTCCCAAACAGTTGCCTGCCTCTGGACAGAGCGGGACGTTGTAACTGCTTATAGTCCTTTCCATCCGAGGGTTCCCAGCACTGGCAAAACAAGCTGTGTATTTTGGCTGGAGCTGAGGAAGTAGGATTTTCCCAAGTAATAACTCAGGTATTGTCTCTTAATCCCTCTTGAAGTGTTTACCTAGAGGTGTCTTATCTGGAGCCACTGTCTTGTCTACCTGCTTGTTTTTTCCAACAGCTTGCTATTGAACTAAAGCAATATACTCATACAGTAGCCTCTCCAATACACAGGTCACAATATAGTATTCACAAATAATTACAGAGCTGCTGCATGTCCTTCGCACATAGTCCTTTTCTACTTGGGTGTCCAGCTGGCTTTTTACTTTGTGACCGGGTTGGGACTGCTTTAGGCTGGGTTTCTACTTTAATTCCTTGGTAGGGTTGCATGTTTTAAATGACTTTCAAGCACCCATTGCTGTATCGAGAGGGACTAGGCTGCAGCCTCAGCAGGGGTAAATCACTAGGGTCCACAATACTCTATAGAAGCGACGTAGATGTAAATCTGTAGCAACGTAGATTTACACCAGCTGAGCGTCTAGCTCTCTGTTTGTACAAGTCTCTAAATAAACTAAGTAAATGAAACACTGCATTCTGCTCAGTTAGAAATAGCTACAGCTGGCAGAAGGTTTCAGATCAAAAGAATATTTTAAAGAGTGGGATTGTGTTGCCATCAAACGAGTAACAACACTGAGAATTTGGAGTTACTTTTGGACAGAGGTGGATTCTCATCAACCACACAGGAGAGAAGAGATCACCCCTAGACAATGAAAATAAACATATCCTCAGGGTCTTTACAGCATACTACACCTACACAAGACCCCATGTGCTAGGTGGCAGACCTAAATCTACTGCCAGGCCTCTGGATTTGTAGCACTCTAGTGCAGTAGATTGGGGTAGATGAGTTTCCTTATTTACTATCATCATTACTAGAGCCGGTATTTACTGGGGCCTCTAAGCGGCAGCAGTGCAAGCCCCAATATAAACTGGTGCAGTGCATCTGCATTGTGGGTTTGCACTGGTGTAGCTGCACTGGTGCAGTTACACTAGCACCCAGATTCAGGATTGGGTCTCCACTGTGTGAAACACTATACAAACACATAGTGTGCTGCAGAATTTTGTTTTGAAAACACGTATCTGCACTGTAGAAGTTGTCACGGGTAACACTGGAGGTTTTGATAGCTGGGTACGGGACGTAGGGCATTTGGGACCTAAGAAGTTGTAGACAGTGGTTTGGGATTTGGGAGATAAGCAAAAAAGCTGGATGTTTCTAGTAAAAGGCTCGGTAGTGAAATAATTAACAATATTGACATTTAAACATTTAGTTATCATCCCATTAAGATGAATGGTGTAGTTTGCACTTCTCAGAACTATTGTTGCAGGCTGTCGGCTGACTCGGGCAGACATCACTGCATTGGAAACATTTCACAGTTCTAGTGTTTTTCTGTGCAACCAGGAGAGCTAGAAACTTGGTTCTCAACTGAAAGCTTGGATTCTGGAGCGCAATTCTGCAGAAAGGGGAGGATTCTGCAGCTACCAGTTCTAATTCTACTGCTGAAGAATCACAAAATACATGGGGTCCTATTCCTTCTGCACACTCATAGCACACACATATACAGCATGGGCTCATTTCTGCTGCAGATACGTACCCGCAGATTGCTCATAATGAAGCACTGGGAAGCACATATGTAGAGCCCTGAGTGGAAACTGGGCTGGTCAAAGAAAAATGCTGCGTGTAAAGTGGTTGGATGAAGATGGTTTCTGCAATATAGAGTATATGCTGAGGATCGGCAGCAGGCCTGACCAGAATGAAAGCCCCGCTGAATGGAGGGCATGAGACATCAGCAGGAAGCCATTCTCTCCCAAAGATATTGGGGGTGGGAAATGTACTGCAAAAAGAAGTGTGCAAAACCAAACCAAACCTTCCTGAGCATCTGGGGGAAAGTCCTCCCTCTTCCACACTGAGCAGATGTCACATACCACGTGGAGGATAGCAGTCATGGTGGCTTATACAGAGGGCACTTTAGCATTTCCATAAGGGAAGCCAAAGCAAAACTGATGGGCAATAAGCACTGAGTGAGAAAGGGCCACGGATGACACAGCTCACCCCTAGGGCTGATATCTCTGTCCCTACCCGAGAAGAGGTCTGTGAGAAGAAGCCAGTAAGTTCCCTGGGCTTGTTTATTGCTGTGAGCTATTGAGAACCAGAGCAAAGAGATTCTTCTGGTGTTCGCAGCGTCGATGCTTGCAGCAGAAAAGGAAACTTGTGACCCGCCTGCCTTCTTCAGCAACAAGGGGGCAGCCTGAAACTTTAGCTCAGTTGATGAATGTTACATAATTTCACACCTGATTTCCCCACTGCCTTGCACCTTGGGTTGTTATCTACAACTGTCCAAAGTGAGTGCAACAATTTCTTGGTGTGAGCAAGAATTCCAATTTAGTCACATTTAACCCTCACTTTGCACAAGTGCAAATGATGACGTGGCTCAAGGCAGTGGAAAATCAGTTTCTCTGACTGCTTATCTCAAAGTCAAATTCTCTTTCTCTCCTCTCTCTTTCTCTGGCAGGGTGATGAGATTTGTTGCTTTTGTTGCTGTTTTTCTCGAGGGCAAATATAACCACCGAACTAGAACCGCACCCCTAAGGAACTGGAAAGCCTGTAACCCTTGCTGGTGTTGGACAGAGATGGGCCTGAACTGAAACCTAGATCAAAACACTCTTGAATCTTGGGAGAGTTGGAATTCTGTACCCAGAACCAGTTTTTGTGTCTAGAGCCCATCTCTGCCTTCAGGTCTGGTGAAAGTTCTGCTGCAATTCCCAAACTGGGAAAGGAGAGCAAAACCCCGTCAACTGACCTCCCTCATTTGCAGATGTGGAGAAGCCTTAGGATGAATTGTTTGTTGTACCTGGGCTGTTATTGGAGGCTCTCAGGGACTGCTAAATGTAAGTGTCCAATTGGCAGATGCTTGGAAAGACAAGTGAGGTTAACCAAGCTGCACACATTACTCCCAGCAGTGCTGTATATAACTATGATAAACCGCAACCTGTGCCTCTTTGCAATAAGTATCCATCCGGAGGTGAAGCATGAGGTCACAGTGGCCGCACCTTTCCTCTCCCCACCTGATGGATTATTTGTAATAAACTGTGTCCATTTCATCCTTTCTGAATTTAAACCCAGTCTGTTGGGATTCAGGGAAGATAAAGATTTCAGTCACCTTTTTGAAGAGCCTTCTCGAGAACTAAAAGCCCCTGTTGGCATAAAAGCAGGCAAGTAATGGGCTCTCACAGTCCCTGACAGTAGTTTAACACCACAGGAGCTCCGAGTCCTTTTATCGCTCTTCTTTATTTAACTGAAGTCATTAAAATAAACTGATTTCCCAGCCAATTAATTATCAAATATCTGTAACAGCTTTTAAGCCCTGCTATTGCTCAGTCTCAGAGGCCCCCACCGGCCATGTTAAGCTGCTGGCTCCTTACCTCAGCAACTGCCTTTCCCAGGAGCTTCCTCCTAGGTACGGGGGGTGAAAGCACAAAACCAGAAGGGAATCTGGGAAGGGTGCGGAGGAATGGGGGAGTTGCTTGCTCAGCCTGGCCACAAATGTGTACAGCCAACCTAGGCAGAGACACTAGTAAATGCCTGCCCAACTGTGGATACCTGATACCTCCACCTTGATCCAGCCTCACTTATCTGTTATTACCTTCCTGCTCACAGACATTGTCCGAGCCTTGGACACCTACCATCACCAGCCCAACCCATCCACAGATTCCAAGTACATCCTGCCACAGGCACCTAATACTGCCAACCTGGCCCAGTCATGGATACATTCACTTAGCATCAACAGCTTAGTCTTGTCAGAGATACAAGGTGCTGACATCCCAAGACAGTCACAGAAACCTGGTGCCACCAGCCCAACCAATGAAACCCACAACCAGCCCCAAAGCCAGGCACTCATGGAAAACCAATATATATATATATATATATATATATATATATATATAAGCTAGAAGCCAGCACTTGCTACTGCTACATTACCAATGCTGCCGTCATTTATTTTATAAGCAATAAACCTCGCTTGCCCGTTGTTTCAATTAGGAGTTTTCAAATGAGATTGGAGATAATGCATCCCATAATTTTTCACCCCTCTCCTTTCCAGAGACTCAAGCAGAACCATTTCCAGGCCAAAATGAGGCCTCTCATGATTGATGAGTCTGATAAAGTGGCTTTATTGTGATATAAATAGCTTTAAAAATGTACTGCATAGTCAATATCAGTGCTTGATGGCCTCATACAAGCAAGGTCCTTGTCTTAAGTAGCATTAACACTTTACGAGTTATGCTTCAGAAAAGTTTGCTGTAGGATTTGGGTATTGATTTGGGAAACTAAAAAATGGTGGAACCCGAATTAGACACACAAAGATGGAACTATTTCTATGCCTCCCCACTCTTTGTCAGTCCCTGTTAACAATCTCTTCACTCTCTCAACTGCCTGGTACACCAGTTCAAACACAAGCACCAGCTGAGCTCAACACAAGCCACGGGTACATTATGCTTAAACTTCCCTTTGCTGGAAGATTACCAGTCACAACATCAAATGATTGGACACTTCTATAGCTTTCTTCATCCTAAAAATCCCAAAGCTGCTCACAAACTATACAAATGCATGCAGCCACCACTGGGGTAGAGGGCAGAAATCTTTTTCTCTTAGACACTAGTATGACCCCACCACCATAGTTTCTGAGTGCCTCACAGTCATGTGTTTATCCTCACAATACCCTTGTGAGGCAGGGAGAACCTGCATTTTACAGAGTGCCCACGGTCACACAGAAAGTCTGGGTTGTGGAGTAGGAACCTGAACTCATCTCTGAGACTAGCACCCTAACCGCTCCATTGTACTTCCTCTCAGGAAGGAAGCATCCAGAATGATCCATAAGAGGAGACCTATTTGGTCAAGTACATGAGAAAACCCTGCTCTTATGCAGCACCCTACAGGGTCTTTAATGCCCATGCAGGATTCCGGTTTTTAAGGCTTCAACTGAAAGAAAGAAAGAAAGAAAGAAAGAAAGAAAGAAAGAAAGAAAGAAAGAAAGAAAGAAAGAAAGAAAGACACATGTGCACTGTTCAATTTACCCCAGAAACATGAAGGATGGAGTTGATTCTACTGGAAGCTTGAGGATTCAGAAAGTTGAGATACTGCAGACTTCGAGCTTTGGCCATTTAGCCATCCCTTCTGCCTAGTACAGATAAGGAGGGAGACTGGCTACTACATAGATTACTAGCAGCTATGGTTCTACATACACCTATCAGGTGTTTATGATGATATCATGGTAACTGTGACAGTGAAGGTTCAGACAACTGTGAGATTTAGTGTGTGATTGTGAGAGAGAGAGTGTGTATGTGTGAGTGCCCATGTGAGAGAGAGAGAGAGAGAGAGGCCTTGTTCAGAATCTTCCTGTATGTATTTGGGTATCACAAGTTTATAACCAAGACAAGTATGTATGTATGTATGTATGTATTCAGTTCAAATACAAAATGCCCCTGTGCCTAGAGCCCTCTCTCCTGGCTTGTTTGTTCTGTTGTGAAAATGTATGTCAGAGGAAACAATAAGAGAAAAAACCTGGGTGACATTTTGAAAACATACAGTCTGATTTCAAGGCATGTACAAAGAGTGGGAAGGTGAAAGGGTGCATGGGATAGCTGGAGCACTATTGTGACTGATGGACTTGGAGCTGCCTGTAATAATTTATGACTACTGAATCTTGACTGGGTTATTTTGATGTTAACTGTATGCATATATTTAGGTTTGGCAGAATTCAATTTTTATTCTTCTATATTTTTGACAAATAATGTTGATGCTTATTTTTAAGTGTTTTTTATTTTGATCTATTTAAATTTTGGGAAATCCTGAGGAGTCAGATAATGGTGGCATCAGACCATTATTTAATGACAGTAGACATTGTCATTAGAAAGTTAAACTTTTTATCATTAAAACACAAATTGTCAACATCACATGTCCAAATACACAACATAAATATCCTTAAATCAAACTCTACTGAACTCTCAAGCAGCATTCTTCTTACTTTGCCTATTATCTATGGAAATATTTATCTGTTGGTTTGTGTGTGTATTGTGAAATCGATGTTTACCTACATCAGGTCGGTAGGTGCTACTGTGGTATAAATAATAATAGTTATTTTAGTTTGTAAAAATTACCCAGGCCCTTTAAAAATCCTTCTACATCATTTGACTTTCTGACCTCCTGAGGCAGTGTGGATTTCACAGACTGACTAACTGCTGTGTGAAAAAAGTGTCTCCTTGCATATGATCTAAATTAGGCTGCCATTAGCATTTCAGAGTGACCTCTTGTTCTAGTATGACTGGACAACATAAAAAGGAGGGAGTGATCAGCTTTCACTGTACCCTTCATTAGCCTATATTACGCAATTAAACTCCCATTAGCTCCTCTCTTTCTGGAAGCTAAGTAACCCCAGCTTTTGCAGTCTCTCTGCCCTGTCCTGTGCTAAGGAGAACAGATGAGTGAGAAAGTGTAATGCACACTTGAGAACACTAGAGGGAGCGTAGGGAAAGGAAAGGAACAGAGAAATGAAAAGGGAGAAAATGGAGCTCCTACAGTTTGTGAGTTTGCTACAATAAAAAATCCTGTTCCATCCAACTGACTGCAGCTTCAAGACCCTTCTCTTAGGTGAGTCTCCCAGGAGTACTAACCAGGCTTTGCTGCCCTCAGGTAATTCCGTACAGTGCCCTAAATGAGGGTTTATCCCATGTTCAATGTAAGGTCATTTGTATAATATTTTCTTTTTTTTTTTTTTGTCACTTAAAAGTAACCAACCATCATCTATCTGTTTGTAATTTCTGCTACTCAGTGGAGAAGCTTTTAGTGAGTTACTCACCATGACTCCCAAGTCTCTTTCCTCCAAGGTGCTTTTGAGCTCAGAGCCCATCAACGTGTAGTTGAAGCTGATGCTATTGTTTGCAACCTGCATTATCTTATACTCATCCACATTATGCCTCATCTGCTATTCCACTGCTTAGGCCCTCTGGGGCCTTTAAGTTCTGCTGACTCACTGAGGCAGGTGATAATGTTCTTGACTTGTTCTGCCACCTGGCTGTAAGGGGGTCGTTGGGTTAGAGCAGCAATACTCAGACCTAGTGGTTCAGGAGCCAAATTAGTGATTGACAGTACACAAAAGAGCCACAGTAGTGTGAATTCATTGTTTCATTTACTATCGTACTATACAGTCATATTTCAACAGTATACCAGGGAAAATATTTAGTTTATATATATATATATATATATATATATATATATATATATTATTTACAGCAAATAAGTTAATAATTTAGTGCAAATTAATAACTTAATTGGTTAATAACATAGTAAAAACATCCCCATTGGTTAATAACTAAGACTGGTTAATAATTAAATCACACGGTGTTTTAATATCGTGCTCTGCAAAGAGCCGCAGGAGACACATGAAAGAGCCACTTGCGACTCATGAGCCTCAGTCTGAGTGTTCCTGGGTTAGCGGAACCAGGGGCTGAGCAGTTCAGAGAGAGGAACCCTAGGGCCAGCCAAGCCTAGGGAGAAGCCTCGAGCTGAGCTATGTTATCATGTTATCGATGTCTGTGTTAATGAAGCTAAACCCCAGGAAGGGGTGAATTTGGACCCCACACAGCAGGTGGACTGCGCTTGTAGAGCACATTGGAAAAAGGAGTCTGCTCAAAAAGACTGCTGGAGGGTTGTTGTTTTTTTTACGGTCCTCTTGGTTTTTATCAATCAAAACAGCTCATAATCATCACTACGCTACCAACATGCTGTCCACATACTGCGGAGCGGATTAAATAACACTAGTCTGACTATTGACTCCCACTATTAACCTCTCTCCATGCTAAGGAGGCGAGTGTTCTTTACTGCTCTTTGTTTCCTAATGCTTAACCAGTTTTTAATCCATGACAAGACCTTGCCCCTTGTCCCATGGCTATTTATTTCCCTTAATAAATTTGTACGAAGGACCTTATCAAAAGCTTTACAGAAATCAAAGTACATTTTGTCTGCTGGGGATCAGCTTTATCTCCTATTTTATTAACTTGAAAAAAATCTCAGCTCAGAGAGGCACAATTTTCCCTTACGGAAGCGACACTGGATTGATCCTGTCATGTTATACTTATCCTAGCGTTGTACAACTCTGTCTTTAATTAGCTTCTCAATCCGTTTGGCTAGAACTGAGAGGATGCTCACAGGCTTGCAATCCTCAGGATGTCCTTTGGCTTATTTTTAAAAATAATGGGTATTTGCATGTCTGGGTCCTTGCCCATCCAAGGATCTCAAAGCACTTTGCAAACGTGAATTTATGTCCACCCATCCCTAGGAGGCAGTGCATTATTATCATTTCACAGATGGGGAAAGTAAAAAGATGGGAAACGACCTCCCCACAATGAGTTTGTGGCCAAGCTGGGAATAGATGCAGGGGTCCTAGCCACCAGTCCCATTCCTTATCCACAGAATTGAGATTCCTCCCCTAAAAATAGGCATCACTGGACCTGTGTGGGACTGATCTCCCCATGACTACTTGTGGAACATACTACTTGTGGAACATAGCAGACTTCGCCCAGAATCTGTCCCTGTTATTAGTGACTTTGAACTCCTGTGGAAGAGCTGCTGTTTTTAAGGATCTGACATAGGCTGTTGTTATCACTATATTTCATGCATTTATTTACTTCAGAACCTCAGCCTAACACTATCCAGTCTCAGTGATTTACTGCATTTGAGTTTCTCAAGCTGATCCATAACTTTGGGTAGTAATAACAATCACAATAATAAAATACTTTGCATGTATCTATCATCCCTGTCAGAGGGACTACAGTGTAATTCCATTTATCTGAATTCCTTTTACACAAAAATCCTGGTTACCCAAAAATCCTGGTTACGCAAATCCACAGTGTATCCCTGCAAGTAGCCCTATCACCCACTAATGACTTGTCAATTAGCCTTTTAGCTCCTGTTAGCACTAATCAACGGCTTTGTTCTTTTAATGCTTAATACTTTCTACTTTATTAAAGAGTAAAAAAAACCCAAATTTACTGAGTTTATTACAATACCTAAATTGTACTAAAACCACAGTGGACATAATTTTAATACAATTTTGCTTGTAACACCAGATTTGTTGATAATAAACTCAAAAAAGTTTTTTTTTAACTCTTCAATAAAGTACGCAGTATTAAGCAACCACCAGCATTACTCCCTTTGTTCCCCGTATTTCTATATCCGTGAAACTGCAGCTCCCATTTAGCCGACTGCCCGGTAACCAGAAAGTTCTGGATGTCCCCTAGGTCATTTGGAGAAATGGGTGTATATGGCATACACTATATCTGCAGCTTTGAAGGCACGATGAGACGTTATCCACTTGGATTGGAGAAATTTCCTGGATCAAATTCCCCTCTAGATGGCAACACCCCGTAGCTCTATGAGGAGGTTTTGAGCCTCAGGGGCAGAAGATGGGGTTGGGTGGCACATGTAGGATCTGCTCCCCTCTTTCGACTAACCCAAGTCCAGTTGGTGTGAACAGCGTGCCCCTCTGTGATACAAACTAAAGGGAGCACTTTACTCCCTGCTTAGCTCAGGTGGTAGATCACAAAGCTTTTAATCTTAGGGTTGTGGGTTCAGGCCCCATTTTGGGCAACTTGTTTGAGAGGAAAAGGATGATCCAGTTGTTAGGGCTCTGACTAGATACTCAGGAGACCTGGGTTCAATTACCTGCTTGTCTGCAGGCTTCTTATGTCACCCTGGGAAAGTCTCTCTGTGCCTCAGTTCTCCATCTGTAAAATGGGGATAATGGCATTGCCCTACTGCACAGTCATGTTGTGAGGATAAATGTATTAAAGATTGTGAGGTGTTCAGATACTGCAATGCTGGGGACCATACATGAGAGTATCCGGCAGGTCCACCTGACTGACCTTTAACTTGGACTGCTCAATAAAAGCATCTTTGTATGCTCTTTATAATAAAGACTGATGGAAAAAGACCTCATTGACTTGCTTGGCTACTTTATCCTCCTCATTAATTACTGCCCCAATCCCCACCCCCTCTTGGTGATCAGTAGGCAACCCACAGTTACACACAAGGTCCACTTACTTTTAACGGATCTGAAGCCTCTTCTGTTAGTTCCCCAGTCTCTTGTTTTCAGAACACCTCTTTCTTTCCAATTTACACCTCACCTGTCATTACACGTGATCCCAGCTAAGTCAGTTCTTTGGGCAGAGTTCCCATTTTTTAAAAGATGCTTAATTAGCCCTAATACACTCCCTCACGCCTCCATGTAACTTGGAAGGCTCTGCTTCCTTTTTCGACTCAGTTTTCCTTCTCACAGAGCCATCTGTACCTGTAACACAGAATCGTACGTGACCTCCAAGCTGAGTCCAGGGCTTTTATGCATTTTTTTCTTTTATCTTTGTTAGCCAGTTTGCTCAGAGTTTCAAATCCGGGCCATTTGAAGTGAATAAATTCTGTGTTACTCTTTAGGGCAGTCACCCTCAATTAGGAGATCAAGTTTCACTGTGCAGTTGTCCCTGTTGCCCAGTGCAGCTCCTACACTCACTTCCTGGCTGTAAATCAGCTGAATCTAGCTGACTCCTATAAAACATCCCTGTTTGCTCTTTCCCTGGGCCTACCTCCTTGTCTGTCCTTAGACTATGAAAAAACAAAGGCAGGGACTGTCCTTCCCTCAATAGGTCCTACCGTCACAAGTCATAATAACGAATAAAATAACAATAAATAATAATAATAGGCCTATTCAAAAATCGTCACTCACTCCTTACTCAGATAAAACTCCCATTGGCTCCTGTGAGGAGCCAAACCCTGTAGTCCTTATTGATACAAAACCACTGAGGTCAGTAGGGGTTTTAAAAGAGCAGAGAATAAGGACCCCGCTCCACCTTTAGTCCTAAGAGTTGAAGCACAGTCCTGACTGCTTGTTAGATCCTGTGTGGTGACACTAGGCAGAATAGGCTGTGTTAGACTGCACAGGAGCTGGAGAGCCAGCGAGAACCACAGCGTCTGTCTACATTCAGCAGCCTTGATAAAGAATCCCTTTTACACGCAGACAGCCCAGCCCTGCTTCTTTTCCACCGTGACGGACACGACAGGCATTCTGCCGGAAAAGTAAGTAGTGCTGAGTAGACCCTAAATCAGTTACATCCTTGTTCCTAGGTACCCAAAGAAGCTGCTTTAAAATGCTGTCATTTATGGCATCGATAAATTGCCTCTTCAGATCATGCCCAGATGTGCAATTTAAGGCCCAGTCACCTTGTCTTTTTATTCCTGGCTGCAAAACGCTCTGCTGCCTGTGGCACTCTCTGCCTATCAAATCATGACAATTTAAAAACACATGAAAAGCACCCATTATTGTTATTAATTATTATTATCATCATCGTTGCACAAACAGATGTGACGACAACTTTAATCTCTGTAACCTACTAAAAACCTCTGTAACCTACCTCCTGAGCTGGAGGCAGCCGGTGCTGAGATTGTGAGCTCCTCAGAACAGGGACCTTGCCCTCCTCTGTGTCTCAGACAGCACCAAGCATGATGTCAGCACTTCATAAGAGGCAATAACAACCACGGGTCTTACTAGAGATCAAAACAGCCCACAAAACTGCTGCCTTGTTTATATATATGATGCTTTCGAAATACATATTTGGGGCAAAACTGGGCCTAGCTGCTGGCCCTTGCTCCAGTCATAGCATCTTGCCTCACCCACCCTATCTCTGCCTTGTCTGTTTAGCCTGTGAGCTCTTTGGAACAGGGACTGTCTCTCACTGTTTGTTTGTACAGTGCCCAGCACAGAGATTGGTGTCGCCAGGCACCACCATAACGTAAATCACAAGAAGAGTGTCATGGGACCCGGCCTTCCTGCGTGAGCAGGCCTCACACAGAGGACAGGGCCTTTCCCAACGGTGACACTACCGTTGTGTTCTCTGCACTCCAGCAGCCATGGGGCTTGCTTGCCACCCACGGCTCCTCTTGGGGTAGCATGGCTCCATGTGGCCCATAACGTAAGGGTGCTGAATAACTTCTGTCTGTCATAGATATGGTGTAAAGCTCAATGGGAGATTAGATCCAGTTCAGCCTCCAGCACGTGAGTGCCGCTATCCACTAAGAGTGAGCTTGTAAGGGGGCAATAGGTAGCATGTGGAGCTGGCTGCTCCCATCCCACTCCCTGCTTTCTCATCTGCTGCACCATCTTAGCAGTGGGGTTGGACACAAATGGACACCCAACTCTTTACTAAAATACACAGCTGTAGCTCAGAATACACATTCTTCTGAAACACTATGCAGCCCCATTGATTTCAAAGGGAGTGTTGCTCAAGGAAGGTCTGCAGTGAGCACTCAGATATCACGGTAACAGTAACCGTATCAAAACTTACATAAAGAGATATCTGCCTGCTAATTGGAGACCTTCCTTGAGCAACACTCCCTTTGAGATCAACGGCAGCAATATGACACCACAGTTCAGCTCAGAATGTAAAGGCCAACTGAAACCACAGGGGAAGGTGTAGGTAGGTCAGGCTACAATCATCCAATCGAATGTAGCCCAGACCCCTGGGATAATACATCTATACTTGTGAAATAATCTAATGGATAATTAATGACCTGAAGAGGCCGGGACATTTGTTTTATCTCACTTCTTGAGCACAGCTATGCTTTGTTTCTTCGTTCAAATTCTAACCCTCCCTTTACCTCTCCTCTCTTCTGTTTACAGCCAGGAGCTCACCACACTGCCCCAATTTCTTTCCCTATGTCCCTTTCCAGTTGATTTCAGCATGTTGTCTCCTCATCCATTTGTTGCCAACTTTCTGGAACAACAGTGAGACCAACTGCAGACCTATCTGCAGAGAGAGCGAGATTAGGAAGACCACCTGACAGGCATTGGGCCGAGCTTTCCCATGGCTGCATCAGGGACTCATGGCAGGAGTCTGTAATGTGATGAATAACATATGAAGTGTGGAGTGCTAGCCATATGCTGCAGTAACTCCTCTAAACCCAATGCAGGCTGCAGAAAACATATCAGCCACGTAGGGCACTGATGAAAATGCAGTTTCACCTTAAGTCTTGTACAGGGAATCCCCACTCTTCGGTGATGAACGGTGGTCAGGGGAGAGAGAGGAATGAAGAGGAGGAATTGCCCCTGGAATTGATTTACAATCAGCTCTGGTTAGGTCAGCTTGCCAACGTACACATATACAGAAGGAGATAGCAATTTTCATGGGGTCCATGATTGTTATAAGGGACAGGAGACAGCAGATGACCCAAGAAGGTCTATGAGCAAGCAACCATATTGTGGCACATGTGGCCGCTACTCTCTGCTTTATTAAAAACTCCTGTGTTCTCGCATGTATTTCTGGGGCAGCTATTATGGGAGACGACTGGCTAGGACTATGGGGTCATGTGTCACAACTGAATTTACAAATGCCTAACAGGAGCCCAGAAATTCTCTTGATCCCCGTTCCTCAACCACATTGGGAGCAAAGTGTCAGGGCAAATACTCTCTGTGGCTGGAACCCCTCTCATTATGCCAGGAAGGGACAGGAAAACTGAGATTCCAGGCAGATGCCAAGTTCCACTTGGAAGTGAAGGGTGTTAGGGTACTTCCCTGTGCATCACAAAGAGATGACTTAGCCCTTTCTTTCTGGTGATCAGACCACTGAGTCAAGCTGAGAAGGGATGTCAGGTCTGCTCCCATGTGGGCCTGCTCTGAAGGAGGTTTAGAGGGTGGTACTTAAGCCCCTTGGCTGGGATCGAACCAGGAACTCCCAGCTAAAAAGCAAAAGTTGCTAGAGCTTCAGCTCTCTAGAGGTTGGGGCTGCAACAGATTCTCAGCCACTGAAGATCAGGCGCAGAGGGGAAGCTGTAACGTACTCACCAGTGGGTTACAGTTACAGAATTGTTATTGCAAGAGATCAGATCCTTCTTATGAGATGAAGAAGTGACTCACTGGAATCCTATTTTGACTGGACAGTTTTGATGGGACAAGGCTAGCACTCCTTCCAGACATTTCTTTTGCAGGGATCACGGGTTGACTTACACAGCTCAGCGTGGTGGGGAGCCTGAGCGTGGCAGGTCTACACGACACGGTATGTGAAATGCTTCTGGCCGCTTGCCTACACTAGGGCTCACTGTGGAAGGACTTGTAGCAGCAAAACTAGGCTAAACAAGACAATAGAGAGAGGGACTAAGGGAGATAGCTCCAACAATGATTTACTGGAGTTTTAAATGTTTTAATGCTCTTTCCCCCTTCCCATTTTATGTGTGTTAATAGGAATTCATTTGTTAGCTGGGCTAGTTGGAGAACAGCAGGCAAAAGTCCCTGACAACAAAACCCCAAACTCAAATTAATGTCAGTGCTGCTGCAGTATAAAAACAAAACAAAACAAAAAGCCAGGGCAAGTTAAAAATGATAACATCCTAAAATCCTTATCCAGTCCTTGCAACACCCCACAGCCATAGAAACCCTGCGACGTGGGGAATCAGGGATTGAGGGGCTAATGTATTTCACCTCTAGGATCAAGGATTCTCATTGGCATCAGGTCACCAGTGAATTGAGTTTGGCAGTGTCAGTCATGTCCCTAACAAATGTTTGCTCACCAACAACATCTTCTGCTGCAGGCAGTGTTACGAGAGTGCTCTGTAAGAGAGTTGCCGGTGTACATGTGGATCATTAACAGGTATGGTGTCAGTGGATGGCACTCAGTAACACGCAGCGTAGATACTAGGGTTCTTAGCGCCAACAACAGTTATTCTTCACTGCGTGACATCCTCTGGGCAGCTCCCCATAGGCAGTGCTTACTCTGAGCACTGGCTAGGTTAGGCCACATCAGTGCAACATAGGAGTCCCACCAAATATACAGCTGCTGCATGTTTGCAGCACCCACTTCAAATCTCTCCATCAGGACACAGACATGCCACCTGCGAAAGCAGTGACCACTTTAGATGTTCCTCCCCTTGAAGCTTCCCCCAGCGCAGCTCTAGTGCAGAAGAGGTGCAGGTGCTGTAACTGCTGTGTCCAGACAAGTGGATCCAAACACTCGTCGGAAGCCTGCGCTCGTGCTGCCGCTGTTGCTGTAGTGTGGGAGGAGCCTCAAAGAGGGACCCTGGAGGGGAAAACAGTTTGTATAGATACAGCCTTTGACTCTCCCTACTCCAAGCTGGGCACACAAGCCACCCACTCAAGGTCCAGCTACGTGAGTAAAATCACCAGCTGTTGACAACAGTTGTCAAAATAATTTCATCTAACCCCCAATCAAGTGGTATTGAAAACTGTCTGTGAGCACGGAAGGGACCAAACCATTTTCAAGACCATTACAGAAAATGTGATAGACGGTGTTCTACTGGGCATCTATCTCACGTGCTTTAACAGGTTGCAAATGGTTTGGTCCTGTGTCCACTACCAATGCAGGGGAGCCCAGAACGGGGACCTGCCATTGACAACGATTGCCTTGAATCAATGGACCTTATGAGCATGGCTGAGCACAACTTGCCAGGCACTGTGGCTCTCTCTGGCTAGGCACCACAAAGGCTCTCTCCGGTATGGCAAAGTTTTACCACCCATGGGGCTCTCTCTGCTTTGCAAGACGAGCAGGGAGATTGCTAACTGCAAACCTGGTTGTGTGCCTTTGGAATTCTCCCCCTTCTATTACTAACGCCAGGGGGCCCCGCTGAGAGCAGAGCCCCATTGTGCTAGGCACTGTACACATTACACACAGTGGCACAAACAGCTCATACCCTACATAGACAAGACAGAAAAAAGACAGGAAGGAAGAGAGAGCCAAAGTAGCTTCAAGGGAAGCCTGTAACAGGGCCAGGAATTAAATCCAGGTCTCCTGAGACACCATCTAACTTAACCAACAAAATCATGCTTCTGCTTTGAAACCTATGGGAGAGGGGAAAGATGAGGGGAAATTAGATAGGGGGACAGGATATGCAAAGAGGAACAGTGTAATTTACAACTTACATGACACAGAATTCACTGACACCAGTGAGACCATTTCAGCCCGTTGCGATCCAGAGATGCCACGTGTGCTGGCAGACCCAGCCCCAAAGTACAGCACCCTATTACATACGACCAAAAAACCACATCAAAAAATTCACACACCCCTCCCACTCTCCCAACCCTTCTTCAGGGGACAAGAGAAGCCAGCGTCTCTGCTACTCCCTGCCAGCTGAGCTTTAGCTGTCAGTGGCCGGCATCCCCTCTCGGAACACAGGGAAAACAGCACAAGATTGCAGTTGCACTCCGTCTACTGTTGCTCTCCCCTCTTGTTTTAAATCAATAGTTCATGACATGTACAAGGGGAAACTGTAAATTTAATTTTGTCCCCTGCAGTGCGATTCGTATCTTGTTTGCTGGTAACATAATGAATGTGTTTGCCCTCCAGGCCCCCTGCCCAGAAGAGCAATTGAAGGATAAAAAAGAGAAAATAGCAAAGCACAATTTGGGGGTGGGGGTGGATTAATGCTGGATTAATCAGAGTCTCAGCTAAAGATAGCTTTGCGCCATACGTACACAGAGAAGGAGGGTGGGGGGAACAGTGAGCCCACAGGAGGAATAGAGAGAATCAAATACTTTTCTTTGCATTAAAAAGTGTCCAGATCATTTGAAGGTGCATGGTCTTTGCTAGATTAATGCTGGAAACCTGCTTTTGCCCCATTGTGCGTCTACACAGTGCTCACAAGATACCCTGATTCAGTTGATTCCTGCCTCACGAGTACTTTTAGCCCCATTAGAGATTATCTGAAATTAGAAGTGTGTGCAGATCCAAAGCCTGGACCCAAACAACCTCAACCTTTGGGAATACTTATACCTAAAGCCAGAACCTATGTTTGCAGCCACCCCTTATCTGTATCAGCAACTGAACCAAAAACCTAGATCCTAGCAGCCAGATACTTTGGGACAGTTCACATCTGGACTGGATCTTTGCAGCTTGTGCTCATCTCTGCTTTCTGGTTTTCAAAGGGCTGGAGTAGCTGAAGGTGCCGTGGGTCTGTCTAGCAGGATTTTGGCACTTCTGCTTCCAACCCATGCTAAAATCAGAGAGTGCAAAAGTGTATGGAAATTTTAAAAGTAATCAAACTCTCTCAGCCCCCAGAAAAGGTTGGGGTGAAGCGCTGAGTCAGCCCTGGTTGGCTCTGAACAGTTTGGCCCCTCTCTATTGTAAACCAGTTTCCATTCCTGTTTTAACTGCTGCTTTAAAAATCTTCTTACACTGAACTTCAGAGGAGGATCCCTTTGGACAGATATTTTGAGATGGATACACTCCGATCCCCACCCATTGCTGTAAATTGCCTCCAAGGTCACCTTTACGTGTCAGATCTGCCTACTGACTTCACATGCAGAGAGAGTGTGTTGGCGAAGAGGGGAGAAAGGACTTTACAAATAAAACGAAGAGGAGAACAAGGACATAGCAGACCGACTCCTTCGAACCATGCACTAAAGCTCACCTCAGTGCCGCTCCCAATCTCCCTGGCACCAGTTATGGATTCTAATAATAAGAGAAACACCTGAGAAGCAAAGTTCAGACCCAGATCTAAAATTCTTTAAAGTTTGGGAGTGGCCAGCTTGGGCCCACCGCAAATTCCGATTTGCACTTGCAAGTTGGCAATGGCACAATCAGAGTGTGGGAGAATAGGACGTCACTCACTAGGCATACTCAACAATCAGAACTTTATACTACTGAAGGGCAAACCTGTTCAGAGCCCCCCCAATTTCTCCTAGAGATCTCAAATACATGAGGCCTCACAGACACCATCTAGGGCAAGTTAGAATGGGGAAACCCACTAGCCACAATCTAACCACACACTTATACACATTTTGGGTAAATGGCTCCATTAAAACACTCTTTTAAATTTGTGCTGAACTAAATTATTAGAGGAAAAAGCTTGGGTTCAAGGTCAATTTGAAGGAAAACATTAGGGGTTAGGATCATACCCGTCGCCTTGTAAGTGCAAAGTATAGTTCTTCCCAATCTAGGATGTGCCAGATGAAGCATTACATTAAGACCAGTGCTTGAATTACAGGGGGATTTGAGGGGGCTGGCCCCTTACTACTTTTAGGAGCTACCTTGTTTCTGTCTTATGGTCCCCTTACTTCTCACTGCTGCTTACATTAAAGCAAGCCCTTTGACATTTAGGGACTCCTTACCTTCCCCCCATAATTCAAGCACTGATTGAGACAACACTTGCTTTTGGTTCACTGTAAGTGGAGTTAGAAGGAAGACATCATACTGCAGGGGATCTTCTGGGGGTGAATAAGAAAATAATCCCTGGGGCTGGGCTAGGCATGAATCTGAAGGACAGCATTACAATGTGGTCCAGTCGAAGGCCATTTTTAAGGTTAAGGCACTAATGTTGGGGTTAGGGACAAAAACAACAATGGTGTGAGAAAGGCACTCTGATCCTCCAGTGATACAGGGGGATGGGTGGGTGGGATGGATGGATGGATGGCTAGATGGCAAGGATACCATTAGGGAAATTTATTAAAATAATTATACCAGTACATTTATATCAGAAACTGAAAAAGCCACTCTTTTTTCTGGAATAAGACAGTCCACCTCGGGAGTCATACTGGTATAACTACAGCGGTATAGTTGTACCAGTGTAATTATGTCTCTAATTTTCCCTGGGAAGACAAGTCCTTCACTTTCCAGTTGGAGATATAGGTTGGGTTTAAGGAAGACCATGTTAAAAGGATTAAAAGAAAACCAGTTTTCCTCTCCTCATGCTTACTGTAAACAGTAAGAAGAGCTGATTATATATATTATATTCTACTCTCTATTTTTCCTTACAGCCCTCCATCTGCCTGTCCATCTCTTGTCCCCGCTGCTTCTCCCTTCCTCCTTCCTTGTGTTGCAATTACATTTTGCAGCGTTTCATCCTTCCCGGACAATCAGTCTCCTGCTCCTCAGGACAAAGAGTCCAACACTTTGATTAAACACTTCTTGGACTTTGCAGTCCCATACTTTTCAGCTCTGACAGTTTAATTTCCAGACTCAAAACTTTTCTGAATCAGAAAATGCTAGATTTGTGCATTTTCATGGGTAAAATCAAAGTGTTCCTATTTATTTCCTGGGCTTGGATATCTGTTTCAAGACTTTTTATATTTTATCAGTCCTCATAAAGTTGTTTCTCAGGATCTGAGACAGTGAAGGCTGCAGTATGTAAGTTCCCACTGTATCTGGAACTGTCAAATTCTCCAAGACTCAGTAATTAATAAAATAAAAATATTTATAATTATAATCTTTACATTTACAAAGTGCCTTTCAGTTCTGAAAGATCCAAAAGTGCTTTACAAACTATATGTACTTCATACCCCATTGACATGCTGTCATAAACATACAGCTAAGGGTAGCATAAAATCCCTCCTTTACCTGTAAAGGGTTAAGAAGCTGAGATAACCTGGTTGGCAACTGACCAAAAGGACCAATAAGGGGAGAAGATACTTTCAAATCTGTGGGGGAAGGTTTTTGTTTTGTGTTTCTTTGTGTTCTCTCCAGGACAGCGAGGAACCAGCGCTGGGAAAATACATCTCCTAAAGCCATACCTGAACGAAGTATCTAAGATTACAAATTGTAAGTAATAGGAAGGAAATGCGTTAGTTCATCTTTTGTTTTAGTTTGTGAATTTTCCCTAGGCTAAGAGGGAGGTTTATTCCTGGTTTGTTTGCTTTTGTAACTTTAAAATTTTGCCTAGAGGGGAATCCTCTGTGTTTTGAATCTGATTACCCTGTAAAATTACCTTCCATCCTGATTTTACAGAGGTGCTTCTTTTACTTTTTCTTTATAATAAAGTTCTGCTTTTAAGAACCTGATTAGTTTTCAGTGTCCTAAAAACCCAAGGGGCTGGTCTGTGCTCACCTTGTTTACTCTCAGGTCTCCCCAGAAAAGGGGGTGAAAGGGCTTGGGGTGATATTTTGGGGAAACAGAAACTCCAAGTGGTCCTTTTCATAAATCTTTGTCTAACTCACTTGGTAGTGGCAATGATACCATTCCAAGGACAAGGAAGAATTTGTGCCTTGGGGAAGTTTTTAACCTAAGCTAGTAGAGATAAGCTTAGGGGGTCTTTCATGCAGGTCCCCACAGCTGTACCCTAGAGTTCACAGTGGGGAGAGAACCCTGACACATGCCAATACTTCTGGGGTAGAATGTGGCCATAGTTGAACAGCGCACATCATTCCTAAACAATGATTAAGACCAGGAAATGAAATGTATCCAAAAATAAACTACAAAGGGAATTTAGGTGGAAAACCAGTGTTAGTCTAAACACCATCTTTAACATCAAGGTTAACAACCCTGATATCTGTGGAAAGTTTCATAAGGTCCTTAATGATCACAAGTGTTCAGGGCCTGAATTTTACATACCATCTGAAAGACAATATCTTTGGCACCAGTCTGTCCCCAAACATCATGATGTAGAGTAGTGTGGTGGGGTGGAAACCTCCTGATTTGTTAATATTTCCCTAAACAAAAGAGCCGAGTTTGAATGGCCATGATTTATGCAGTCGTGGTACTCATTACTTGGGTGCTGGTAAAAAATGTTTGCAAGTCCCACAAAACTTCATATCAGAAAGTGTGTTATTTGTTTTCCTCTTCTTGAAAATGTCTCAGTCATATAATCAGGAAAGGGAGCCATTACCATGGGACTTAGCTGACCAATCACATGACACAGATAATGAATAGCAAGTAATGATTCATCTTGTATTGAAGCAACATGAAGAAGCCTCATAATCATTTATCTAGCTTAACTACTAATATGGTCCTTGTGACAGATATGGCAATTTCCTGCAATATCCAGGACAAACCTTATTGAATTAAGTTTAAATATCTTAGGAGTTCATTGCATTAAAATGCAAATATTTATGCATTATTGTGGGATTCAATGTAATGTCTCCATGGAGGAGACCTGATTAATATAAAATCCTGGGAAGTGATATGAGCTTCAAAGGACTATTTGAAACAATATGAACTTTCAAAAGTTAAGTCTCTAGAGGGAGGTGTATGCAAATGTAAACTCCTCCAGGTATGCAAGAACTCAGCCTTTGAAGCTTTGCAAGAAGGAGAGGACATGATCACCTGTTACACCAGGACAGATAAAATAAAGGTCCAAACCGGATAAAAGATTGACTCAGGGATTCATGGGTGGGCTTGTTCTGAGCTAACAGCTCCTATGAACTTGTGACCACAATAAAACCCCTTGGTAGGGGTCGAAGGACTATATTGGGCCAGCTTGAGGTCTTGTTGGAGTGAGGGGGTGATCTGTTATTAGCCTGTGTGTGGGTTCTTTGATTGTTTTTAATATGTTTTTTCTGTAATGCTTTTAACTTAAGAATAAACATACGTGCCTAGAAAGAGCTGTGTGGTAACTTAACTGGGGTAATTACACAGTCATAGCCTTTGAAGAGTAAGCAAAGCACAGACACAGGCCTGTTTCGGCAGCCTTCCTTGATGGGGAGCTCACAGCATAGGCAGAGGACTTTGCAAGCTGAAAACACCCTGATCAGAAAGGAAAGAGAGGTGGGTGTACATCCAGGAGAGGTGCCACAATCCAGAGAGTAGCTTCCCTTGCTGGACCACGGAGAGGGAAATATGGGTGTAACTGCCCTGAACTGTGACAGACCCCATTACTGTAGTATCCAAACACCTCATCTTTACAGATGGGGAACTAAGGAATAGAAAGGCTAAGGGATTTGCCCAAGGTCACACAGACACCTGTGGCAGAGAAGGGAAGTGAATTCAGGTCTTCCAAGACCCAGGCTAGTGTCCTAACCACTGGACCATTCTTCCACCCAAGAATGTTGTGCATCAACCTGCATTGCAAGGCACAGCATGGATGTGGGAATCTTCAATTGTCCCATGAGTCAGGCCTGGAGGACACAGAGCAGAGGTCTGGAACTTAGGTCTGTTCCACACATTCTGAGCTGGTGACAACCCATCCCTGGAGTCTAATAGACAAAAGGCCTTACTAGGCCTGCAGTGACATACAGACAAGCACTGATGCTTTAGGCATGCACCCACTGATAAGAAACAAACCAGCCAGACCCAGGATGGCTCAGAGCATTGGTGATTTCTATTATCTGATGACTGTTTAGTACCTCATGTGAAATGGCTTGATGGTCTCAGTCAATTCCCTCATGAATGAGCTTCCATACCACACAACCATGGCTCTGTCTCCCTGGCAGTGTCAGCGGAGGTGCCAAGGGTTGAGTGGGCCATAGGGACAGGAATCCTTTCTCACGCTAAAGGTGTTTCCTGAGGTACATTAGCAGAGGCTGGTGACGGGGAAGCTTGCCCTGCTGCTCTATCTGTTTTGTGGATAATGAGATGACTTCATTCTCTGGCACTGCTGAGCTGCTACTTCTTACCGGTGTTAAACACACTTAAAAATAATCAATTGATGTCTGGACTGTTGAGCAAACCCCCTGGAGTTCCCTGTGTCACTGCCAGGGACCAGCACTCCATTCTCAGTACAGGCAGTGATTCATAAACAAACAACATGTAGGCAGGAATAGACTTCTTCTGCAGGGGGATTTGGAAGAAACAGAAGTTTCTACTTGGAGGCTGTAGGAAGATGCACGCACACTGAGTTTGTATCTGAAACTCACCTCCCACCCTAAAGTTTTGCTTTATTCTTAACTTAAAACAGAATCTTAGCCTAAGCTTCCTCCCGAGCTGGTTATTTCTTGTGCTTTTCTCTGTGAGGCCTCCTGTCTTACCCTTTACCCCCTCTTGCTTTACAGATGCTCCACCACCTTTTATCCTCCTGTGTTGGAGGCCAATGAGACTCACCTGCTCTGGCTGCCACATGGATCAGCAGAACAGTCCTGCATCTCCATGAAGGGTGCTAGAACCTGGCATCCTGTCCCATGGGCCATGGGAAAGGGAGGGCTCGGGGTGTGCTGGGTCGGAGGTGGAGAGAGTATACCTAAAACACATGAGGAAAGAACGAAAAATTGTCCTAGGACTGTCATCACTGGCATAGAGGGAAGGGGCATGTGCTTCTCAGGCCAGGTGCAGGACCCTTTTTTTTTGTGTGCCAGGCGCAGGAATAAACAGAGACTATTTTTCATCTGGCAGAGTTCAGTGCGGCCCAGCCTAGCCTTCAAAATGGAGAACCACAGAGTGTGAGACCCTGGCACGGGAAATAGGGCACTCTCCTTCAGATGAGCTGGTATGCCCTTCCTTGCTGAGGCGTCCTGGCGGGAGCCTCCTAAAGAGCTAGCTAATCTCCCCTCCTCCTCTCCTTCCCCTTCCGCTGGCAACCTCAGTCCTTGAGATTTTATGAAACTGGTTTTTAATCTCTTTATGCTCCATGTAAAAGCCCTGCACCCTGGCACCGCCAATGAGTGAGCGAGCCAGCAAGCTTTTACTAGTTAATAAAAGCGCTGCTCTATCTGCAACCCCCTCCCATTTCCTGCAGCATGACTTCTATGAATGGCTCCCAGCTCCGCACCTCTCCTGGTGTGGGGCTTTTTGGAAGAGTGAAACAAAGGACAGCAGCACCCACCTCTCCCTGGCTGCCTTTGTGCACACAGCTAGAGCGACCTGTATGAACAGCTCCTTTTAATAGCTGCAGGTTAAGAGCAGCCATATTCTCACTAGACCCACTGTGATCAAAGCAAAGGGAACACAGAAGTAGAAATCTTGGGGTGCCCATCTGGTGCGGGGGAGTGTGTGCAGAAATAAATGTGTGGAGAGGGGAGAGGAGTAGGGGTATGCTGATGATATGCATGTGGGTGAGGGGTGTCAGTGGATGAGTATTTGTATGGATGAGTATATGTTTGTTGCCGGTGTGCTGTCATCAAGATCAGTATGCGTGGCATGCACGGGCATTGGTGCAAGGGTATGTGTTGATGGGTCTATGTGAGGGGTCAATAGGTGAGCGTGCATGAAGGGGTGCTTCAGCGAGTGGCTGTCTGGGCAGGTCTGGAGGAATGGACGAGGGTTATGAGTGTGTGTGGACAGTGTAGTGTGTGTATGGGGTAGGACACTGAGTGGGTGCATGCTGCTGAGGGAGGAAGTGGTGGTGCGTGTGTGGGTAGATTTGGGGTGCAAGACTGTACAAGGGTACTTCCTGTAGGAAAATGCTGTAGGGAAATAACGTGTAACCCTGTTTGCTGCTGGGAAGAACTGCTGACATTGTCCTGGCCAATGCGTGAAGTAGCCTGTATCTCAGCCTGCACAGGGAGTACAATTTGCTACTTGCACCTGGCTGAACTTCCTGTAGAAATGAAGCCGTTGAGCAAACTGGGAAGAAGAGGAGAAGGGGGTGAGGGAGGGTCAAGTCTCCAAAATGTGCAAATTCTGAAAGCAATCCAGAGCCTTAGGACTAAATTGCTATTTGCAGAGCAATACCCAGAATGCTTTGCATTGCAACTGTGCTATTAAATGCTGTAGATTTAGAGGTCACCTTAACCTAATTAAGTCTCTGTTGCTGGCTGAGACAACAGCTGCACAACACATGTGAGCGCAGGGAGGGTGGGGACCAGCAAATGTGTTCCCTGTGATTGCTGTTACAGCCGTGGGAGAGCAGATTGGGGGGCCTCTTGCCGCACGGCTGGGCCATCACTGGCAAACCAGCGTGGTGTTTTGAAATCATCTGCACAGTATTATCGGTCCATGGTGACACTGGCTTTTAACCCTCAGTGCCAAACATAAGTGTAGGCATCGCCTGTCATACCTATCAGCTGGAAAAGGGAACGTATGTGTGATTGAGAGTTTGAAATAGAGACAGGGGATTGTTCAGTTCTGTCCCTTTGGGAGATGACCTTGAGCATGAGCATAGTCACCATTGCATTCTTGACATAAGGCACTCAACGCCAGAATATCACCAAGTGTCCCTTCCCCTGGCAGTGTTCTCAAAAGACTGCTTTTCTATTCCTGGTCTGGGTTTTAGGACAACTGAGGTAGAGAGTCCCAGGTTTGACATGCCAAGAGAACTTTGGGAAAGTACAGTCAGTACTGAGTAGGCCTTTGGCACAACTAGGGCCTTTTCCACACTTACCAAAAAGCCATTACAATAAAACACCATTTGCAACGCTTTCAGTGCAGGGACAAAAGCCTTGTGTCCACAACACAACAGCCATCCCATGGGTTTTACAAGGCCTGGTCACACTGGTTGGTTGCAACACCTACGGTGAGGTCTGGTTAAGGGCTGAATGAAATGGTGCAGCCTACAATGGTTTCTTTCTAGTACGAGCAAGAAGCTACAAAAACTGCAGTGGCATCAGTTCAGCCTTCCCTCTTAATTTTATCCCCAAATGCAGTGCCTGGTGTTCGGAAACTGCCCAGGAGACCCACTTAGCGAAACTGCTAAGCATTATGGGATAGGGAGTTGAGTCCAAGAATGCAACAGTACAACCCTGGCCTTAAGGGGCTCTCTATGGGGTTGTGCCAAAACCGTTCTGTCAGAAACAGAACCGTTCTGAAGGCAAAGATGGGAACTGACAATTTCATGATATTGATATCCCCACAGCAGTCTCCACCTCCTCATTTGTAGCTACCCCCGAGTCATTCTGGGGTTGGGCAACGCATGGCACATCCACTTTGTGGAAGCTCCTGAAAATGCTTTCTTTGGGTTTGGTCTGACCAGCCAGGCACCACCTCGCTGCAGAGTTTTGCTTTGCGTTCTGACTCAAACCAAGGCTTGATCAACACTGCTGACTTTCTTCCATTTTCATGGTGAAAACATGCAAAACTACGTTTCAGAACATTTTGCTGCAAAAATCAGAAATCTTTGAAACTGCAGCTGGGTTTGCTCGGAAGGGTTAGAAACCTCAGCAACCCTGTGCTTAGCCTCAAACTTGTAGCAAAACCTGAAAGCAGATAGATGCTGGGTCCAAATAAAATGCCTGGATCTGGACACCTGCAAACTCTGAGAAGGTCCAAAGTCAGATCCAAACTTTGTTAATGACCCCTGCCCACTTTCCACAATGGACTTAATCAAAAATGCAGGTCTTCGCGCAGCCTGTGCATTGGAAAAGTTCTTGGTTTGGATCCAAACTTTCCAGATTGCGTTCATCTTTAGATGGTTGATTTCAGTCTTCTTCTTCATCATTATCTTTATTCATTTTTATTACGGTAGCTCTTGGGAACCTGAGTCATGGACTAAGACCCCTTTGTGCAAGGCACTGTACAAACACAGAACAAAAAGGCAGTTCCTATCCCAAACAGTTTACAGTCAAACCTTCCTCCCGGCTCCAATTCATTCAGGCTTCCTGGAAATATAGGACATGGCTCATCTCTCCCTCCCCAGCTTCTGCCCAAACCTAACATGCCCCACAAGTGAAAAAGAGAACATCTAAAACGGGAATCTCTCTAGTTATTTCTTCTACAGATGGAGAGGAGAGTAATGATCTTGTTCTTGAAGAAAATGAAAGGCTGCTGATGCCTGCAGGAAACATCAGCTCTTTTAATTGTATTTATTACATGTATTTATTTATTTTTGCAGTTGCTTTAATCCTTGTAGCTTAAAGGCAAAATGCGAGTGCAACGTGCAGGAAAACGAAGAGCACGTGACACTATCAAAGGAGGAAACCAAACCTGGGAAGGGGCGTGTGTGTATAGGGAACCTTGTGAGGAGGCACATTGAGGCTCTCCAGCTGATAGACAAAGCCTTTATGAAGGGAGCGTAAAGGCCTCCTCATCCTTTTAATTTCTTACCTGTTACCTTTTTGATCCTGGCCTCTCCTCTGTCATCTCCCCCCTCCTGTGGCCCCACTTCCCAAGGGGTACCACTAAGGATGCTTCAATGGGTTGCTTGCCTGTGTTTGCTGTGGCACTGAGGACTGAAATCTCCATTACAAGGCACTTAATAACAAGAATTTTAGTTATAAGCTAGGGACGCATCAACTAGAAGTAACGGAGGAGGAAAAGGACCTTGGAGTATTGGTTGATCATAGGATGACTATGAGCTGCCAATGTGATATGGCTGTGAAAAAAGCTAATGTCGTCTTGGGATGCATCAGGAGAGGTATTTCCAGTAGGGATAAGGAGGTTTTAGTACCGTTATATAAGGCACTGGTGAGACCTCACCTGGAGTACTGTGTGCAGTTCTGGTCTCCCATGTTTAAGAAGGATGAATTCAAACTGGAACAGGTACAGAGAAGGGCTACTAGGATGATCCGAGGAATGGAAAACTTGTCTTATGAAAGGAGACTCAGGGAGCTTGGCTTGTTTAGCCTAACTAAAAGAAGGCTGAGGGGAGATATGATTGCTCTCTATAAATATATCAGAGGGATAAATACCAGAGAGGAAGAGGAATTATTTAAACTCAGTACCAATGTGGACACAAGAACAAATGGATATAAACTGGCCACTAGGAAATTTAGATTAGAAATTAGACGAAGGTTTCTAACCATCAGAGGAGTGAAGTTTTGGAATAGCCTTCCGAGGGAAGTAGTGGGGGCAAAAGATCTATCTTGCTTTAAGATTAAACTCGATAAGTTTATGGAGGAGATGGTATGATGGGATAACATGGTTTTGGTAATTAAATATTCATGGTAAATAGGCCCAATGGCCTGTGATGGGTTTTAGATGGGGTAAGATCCAAGTTACCTGGGAAAGAATTTTCTGTAGTATCTGGCTGATGAATCTTGCCCATATGCTCAGGGTTTAGCTGATCGCCATATTTGGGGTCGGGAAGGAATTTTCCTCCAGGGCAGATTGGAAGAGGCCCTGGAGGTTTTTCGCCTTCCTCTGTAGCATGGGGCACGGGTCACTTGCTGGAGGATTCTCTGCTCCTTGAGGTCTTTAAACTACAATTTGAGGACTTCAATAGCACAGATATAGGTGTGAGGTTTTTTTTGTAGGAGTGGTGGGTGAAATTCTGTGGCCTGCGTTGTGCAGGAGGTCAGACTAGATGATCATAATGGTCCCTTCTGACCTAAATATCTATGAATCTATGAATCTAGTGCTGGCACGGCAGCACAGCCGATCTGAATTTTAGGAGCCATAATGGCACCTTGGAGCTGTGAGTCAAGTTCCTTCTATCTGCGGAGACTAACAGGCACCTTGGGCTGGGCGTGGTCTGACATGGTTTGATCCCTATTTTCCGGAGGTCTGATCCACGCATGGAAACCACATAGAAGTTAACAGGAATTCTGTGCTCAGGTAGCTGGCTGCACGGTGCGGGGCTTGACAGCAGTGGGTAGAGGCTGCCATCTGGGGAGGGTGGAGGAGAATCCAGCCGGCACCACTGCTTATCCAAGGTGAGAAGCAGAAAGAGCAGAAACACAAAGCAGCACGTACTTGGTATAGTTTGACCGTCCCAGGAAATGACCCCAGTGGAGACACTTCTGTCTGCAGCTCCTTATAATGAGGATCAGTACATGATGGACTTGGATCTCTCCCTCTCTCTCTCTCTCTCTCTCTCAGCTAATTTTCTGTGATCTTTCTATCTAGTGCAGCTAAATGTCAACGCTTCCTCCTTCAAAGCATCAGGGGCTTGGTGGAACAGGAGAGTTTTACATTGATCCAATTTATGTCAGTATTCTCCCTCCTCCCTCTGAGTGTTCTTGCCTGGTAGAGAGGCCATACAGCATCTGCTCATGTATCAACACACCGGTGTGCGTGTACACCCTGTCTTTACAGTGCCACAATAGGGGCTTCAAGTTCCATCCTGGCCCATGCAGTGATATCATACTGCTCTTCCAAGCAGAAGTCGCACAGATTCATCCCCCTTTCCCCTTTCCAGAAATGGCTCCTCAAAAGCACAGAGCAGAGAGTGAAATTTGGGCCCTATCTATCTCGGAAGTTACCTGGCTCTCATCACCACAGTACCTGAGCACCTGATAATTGTGCTTTCATAGAACCCCGGTGAGACAAGGGGGTATTAGCCCCATTTTTCAGAGAGAGAGAAATGAGGCACCGGGTAGACTATGTGACTTGCCCAAGGTCGCACAGGAAGTCTGCGGCAGAGCCAAGAACTGATCCCAGTAGTCTCTGTCCTATTAGCTAGGCCACTCTTTCCTGTGGGTTCCTACTCTTAGGCCAGACTTGTGGGCTGAGTTCCATCCAGTGCTCTCAGCTGCCGTCATGCAAATCACCAGGTATCCTCTCAGGACCCACTTTTGGCCTGCACCCCACCCAGTCAAGAAAGGTTGCTCTAGCAGCACTTCCTCACTACTAACCAGGGATCATGCAGGAACCATTTTTTAATCATCATCAGGGCACAATGGTCCTGTTCACCTGCCAAAGTGCCACTCCTGTGTCGGAAGTCACATTGCACAATTCTGCTTCTGCCGAGAGAAATGTCAAAGCCATTACCAGGATGCGCATCATACATCTCTAGGAGGAATCCACACTTTTTTGTGCCGTTGTTGTGTATGAGTGTTGTGCACCCATTGGGTGACGAATGGGTTAAAACCAAATCTCAGCTACTCTACCCGTTATCAGAGAAGCCTGGGAAATCAACAAGATGCCCTAGGATCAGTGCTCTAATTGCCCTGTGCCAGTCCAGGCAAAGTGGGCGCATCACTAAGTAGATAATACTTAGTCCTGCCATGAGTGCAGGGGACTGGACTAGATGACCTCTCAAGGTCCCTTCCAGTCCTATGAGTCTATGATTCTATCACTAGTCACGTGCTGGTTGTCAGTAAGTGTGCCACTAGGAGGCAGATTCTGCAATCTTTAAAATCAGTAGAACTTACTCCTGTTCCAAGGGCAAAGGGGATGCCAAATTGTCCCTTATTTTCACAGGAACACCTGGATCAATCCCAACGTCTGTCTAGTTCAGTATCCTGTCTCTGACAGTGGCCAGCACCAGGTGCATCAGAGGAAGGTGTAAGAACATCACTGCAGGCATATGTGAGATAATCTGCCTCCCACATTGGGTTTCTGCCTGATCTCTGGTAGCTATGTTCTGAGGCCTTGGTGGCTGCCAACATACCAAACAAAAGTCTAATAGATGACTGAACTGTGCAAGTGCTGGGCTTCTCCTCCCCATGGCACATATGGACAGTTCTAAACCGTATCCACACTTGACATGGAAGATGTCCATATTTCCTCCATAGATGGAATGGGAGGGAATCACCAAATTGCGACTGTGGCATGCTGCAAACTGTCGGACACATCATGGACTATTGCCCAATCCATGCTCATCCTGCAGATGTTGCAGCCATTTACATGGCTACTCCTTCTGCTCTGGATTGGATAAGAGACCTTAAGATCCAGCTGTAGTCAGATTGTTGCTTTCAATGTTCCGCTATCGCCATACGAAAGAAGAAGCTTAAGAACCTGAAGCACAAGATTTAATATCCCTGTGACCCTAACAACATCCCAATGCAAGAGGGCAAGGGACTCACTAGTATCTGGTAGTGAGGTTCAGCTGGCATGACCAGTTCAGTGTATCCACCTTGCTGATATCATAATCTGTATCTAAAAAGTGTCATGTAAGATACCAATAGAAAGCTACTAACACAATGACCATTTATATTAATGAATGGTGTATTAATGCAAAATTAAAAACATATTGGAAGTTACGTTCTTAAAGTGTGTTTGTGAGGCAGGGCTGAAGTTACCCCCGCCCTAGACAAAGGAATGTGGTACCCCTCACCTTGAAGGTATTTCCAAGTTACATCAAGAGACAACGGGAATGCACTGTATCAAAAAGGTAAATAGGTTAATAAAGGCAACTAGAAGAGGACATAAACCCTCAGCATCACAGCCGGGGGAGGAGATTGCAGGAACAGATCAATTTGCATTTTAGCAAACACCAGCAGGGGAAGAAACCAGCATGGAACTTCCCTCTCCATGAGACTCCATGTCTCCTTCCTCATAGCTTGAATGAACTGTACTTGGGGGTAACCTTCAGAAGCATCCATTTCAAAGTTTCATTGGACTATAAAAGAGAGGGGCAGAGAACCCCAAGTGATCTTTTACCTAATATGACAAAGAAAGCAAGCACTTTGTCTTTGTGGTAGATCCTGACCGATAGGGTGGCCAGCTATCTTGCTGGAAGATAGTCTGGTAAGAATCTGACCTTGAACCAAGACTGCAGTTTTGTTAAGTCTTAGTCTCTAGAAAACATTTTTTCACTGATTTGCTTGTAACCATTTCCAACTCTATCTTTCATACCTGGACTCACTTAAAACCCTATCTCCTTTTGTTAATCAACTTACTTTACTTTTAATTTAAACCATCCCAGTGCTGTGTGTGCATTGAAGTGATTGTTAACTCCAGTTGAAGTGATAAGCTGTGTATTATGTCTCTTTGGAGGAGCAAACAAGCCTTGTTATTCCTCTGAATGGTCCAGGAAAGGGCTGGACATTGCAGAGGACATGGTTTTGGAAAAATTCAGGACTGGGAGGTCTTGAGGTCACCTTGCCAGGTGTAACCAAAGTTGGTGGATACCAGAGTGTGGCTGGGGTGTAACAAGCAGGAACTAAACAAAAGCAGGAAAGAGTCAGTGGAGCTCTCCTGCAGTGCGGTGAGCAGTGAAGAGGTTTAGGCACCCAGGGTTACAGGGCAGGGTACACAACTGGTCTTGATTGTACCCCAGAATGTGACAATCCTTTTCAATATTTCTGCTATCATTAATTATGATAACTGGGGATATTCTTAAATCCATGAATGGAAACACAGGCAGGCAGGCAACTGACAGAGCAAATGGCAGTGGTCCTGGGACGTTCAGGGACATTTTACCTCAAAGTAATGTATTAATTGGGGTCTCAGGGTATTCTCCCCAGGGAACATTAGGGAGAAAATCCATGGCTTTCAGTGCATTACAATGGCAAATAGTAAATAAATAATAATAAAGCAATGCTGCTGTTCAGAAATATTTCTAAAAGACAGAGGGAAAAGTCAACCCTGGCTGGCATGGATTCATAGTAGCCATAAAGGGGGATGAACTGCATCAGAAGTAAGGCAATCGCTCCTTCCCCTATGTGTTTGGAGACTGGAGATCTGCAGTGGCAGGAAGGTGTACCATAAAAGTCAGGAGATATCATTCTATTCTTGCCTCTGCCAACTCACTCACTGTGACCTTGGGCGAGTTACTTTTGATCTCTCGCTTTCCCTATGTGTAGAATGATGATACAGACAAGAAAGGCCTCAGGTGTAATGAACGGAAATGGGTATTCTTTATTGAGGTTGCTGGCCACTGATCATCATGTGTTTCTCCTCTCAGCTTCCTGGCTCCCTGACTGACTAACAGCCAGTGTTGCCCAGTATCTCCACACAAGGTCTCTCAGCCCTAGTTTAAACTAAACAGTCTTGGAAGAGACTGCTGACTGCACTACAGGGATAATAAAACAGACCTACCTCAGAGGGGTGTTGTGAGGCTTAAATTATTAATGTTTGCAAAGTGCTCTGAGATTGTTGGATGAAAGGAACCAGAGAAGGGCTGAGTGTGGTTATTAGTCAGAGGTCCAGTTTGCCCTTATTGCCCTGACCTGAAGGAACTGGAAGGAAGGGATGTCAAAGAGACCTGCATACAAACGCGAGATAGCAGGAGTGAGCCAGGTCGGACTAAGGTGACAGAAAGGGCAATGGGAAGCAGAATGGAGGGGAAGACTCCTCTCCCTCAGAGAGCAGGGACACGGTGCAGAGTCCACCAAATGAATGCAAATGCATGCCAAGGGGAGCTGGGTACCAGACCAGGATCAAAAGGTCAGTCCAAGGCACATTAATTACTCCATTTCATTCTAAGCAGTTTCTATTCTTACAACTCCAATTAAAAAAAACCCGTGAAACTCCGCAACTGCCAAGCATTACACTGGAACAATTAAACGTGATACTTAATTAAACATCTCCACTCTCAAGGAATGTGAGATTTACCTTCTTTCTCCTTCTATTAGAGGCAGCCCGGAGATAAAACCATCAAGTTATGAGTAATTATGCCCCACTGAGAAAAGTGATGGAGTGATATGCTCTGAAGAACTTGCAAGGCTCTGGAAAATGTGGAGTCAACACTTAGGGGTTTATTATTACTATTATTATTATTATTATTACTATTATTATTATTATTTTCCCCCCACTAACACTTTTCCCAGCTTGTTGCCAGAGGGAGATAAACAAACAATGCGTACCTGCATTTTAATAGAATAAACAGAGTTAGTCTAATTCACCTTCTTGTTGGGCTGGCTTGGAATTCTTCACACTGGAGGAAATGCGAAAGGGACTGGGTGTGTGGAGTGCTGTTAGGTGTGTGTGTTACCTCAGTGATTAGGCCAGTAACCTAGGCCTTGGGAGACCTGCATTCAAATCCCTGCTCTGTCACAGACTTCCTGTGTCACCTTGGGGAAGTCACTTACTTCCCTGTGTCTCAGTTCCCCTTCTGTAAAATGGGGATAATGGCATGTCCCTACCTAACAGGGCTGTTGTGAGGATACACACATTACAGATTGCGAGGTACTCTGAGAGTACCATGATGGGGACCACAGAAGTACCTGAAATAGATTAGTGACAGGGTCCCAATCAAGAGAACATTTTCCATATGGTCTCACTGGATCAGGGATCTCAAACTCAAATCACGAGGGCCACATGAGGACTAGTACATTGGCCTGTGGGCCGCATCACTGACACCCCCACCCCCCTCTGCCCCCGCCCCCACTCCACCCCTACCATGAGGCCCTGCCCCTGCCCCGTCTCATCCCACTCCTTCCCCAAAGTCTCCACCCCAACTCCATCCTCTCCCTGCCCCTATTCCAACCCCTTCCCCAAATCCCTGCCCCTTCCCCGCCTCTTCTCTGCCTCCTCCCCTGAGCGCGCGGCTCCCCGCTCCTCCCCCTCCCTCTTGGAAAGCACTAAGCACCGCCAAACAGCTGTTTGGCAGCGGGAAGCGCCTGGAGGTAGGCAGAGGAATGGGGATGCGGCGCGCTAGGGGCAAAAGGGAGCGGCGGCTGAGGGGAGCTTGGCGGCCACAGGAAATAACTCGGGGCCGGGGGCACAGGGAGCTTGGCAGGCTGTAGTAAATAACTCCGCAGGCAGCATGTTTGAGACCCCTGCACTGAACCATGCTGGGATCAAAGACTTGGGGGGGTGGAAATCAGATGTGATGTAAGCGGATGCAAATGAATATGGCCCTGGGTTTCCATGAACACACTGGGAATTAGAGACGGTTTTGAGTACAGTCACACTGGACTGGACAGGAATTAGCGGTGGGAGCCTAATTCTTCACTGCCTTGCAATTTGTGTCATTATTTACACCTGTCAAGGCTGGGGTGCGCACCGGTACAAAATGCTACCCAATCAAAACTGACCACTCTTTTACATTGATATGGAAACTTCACCGAGGTGGGGACTTACACCTACTTTGCACGAGTGTTACGATGACACAAGATGTAAGACAGATGAATCAGCTACAGTGGCCTGTACTGACACTGGAGACTGGATCTGCAATAGAATCTGAACTAACTACTGGATTACACTTGAAATCGAAATCTGCTTCCATGATGTCCTAAGTGGTGTGCACAGAAATCTGAATTTTGACAGCCCCTGTCCCCATCCCAGCAGAGGGTCCCCTCTTGTTTTAAGCCCACTCTGACCCATTGTTGCAATCTAGTCCCAGCTCTGTCATCATCTCACCGCGTGGCCTTGGGCAAGACACTTCATCTTGTTGTGGCACCTCAGTTTCTCTGTCCAGGCAATGGGGATAATGATATTTACAGCTCACAGGGGAGTCGCTGAATTTAAAGATGAATCTTTCATTCCATTTCACTGCTGTAAATCTGGAGTATTTCCACTGATTTCAGTGGAGTTACTAAAAATGGACTCTGATGTAACTGAATGCAGAGGCTGGCCCTTAATGCTTGTACTGTAAGGGCTAAGCATTTGTATTCAACTTCTCCAGATTCAGCAGATGGGCTTGGTGCAAGCGGGGGCGGGGAGGGAAGAAATTCTGTCCCTCTCCCAAGCTGCAGAGAGGCATCAGAATTGCTCTCTACTCTGTAAAAAGAACAGGAGTACTTGTGGCACCTGAGAGACTAACAAATTTATTAGAGCATAAGCTTTCTTGGGCTACAGCTCACGTCATCGGATGCATAGAATGGAACATATAGTAAGAAGATATATATATACATACAGAGAAGGTGAAAGCTGCCATACAAACTGTGAGAGGCTAATTAATTAAGACGCGCTATTATCAGCAGGAGGAAAAAAATTTTGTAGTGATAATCAAGATGGCCCTTTTAGACACTTGACAAGAAGGTGTGAGGATACGTAACATAGGGAAATAGATTCAATATGTGTAATGACCCAGCCTTTCTCTGCTCTGTGAAAGTCAGAGGATCCATTGGTCTCGCCCTTGCTCATTTCAGTGACCTCAGAGACTCAAGAATAACAATACCCACCTTTGCCCTACTCCTCAACCAGGGAGCCTGTTATGGAGCTAGAGGGATTATTTAGCGCACAGCGCATGTGGCCCCTTTGTGCTGGCTCCCCAAACACTCTCTCTCCCCTCCCCTGCCACGGCACCTCCATGGCTGCAGAGGCTTCAGATTGCATCCCACAGCAATCTGAAACAGGGCAGAGCTAGCCCATCCACCTAGCTACTGTAGGATCGCTCCCTCTGCCATGTTGTCCAGTCCAGTTGTTATGCAATGAGGCTCCCGCCACTTCCCTTTGGAGACCACTCCACAGTCGTGACTCCATTGGATCTTGCTATCAGGACATTTTTCCGCTTTCCCTTAATGACATCCCATGCCTCCTAATTATATTGCCTTGTACCATCTTCAACAATTCCTCGCCCTTCGTGGTGTTTACCCTTCAAATGCTTGCAGTCCCTGGTGGGGAGCATGGTACCTGGGGAAGATCTGGCAAGCATACAGAAAATGGGAAATGCTTTGCAGGGAAATACAAAATGCAACTCTTGTAAAATAAATATATCAAGAAGGGGAACAAAAATCCAACAAACCAGCAGAAACAACAACAACAAAAAGCCCTTTGGGGACTGAAATCTGAGCCACACTCTTCCCAACACTTTTCTAATCTCTGCTGATGCTAGTTCAAACACACGGAAGGCCCAGTCCTGAGAAGTGCTGAGCCTATCCTGAGAGGTGCTGAATGTCCTTCATTTCCGGTAAGTGGAGGAGGCTCAGCCCTTTGTAGGAGGCACCCAGTATCAAGCAGGATTGAATTTACAGAGCACACAGCCTACTCGAATGGGAGGAAAAGCCATTTTCTTGCTGAGTTTGAAACAAAAAGCTCTACCTGCTTGTCAGCTGCCATTCAAGTCACGATCGGATCTGGCCTTTCACGAAAATGCAAGCTCATTAAAACAGCTGGCAGAACGTCCGGAGCCTCTCTGAGAAGGGAGGGAGGGGAACATGAAGCAAATCATCAGCTAGCAAAATGAACAGAAAGAACTTTCATTTGAAACAGGATCCTGTTGAGCTGGTTAAAGAGCAAATCAGTCTGGAATAGCCAAGGGATCAGGCCTGTGGGTGGGAGAAGGAAGAGGGAAGGCAGGGGATTGAGGGGGTGGGTACAAGCGTGCTAGAGAGAAGGCATCAGATAGTTTTCTTTGGTTGTCCTGAAAGGCATTAGAAATGGGTACCCAGGACTTGGCGCTGAACTGTACAAATATAAATGATATAAAGTTTGAGGGAACCTGTGGCCTTGTTTAGACTAAAGGCCAGTCTACACTGGGAACTGACATCGACATAGGCTATAGCTATGTCACGCAACTAAATAGATAAGTGGATCCCCCAGTGTAGACAGCACTTGGTTAAAGGGAGAATTCTTCCGTTGACCTATCCACTCCATCTTGGGGAGGCAGATTAATTATATGGATGGGAGAATTCCTCCTGTTGGCATAGGTAGTGTCCACACTGAAGCACTGTAGCAGTGCAGTGACTCTGGAAAGAGTTTAGCCTAATCAAAAATCCCCAACTCTTATTCTGGAATAAGTGTCCATATAGGGGCATGTGTGTATGTGTGTTGGTGGGAGCCATACTGGTATAATTGGTAACACTTTCCCACATAGGCAGGGCCTAAGGTATGTCTACACTGGAACCAGGAGGTGTGACTGCCTGGGAAAGCATAATCCCAAATATACATACAAAATGATGGGGTCTAAGTTAGAAAAGATCTTGGAGTCATTGTGGATAGTTCTCTAAAAACATCCACTCAATGTGCAGCGGCAGTCAAAAAACGAACAAAATGCTGGAAATAATTAGGAAAGGGATAGATAATAGCACAGAAAATATCATGTTGCCTCTATATAAATCCATGATACGCCCACATCTTGAATACTGTGTGCAGATGTGGTAGCCCCATCTCAAAAAAGATATACTGGAATTGGAAAAGATTCAGAAAAGGGCAACAAAAATGATTACGGGTATGGAACAGCTTCCGTATGAGGAGGGATTAATAAGACTTTTCAACTTGGAAAAGAGACGGCTAAGGGGAGATATGATTGAGGTCTATAAAATCATGACTGGTGTAGAGAAAGTAGATAAGGAAGTGTTGTTTACTACTTCTCATAACACAAGAACTAGGGGTCACCAAATGAAATTAATAGGCAGAAGGTTTAAAACAAATAAAAGGACGTATTTCTTCACACAACACACAGTCAACCTGTGGAACTCCTTGCCAGAGGATGTTGTGAAGGCCAAGACCATAACAGGGTTCAAAAAAGAACTAGATAAATTCATGGAGGATAGGTCCATCAATGGCTATTAGCCAGGATGCCCAGGGATGGTATCCCTAGCCTCTGTTTGCCAGAAGCTGAGAATGAGTGACAGGGGATGGATCACTTGATGATTACCCGTTCTGTTCACTGCCTCTGGGGCACCTGGCACTGGCCACTGTCGGAAGACAGGATACTGGGCTAGATGGACCTTTGGTCTGGCCCAGTAGGGCCATTCTTATGATCCTATGTTATGTTATGTTATGAGTTAGATTTGATCTTGTTAGATCAAGATCTTGTCGTTTTTCTCTAACTAAGCCAAAGTTAGAACAGGTACATGTAGAGGAGCTGCAATCACACCTTCTTATTGCAGACATACAGGGCCGGCTCCAGGCACCAGCGAACCAAGCAGGTGCCTGAGGCGGCAAATGTAAAGAGGCGGCAGGACGTCGGGCTCTGGGGCAGCAATCCGCCCTTGGCAGCGGCAGGAATTTGGCGGCCGCTTTGTCACAGCTCGTTTCGCGCTCGGCAGCAATTCGGCGGTGGGGACGCGACTTCTGTGTTCGGCGGCAAGGTTTTTTGGTTTGGTTTGGTTTGGTTTTTTTGACGCTTGGGGCAGCAAAAAAGCTGGAGCCGGCCCTGCAGACATGAGGTGGGGAGAGAGTGGAATATACTGTAGTAAGCCACACATCCATTTACCCCTATCAACCCACTCAGAGTTTGCTTTGCTACTTCTGCTAACTATTTAAAGCACCTGGGCCTGAGTCATCCCTCTGATTCACCATTTTTATGCCAGCGTGACTCCACTGGAGTAATGGAGTGGTTAATCAGACCTTTAGTGTCTAAGCTAGCAGTATTACATCCCCCTCCACTCAGTTTCTTCTACTTGGTCCAGCAGGTAAGCCAGAGAATGCCAGGCTTGCATCTAAGGCTTGGTGCAAAGCTTGGGTGACCACCTACGTTTAAAGGAAAGAAAGGACCACTGTGTGAAAAATGCAGGATGAAGCTGATTTTTAAGAGATGCCACTGCACAATGTTTAACCTGTCTTGCAGATTCCCACATTTGTAGCACAAGGTCCCATCCTTTCCATAATTATTGCTTGAAAACAAACTTTATATCTGATCAAATGCTTTAAAAAATCTCCTTTTAAGCCATGGATCACACCCTTCTCAAGTCACCCAGATTTCCAACATCCTAGACTTCAAAGGGATTTGGAACTAAAGTTTTGGTTCAAGGCCCATCTTTGACTATGACATCAAAATCATTGCAATTGCAAAATACTCTGATACCATGACCACAGCATTTTCTAGGACTTGGCTGTAAAAAAGACTGGCTTTTCAAACAGACGTAGAAAAGATTGGCTAGGCTAGACTCAGAAGCTACTCTCCAAACATCTTTAACCATAGCAAAGAAGGAAAATATTCAAACAAACTGGTGGTAAAGTAATTGTTTTGCAGGGGGGTGATCATGGATGTTGGTCAGTGCCTTTGACTCCCATTAACTTCAATGTTTGTTGAAGGTGCCCAGTACTTTTCAGGCAGTGCTCAGAACCTCCTAGCGTCAAGCACTACATTTGCACCTAAGCAGAAGGACCAGAGCTGGATGAATGAGGAAAAAGATCCTTCGTAAATACAATATTTGAAAAATATTGTGCAATTCCCCAAATGAATGATTCAACTAATATGACCCAACCAACTCTAGTGTATGCCTGTGTAGTGGCTGGGAAAAAGAAACAGTTGTTGGAAGAGAAAAGTTGGCCCCTCCATGTCTAAGATTCAGCTTCTGTTCTAACCATTTATTATATTATTTATTTAACACGAACAGGGTGCCAGGTCCTATACAAAAAATGCTGAAGATAAGGTCCTCGCCCTGAAGAGCTTCACTTGTTTCCAAGATCCTAACCCTAGCTCTACATTCCAGTATCTCTGAAATCCCTTAAAGGGCTCCTGCCAACCACATGTTCACCAAATTCCTATTAAAACTACCTGGCACCTGCTCTGTGCTGCTTTCCACTGGCAATGTTTACCAAGGTTTTTCTGGACTGTTTCCATAATTCTATTTAAAAAGAGAAACAAACAGAAGCAAACTCCTTTAGAAACAGCTTAGCTCCTGCCTATTCTGAGCATTCGGATCCAGCTTCTCCAGGATAGAATTTACAATGCTGTATCAGATCAGTGGTCCACTTACTCTAGCCTCTGCCTTCAGCAGTGGCCAATCCCTGACACATTAACTCCTCACAATGGACATCCCCACATAACCAATGTTGTACCTGGAAGACAATTTCTGAATCCTGCAGTGATCAGCTGTAGTCTTGAAGCACTGTCATTCTTATCTTACCAAACTACACATTTCATTAGTGGTCAGTATGCTGTCCTGTGATGTTTAAAGTCCAGACAGAGCATTGGACTCAGGCCACCTGTGGCAGCAAATTCCACAGGTTGATACGTACTGGGTGAGGAAGTATTGCCTTTTCTTGGTTCTGTTGGCATCCATTCTGTTGAATGACCATTAGGGCTTGTACTATGGAACAGGGTAAAGGGGAAGGGTGGATCAACAACATGTGGCTTGGTCACAATTCCAGTGTTTGTGTGTGTGCGCGCGTATGTCCCACTCTCTCTCATTCTCTCTCTCGCTTGCTTTTGTTTTCAGGTGAATATGCAACCAAAATCTTGTCTGAAAAGCAGCCCATGTTCCCTCTGCCTTGTCAAGCTCTTCAAGGGAAACATTATCACCTTAATTGCTTAATTCCAATTTGCATAATATGGCACTCTGACAGCTGCAAAACAGGGATGCAAAAGGAAGATTAACAAGCGATGTATGGGCACTGCCAGCTTTTCGCAGTTGGGAAAGCAAAGCGGTGGAGCAATCCTCGGATCAGCAACTCTGCTGTCTTACCCACTCTGCATTCCTCCTCTCTCATTTCTCACCTCTCGGCTGGTTAGTAAGTTTTTTCATTTCTATGGGATTCTACCTGTAATGTCTGTTGTCATGGCGTTCTGACTGCCCTCTTTAGTTGTGTTTCTAATTATAAAAAGAACAGGAGTACTTGTGGCACCTTAGAGACTAACACATTTATTAGAGCATAAGCTTTCGTGGGCTACAACCCACTTCATCAGACGCATAGAATGGAACATATAATAAGATATATACACATACAGCAAAAAGGAAAAGAGCTGTAGCTCACGAAAGCTTATGCTCAGATAAATTGGTTAGTCTCTAAGGTGCCACAAGTACTCCTTTTCTTTTTGCAAATACAGACTAACACGGCTGCTACTCTGAAATACACATACAGATAAGTTGGAAGTTACCATACAAACTGAGAGAGGCTAATTAGTTAAGATGAGCTATTATCAGCAGGAGAAAAAAAATTTTGTAGTGATAATCAAGATGGCCCATTTAGACAGTTGACAAGAAGGTGTGAGGATACTTAACATGGGGAAAGAGATTCAATATGTGTAATAACCCAGCCACTCCCAGTCTCTATTCAAACCCAAGTTAAAGGTATCTAGTTTGCATAAAGAAAAGGAGTACTTGTGGCACCTTAGAGACTAACCAATTTATTTGAGCATGAGCTTTCGTGAGCTACAGCTCACTTCATCGGCTGCAACTAATTTGCATATTAATTTTAATTAATTAACTATTAACTAATATTAATATTAATATTAATATTAATTAATATTAACTAATTTGCATATTAATTCAAGCTCAGAAGTTTCTCCTTGGAGTCTATTTTTGAAGCTTTACTGTTGCAAAATTGCCTCCCTTAAATCTTTTACTGAGTGGCCAGAAAGGTTGAAGTGTTCTCCTATTGTTTTTTGAATGTTATGATTCCTGATGTCAGATTTGGGTCCATTTATTCTTTTGCGTAGAGACTGTCCGGTTTGGCCAATGTACATGGCAGAGGGGCATTGCTGGCACATGATGGCGTATATCACGTTGGTAGATGTGCAGGTGAATGAGCCCCTGATGGCGTGGCTAATGTGATTAGGTCCTATGATGGGGTCACTTGAATAAATATGTGGACAGAGTTGGCATCGAGCTTTGTTGCAAGGATAGGTTCCTGGGTTAGTGTTTTTGTTGTGTGGTGTGTGGTTGCTGGTGAAACCTTTATAATTATAGTATTTCTTAGTACAGAAAATTACCAGTTGGGCTACATTGTCCAGATTCTTTAAGTGGAATCTGGATGAGACTGTGTTTGGACAGTGAAACATTAAACAAACTTCAAACTCTGCCTTTTCGTATAAAACATAAAATACCACCTGGGCACAGTATACTGCTCTATCCAGTGCACAGAAATTTAGCCTTTACCAAATGCCAGAACACAATTATACGGCATTGTAAAAGCTAAGGATGGACAAAGTGGATAAAACAAGTGACCTGAATCTTCCCCCGCTAGATTCCTAAACCATCAACCTTTCCTGATCTTTGGAAATGTTTGGTTAAGTTTTAATTATACCCTTGTGCCACCCAGAACCAGTGAGGCATTTCCATCTGTGAGCACTTGCATTCTGATTGGAAGCAGGCAGAGGTAATCTCATGAGAGAGCAACCTGTTTTCACAAAAATTCTAGGCCTACGAGGTTCATATGAGTCTTGGAGAAATACGCACATTTCTGGGGTCTAACCTGAACCAAACCCAAACTTCATCTGATGTCAAGAGGTGCATGAAAATGTTTTTTAGAAAGTTAACACAAGCTTTTCGAAGATCAGAAAGGATGAGTTTGAATTTTGAGCAAAGGTTCGGGTACTTTTTATTTTATCTATAATGGCCCTGAATTTAAAACTGGGACAAAAACACTCCCGAACAATGGGGAAGTTCTCATTCAGGTGTTGATCCAAACTCTTTACCTTGTGTCATCATTTTTCTTTCCAAACCAGTTGGCGCAGCTTTAAGTTGAATATAATTGAAGACAGAGTCCAAAAATAGTACTGATCTTAGAGAAAGGAAATGGGGAAGTGATACAGAGACCTGCATAAAAGACAGAATTTTGATCTTGGCTCATGGTGCGCGTTTATGTAGAACGGTGTATTTCAAGCTAGAAAGTTCACACAAAAACCTTGGGGCTGGTCTACACGTGATTTTTGTACCATTATAACTATATTGGCTTAGAAAGCAATATACATGAAGTGATATAACCCCCCCAAGCATGGGTGCAGTTATACCAGTATAAAGGTGCTTATAGCTTACCCCGTGTATTTATATAGTTGTAGCTGTAAAAAAAATCCTGTGTTTAAACAAGCCATTGGATACAAACTCTGATCCCTGAAACGCTGATCTGAATTCGCAGTTTGGGATATCTGTAGGTGAATCAGATACTGACTGGGACTGTAACAAAGCAGAATAAATCCAAAGAAGGGACGTGTTCCTGGAGGCAAGATTTTACATCTTCTTGATATAGTTTGTTGAAGAGCTATGATACAGCCAGAGGCTATTCCTGGTCTAGTACACCTGGGGAAAAATGAGCCATGTATCCTGACTGATAAACAGGGTTCAAAGTTAGGGATGCATCTATGATAGGATTCAGCGAGGCCAATATCACTGGACTGGAAAAACACCGTGATGTAAGTACTCGGAAGAGTAACACACAGGGTAACTCTGTTGGATGAGGGTGAGAACACAAAGCATCTTAAGGAGTTTTGGTTGGAGTTTGAGGGAATTCACCTCAGCAAAATGGGGAGTGTTTATGGTGGATCCACAAATGGAGTTCATCTTGCCATTGGGTGTGAAACATAAAAGAAGGGGAAGTCAAGATATATAGAGCAGTGGAAGCAGATGGCTTTTAAGAACACATAGAGATCCCTGGAGGAGGAGGATCGGAAGATACATGAATATGAGCAGAAGCAAATCAGAAGGATAATGAAAAAAGCAAAAAAGTACGAATGTCAAATGGCAGAGATTATTCTAAATCACAGCAAAGGGATTATTCTCTTACAGCCACAGGAAGACAGAAGTGCTGGAACGAGGGGTGCTGGAACTAGGGGTGTGGAAGCACCCCCCCAGGCGTGAAGTGGTTTCCATCATATACAGGGTTTAGAGTTTGGTTCAATGGCTCTCAGCCCCCCCCACAATACACAAATTGTTCCAGCACCCCTGGAGGAAGGTAAAATTGGTCCCTAAGAAAGGCTTGTGGAGACCTGGAAATTAGGGAGAAGGAAACGGCAAGTCTGGTGTAAAATTTCAGTGCCAGCTCCTGCCATTACTGAGAAGGAAGGACTCGGACTCTGCCTCTGATTCCATTGCAGGGGGAGCTCCTCAAAGAGTCGGAAAGCCTGCAGGCTGGTAAGGATGGGAAACTCCAAGAGATTGGTTGTTCTGTTTGGATACTTCTCCGAACACTATTCAAACCGGCCACGAGGTGGACATCTCACAAGAACAGCAGCCTTCAGCACTTCCCTTTCTCATTCCACAAATGCAGGGGCAGCATCAAAATGACAGTTCACTGGGAGAAAAGCTACTTGCTTTTCAGAACAACAAAGACAGTGAAGTCTTGGCATTTGGGCTTAGTTTCAGCTTGGGGAAGAGGCACATGGGTCCCTGGAGCTGACAGGAATGGCAGCAACTGAGAAAGGACACAGCACTCTTAAATTAGATTAGACACCGTGTGGGTACAGCCTGTTGCAGTCAACAGAAACCTTTCCTGCCAGTTAAAAAGTACTAGAGTGAGATTTTGCAACCAAAGCAGGAATGAGTCCATGGAGCTACCCTGCAGTGGGGTGAACAGTGAAGAGGGTTTGGCAGTGCTGTGGTCAGCAGGACACATTCTGAGTCTGACCTTCCAGGGAGTCTGCTTTGAACTACCAGGTCTCAAGATAATTCCAACACTGGATTTAGGGGAGACTGGAGAAAACTCATGATGAAGCCAGCCATCTTCCGAGGGTATGGTTGCTTGTTTCATGATATGTTTATATAAGTACATTTCAGCTAAAATCCACTGCAGTATCAGTTTAATACGGAAACATTCTCTCTCTCGGAGAAGCTATATCTCACCCTTGATGGGGTGGGACACAATGATCTAATAGATCTTCTCCATTTCTAATGAACTACTATCATCCCATGAACTTGATAGATTTGACCAGCAACGGGTTCTAACCCAACTCCTATATCTAAATACTTGTACACATTTGGGCAACTTCAGATCCAGACCCAGACTTTATTCTAGTCCTCGCATCTGTATTGAGCTGAACTCAAACCCACAGATCCCAACAATCTGTACACACCCCAAACTTTGGGCAGGTTCCGATCTGAATATTGTATCTCCTGCATAACTCACACATGATCCCATCTATTGTCTTTTTGTCTTTCTCTCTCAGACACAGTATAAATACAGCCTTCTAAATGACCAGCTGACATCAAACAGAGATCTGGGAGAAGGGGCCAGCCCCAAGTTCGAATCCCTTTTGACCCATTCTCTTGCCTTGGTCCCATCTGCAAGGTACCCCCGTCAGACAGTTCTCCAATATCAAACTGTTTCCCTCCTCCACAGATCTCCTGATGTGGAGCCACTGAATCTACTTTACAGCCCTACGATGCAATGTGTACCTGGCTGTAATTCACAGAGGAAAATGCCTTATTTCCAGCAAGAGTCTTCCGGAGTCCTTTACCTGACTGAACATGCTGCATCTCGGCTGCCCCCTCCCTACTTTCATTTTCAATAGGCGTGTAATCAGTTTTCAGTTCTTTAACCTTTTTCTGAGTGCTCTCCTTTTTAACAATTTGCTATTCCACCCTCGAGCACTCGAAGAGAAAGAAACACACACATTTTAATTACGTTTCTTTCCATTTTTTCTCTTTCATTTGCATATTTATTTTTTTCTCGGTGAAAATAAATAAAATAGGGAGAAGGATGTGGAATGAAACTGAAAAGGTGACAGGGATGCAAATTCTAGGCCCCGGAGCCTGGGAAGGGAGTGTGGTGAAACGAGGAATTTTAGGAGCTGATCTATAGCTAAGTTCAGGTGCTGGGTGTTCATGGCAGTCTAAAATGCTGACCCTTTTTGAAATATACAGATCCAGAGCACAGACATGGGGCTCGCCATCAGCTCCTAGGATACTGATTCACAGCACTGAGTAGCCCAGGTTCCATCAAGGTCATCAGCTGATTCATAGCTTGTACCCGGGGTGGTGTGCCTTTTCCAGTCATTAGCTGGGATTGGACCCCAGGTTAATGGGTAGTAAAATGGTGCCCAGCATTTTGGGATGCTGCTCTATAGTTTGGACCAAAGCCTGGGATGAGTGACATTTCCAAACACCAGTCTGTATCACAGCATCAGGGAGCCATCTTGGTGATGCCAAGGGAATGAGACTGCTTTTTTAGGATGCCAAGTCAGAGCTTAGAAAGGACAACAGGGAACTGCTTCGGGACACTGCCCTGGTCCTGGCGATTTACTGCTGTTCCATTTCTCAGACAGGCTTTATAACACCCCACTCTTTGGGATGGCACCTCCTCTTCCCTCCTGTAAAGCATATGCCCAGGGCACACACTGCCACATCCTTCTCTGTGTTGATGACCAAGGCACAGAACTCATTTCGCTTCTCTGCAATCTCTGTATATGTACTGATTACCTGCTTTACTGACATTTCCTTGGGCTTCCTATTCCTGGTACTTCAAGAATTTATTATTATTGCCTGTTATCTTTGGCTATTTCTTCTTAACCGCCTCCGTACATCTCACCCACTGCAGTTCACATTCCACTGTATTAGCATCATGTGGACTGTATATCCAATCTCTAAAGGATGCTTCTTCAGCCTGAACAAACCTTGCCATTTAACAGTACTGGTGTCTCTCACTCTCCTGGGGAATGGTGCTACCTCCTGTGACTCAAGTAGGGGATTTGTAGAGCACTCTCCCTGCTGATTCTATGGATTTTAATTTCTAGCTTCTCCCTTCAGGTTGTTTCTGACTAACTTCCTCCTTAAAAAAAAATCTCCGTTTTGATGTTCCATGTCACAGAACTACTGTTTTGGACTAGACAATTTCAGATATCGTTTTATTATGGTCACTATTACGTAGACTTCCTGTCTTGCCACTGCCAGGGTCTATGTGTTACTCCACACCAAAGACAGCCTCCCATCTTTTGGGAAACTGCAGAATGAGCTCAAGAAATTAATGGTGCTGAGGGATGGTTTTGCCATTGCATTATCAACCATGGGTCTAGTCAGACAAAACATGGATCTAGGATTGGCATACATTTGGAAATTTCAGATCTAGATTTGAACTTTGCAATTTGGGCACCATCTCTTGTGCTGGCGGGTATCACTGTGTGACTTGACTGCTCCCTCAGCACCTGCTGGCTTTCCTCCGGTTCCTAGTTAAAATAATCCCCACAAACCAGTTTAGTTGTCACACTGAGGTCCTCTTCCAATGACAGTGGAGCCCACATCTTCTGTATAGTCTCCTTCTTCTGCAAAGGTTCCTCACTGCCTCATAAAACTAAAGATCTCTTCACTATTGTACATATTATTTCATCCATATGTTCACCCAAGCTTCTTCATGCCTTTCCCTAGCTGGACCTGCATGCTGCACTGAGAACAATTTGCAGAAAACCACTCTGAAGGCCTCTTTCTAAAAGCCTAAATTTAGCATCCCTCTGGTATTCCTACCACAAGCCTGGCTCTCTCAAAAAGCCTCTTTACTGTACATTCCCTATAAGAGCCAACACCCTTGTACCTGGAAGTTTTGTTACCCGATGGGCCCCATGATTATACATACGCACAGCTATTTCTGCTTCTCATTGTTGAATCCCCTGCGATCAGAGCCTGCCTTTCCCAGCTCCTTTTCCTGGTGTGACTTCTTTAAGGCATAAGAAATTTTAACTATTTTTTACCCCTTGTGGTAGGAGTGTCCTTTGTAAGGGAAAAGGAGCTGCTGAGGAGATGGGGAGCTCACATAAATGTGCAGTTATGTGGGTTCCAGGTGGCAGGGGCTTTCCCCAGTACTCATAAATATGGTTTTTCTCCTTGCCCAAAGCACCTCGGGTCCTGAGGTGTCCACATACCAGAATCAAGTCACAATTTGGCCCTCAGCAACTAACTCCTACTCAAACCAAACTGCTTCTTAAGTTGGACTTTCTGGTCCAAAGTTCCACCCCATATCTACACTGGAAGGAACCAAATCTCCATGATCCGGAACCAAACTCTGCAGTTCGGACCCATTTTCAAAGTGGTAACATTTCAAAATGTGAGGTTAGACAGGCATCTCTGCTCTGCTTGTGTTTGAAGGCCTGTGATAAATCAAAATACCCATTCCTCTCAAGGCATCTGGGTATCTTTCTGCACATCTAGTAGTATATTATGTGTAAGGATCCTACTGCAACCCATACCATTATATTTATATAGGCTACGTCTACACTGCAGGCTCACCACCTGCGGCAGTGTGTAGGGTATGTACAGCTATACACCACAGGGAAAAGTAGGCTGTGTCCACACTGTGGTGTGCAGCTACACATGTCTATGAAAGGCTCTGGAGGAGGGAGGCATCAGGGAAAGGTTCCAGCAGCAGAAAGGCAGCTGCGGGGGCCACACTGCTCAAAACAGCAGTGTAGATGGAACACGCTGCTTGGCAAGTAGAGAGCTGTGTAGGGTACATGTCTAGGTACATACGTATAGGGTTCAGCTGTGTCTTTACTCACCTAAGTGGTGCCCCACCATAGAATTATAGAATCATAGAATATCAGGGTTGGAAGGGACCTCAGGAGGTCATCTAGTCCAACCCCCTGCTCAAAGCAGGACCAATCCCCAACTAAATCATCCCAGACAGGGCTTTGTCAAGCCTGACCTTAAAAACTTCAAAGGAAGGAGATTCCACCACCTCCCTAGGCAACGCATTCCAGTGTTTCACCACCCTCCTAGTGAAAAAGTTTTTCTTAATATCCAACCTAAACCTCCCACACTGCAACTTGAGACCATTACTCCTTGTTCTGTCATCAGCTCCCACTGAGAACAGTCTAGAGCCATCCTCTTTGGAAGCCCCTTTCAGGTAGTTGAAAGCAGCTATCAAATCCCCCCTCATTCTTCTCTTCTGCAGACTAAACAAACACATTTCCCTCAGCCTCTCCTCATAAGTCATGTGTTCCAGTTCCCTAATCATTTTTGTTGCCCTCCGCTGGACTCTTTCCAGTTTATCCACATCCTTCTTGTAGTGTGGGGCCCAAAACTGGACACAGTACTCTAGATGAGGCCTCACCAATGTCGAATAGAGGGGAACGATCACGTCCCTCGATCTGCTGGCAATGCCCTTACGTATACAGCCATTGGCCTTCTTGGCAACAAGGGCACACTGTTGACTCATATCCAGCTTCTCGTCCACTGTCACCCCTAGGTCCTTTTCTGCAGAACTACTGCCTAGCCATTCGGTCCCATCTTCGCTGCTATTCGTACCCATGCTAGAGAGGCACGTAGTATGTACTCCACATGCTGCCAAAAGGCGCGTGCAGCATAGACATACCTATAGTGACTTTCAACTCATCATGTCACAATCCTGCCCTGTTTCTTCTCTACCACAATGAAATTAGGAGCAGCATCCACCCTTGGGTTGAATCTCCAGGCCTCTAAGGTTCACCCATCCACACTTCCCAAAAGAGCTAAGCCAGAGCCATGATGATTGGCTCAATTTCCTGCCTTTCTCAGAATCCAAAGGGGTTCAAAGCAGGTGTGAAGAAGGTTTAGATCCCCCGTATGGAGATGGGTCCAGGCCTCAGAGATCAGAGCTGGATGCAGAGCTGGCCTCTGTTCAACCTTTTCTCTGTTTCTTAGTCAGAACTCCACAAATACTATATCCCGGAAGGCCTCCCAGAAAAATGTGGATGAAACTGGCCTGCATTACCCAGCCGCCTGGACTCTCAGCCTGTGGGGGGACATGCACGTGATGCATATTTCACACGTTGCCTCGCTTTCAGATGTGCTGCCTTTTATTTAAAATTCTCAGGGTCCTACTCCAAAGAGAGGCTCCTCTGTGACAAAGCTGTTAAATAAAAACCCTTTGCAGCTGTCGTGGCTGCTCGCTGCCTCAGCGCCTCCAAACGCCACTTGGCTCTCATGCGCTGATGCATTTACTGTACTGGTAATTAATGCCGTTAGCTTTGTAATTAAAAAAAACAACTTTTTGCCTTTATACTTGGGGTGATAACGCTGCAAGTAAAAATTAATTAAAATGAGATGAATTGCCTTCAGTTAAATGAAACGGAAAGCAAGGGAAAGGAGGAGGGGGTAAACTGGAGGGGGGGGGGCAGATTGAAGTGCAGCAGCCTTGCTAATGAAGCAAAATGATGCTGTTGGCTTTTTAAAGATTCTCCCCCTCCTTTTTTGTGCCTTCTGTTGAGTTCTGCGTTAATGGAGCCTAAAGTGATCAGCTGGCGGGGAAACACTGTCAGTCACGGTTACCCATCCTTTTGGCTATGGGTGACCGGGAGGTCCACAATCACACCCGCCCATGTTTGTCCAAGCCCCTCCCCCACATCGCCTTCCCCCTACCTGGCTGGGTGGAGCAATGGGCTATGAAATTATGTTTTCTGTTATTATTAATTAGATCTGATGTCAGGGTTTTTTCTTGTCCTACTTCAAGCAGAGAAAAGGTCTGGTTCCTTAGATGAGAGCAAAGACCTTACAAACTTGGTGCACTGCTTGGAGCAGGGCAGGCGGTAGCAAATGCACAGCTCCTTGATGAGCATGCCAGACTCCCTGGCCCTAGCAAGCCTTCCACGGTGCATTCTTCTTCTCACAGCATAACCCCTTGGACCACATCCGGACTTACCCTGTGGTCATACGGGTGACGTCCTGTCTCAGCATACAGGATGCCTGAGAGTTAGGAGTAACTCTCAGTAAGGAAGGATGGGGTAGTAAGAGCATGAATAAGGGATGAGACTGGAGAGAGTAAATAGCAAAAGAACAGGTTGGCAGCTCTACAGAATGCAAAGGAAAAGAGTCTGAAAAGCCAATATGCAGCAGCAGGAGCTGGATCAGTGTATGAAACCCCCTTTGGATTAACACTGGGCTGGAGCCATAAAGTTCAGATCCAGATCATCCAATCTTCTCTAGAGTCTGGGGGCTCTGGATCTAGATTTTGCTTGAGACCAGTAAAGGTCTTCAAGCCGCTGATATCTTCTGTATTCCATACAGCAGGAAGGCTGTGGAATACTACTCGGGGTTAGTTTAGGCCTTGTGGCTCTCTCTCCACCCCTTCTTTCAACTCTCGCCACTCTCTGTGCTATGAGTAAAACAGTCTGTGTGCCAAGAGGAAGTAGGCGCTGGAGACGTGAACATATGATTAAGAGTCAGAACGTCTAGGGTTCAAATCTCAACTCTGCCACTGACTCACTCTATGAACTGGGGCAAGTCACTTCACCTATCTAGGCTTCAGTCTCCCCATCTGTAAATAGGGATAATACCTACCTGATAGAGGTTTTGTGAGGATTGATTGGTGTTCGCATAGCACTTTGAACTTTTAAAGGGCTATCTACATGCTCAATTATTTATGATTATTATTACAACAATTCTGGACAATGAAGGAACTTTGGCAATGTAACCGACAGAGGGGGAGGGTCGGTCTGACCTTTCCTGATCTCAGGTTGCTGTCCGAGGACTTGAGATAAAGAATTGAGAATATTGGTCTAATTTAGGGTTTTCTGCAGGATCTATTGCTATGGTACTTAAGCACTTCCCTTTAGCACTGTGGATCAGGAGGAAGTACTCTTGCTGTGAATAAGCACAAGGCAGATGGAACTGTCTTGCGAGCCCATGACATGACCAAGATTTGGAAGAGTTTTAGTAATCCTGTGGCAGGAATGTGAAAGTTCCATGACCTGTAAGAATCTCAGTAACTTTCTCCCCTCCACACCACCACACACCAAGGAATTGGGACTGCCCCCCTGGCATCGAGCTTTTAGCAGATCCAAGGAAGTCACTGAGTCCTTACACTTCTACATTCCATCCTGCCTGTGGAAGCCACTGGGAGCCGTGATCAGCCGAACCTGCGGACACAGCAGGTAAACAAACCGGCCCGGCCCGCCAGGGGCTTTCCCTGCACCAGCGGCGGAACAAGTTTGGGAACCACTGTACTAATGGATTCCTTTAATCTTTTAATCTTATGTTGCCACCTGCAAAATGCACCGTATAGGTAGTTTGGGTCTTACTGTAGCCAATGGATTGGGGGGATGCTGCGCCTTGCAGGATCAGACCTGATGTTACATCAGAAGAGCAGTTCATGTCAGGCACTTTTCCATCCACAGGGTACTGATGTGCCTCAGTCAATCCCTTGTAAACTGGCAGCCACCTCTGCCGCATAGGAAATAGTCACATAAGAGACACATGGTGACTATATTCATTTTGTTCCCACCTGGGTTTTTGACAAACGTCCTGGAGCTGCTGAAGGTGGATGGGTGCCTTCCCCGAGGGAAGGACTGGGAACACAACTAGCTCCTTTCTTCCCACAGTACCCTCCCTGCACTCACACACCCACTGACTCACCCCTGCAGACAAATATGTGGGGATTGGTCAGCGCATTAGCAAAGGGAGAGCGATGAGGATGAACTGAAAATGTCTCTCAGTTTAAGTCATACTGCACTGACACCTCATGGACCCTAACTCTGTCGTGTTCCTCAGCTGCCTCCTTCATTGCAACACATTCACCATTCCCCACAGGATGTGAACTTAGAGGAGGAGGAAAGAGAATGGTGTTTGAAAGGGGCGAGCTGGCATCGAGGTCTGGGAAGGAAGGGAATAGCTCAGCCAATTCAGGTGCCTTTTCTATAACAACTCTGTGAACCCCAAGTGTGACACCTCCCTATTATTGTAATCAACACCATGGCCTGGTGAATCATCCCTCACAGAGCAGTTTGTCCAAGAGGGAAGGAGGAGGACAAGGGACTTAACTGTGAAACAATGCTACTGCTGCTGAGAAACAATGAGATCCTCTCACCTCCATGAACTGATTCCTTCCCTCTTGCTTTAAACTCCCTTATTCACCCCTTGATGCAGCACTGCGCAGGGTTATGCTGCAGAGAAGGCAGATGGCCAATCCCTCCTCCCTACAAGACTCTCAGCTTGGGTTCCCATGCAAGAGACTCACAGGGTATGTCTACACTGCAGCTCAAAACAAGCCTCCCAGCCCAGGCAGATAGATTTGTGCTAGTGGGGCTCGAGCTACTGTGCTAATAGCTGTGTGAACATTAGTACCAGCAGAGACTCGGACTAGCCATCCGAGCTCAAACCCAGGGGTTAGGGTGGGCTTGAGCTTGGGTGGCTAGTCTGAGGGTCCGCCAGAGCCGCAACATCCACACAGCTATTTTTTAGCACACTAGCATGAGCCCCACTAACACAAGCCTGTTCACTTGGGCTGGAAGGCTCACTCCCAGCTGCAGTGTAGACATACCCATAGGGCCTAATGCCAGAAGTCTTTACAAAGTTCTTAGGGAAGGCAGCATGGTCCAAAGGATAAGGCTTTGGACAAGGCATCAGGAGTTGTGGGGTCTATTTGCAGCTCTGCTGCTGATGTGTTGTGTTACCTTGGGGATAAGTCCAGAGAGGTGGAGGAAACAACACCTTGTGCCACATGCATCCTTGGTAGGTTTCAAAGTAGCAGCCATGTTAGTCTGTATCCGTAAAAAGAAAAGGAGGACTTGTGGCACCTTAGAGACTAACAGATTTATTAGAGCATAAGCTTATTAGAGCATAAGCTTATGCTCCATTAAATCTGTTAGTCTCTAAGGTGCCACAAGTCCTCCTTTTCTTTTTATGCAGCCTTGGTGTAACTCCAATGAATATCAACAAAGTTGAACCAGGAATAAATGTGGCTCTTCATCAGAAGGTACTGTCCCAGCATGACCTTTCCATCTCCTCTTGGCTATTCAGGCTGTTGACACTGGCTTATTTCATATCAGACGTAAGTCTGCCTGACATTTTTGACAACACAGCCAAGTAAGTAGAGGAGGTGCAAGAAAGAAAGAAAATAAGTCAGAGCTGAGAACATTGTTCCTGACCTTTTAAATATTAATCTGTAGCCAGGCTTTGTTTGAACACATACCTGGGGCTCGATCTCACAGGCTTTTACACATGTGTAGCATCACTGGCTTTAGGGGAGTTACTCCTGATCTATGTTGGTAAAAGTGAGAACAAATTCAGGCCCCTTGCAAGTATGCACAGCCCAAGCTGCAGCAGCCCTTGCACAGCATGCAACCTCTAAGAGGAGTCTGACACAGAGGCACAGCAGAGGATTAATAGCCACCACTGTGTCTAGATGGGGAAAGGTTTCAGAGTAGCAGCCGTGCTAGTCCGTATCCACAAAAAGAAAAGGTGTACTTGTGGCACCTTAAAGACTAACTGTATTTTCCCCTGCATGCATCCGATGAAGTGAGCTGTAGCGCACAAAAGCTTATGCTCAAATAAATTTGTTAGTCTCTAAGGTGCCACAAGTACTCCTTTTTTTTAGATGGGGAAAGAGAAAGAAGGAGTGAGTGAGTAGGTATTAGGATATGAGTCAAAGTTAAAAGGTAGCTAGCTTCACCAAAATAAGTCCCCGAAGCAACCCCGTGTAGTACTGTAGCTATTCTCCCTCAGCGATTCTCCAGTTCAAATGGGCTCAGTCAAAAGATGTTGGAGATGATTTTCATCTTAGACACGAGTGTAAATCAGGAGTCACTTCATTACTATCAGTGGAATTCCACTGGTGAAAATGAAAGGACAATCAGGCCTGGTGTTTCCATCCTGTCAGAACCATAATATTCATCTGGATCTGAAAATCAGCTGGTTCTTTCTGCCTCTTCTGTCATCCCCAGTAAGAAAGAGACTGCAGTTGGACGATAGCTGGCAGGTTTATCGCTGATGCCTGAATCATATTGGACACCACCACATTCTCCCTTAACTATGTCAGCTTCTGCTCCAGCAGTACAAGGGAGTTATAAAGCCAACTGAACCAGCCACCACGGTACTTCCCCAGTGTGCACCTGGCCCTATGGGGCCTTCTCTTGCAGCCCCCAGCCTTGAGGGAATGTGTTGGAGGCAGGGTCAGTGAAAGGGACTGCCGTGCTCCAGGGTTTCCCTGCTGGCTCAGCAGCCCCTGCCAGCCAGTCCTGAGATTGCTCCCAGGTTTCCTGAGGGCATAGGGTCCCCCAGGCCAACCCCAGCATCAGAGACCTTTGCCCCCATCCCCTTTAGCTGCACCAAGTGGAGCTTGGCTATAGCTGAGGAGTGAGCACATTAAGCAGGGAAAAGAGGTTTGTAAGTGAACTGAAAGGGCTTCTAAGAAAAGTAAATAAACAGGGATCATTCACAGCACATAGAAATATTTTAAAAAAAAGAGAGATTTCACAACAATATCGTTTAAAGTCATCTTCTCCTTCGGTACCAGGCCAGGAGTTGGGGTTGGCAGGGGTGTGTATTTCCACTCATTCAGTGGGTGACATTACCAGGAACTAAGAGGCTGTCTGCCGTACAGAAATGATCACTGTTAAGCCACAAGTGTAGCCAAGGATAGCCAATGTTCAGCACTGTTCAGGAACCTGCTTCAAGGCTTTGCCCCTGGTTACTGAACAGGTGTTGAATGCAGTTTGTAGAACTCCCAACTTCCAGTCCTGGTTCCACCACAGGCTATCTGTGTACCTTTGGACAAGTCCCCTCCGCCCCACTGAAATGCAGCCACCCCTGGGGCTGAACATGGCAGCTGTATCAATACCACCCCACCACGCTATGCAACAGTTGAGGCAATGAGTGAAGAAGAATGCTTTATCTAATTAAAACTATGGTGGGACTAAGGGAGACAGAACGGAATTATTGGTGTTGGGATCTGCCAGAACACTGGGGTAAAAATGCCAGGCTCTGTAACATCTACACACAGTCAGGACATTTATATCTCCTCATAGAGGCAACACGTCCTGCAGCACAGCAGCTGCTAATCCCATGCTGAGGTACTGGTTGCCTACTGATTGGGAGGAAAAGCACCCCATAGTACTGCTAACAGCACCTTGACTTTCCATTGTAGGTCTCCCATCCAGCCCAGCCCTGTTTAGCTCATATGATCACAGCCCCAGGATCACAGTCTCCCCATAACTGGGGGCCACTTTCCTGATCCAAAGCAAGCAGCAATATGCTTAAAATGAAGCTTTCAGACACAGTAAAAGTATTCAGTGTTTTCCTATGACAAAATACTAAGCCGCAACTGGCTCCCCCAACCCCCATTCATCCTCTGCCATCCTCAGCCACCAAACTGATGGAGAGGAAACTACAAAAAGAAAGAGGAGTGAAGTAAAACAAACTGCCATGGAAAGATGTCCAGAAAGCCAGCCCAGAGGACAGAGGAGAATCGAGGTCTCCACAGATGAGTGCTTTTAATTAGGAAGAGGGCTGAGCAGCAAGGAGCTTATGCTAATGAGCAGCCTCTTTTAATCAGCTTATTTTAAAAAAAAGTCCCAGCATTTTTTAAGTCAAAATAGTTCTGAAAAATGGTAATTAACAGAAAGGCGTTAACAGGGAGGAGGTGGGCCTGTGAGCTGAAATTAATGAGGCTCCTGTCTGTGGGCAAGATGACTGCACCTCCTGCAGGATGGTGCAGTAACGGGGACGGGGAGCTCAGTGTGCTCACAATCTGAGAGGGGGTGGGGTGAGCAAGCTCTCTCACATCCCAGAGCTTTGAATCTCTCTTTCCCTCCCCCAAATACAATTAATCCCCTCTCCCCCTTTCGCTTTCCCCCATGTCTCATCAATCTTTCTCTTTTCTCCTTTCACTATATTCTCTCTTATATTCTCTATATTCATGGCTTCATCTCTCCCCCTAACCTGGCTTTGAACTCAGGCTCTTCACCGCTCCCCATCCCCTCCCAAAGCTTCTCTCCAGGCCCTTGGCTTCACCCCCTCAGTGGGCTACCCCTGCAGAAACTTGCACATTGGCCTCCTCCTGATCACACTGCAAATGCTGCCGTGTTGTGTTGACTGGCTGGATTGGGTATTCACTGCCAGTTGCTGCCCTTCCAAGTCCTGAAGGGAAACAGAACCTCAAAAACCTACCATTGTGTCTGAAACCTCTGACTCACAACAGTCAAGCTCATTTGAAACTTGTCCCAATCGAGTTAATCCCTTTACTCTGGGAGTTCTTGCTACCACTGATGGAGACTTGAGCAGTTCTGTATGTGATTAGGCAGGCAGATTCCCGGCTCGCTATGACTCTTCCCTTCTAGTGCCCTTTCCCCTCATCTGAAGAGCGGTGCTGGACCTAGAACACCCAGGACTTTCACACCCTACCTGTCTTTATCACCATCCCACTCCATGCCTAGGTATAACCCTGCCGCTTTTCCAAACTGCACTGGAGGCAGATTTTTCAGTACTGTTATGTGCTGACATGACTGAGGCAACTGAAGGCCAGTTTGCAGAATCCTGGTTTGTCTGAGGAAAGCATGCCAAGCGTACAATGCCATCTGCTCCTGTAGGGCTGCCATCCTCATATTTCTCTGTACCATGTGTGATAAAGAACCCTATCAAACATCACTCTCTGAGCTTCACAACCACCCAGGGCAGAAAACAGGAGGGGAGACGACACATCCAAAGTGCTGCACATGGCAGGGCAGAGGCAGAGAGATATATAGAGAGTATATATGAACAGATGGATAGATCAATAGATTGAGAGACTGATACTCTAGGCGTCTAGAGGGCAGAGCCCCAGATTCTGAACAGCTGCCTGAAATACTGTGGCTTCCCAGTGCCATCAGGGGCAATTTATTGGGGTGCAGAAATGCCTTGGTCACAGCCTTTCCCCCCCAGCCTTGCTCCTTGTACTGTGATCTGGAAACGATACAACTGTTCTTTGCCTCCGGGGCAAATTCTCCACCAGCCAATTACAATAGCGTTAAGGCTTCTTTGTGCCACCAGAATAGTGCAATGCAAAACAATCTTAATAAAGCCCCCTGTAGCGGGGTGGCTACCCTGCTCCTAAAATAGAAGGGGTTAAAAGCAGCCCTGGAGAGGCTGGGGATGGCTGACTGGGGAAGCAGCCGCAGCTGGGCCACAACCCAATCAGGCCCCAGCTGACCTGTATAAAAAGCCCGTGAGCCAGAGGCCCAAGGAGTCTCTCTGCAGCCTGGGAGAGAGCAGAGCCTGGCTGCCAGGGTACTGAGGGTGGTGCAGTGCTGGGGAAGGAGCAGGCTGAGTGGGGGTGCTCCAGGCTGGCAACTCCCCAGGCTGTAGGGCCTGTCCAAGGCCCATAGAGGTACTGGGAGGCAGAGGAAAGTAACAGGTCCAAACCCCCTTGCCTATGATGAGTGGCTTTTACACTACAGTCTGCCCCAGGGAGCAGGGGCTTGATGATGACTGGCTGTAGCCCAGACTGAGGCAAGGTGGGGATAGTGGGTTGGGGGTTCCCCACAGGTAGAGTGTGGGGGTATTGCTAGGGGACAGCACCGCAGATAAAAGGGCACCGGGGTCTGGGAGGGACACAGGGACAGCGGATCACTGGCCTGCAGAGGGTGCTCCAGGCTGGAAAAGAGCTAATTCCCAATGACCAGCAGGAGGCGCTGCAGGGGTGAGTCTGCTCCATTACACCCCCATAACTGGGCACAGAGAGCCAGCCATTTTCTAGAGGCCAAAAGCCACCTGATGGAGTGGTCAGCGTCAGCACATTTCAATATGGCTGAAGTTCCACCCTCCCTCATTCCTTTCCCAGACCCAAACTTTCAGTTGCAGGGTCTAAATGCAACCAATCCACCCTGGTTGCAATTCACTGGTTCCTGGATCTCTGGAAAGAAAGACACAGAGGATACAAACTTCATGATGATCAAGTATCAGCCCAGTTCTGTAGCTCTTGTTTCAGGGGCTTGTCCCATCCGCAAATGAACAAGGTAATGTGTGAACTGTCCCTAGAAGGGCACTGTCCTTTTTGAGCAGTAACCTGGATACCGAGTATGGCACAGACATAATAATATGATTCCAGAGTCACAGAGATCTGGCTTGTTATATCTGTAGACCTCCATCTTCCTTTGCAATCCTCTGCTTTGTCTCATGGCCTTTCTGTATGAGAGCAGACTTTTTTGCTGGTGGTGGTAAAAGGGGTATTGTCAAACCTGTTTTTTAATGTCATATCTGTACATTTTGGTCCCTGGGGCTAGCTAACTACTCCAAATAAAGAGACACCTTGAGTTGCGATTTTTATCAGATCTCACACACCTTAGCAGTGTTGAGTTGTGATCACTATCTGGGGTAGGAGAGTTCTAAAGAAAACCCTGCCACAAGTGGCACTGGTGATTCAATAGGTGACACCCTTTTATTTAAGTCCGTGCAGAACCAGTTCCCCACTACAGGGCTAAAGGCATGTTTGTGCTGCTGGAGATACCAACATAAAACCAGGGATGAGACATCAAGCCAATGCTCTGACTTTGTGAGCTCTAAAATTCCCTTTACAGATGTGTTAACCCTTGTGTGCTGACCAAAATCCTGTTTGATATAATCTAATAGTACAATGCACCCATCACAATATCTACCTCCTAATCTGGGTAGCTAATGACATTCTATCTCCCTAAATTCCCACTGCAGTTCCAATCTAAGACACTTTTCTCTTTGACATCATGCTCTAAACTATCATTATTATTATTAGTGGTAGTAGTAAATATGTATAATATGGTAGCACCCAAAAGACCCAGCTGGAATCAGGGCCACTTTCTGCATGTCACTGTACAAACAAGAAAAGAGGATTCCTGCTCTTAAGTGCTTAAAGTCTAAAGAGTGAACTAAACTGTGATACCCCATTGCTGTATGCTGTTAAATAGTTCCACGTTCCACCCCAGAGGCAGTAGTATTTCAGGGGCAGGTATATAGTTTTGTAGAGTGTTTGGAATCCTTCAGCTTAAAAAACACTACATAAATTCAATATATTAATACATAGTAATAAACACTGTTACTAGAATGGGACCCTCTCTTCTTCTGTGATTAGATGCCTCTGTGCTGTAGCCAGGACAGAGTGAAAGGTTTGGCTGTGATAGCCAACGCTGGACAGACATTTTAAATATGACTTTCAAAGAGGAAGCTCCTGGTCCCTGCCAACAAAAGCCTGAATGCTTATCCCAGTGGGACTTGTCTCCCAAGACATGATCTATCGTCATCCTGCATGGCATGGATAGAAAAAGCATGAGCTAGACGGAAGTCATCGTCTCCCCAACACACATGTACGCTCCCACACAGATGGTTTTGCATACACTCAGTGTTCCACTGCCTAAGGAAAGGAGTGTGCGTACGCTCTGAGTGTATGCAGAACCATCTGTGCTGGACCACTCCTTGCCTCCAACCCTGGTACAGTGTGTAAGTGGTGTGTGTGAGAGTGAGAGCAAGAAGTGGTCGCTCACTGGTTCCTCTAGAATCAGGGATCAGCTCTTATAACTGAAGCCAGCAGCAAAAGAGCTCAGCACATCATAGGAAGTGACAGTGCATGCTTCCCCCATTCTGCCTTGTCTGCATACCTCATCTCTGACCAGAAAGGATCCCTCTAGGGGTAAGAAGATAGTTCAGTGTCTGTGGTCAGTTCAGTTTTTGGCCTCTGCTGAGATAGTTAACAAGGGTCCAAATATACTGCCAATTGTAGAGGTGGACTAGGTGACTTGGACAACATCCCCACTAGGAACTGAACTGAAAGCCACTAACGCATTTCATATAGAGTAGGCCACCCCATGGGACTACTCATGAAAATATGAAGATACATGGAAGCTGGCGGAGTGGAACCATGAAAGGATCAGCAGGGAGACAGTCCTTTTGTCAGTTAAGGTTTTATCCCTAAGTATTCAGAGAACATAGACATTTAGAAAAGGCATTGCAAAATATACAACCAACAGAAGAAAAACTCCTCTCCGGGCTATAACACAGCCATGTAACCACCGGGCAAAGATCTCTCTGTCTTCTCAGCAGCCTTGCCTTCTTTCAACTACCAAATAGCCATTTTATAAGGTTTCCTGTATTCCCTGATTGTTCCTTGTCCTGTTACTCCACCCTGCACACACAGGCATGATCTTGGGCCTGGTCTACACTACGAGTTTGTTGGATTTAGCAGCGTTACATCGAATTAACCCTGCGCCTGTCCACACAATGAAGCCATTTTTTTCGACATAAAGGGCTCTTAAAACCGATTTTCTGTACTCCTCCCCAACGAGGGGATTAGTGCTGAAATTGACATCGCCGTTTCGAATTAGGGTTAGCGTGGATGCAATTCGAAGGTATATTGGCCTCTGGGAACTATCCCACAGTGCACCATTGTGACTGCTCTGGACAGCACTCTGAACTCGGACGCACTAGCCAGGTGTACAGGAAAAGCCCCGGAAACTTTTGAATCTCATTTCCTGTTTGCCCAGGCGAGCTCATCAGCACAGGTGACCATGCAGTCCCAGAATCGAAAACGAGCTCCTGCATGGACTGAACGGGAGGTACTGGATCTGATCGGTGTATGGGGAGAGGAATCCGTGCTATCAGAACTACATTCCAAAAGATGAAATGCCAAAACATTTCAAAAAATCTCCAAGGCCACGAGGGACAGAGGCTACAGTAGGGATGCAACACAGTGCCGTGTGAAACTTAAGGATCTCAGACAAGCATACCAGAAAACTAAAGAATCAAACCGACGCTCCGGGACAGAGCCCCAGACAGGCCGCTTCCACGCTGAGCTGCATGCAATTCTAGGGGGGACCGCCACCACTACCCCACCCCGTCCGTGGACTCTGATGACGGGTACTCTCCGCCATGCCTGAGGATTTTGCGGATGGGGACGATGAGGAGGAGGACGATGAGCTTGAGGAGAGCACACAGCATACCATTCTCCCTGACAGCCAGGATCTTTTTCTCACCCTGACTGAAATACCCTCCCAAAGCAACGAAGCCGGAGAAGGGACCTCTGGTGAGTGTACCTTTTAAAATATAATACACGTTATAAAAGCAAGCGTTTTTTAATGATTAAGTAGCCCTGAGGACTTGGGATGCATTCGTGGCCAGTACAGCTACTGGAAAAGTCTGTTAATGTGTCTGGGGATGGAGTGGAAATCCTCCAGGGACATCTCCATGAAGCTCTCCTGGAGGTACTCTAAAAGCCTTTGCAGAAGGTTTCTGGGGAGAGCAGCCTTATTCCGTCCTCCATGGTAAGACACTTTACCATGCCATGCTAGTAGCAAGTAATCTGGTATCATTGCATGACAAAGCCTGGCAGCGTATGGTCCCGGTGTTCACTGGCATTCAAGCAACATCCGTTCTTTATCTCTCTGTGTTATCCTCAGGAGAGTGATATCGTTCATGGAAACCTGGTTGAAATAGGGGAATTTAATTAAGGGGACATTCAGAGGTGGCCGTTCCTACTTGGCTGTTTGCCTGTGCCTGAAAAGAAATCCTCCCCGCAGTTAGCCACGCGGTGGCGGGTGGGGGGCATTGGCGCTGAGCTGTTTGCATTTGGCTAGCAGGGATCTTCCCTGATACTAGCCACATGGTGGGGGGAGGGGTAAAGTGATCATCCCAGAGAATTGGATGGGGGGTGGGGTTAGTTTGGTTTCTGCTGCTGCATGTTAACCGGAAAACCGCAGCACTAAATGGCCAACTCAACATGCTTTGCTTGGTATGGGAGAGGAGGGCTCTGCTGTTATGAAGGTTGCAGAAGCCGAAAGACTATGGCTTACCATGGCCGCCTGCAAGCCGAATTCTGTTGCCCGGCCCTGCGTGTGTGATCTCTCACACCAAAGCCACAGGCACTCAATATAAGATGCAAAATGTGACCCTGTACCAAAATCACATGTGCTATGTAATGTGAATAGTGTTGTTCACCGTGAAAGAGTATAGCCCTTGTTCTGTAAAATGTATCTTTTTAAATACTTCACTCCCTTTTTTTCCCTCCAGCAGCTGCAAATGTTTCAAGCCTCCCTCCTCCATCCCAAAGGCTATCTCAGATAAGGCAGTGAAAAAAACGCACGCGCGATGAAATGTTCTCTGAGCTCATGCAGTCGTCCGGCACTGACAGAGCTCAGCAGAATGCGTGGAGGGACACAGTAGCAGAGTACAGGAAAGTGGCTGATGAACGTGAGGAGGGGTGGCGGCAGGAAGATCAGAGGAGGCATGAGGCAACGCTGGGGCTACTGCGGGATCAAACGGACATGCTCTGGCATCTGGTGGAGGTTCATGAACGGCAGCAGGATCACAGACTGCCACTGCAGCCCCTGCTTAACGGCCCTCCCTCCTCCCCAAGTTCCATAGCCTCCTCACCCAGACGCCCAAGAACGCGGGGCATGTGCGGGGGGGAGGCTCCGGGCACCCAACCACACCACCCCAGTGGACAGCCCAAGCAACAGAAGACTGTCATTCAAGAAGTTTTAAAAAAAGAAAAGGAGTACTTTTGGCACCTTAGAGACTAACCAATTTATTTGAGCATAAGCTTTCGTGAGCTACAGCTCACTTCATCGATGAAGTGAGCTGTAGCTCATGAAAGCTTATGCTCAAATAGATTGGTTAGTCTCTAAGGTGCCAAAAGTACTCCTTTTCTTTTTGCGAATACAGACTTACACGGCTGCTACTCTGAAAGAAGTTTTAAAGTGGCCTTTTCCTACCCTCCTCCCACACCCCACCTGGGCTACCTTGTGAGTTATCTCCCTATTTTTATAATCAATTAATAAAAAAATACATGTTTTTTAAATGATAGTGACTTTATTTCCTTTGCAAGCAAGCTGTGATCGAAGCGGGGAGGGCAGATGGCTCACAGGGAATTTAGAGGCAACCAAGGGGGTGGGTTTTCATCAAGAAGAAACAAACAGAAGTGTCATACAGTAACCTGGCCAGTCATGAAACTGGTTTTCAAAGCTTCTCTGATGCGCAGCACTTCCTGCTGTGCTCGTCTAACAGCCCTGGTGTCTGGCTGCGCGTATTCAGTGGCCAGGCGATTTGCATCAACCTCCCACCTCGCCATAAAAATCTCCCCCTTACTCTCACAGAGATTGTGGAGCACACAGAAAGCAGTAATAACAATGGGAATATTGGTTTCGCTGAGGTCTGACTGAGACAGTAAACTGTGCCAGCGACCCATTAAAAGTCCAAATGCACATTCTACCACCATTCTGCACTTGTTCAGCCTGTAGTTGAACAGTGCCTGACTACTGTCTAGGGTGCCTGTGTACGGCTTCATGAGCCATGGCATTAAGGGGTAGGCTGGGTCCCCAAGGATAACTATAGGCATTTCAACATCCCCAATGGTTATTTTCTGGTCTGGGAAGTAAATCCCTTCCTGCAGCCATTTAAACAGACCAGAGTTCCTGAAGACGTGAACATCATGTACCTTTCCTGGCCATCCCACGCTGATGTTGGTGAAACGTCCCTTGTGATCCACCAGTGCTTGCAGCACCATTGAAAAGTACCCCTTGCGGTTTATGTACTGACTGCCCTGGTGGTCCGGTCCCAAGACAGGGATATGCGTTCCGTCTATAGCCCCACCACAGTTAGGGAATCCCATTGCAGCAAAGCCATCCACTACGACCTGCACATTTCCCAGAGTCACTACCCTTGATAGCAGCAGCTCAGTGATCGCGTTGGCTACTTGCATCACAGCAACCCCCACAGTAGATTTGCCCACTCCAAATTGATTACCGACTGACCGGTAGCTGTCTGGCGTTGCAAGCTTCCACAGAGCTATTGCCACTTGCTTGTGAACTGTGAGGGCTGTTCTCATCTTGGTATTCTTGTGCTTCAGGGCAGGGGAAAGCAAGTCACAAAGTTCCATAAAAGTGCCCTTACGCATGCGAAAGTTTCAGAGCCGCTGGGAATCATCCCAAACCTGTAACACTATGCGATCGCACCACTCTGTGATTGTTTCCGGGCCCCAAAATTGGCATTCCACGGCGTGAGCCTGCCCCAGTAACACCATGATCTCCAAATTGCTGGGGACCACCGTTTTAGAGAAATCTGTGTTCATGTCCTCATCACCGCACTGCCGTTGCCTCCTCACCTGGTTTCTCAGGTGCTGGTTCTGCATAAACTGCACGATAATGTGCGAAGTGTTTACAATGGTCATAACTGCTGCGGTGAGCTGAGTGGGCTCCATGCTTGCTGTGCTATGGCGTCTGCTTGGGCAATCCAGGGAAACGGGCGCGAAACGATTGTCTGCCGTTGCTCTGATGGAGGGAGGGGCGACTGACAACATGGCTTACAGGGTTGGCTTACAGGGAATTAAAATCAACAAAGGGGGGTGGCTTTGCATCAAGGAGAAACAGAATGGCCCCCTCAAGGATAGAACTCAAAACCCTGGGTTTAGCAGGCCATTGATTTCACGGAGGGAGGGAGGAGAAAATGAATACAAAACAAATCTGGTCTATTTCTTGTTTTGATCCACTTCATCTCTTTATACATCTTGCTGGCAGCAGACTGTGCAGTACGACCGCTAGTCATCATCCTCTCCTGGGTGCTTGGCAGAAGACGGTGCAGTATGACTGCTGGCCATCGTCATCTTCTGGCTGCTCATTAAAAGATGGTGTGGCAGGACTGAATCGCCATGAAACGAAACTTAAAAGGGTAATGACCTGGCTGAGTCACTCCCATGTTTGTCCAGGCGCCCTTGACCTCACCGAGGTTGGTTAAAAGAGCACCCTGAAGTTTGTCAACGAGAGCTACCAGTCATACTGCACCGTTTGCTGCAAAAAGGCAACGAGCGGCTGCTGTGTAGCAATACAGTACCACGTCTGCCAACACCGAGGAGACATACGGTGACAGTGAGCTGAGTGGGGTCCATGCTTGCATCTGCTCGGGTAACCCAGGAAAAAAGGCGCAAAACGATTGTCTGCCCTTGCTTTCATGGAGGGAGGGAGGGAAGGGGGACCTGCCAGAACCACCCGCGACAATATTTTTGCCCCATCAGGCATTGCGATTTCTACCCAGAATTCAAATGGGTGGCGGACACTTTGGGAACTGTGGGATAGCTCCCCAAAGTGCAACGCTCTGGAAGTTAATGGTTGCCTCAGTACTGTGGATGCACTCCACTGACTAAATGCACTTAGAGCATTTGTGTGGGGACACACACAATTGACTGTATAAAAACGCTTTCTACAAAACCGAATTCTAGACATTCGACCTAATTTCGTAGCGTAGACATGGCTTTAACAAAGAATTAACTCTGTGCCTGCTGCAAAATAAGCAGGAACTCTTGCCCTTGTCACCGTAGAGAAGAACAAATAGTTTCAGCGATGATCATTGGGGCTATGGATAAAGCATAGTCACTTTGGAGTTACTCACTTGTTCTCTCACTGTGTCTACAAACCTGCCATTGGCTGGTCCAGACACAAGGGGACGCAGTGATTCTCGCTAACTCTTATTCATCTACTTCTCAATTTTAACACGCAGGAAACGCCATTTATTTCTTAACATTTTATAACTCAGAACCCATCTCCTTATTCTGCCTTTGAAGCATCCAGCCCTTTGTGAGAAATGACCAGCTGTAGGCAGCCTGCACGGGCCAATGTTCATTAAATGTCTCACTCAACCCCAAACCTCATGAATTGTTTAATGGACAATGGAGACAAAAGCCTTGTTTCTTCATGTGTCAGCTCTTGTTAAGTGCCTCCCTACCCCTCTTGCTGCTGGCTATAAACAGGGTTAACAATCCCAGTTCTTAGACGCAGTGAGTGTGTGCACACTTCACACAGTGGCAATCACATGCACACAGCCAAGATGCACTTGCTGCACAAATATGTGAACGTGCTCATGCAGAATGCACAGAGGCGAATGCCTCTTCCAGACACACCACCACAGACAGGCAAATGTCCACACCATGCACAAGAAATTGTATACCTGCAAATGAACACACACGTAATGACCAAACTCACACAGACAGATTAATATGGGCAACGCACACGCCCATGTGCATACACACAAACAGACATTCTCTACCATCCGCACCGAGAGATTATGGGGGGGAAAATCACTAGTATTCACTAATTCTGTGTGCCTTGATTTTTGCATGTCCGTCTTGGGACACCTTGTATCTGATTTTCATAGGGAACGAGCACTGGAAAATCGGGCACAAAGTGTGCCCTAGAGTGCCGACAAAACCAGGTGCCCAAAAAATTAATGGACACTTTTTGAAATTTGGCCAGCTGCATGTACACTGAAACCTCCCAGGCAAACAGCCCCAGGGCACACACAAATCCTATGAGGTCTCAGACACAAGTGGGCAAATCAGACTCTTGCACAAACGTAGCGTTCAGTGAACCCTACCAACTCACTGTAAAATCCCTTTGGAGTCTAAGGCCAGATCCTCAGCTGGCGTAAAGCAGCATCGATCCATGACTTACCACAACAGTGACTGACACCATTGGAGGGTCTGGCCCTAGAACAGCTGAACGTTAGGGGTGAATGGAAGTAATGGTGAAGAGGGGTGGCAGCCTGTAGATAAAGCACGTTGATCCCTATGCTAGTGCCCAGCTCTTGGTGAGGCTCTCGTGGCATTCTCATCCTTCCCCAGCAGCAATGGGAGAGTTTCCAACACAAATAACGTTGCAGACTTGAAAATGCCGACCAGCTGGCAAAACGATGTCACCCCCACATGTAGTAAAGAGAGAGACAGCATGATTGGGAGAGAGAGAATGAGGAGATATTAGGAGTAAGTGCACAGGCAAAAAGAACCTGCTGGGGACAACGTTATTAGCCTCACAATGTACAGGGTGGGAGTGGAGATGTCTCTCAATCCATCTTTTGGCCAGGAAAGGGTGGGTGCACTATTCTCACCTCCTTTCTGACTGTTCCCACAAGCATGGCAGTAATATCCATCGAGACTAGATGCCACCCTTTGGAATATGCCCCCTGCAGACTGCACTCCATGGACTGACATCAGTGAGCTCTGCAAAATGTGAAGCCAGGTGACACCTGAAACGTGAGCTGAAAGTTTCCTCAAGATTCACCAGCCTTCAGGTTCTGTTTTATCTTTTTACTTCAAAATTATAAGAAATCCACAGTCCTGGACACACAAACAGGTGAGATTCCATGGCACAGCAGTGTGAATAACTCACAAAAAATCATTGATTTGATTAAAACGACATTTTCCTGATAGTGAATGGATCCTGAAATTCTCAAGTTTAATTATGATTTTAAATTACCGACATATTTTGGCAATACATAATCCTTGTCTTGCACATGGTATATATACTGTGAACATTAGAATAAGCTATAAAACTCACCATTTCTGCTCTAACTAGTGCTGTAACATTTGTACCACTAATGAAACCAATACAATGAAGATTGAATACACCACTGTATTTCCTAACCTGGTTAGATACATAAATCATCCTATTAGGGAACACAAACAAGACCACATGGTTTATGCAAGTAACCAGGAGAGCGAAATGTGAATTGCACAATCTGATATTCCATTTAAATTTCGCATTTGACAAATATTCATGGTAAACATTTCCTTTTCACAAGTATTTGTGTTAGCAAAGCTGGAATGCTGGCGTGTTTGCAGAAAAAGAAGGCAGAAAGGTTGCAAACGCAGTCAAACTGACATTCATTTTCAAATCTGAACAAATATTTGCAGAATTATTTTCTACCACTCACTCAGCTGTACTCAGCGGTTTTAGCTGACTTTTAAACTTCCACCATCAACTTCACAGCTCTTTACAGCTCTGGGCCTGCCCACTACTTTTCTCTCCTATTTCACTCCCCCTCTCCACCCAAGCTCTCCCAGCGCAGTGAATCTGGTTGCTCCCCCTTTGTCCTTCTCCCAAAAACAACTCCTTTCCTTTTCTTACGTCGCCTCTGCAGCCTAGAATCAACCTGTCCATCCTCTGTTGTGCAACCCCGCTCTCCTCCTTCTATCTCTTCTCAGTTCTCACTCCTGCTGGCCAGCCCTCCAGTGCTTACCTCCTCTGTACCACCTCTGCTCTTAAACAGCATATTTCAATGCATTAAAAAAGAAGTCCTGCACAAACACAAATTGTTATAAAGACATTTAACCCTCCCTCAAAAACAGGAGCGAAATAGAAGTGTATATAATGAAATGAACTTGTGATTTGTATTCTATATACATCATCTCCTGTACTATACCGAACCTCAGACCTCTCTCTCCCTCTCTCTCACACAAACACCGCTATTCTCTACTCTTTTCTGTAATTCCTTAGCGCAGCATCTTGCAAAACCTTCATCACATAAGTAATCCCATTAAAGTCACGGGGGCTACTCGCCTAAGCAGGGGTTTGCAAGACCATGTTCTTAAATGCTAAGCTCTCCAGGGAAAGAGACCTGTCTTTTTTATTTGACTGCAAAGCACCACATACACCCATTGGACTAGAGAAACATGGCCTGCTTTGCAAAAGTGCTGAGCCCTGTCAGATCATGTTGACTTCATTAATGGACACTCAGCACCTCTGCAAATCAAGATTTCAATAAATAATAATTGTTACTAATATGCTTTATATCATTTTTTGTTTCCTTCAGACCTTCATACTCAAAACAAAATTGAGGGGCTGTCAACTGATGTGGATCGGAATCAAAGAAACTATTGTTTTCCCAGCTATAATCACAATGCCAGAGAGCAAGGTTTTCCCTTTCCAGCCATAATCACAGGCTAAGCTCCCAGGACACAAGCTTTTTCTGGGACACTGGACATGGCATCCACGCTATGTGTGTGTTTATATTGCTGTTCTTTTTAATTTCTGACAATTCTTTCCAGATGGCCATTAACTGGAAGGAGGGGTGGAGGAGGGAGAACCAAGTGTGTGTGGGTTGCTGCTAGTGTGGAAGGTCCAATATAACAGTATAAGCAATAAATCTTAACACCACCCTATTGATAGCTCATGTGACCTAAGCAAGGAAGATGGGGGCTGTTTTGCTGAGACTCACATTCCAAGGATGGAAGTTGTTTGCTTACTGTTTTCACATTTGCCATCAGACACTGCCATGCTCCATCAAGCTCCCCGTTTTAAACACTTAAGAAGGAAAGCAGAAGGGGGGTGGAGGGTGGGGAATCCACTTCTGTGTTTAAATGTGTCTCAACAGCTATATGAGCATAAACTTGGCTAAAGTCCCGTTGCAAAATTATTTGTTCTCCTGTCTGTATGTCTGAGAAGCAGTCCTACATAACAAAATTCAGTTGAAATTATCAGACACAAAATTGTCACAGTATTCAGGTCAAAGACTTGTTTTTGATGTAGTGAATGGATTGAGGTGTAAATACAAATAACTTCATAGTTTGCACTGCTGTAGCCCTGTTGATCCCTGGATAGTAGAGAGACAAGGTGGGTGCGGTAATATCTTTTATTGGACCAACTTCTCTTGGTGAGAGAGAGACAAGCTTTGGAGTTTACACAGAGCTCTTCTATAGGAAGGAGAGAGATTAGTATCTTCAAAATCTTATTGTTTCTTCCTAATGGCCCATCAAGGCTTATGGCCTGTTGTCTGGTGGGTGTTTCCCAAGTACACACCCAGCTGTAACTTTTGCATAGTCAATATTCCTAACTTTAGATACAGAAATGATACATGCATATAAATTGGATAATCACATTCAATAAATTATAACCTTTCCAATGATACCTTACAAGACCCATCTTGCATAAAATATATCTCAGTTATGCTATATCTATATCATAAGCGTATTTCCAAAAAGAATATGGGGTGTAATGTCACAGACCCACTGAACGCTTGAGTACTGTGGCATTTTGTCATTGAACTATTGTCAAAGGCATATTTGAATTCCTTCTCCCTCCCCCCTCCCTTTGCTTTCCTCTTCCCTCACCTTTTCTGCTACACATTTGGACTCCACAGTTTTCTAGGAATTGTATAAACTCGCTGGTTATTTCTCCATGTCTCTCACTCTTTGATCTGTTTCCTATTACCAACTGTTTTCTCCTCTGAGTCTCTGTTGCCTCTCTTGAGTTTATTCCTTTCCCTCTTTTACCATCATTGTGTTTTTCCTTTCAGTATTTTTGCTTAGCTCTATTAACTTTTATTTATTTTACTTTCATTCTTTTACCATGTTTCTTCTCTTAGCTCTTGTGCACCATCTTTGTATATCTTTGTCTACCTCTCTCACTCTCCCACCACAACTAAATTACCCACACAATCTCTCCTGCTGCGGAACCGCACTATACCGTATTTCTCTCCCCACCAACTCTCTGCTAAAGCCTTTCAGTCCCTATTTGCCCCTTCCTTCATTCCCCTCTTCACTCTCCACCAGTTTCCTAGAGCATGCCCTATGTATGAGGTCTGAAACCCTCACATAAAAGAGAACATTTCAGCTAAAAAATCACGAGACACTGGGGGAAAATGTTAAAACTCAATTTGTGGTTAAGGAGCAAATAAACATCCTGTGTTTTCCAAATTCTCAGAAAAAAACCCCCTAAGAACTTCTCTTTTCCTATTTTAGGCATCTCAATTGGCAAACAAATTAGTTACTCCAAACAAAATTTAGAGAGGGATAGACAATAGGAATGGAAGTGAAGATTCAGCCTTGACTATTGAATCACTATCAATGCCTCCAAAATAGGTGGGGTATTAAATTTGAGGAGAGGCATGGTTTAGTGATTGTGGCACTGAGAGGCACAGACTCCTAATGTTTGCTCTGTCACCGACCTGGGATATGTCTTCACTCCCTAGTTAACCTGAGTGTGAGCCTAACCCTGTGAGAGCATCCCCTCAGCAAAGCCCTACCCGTGTTACAATGTCCTCACTGTTTCTGCACTCACTGGTGTGCCTCACGGGGGCATATCCCATGAGCCTTTGTGCTGAGAAGCTCTAGGATTCTTTCCCAGTCAATTGTCTGTCCTTCCGGGTAAATCTGGGAAGACACTGGTGGACTATCAGCAGTTGAGTGATTTAGCCTGATTGTCTCTACAAAGTGGGTGGGTTCCAGACAGAGTTAAACTTGAACCTCGGCTCCAACCCACCGCCCAGCTTGGTGAGCTAGCCTGGGCTCAAAGCACCTCCATACCTGGGTTAGAGGTTTCTCTAGGTGAATGGGAAAGGACTGAGGCTAAAACCTGGGTGAGAGCCCTGTTTAACTGTGGAGTGAAGGCATACCCTTGGTGTAACCTTGGATGAGTCACATTATCACTGTATGCCTCAGTTTCCCTGTCTGCAAAATGAGGATAATGATGCCGACCCACCTCACATTTAGGAACGTTTGTAAAGTTGTAAGTGGAGACCCCTGGATGATACATGCTAGAGAATTTCAAAGATATTTATTATTGATGCACAAATGTCTTGGCTGTTGGCTACAGTGAAGGAGAGGAGACAGAAATGGAAAGAATGTGACAGCTTAAGCAGAAGTGTGGCAGAGGCTGTTAGAGGGAAGAGGCTAGAAACACAGCAGGCTGCTTCTGCAGTTGCTGACTGCACTGCTCAGGGAGGAGGGGTCACTCTTGACCATGCCATGGGAACATGCACGGTTCTATACACATTGGAAACGGCCACCCACTGCCTCTGTCTCTTGAGACTTTTCCCCTGACTCATGACGGGAACTTCAGCTCGCCTGGTTTTGATTTCTTCCCTCTGCTTTGGTTTCAGTGTTTTGACAGCACGTTGTGTGCGGCTGTCATGGCCTCTCACTGGGAGCCAAACCCTAGGGGACCAGCACTCTCCACAGTGCAGGGCTGTGACAGCACAGCATCCAGATGGGCATGGGAGAGGGAGGAGCAGGAAAGGTAGAGAGCCATGGTATAAGCAAAGAGTTGCCAGAGAGAAATAGTAAATTAACCATCGCTGCACCTTCAAGTGTGTGGACTCCATCCCAAACCCTGACTCCAAGAGAAGATCCCCAAGTTGGAGGGGTCATTTCAAGGCTCCGCCAAAAGGTCCACTGAACTTCAACAACATGCTCAGAAGCCTAGGTGCCCCCCACTCAAGGCAAGGCCTGCTTCATGGATGGCCTACTTCGAGGGGACCCAAAAGCTGGTGTTTGGGGTAGTGCCCCAGGTAGTCACCAGAAAATGAGGCAAAACCTAAAAGTTTGGGCAGAATTTGTTTGTTTGTCTGACCCCTGGTGTTGGATTGGAACTTGTCAGATTTATACCCACATGGGTCACAGCTAGGAAAAGGGGCCCAGCATTTTGGTTCAAGCTTCTCATTCTGGGGCATTTTCAGCAAACTAGGAATTGAAACTGGATTTTACAAAGGAGATCAAGAATTTATAAAAAGGCGATCTCAGCAGATTCCTGTGCTGAACTCCCCCACAACCAGCCTGCCTGCTCAGGTCTTCTTCAGCCTCATCAGTTATCTTCACAGTCTGGTCATGCAACCCACCCCCCCTAGTTATTACATGCACGCTCTCTCACTCACACCCACAGAGCCTGGCTATCCCCTATGGAAGCTGCTCAGCACATAAATTTGTGCTTAGCTTTATTTTCACTGTAGCTTTGCAATTCACTTTTACAAAAATAAACTCTCCTACGTGGAACTTTTCCAAACAGCCAAGAGGCCAGAACAAACAAATGAAAAAACAGCCATATCAGCAATTCTCCAGCCATGTAAATTGCAGACACTGAGTTGATGTAAAAACAGCCACCATCCCAAAATGGTTGTACTGGGCCCTTTGCTGGTGCTCCTCTCTGTTCAGCCGGCGCTCCCCTGTTTATCCGATCTAATGCAATAAAATGCGTAATTAATTTCTAAACGCTTCTGTTGAGCAGTGCAATTTGTCAAGTTGAGTTGTTAATAGAATTAAGCTTTTTATCAGCGATTAGCAAAAGAAGGTGAAAAAAAATTAATTACGAAATTGTATGCCTCCCTGCTTCAAAGCCAGGTTTGGGATTAAATGTTTGATAAAGGTTCCCTGGAACATTATAAAACATTTAGCAAAAAGCTGCTTTCCCCGTAGTGCTTTTGCAAAACAAATTCTGCACAATGGGGGAGAAAAAAGGGTATAGCAAGCACATTCGAGCATGTGTAGGGTCAGCTTTAAAAGCTGGAAAATCCACTGTAGGGAAACTCACCCCTGTATGAATCCTACTGGCTATACACCCTGCCCATATTTCACTCCTGAGAGTCTATCACGTGGCCTTTTAGATAATCTAGTGGGTTGGGGATACATAACAGTGCATCACAAACATTATTAGTTATTAATAGAATTGTGTGTGTGTGTAGGAAACATGCAGACTGGCTAACATTCACCAAGAGGTAATAAGGTTGCCAACTTTCTGATTGCAGAAAATCGAACAGCCATGGCCCGCCCCCTGCCCCACTCTTCCCCAAGGTCCAGCCTGTGCCCAGCCCCTTCTCCAAGTCATCACCCCTGTTCACTCCATCCCCCGTCCCTCCCTCGCTCTCCCCGACACTCGCTCATTTTCTCCGGGCTGGGGCAAGGGGTTGAGGTGCAGAAGAGGGTGAGGGCTCCAGCTGGGGGTGTCAGCTATTGGGTGGGGCCAGGGATGAGGAGTGTGGGGTGCAGGAGGGGGCTCTGGGCTGGGGGGTAGGGCGGAGGGGTTCAGATTGTCGGAGGGGACTTCAGGCTGGGGCAAGGGTTTGGGGTGTGGGAAGGGGTGAGGACTCTGGTGTCAGGCCAGAAATGAGTGGTTCGGAGTGCAGGAGGGGTGGGGGCTCCTGCCAGGAGTACTGGCTCTGGGGGGCAGGGATGAGGGATTTGGGGTGCAGGAGGGGTCTCATAGCTGGGACAGAGGGTTGTGGTGCAGGAAGGGGTGCGGGCTATGAGCAGCGCTTACCTTAGGTGGCCTCTGGAAGCGACTGGAATGTCTGTGTGGCTCCTAAGCGGAGGGACCAGGTGGCTCTGCGTGCTGCCTGCACCCACAGGCCCCACCCATCCAGCTCCCATTGGCCATGATTCTGGGAGCCACGTGGAGCCAGGGAGCGTGCCATAGCCCCGCTGCACCGCCAACTGGATTTCTAACAGCCCAGTCAGTGGTGCTGACTGGCGCCACCAGGATTCCTTTTCGGCCAGGTGTTCCAGTCGAAAACTGTATGCCTGGCAACCCTAAGAGGTAAACCCAACCTCCTCTCCTTTGCCATTGTAGTGGAGCTGATGCAGTTCCACCACCTAACCAAAGGGTGGCTAGTTGTGGGGGAGAAGTGGGGTTGAAGGATCACAACTCCGCAGCCTTGGGGAGAGGTTTGGCCAACGCTGCCCACTACAGCTTTGTACAGCACCTGACCTGACTACTCAGGCTAGGTGCTGAGCACCTATATTAGCCCTAACACACAGGAGGAAATGTTCTGGGCTTTATGCTCTATGTGATTGATGAAAGAAATACTGTGGCTAGCTCCGCCCCCCCCCCCCCCCGTCACCTCTGTCCTATAAACACAGGGCCAAATGGTGCCTTGGGTGTTTGAACTCCCACTGAAGTTGTTAAAAGATATGCATCTGAATCCCAGATTGGAATCTGGCTCATGCTGGCTGTGTCCCAGCCAGAGAGTTACCAGGGGCCTGGCATGGATTTCAGAGGCGATACGGTGACTCCTCCACTGACCTAGCCAGTGTGCGCTTGGACCAGAAGAATGGAGCTATATAAACAGAACTTGGTGTCAAGCTGCCTGCAGTGGCTCCAATATGTAAGTACCAACCTCAGGGCAGACTGTTAGGAACCAGGGCACAAACCCCAAACTGGCTGAGAGTTCTATACTTAGATTTCACCAACCAATTATCAAGTGTCAACTCCTCAGGCAATATAACAGACTAACTATGGAGTCACAGACAGTCCCCTTGGGTACTTCTATCTGTCTTGCCAACCAGGTGAGTGTACTATTGTGACAGATGGTGCCTTACACCAAGAATCACAGCAATATTGAGGTCACTCCCAGTCCCAAAGGACTGTGACATACACCGTAGCTCTCACAAAAAGACAGTGCTTGTAGCCAATCCTATAATAAACTATTTAAAGACTTATTAAATAGGAAAAGGAAATAAGAGTTATTTGCAAAGTTAAAGCAGGTAACCATATACACACATATGAGTTACAATCTTATGTTTCAAAAAGTTATAGAAGCTTATATAAGTAAGCTCTATATGGCCATTAGCACTAACCCAGGCCAAGCAGCTCGGGACCTTTTGCTCATGCCAAGAACCACCCCCCCGACCCCCGCCATTCCAACCAACATAGAGATCCAGTTTCTTCTGTTACGGGTTTTTATCCCCTCCTCACTTGTGCTTTGAGCTGCAAATTCAGCTGATGAGAGGAATCCACTTGCATGACTCCTCTTCATGGGTGTGGGACAAAACAAGAAGTGTCTTTTGACCTCTTTAATTTTCCACAATAGGCTGTCTGGTGTCGATGGGTCTTCCCTGTTGGGCAGAATGTAAAGTCTTCTGTTGGAGACCATTGCTTCATATTAGTTAATGTCTCTCTCCTGTCTGGTGATTTATACAGTCAAAGAGTTTCAGAGTAACAGCCGTGTTAGTCTGTATTCACAAAAAGAAAAGGAATACTTGTGGCACCTTAGAGACTAACCAATTTATTTGAGCATGAGCTTTCGTGAGCTACAGCTCACTTCATCGGTATGCATCCGATGAAGTGAGCTGTAGCTCACGAAAGCTTATGCTCAGATAAATTGGTTAGTCTCTAAGGTGCCACAAGTACTCCTTTTCTTTTTACAGTCAAAGAGGTTGACAATACAATCACTCACATATTACCTTTTCAATATGCGACACAGATGTTATAAGCGAGATTACTGCCTGCAGCAACTCTCAAACATTCAATAAAGTCTAAACCCTAAACACATTCTCATAAGCCTAATACCCGTTTTAACAATACTAACACACAGGTGAGCCAGACCGATTCCAGCTATGTATTTGTCAGTCTTCAACTGAGGAACAGGGATGTTGGCATGAGTTGGTATCTTGTCTGCCAGCGTCACACTTGGTCATTGCTAAGGTTCCTACTGGTGATCTTTAGTGAAGATGACGTGCCAGAGTGATGTGGTGTCACCAGGAGCACTTGGATGGAGGCTTTGTTCCTATGCATGGAGACTGATGTCCATGTTTGGAAGAATTAGGGTACTGATCAGGCAGACTGTATGCGGGAAGCCCAGGAGGACTAGAGAAACATGGTGTGCTGCAGGGCAGGACTGAGCCACATTTGCAGAGCTCAGTATAAAGCCCCCCCAAGGAAAAATAGCATGCACCAGGGCTGGGTGAATTCCCCACTGGCCTCCCCAGCCAGGATTACCCACTGAAGCTTGGACTTCACAGGTGAGGGCCCAATGGAATGGTTTTGCAGGGATACTCAGCTGTGTTTGAAGCAGTCGTATGTCTCCTTGGGGATTTTGTGGGCACTGGGGCAATCTTCCTAGGGTTATTCTGGTGCTTTTCTTGAGGATGTTCACAATGCCAATCTCTTCTTCTGAATTGCCTAAAGACTCAATTTACCTACTACACGATAAGGTTCATTTTCATTTGATTTTCCAATCGGGAAGTGGGGAGCTCTTTAATGGAGACAATTTTGAACAGATTAAGAGACGATATGGCTGCCGAGTTCATTATGAAATGGCATTTTATTTTATATCCTAACAAACGTGCATCTGCCTCTTCCGTAATGCAGTAACTCTTCCAATCCACACATGTGCCAGGATGTGTGGGGCTCATAGACTCACCATCTGCTTCACCATCATAAGCAACCCAATAGCCTGCACATTGCTGAAACAACGGACTACTTTTGTAATAGGCTTTATTTTATTTATGCCACTGCTTTGCTTGGATCAATCCTTCCTTTTCAGTTCCCTGCTAAGAGCTGCCTTGCTGGGGAGGCCATGCCTGTCCCAGCTGCAGCTAAGCAGAGGCCCCTGCTGCTACGGGTTGGAGGAAGTTCAGTTCCCCTTCCCATACATGTTACACACACACAAGTACAACACAGACACCTGGTGCGATCTTCCCCACATAGATCTGGCTGATTCCCTCACTCCTGCCCTGCAGGCCCCCCCTGCTATTCCAGCCGTGGGCACCCCACACAGCTCTGCCAATGCCCCTGACTCCTGCTCTGCAGTTCCCCTACTATTCCAGTCCTGGACTTCCCCACATAGCTCTGTCAATGCTCCTGACTCCTGCCCTGTAGCCCCCTCTGTTATCCCACCCTGGGCTCCCCACCCAGCTGTCAATGCCCCTCCATTCCATCCAACAACACCCTTTTCTATTGTTCTATTTTTGTCCTGTGTAGGGTCCCCCAAGCCTGCAAAAGCATACAACCCCCTCATTCCCACATTTCCATATTTTTCCTCAGCCTTTCCCTCACTCCATAATATCCCCCGTGTTACAATCAGCTGTCAATCTATCCAGGCTCCAAACTCTTCCTTGGCCCTTCACAAAGGAGGGTGCATTTGTTCTATTTCAGGTGAGACTTTAGTATCCTTCAAACGTTTGCAGCAGGAAGGTATAATTCTGAAATGATGGGTGGGGGCAGGAGGGAGGAAGGCTAACAAAATGTTTCCATTCCTCTCCCCTTGAGAGCTTACATTTTGCTTGCTGCTTCTCTCCAGGGTCACAATTTACTTAGGATGTTAAAACAACCTCCATCCCACCCTCCCCAAGCAGCCTTCATTCCCCTCCCCTCAGCTCCACACAAGAGGAAAATTGTAGCGAAACACTACTTAATTATCACACCACGTAACTAATTAAAAGCTAAATGCTTGTGTGCGGTATGCTAATGGGGCATTAGAGAGCCAGCGTGCTTTGGTAAAGAGACATGGGCCCCCTCATTTCCCCTTCACCTCCCTGCAGGGGTTTCAGGCTAACAGGCAACAGTGATGAGATGGGAATTTATTATGCTGCATTAGAGTTTAGAACTTTATGAGAGGGCACCGAGGTCAAGCAACTTGATCAGCACAGAGGGGGAAAAACACCTGGGCAGGAACCAGGAGAGAATACGAGTGGATGGTTTGCTGCAGGAAATTACAAGTAGCCGAGAATAGTTCCTAGCTAGTGCTGTATACAGGGAGTCTAGTTCTTTCCTCTTTCGGTGCCTCCTGGGAAAGAGAAGAGTCTCCGGACAGGGGTGGGGGTGTTAAAGTCAGTCTTACAGGCATGGTTTGTTTCAATTCCACCTTCCCCATGTCTGTCTGACTTCCATCCCCCCTCCACACTGTGCTACAAATCCATTAGGACGTGATCCTAGGACCAGTTTACAACACAGATCATTGAGTTGTGCTCGCTCAGCAGCCTTTTTCACAGCACAACCAAGCGTCAACAGTATTTGTGCATCCACCCTACTAAGCTGCTTAACTGTGTTGGTGTCGTTTCACCCGGGGAAAAACTGGGCAGCTCTCCTACAGTGCCTTAGCGAGGGAGAAACTGTCCCGAGGACAAGCAGCCAGAGCAGCACCAGCAGCAATGTAGGCACAATGTGCTCTGAGATGCCCTACAGCACAGAGAGTGGGGATGGAGGATACTGGTCAAACTAGTTACACAGGCATGATTAGGAGATCCTCTTCATCAGTACAGCAAATGAAGAGTGTTAGGATACAGTTGCCAGAAGCTGGGATTGGGCAACAGGGAACGGATCACTTGATGATTACCTGTTCGGTTCATTCCTTCTGGGGCACCTGGCATCGGTCACTATCGGAAGACAGGGTACTGGGCTAGATGGACCTTTGGTCTGACCCAGTATGGCCGTTCTTATGTACAGGAAGACAACTGGGTTCCCTAAGATGCTGGCAGGGGTAACATATTGTTAGCTGCCGCAGGTACTGAACCAAGTGCTAGCCGTGGCATGTTGGCAATAACTATGCTTAGAACTAACCACATTACTAGCTAATTACTACCTTGGTTAAGAACTGCAGTGTAAACAGGACTACAGCATTTAAACTCCCTAAGCAGAGACCCTGACTGCTCCATTTTCAACACAGCTCATTGCCCCATTCAGCAAGCTGCATCTTCTGTGGAGGTTAGTTATCTCCTGTGGAGGTGAGGGGAGGGAGAGAATGAGAGTGGGAGAGACCCAAAAACAAAAGCAAAAATTATTATGGGCCAGGCCATACAAGCTATGGCTGCAGCGGGAGGGCAGAGTCCATTCCCAGTTAAAAGCCTTTGCACTTGGCCCGCCTCTCCATTGCCTCCTGCTGGTCACTCTTAGGACATGGGGACATCAGAGATGGATTTGTGCTGTCTTCATGACCACATCCCCTGGCCAGGGAAGAACATCTCTGCGCATGCATGTCTTAAAAACAGAGATGGAGTGTTTGAGATAAGTTGGGGATCCAGAGGACTCTGTCTGGGACACAATTTTATTGGAAGGGTGATAGGGATTGTGGTCTTGGGTGTGGATCTGGATAGATCCCACAACTCCAAAAGGAAATGAGGGTGTTGCACCAATGTGTAGGTAGGGCAGCGATGCAAAAAGCATAGATGGAACCTCTGCACTTGGACATACACCCAGAACTAGCTCCTGCCATTGGACCACAGCAGGGACAAGCCTCAGCAGTTACAGTGGTTCACTCCCCCGACCCCGGCTTCCTCCACACTTCCCCTTCTCTCGGCACAGGTCACTAGAAGGGGTAGAGTAAACTGTCATAATGAAGGCCACCACAAGGACAGGTATTTGATAGGAAACAAAGGAAATGCATATAAACCCTGGGAACTAAAAAAAACAAGAGGATTCATGCAGGCTTTCTATCGCCCACACATCTGTTGGGGGTTTGATAAACAAGACTTCACTCTGCCAGATCCTGAGGGGCCCTGCCCAGCTGCCCCCTTTCACAGTGGCTACATCTGATGGGCCACGTTCTCCCAGGAGATATATCTACCCTGGTGTTTACCAAGGAGATGGGGAGTGATTTCTGTAAAGGGCAAGAGACCCTGACCAAACAGCCTCAGAAATGATCTTCCCCTGAGTGTAATTTGACAGGAAATTCAGTTCCCCCCACCAACTCCCTCTGGAAGAGGCTTCTAGAAGTTTCTTTCCGACTGGCATCTGGGATAATGTTAATTACATCTAGCAAATTGCTAAACCAATAACCTGTCAGAGGCTAATGCACCACTCTCTTCAGTGCCCGTAGTGCATCATGGGAGGGCGCTCCCATTGGGATGCCTAGCCTTGTTTCCTGGCTCTGTCTCTTCCTCTCCTGTGGAGCTCTGTGTAAGCTGTCAGCTCTTGTTCTTCCCCTTCTCTCCCTGTTTCATTACTTAAGTCAAGCTACATTCTTCACTTTCCCTCACTGCTGCAGTCTCTATTTCATCAGCCGCTTCTCTCCTTCTTTGGGTAAGAGGGAAAACTCTATTAACACCAGAAGTGGGAAGATTTCACAATTCACAAGACCAGGGAATTTACAGCGGGATGCTGATTTACTCCCATATCCCATGGAGAGAGGGTGAGCTGGAATGGAGAGAGAGAGGTCTCCTACCTAACAACAAATTCTGCTGGGTGAAGGTTGGTCTTCTTTGAGCAATCAAGCTCTGTACTACTGGTGGCAAACCCCACATGTTTTGTTTCTTTACATCCCATGCCCAGAGATACTGTATTCACTTGATAATATAAAATCTGGTCACCCTAACTTGGCACTGATGTCATCAGTGAAGGCTGGAGTTAGTGCAGCAGAGGAGAGGTTATAATACTGTGCCATGACGGGGAAGCAGCTCCCACTCTGGTGCTGGAGGGTTGTGTTGGGGAAGGACAAGGATGGATATAAAGTAGGGTTGAGATAAATATGAGGAAGATGGGGTTCTGCTGTTCATTTATTTAAAAGCTGTCTGACCTGTACAATCCTCTAGCCTGTACCCTGGGCTTTGTGTTCTTGTTCAGACTCTCCTGCTACTCTGTGCTCGGGAGATGAGTTCACAATACTTCATGGATGGCCGTGCCTGGTTATCTGCATTCTAGAGAAGGATCTTCTGCTCCATGCTCTCTAGTCATCCATGCATCCACTTCTCCTTGGCTAGCTTTCTCTAGCTACATGTGCTCCCAGTGCATCAGTATCACATGATGATGTTCTCATCGCCACATCCTCACAACAAACAAACTCTTGACATTCAGGTTCGGTGTGGCAGCCTCAGGATGTGTCTAATCTGGCGACTGATCCTGCCCCCTCCACTCCTTTTGACCCCAAACCAGCACCCGTACTTTATGGATATCCCAAAGCGCCAGATTGTCAGAACAACTTCAATTAAAGCAGTGATGGGCCCTGTGCCACCACCAGCATCCATGGCCTTCCAGAGGCTGACAAGGACTAATTAGGAAATGAAACATTAGTTAAGTCGCTCTCAATTAGGGCCAGGATAACGTTTTCCTGGCAGCGGTGGGGCACTTTAACTGCTGGTCCCATGATGACTGTGAGCACATCAGACTTGCTGAAGGAGCTTTAATGTTTAACATATGTTGGAGGATTACAGAAACCCTCTCAGCTGTGACATTTCTGTGTGCTTCCTGCCTTCCCTATCCCCTGCAGCAACCTGAACGGCAAGCTCCACAGAACAAGAAAGATGCTCAGAGCAATTACCAAAAAGAAATATATGTGTATATATATCTCCCACATTTTCATACACATCTGCGACAACCTCCCCCTTCCCCTCCCCCCCCCCCCGCCCCCCAGCCTGCCCAAAACAGGCGAGATGAGATGAACAGCTTCTCAGGTTAAAAGGTATCAAATAAACCCCAAACCATGGCCAATTGCAGACAGTTTTTCAGCTACTAAGGCACAAAAAGACAGGGAGGTCAAGAGGGAGGTGAGCTTGGAATTTCTACAAATATAAACCAGATGCAGCTAAGCCTTGTATGGGAATCTCAGGGGGCCAGAAAGCAATAAGCAAAAACCTAATCCGACCAAAACAAAATGAAAAAGGAAAACTAAAAAGGCTCGTGTTCCCTTGGAGGATAACATGGTTTTCTTGTTTTGTTTTACTTATTTATTTTTGCAGGATATTAAAGTAAAGCAAAATTATAGAACACACAGTATATTTTACATTACAGGCCTTTCACTGAGCACAGTAGCTTATAGGGGCAAAGTGGCAGCACAAACACTTTGCTGAAATTAGAGAGCGGACTTGGACTCCCTTGTTCACTCTCTCTGGCAAGGAGATGCGGGGCTGATGAAGTCTGCTACAGCTGTAATGAATGCAAACTACAATATGTGCATCCAGAGAAGATCTGGACTAAGTCTGATTAAAATTTTTCCATTGCAACTATATTTCTGTGGAAAATTGGGTCTTTGACTAAATGAACATTTTTGGGAGGAGGGTCTGCTTTCCTTAGGAAATTTGACTTTTAATTAAAAAAAATGAAATCCCCCCCCAACAAACATTTTTGGGTGAAAGGTGAGAACTTTTCACTTTTGCTTTTTTATTTCTTCTCTTTTTTTTTGTGAAAAGTTGAAATTTTTCATAGAAAACTTTGAACAAAAAAACTCCATCCACATTATTTTCTCCATTTTCTTTGAAATTTTCTGTGGGGAAAAATAATCTATTTCATGACCAGCTCCAACATGCACTGTTGTGGTTTTGCCCCATCTCTAGGTGTCTGAGCCAAAGCCCATTGAAGTCATTAGGGATTTTTCCACTGAATTCACTGGTCTTTGGGTCAGGTCTTAGCTGCCCAATCAGCAGGAGAGTTTTTGCAAGGAAATAGCAGATACAGGTGCTTCTGTAGTCCATAGAACTGAGAGCTTTAAATTATTGCACTGAAACCCAGTACTTAGGTAAAGAGATATAGGTATCATAGCAGTTTTATCAAACACATCTATTTAGCATGACTGCTTTATACAGAACAAACCATATGCTCCTGGCGTGTCTCTGTCCCCGCTTACACAGGTTTTTGTCTAAAATCTGAGGTGAATTCCTCAAAAAAAATGCCCCTATTATTATTGTTCCAAAGTGCTTATCCTGAGCCAGATCTTTCCAAGCTATTACAAATGGTTCCTGGCAGCCAATCCACGCACAGCTGCAGAACCTACGTCAGCAAGGACAAAGAGGTTTACTATCCCCTTAGACATTGAGATCATTATCTGATCTCAGTTACACCAGGGTAAATACAGAATCTATGTCTGTAAATCTCCTCACTGTATTTTCCACTACTTATGCTTAAATAAATTGGTTAGTCTCTAAGGTGCCACAAGTCCTCCTTTTCCTTTTGCAAATACAGACTAATACGGCTGCTATTCTGAAACCTACAGAATCTAGATTACAGTCATGACACTAAAGTCAACAGAGTTACTGTAGATTTACATCCATGTGGGAGTTTTCATGTACTTAATAGTGAATAAAGTTAAGCACATGCTTAAGTATTTGCAGGATGGGGGTCTGTGTGTCATTCATATGCTGTCATTCCTTTCTTCTTGTTCCACCCTGCTGTGCGTGCAACACACCCTGCTTAGAAATATGGCATTGTCAACTATCAGCCTACCAGAAAAGTTTAGAAATGGCAATTTGGTAATTTGGGCTTTTTTTTTTTTTTTTTTTTTAAATGAGAGTTTGACTCTGCTTTTGGCAAGAATCAATTTATCTACTTACTTACCTATCTCACATTTAGAGCTGCACATGTGCTTATTTGCATTGACAACTGGATGGATGGATGGATGGATTAGACAGACAGACAGAGAAAATGACAGTATTCAGACCCATGCATAGTGCATCTCAGAAGCTCTACCAGGCAGCCTTTCTTGGAAATGAATTCCAGAAACCTTGAGATGGAGACTTTTTGTGTGCAAATGTGTGCAAATATTTAACTAAATTTGTCCCTTAATAAAATTTCTAGGGGACACAAGTGTCAACGGATGAATATATTACCCAGTAGGGTTAAAAGGGTTCCCTGCTGCAGAAATAAAAAATTTAAAAGAGGAGACACAGAAGGTTTCACAACTCCTGATCTTCCTTTAATAACATTCCCTTAAAAATGACTGAAAGACAACTTTCCTCCTATAAATCAGGTGCTTTGCAGCTGCCCTCCTGTCCTGAGATTGGCCTTTCTTGCTTTTAACAGCTTCCCTTCCTTCTCCCTCTGTCTGCGAATATGGCTGATTTACTTGGATTAACAAAGACATTGGCTACCATTTTGCAAAAAGTGCTGCTCAATTTGGGCTGATGAGAGATCTGAAAGTCTCAAAAATTGCTTCCATCATGAAAAATTTTAACTGATTTTAGAAAAATCTAAATCATGACTTGCTGTCTGTTTATTAGAACCTATGTACCTAGAATATGTCTTTTTTGCATGGAATATAGAGCAGCACCCACTAATCCTAGAAGTTCTCTGTGTTGTATTGGGAGACTTATACATATCCCTTTTCCCCTTGTATCCAATTTTGCTGTATCCCACTTAGTGACCCAAGTCATTGCTTGTTAGTAACCGGTGTGGTCTAATGGCCTGAACACAGAATTCGGAGCAAAACTCCCCTTTATAAATTCACTGCCTCAGTTTCCGTATCTGTAAAATGGGGTTCACATTAGTTATGGAACTCACAGGGGTCCTATGAATGTAACCCACACTCATTCAATGTGGTCCTCGGTTCCCAGTTAGTTGTGGCTGAGCCACAGATAGAGGTTCATTAGCCTTCTAGCCCCTTGGCTAACAGAGCTGAATTTTTTAACTTCAGAGGTAGAGGCTCATGCATTAAGAACCAGAGATATCAGGTTCAGTCCCTGCTGCCAATGACCCACCTAAGGCTGTTGTGTAACATGAGGATTAATTAATATTTGTAAAGCACTCGGAAGATGGAAAGTGCGGTATAAGTGCTAGCTATTATTATTTCCTGGGAAGAAGTTGACTAGACACACATCTATCACCTGGGCGGACTTCAGCTACAACTGTTTATTCAAACAAATAAATTGGTTTTAGTTGAAACTTGCCTGATGGGAATTGTAAATTGACTTGCTCCAGATCAGCCACAAAGCTTGCCATATGGGAGACTGGGGAATAAAATGAGCACACATGCACATGCATGTCATCATAGAAAAATAATAGCTCCAGGGGAAAAATAGACATATATTCACTCATTTAAGTGCAGTAAATCCCATTGCCAATAGATGAGGGGTGCTCACTGGACAATTTCATTCTGACATTTGTCGAGGAGAGGACAGCATACAAATTTTATATGAAAAAAATGTGCATGTGTGGGGGGAGGGAATCCAGGATTTTCTGAAAGCCTAAAATAAACTTTAATAGTTTGTTGTAAGCTCTTATGTTACAGGCACAGAGCTGAACTGCGCTCAGCACTTTACAGGAACCCAGGAAAATGCAGGGGCCCTGCACACAATGGCTTATAATCAAACTCAGACACATCGGAAATGCAGGGGAGCCACTGAGCCATGAGAAGATGCATGATCCGTGGAGAGACCAGTGCAGGAAGTGGGTTTAAGGAGTGATTAAAAGGAGATGGAGAAAACATGGCACATGGGAAATGGGAAGGTATTGCAAGGGGGGCAGGGACTGTCTTTTTGTTCTGTGTTTGCTCAGCACCATAGCACAATGGGGTCCTAATCCAGGACTAGGGCTCCTATGTGCTACTGCAATACAAATACTGAATAGTAATATTTATATTTTGTATTTTAGTGCCTTTTATTCAAGAATCTTGAAGCAATTTACAAACCTTAATCAGTTTAGCCTCACAATCCTGCAAGGTGTTCCCATTGTAGAAACGAGGCAACTGAGGCACAAAGAGGCAAAATAACTTGCCCCACCTTCACCCAAGGGGTAAGTAGCAGAGTTGGGACTAGAACCCAAGATGCCTAACTACCAGTGCTGTGATCTAAACATCAGATCATACCTCTTCACTTGTAGCAAATTAGAAAGACAGAGACACATGCTGGATCAGACCGATGATCCATGTAGTCCAGGATCCTATCTCTGCAAGTGGCCAGCAGCAGATGCTTCAAAGGAACGTGCAAGTGCACTATGCCCAAGGGGAAAGGTTTTTTCCTATTCCCCCCAGGCTAGTAAGTGGTTGGCTTGTGCCATAGAACATGAGGGTTTCGACTCCTTATATATGATCATCTTACCTAATGTAACTTGGCATCTTACCATTATCCAAACAAAGGTTTCACCCTGTTTTGAATCCTACAAAACTTCTGGCCTCAGTGCTATCTTGTGGTAGTGATTCCCACAGGTTCATTTTGCATGGTGTAAAAAGAGTATTTTGTTTTAAAAGGTTGCTTTGCTATTTAATTGGTCTCTCCTCCCCCTCCCCCTTGTTCTTCTGTTAATAGAAAAGGTAAATAGGAGCTGCTGATTGACCTCTATCCCATTCATTATTTTTATACCTCTATCATGTCTCCTCTTATTTGTCTCCTCTCAAGAATGTAGAGCTAATCTTTTAAATCTCTCCTTATGAAGAAGCCGTTTAAAGGCTCTAATCATTTTTGTTGTCCTTCTCTAGATCTTTTCTATTTCTGTTATATCCTTTTGTGAGATGGGGTGACCAAACTGAACAGCGTGTACAAGGTGAACATGTACCATTGATTTATATAATGGCACTGTATTATTTTCACTATTATTCTCTACCCCTTTCATAATGTACCCTCATTTTGATTGCTTTTTTTAAACCATCACTACACAATGATCAAGTGTATTTATTGAGCTGTTCAGAGCCAAGTTAGTCTTTTTTCCCCCTGTGTGGTTACAATTAATTTAGAACCCAGCAATGAGTATGAGTATTTCTAATGTGTTGTTTCCAGTGTGCACCATTGTTCATTTGCTACACTGAATTTTATCTGCCATCCTGTTGCCCTGTGAACTGCCTCTTCTGGACGGGTTTTGTTTTGTTTTTGTTTTTGTTTTTTTGCTGTCTTTTCTAGACTGGACTAACCTAAGTAATGGTCTATTGTCCACACATTTTTGGAACTCAGTGTTCACCCCTTTTCTGGGTTACCAACACATATCAAACGCCAGGCCTAGTAGCGACCCTTGAGGCATTCACTGCTGAACACCTTTTAAGGTGACAATCACTTATTTATTCTTTCACTTTTTTTGCTTTCTCTTACCTAGTTTCTTATCTATTATAGAATTGTATCTCTCATCCCGTGACAACTTTGTTCATTTGATAACCTCCCATAAGGGACTTAGTCAAAGACTTTTTGAAAGACCATATAAATAATATATACTGGTTCCCTATTATCCACTCTTTTCTCAACTCAAAGAATTTTAGTAAACTGAAAGAGGAATCAGTTCCTTTTACAGAAGCCATGTTGGTTTGTCTCTCTCATATTATCTTCATCTAAATGTTTTCATAACTCTGCCTTTAATTAATATGTCAACCAATTTATCTACTACTGAAAAAGAACTCACTGTTTTGTAATTCCCACAATCATCCCTAGTACCCTTTTTTAAAGATAAGTATGGGGTTTGTTTTAACTCTCTGGTACAATAACTGATTTTAATAATAGATTACATATGGTTGTTAGAAGCTCAGCTGCTTTATTGTTTGAGTTCCTTCAGAATCTTGCTCAAACATCAACTTCTTCTCATAATTTATTGCAGATTTTCCACTACTTTGCTCCTATGTGTCCCAAAGTGAGCACAAAAACAATGAGAACAAATTTCTTCACTCACTCACCACAGGGGAAAGTATTTGACACTCACTTTGTCCAGGTGTAGCTAACTGCACAACGTGAAAGGCAGGTTAGAATCAGTCCATTAGCAACCTGTTTGTTCCAGCAACTTCTCTTTTGACACCTCGATATCTGACAATCCCTCATCTTCATTACTTGAACACATGAGGATGGGACCCCAACCTTCTCTGTAGCCAAGATAAATGCAAAGAAGTTAATTAACTTTCCTATAATGCCCTTAACCTCCTGTTGTCTGTAATATACATCATATTTATGATCTATCTATCTATGGAGATAGAGACAGAGATCTATAGATATATTTAGGAAGAGGAGAAGGAAAGAAAGAAAGGAAGGATGGGAAGGACGATCTATCTAGGGTTTAGTTTATCGGATTAGAACTCTAGTCTAGCATTACAAGGGTCAGCACTGAGTACTGTTGTGCATATGATTCCTTCACCTACCGTTCCTCAGATACGATATATGATAAGATGTGCTCCCTGAGTGTTTTAGTTTACCATACACAAAAATCTGTCAGTCAAACAATAGGTTTAGAGAGCATTCAAAGGGTTTGTCTACAACTACAGCGCTGCAGCTGCACCAATATAACCCCCGTTCAGACACAACCATGTCAACAGAAGAGTGCTTCCACTGACCCTAGCTAATGAGTCATTTGGGGAAGTGGTGGTCCTATAATGACAGGAAAAATCTGATGGTGTAGGCTGCACTCAGTATAATGTCCATAGTATATAGATGTTAGGCTCCACTGCCATACTCAGAACTCCTGCCAAACCCTGTAGGTGCCTGAACTCACTTGGCATCTATATTTTCAGGGTAAAAGTTCCCCCAGCACCCAAGTTTCTGCCTCTGGGAATGGGCACTGCTGCCTTCCACTAGGTGACCAGGTATCTATCTTTCACCTAAGACGACCCAGAGCGATCCACAAATTGGGGAAAAGATAGACTTTTGCCTGCCTATCTCTTGTGCGGGGCCTGATCTTGTAAGTGGCTCGGAGGCTGCCTACCAGATCAGGTCCTATTCAAAATACAGCCAAAGGAGAAGTAGGAGGTGGTGGAGGAGTCATTGCGCCAGAGAGAGAGAGAGAGAGAGAGAGAAAGAGAATGAGTTTTAAGTGTGGGGGTGAGGGCACCCACCTGGGAGATGGGAGTCCCCAGCTCCTGTCTCCCTTCTCCAACCAGTCTTTCATTATTTATGCATGGTGGAATGCTTCAGAAGAATAGATTGGGAGAGCAGCACATCAAAATATACCAGAGCTCAGTGGCTGGAGAACTTTCATGAGAGGTGGGAGACCCCTGTGCAAATCCTTTTCTCCCCATCAGGCAGAAGAGGGGAATAGATCTCCCAACATCCCCCATAAGTGCTCTAATCACTGGCCTGAAAGCCATAACATAGACACCCCGGGTACATCTACACTGCAACTAAAATCCCGTGGCTGGCCTGTGCCAGCTGGTTTAGGCACGGGGCTGTTTAACTGTGATGTAGACGTTCCTGCTCAGGATGGAACCCAAGCCCTAGGACCCTGTGAGGGCTGGAAAGATAGAAGCTACATCAAGAAATTTTGCAGCTACAGGAAGGTGGAAAAATAAACAGTACTGCTTATGCTTCAGGAGTTCAATAGTTCTCTCTCTCTCTCTCTCTCTCTCTGCAGGAGCTGTCTTTGTGAGCAAAAATACAGCTCCTCCAGCTTTATGGAGAACAAGATAGTCCAGAACAAGGACAATAATGACACGCAATGTGCAGTACAAGCAGTGAGTGTGGTACAAACACTTAGATAAATAGTAATTATTCTCTTAAATTAATACATTAATTCACTTTGGCCATGGTTAGGCCCATTTCATATCTGCTTTCTGTGAATATTCTAGTAACTAAATTGACTGGCCAGAATATTTACAGAAAAAAGTGACTATTACACGAATATTTGCAGAAAGCGCATTTGTAACTTGTACACAGAAGAGTTTCCACTGGAACCCTAACTCTAAGTGCTATCCAACTGGGGAACAGAAAGGATTTAATGTGACCTATGTGGCCAATCAAAACTAACAGCTTTCATTCCAAATAAGAAATACTTGCTTAGAACTGCTTTTAAACAATCTACATACAAAGAATTACTCATCAAAATTAGCTGGTGAATCATTCCTGTCTGTGAGCAGATAACAAAAAAAATATAGCTACATTATTCTAATACACGGTTGACTTGGAATTATTCTCTCGGCTCTAGCCAGAACATGGAGCCATTCTTACAGAAATAAGATGATGGGGAAGGGAAAGCAAGGTGAGCCTATCTTGGGGATCAGTCCTGTAATGCTGGTAGGCCAGACCTGGAATCACAGGGTGTTCATGAATCCAGGCTATCATTCTGGCTTGTAAACCTATGTGAAGGCTTCACTGTGGTTGCTCTGCAACTCTCCAGGATGCAAATTGCTCTGAAGCTAGCTATGAAAGCAGGCTTTAAGCCCCACAGTGTATGGGCCTTAACACACCCTAAAAGTTGTGGGCTTGCACAGAAATAATAATGAAAGATGTATAGTCAGGCAGCCTTTTAGCCATGGCTCTCTTGGAGAGAGCACGACCTATGGAACCTGGGTCAAAAGAAAGAAAAAGCCGTAGGGATGTTCCAAGGGCTTCAGTCCACTCCTGACGATAGTTGCTGGCATCCTGAAAGGCTATAAGCAGGGAGAGAGGAGCAGCAAGAAGAGGACAATAAGCACATAGCCAAATTAGGAGAGACCTGAAAAAGATTTCTCAATTTTCTTCATAGAGGCTACCGTGACAAGAAGTGCTGACACAAAAAGCCTCCCAGGGCAGAAAATTAGATTAGTTTTATAACAATTAATACAAGAGACGTCACGAGTCAAGGAAAACAAGGGAAAAACTGAGGCAAAACTAGCTGTTTTGGTTGAGCAGATGATGAACTGAGTTGTCGTACAGTTAGATGAGGCAGCTGCCACTCGGAGTTCTTGCACCATCAGCTCTTAGAATGATGCTAATTGCAATGGGGATTAATTATTAAGGGTGCTGTTAATGGTTACCAGGGCTTCGAGATTGGGAAGGTGGTTGGCAGGAGATTTGGCTTTGGGACTCATGCTACTCACATATACCATGCATGGACCCAAGATTGGTAGGACTCCTGTTAGCTTCTGACACTCACCTTTTAAGAACAGTGCATGTGCATGTGGTTCTGAGGAAAAGCTCAATGAGATGTTCCCTTTATTCTCCAAAAACTGAGTAGAATTCAGGAGAGATGGAGGAATCACTGAAGCATAGAGGCAGATTTATGGATGCTGCTGTGGCCCTTTAGCAACATAGAATTAATACACTGAGACTCCGCATGGTTTAAAGCACTAGAAGCTTTATTGAGCACATCCACTCAGGCTGGGGAATTACGCAGACCTGAGGGAAAGTCCCTGAAATCCCATCCCAGCATGCACTGGGCCTCACTTAATACATGAGGTAAATTCTTTGGGGTCTGTCTGTTCCAAAAACAAGGCCAAAAACACAGAAGGGGACTTTCCAGGACACTATTAGAGAGCTCTTTTGAGGCCCTTTCCCTCAAGATTGTTGAGGTAATCATACACCTCCACTGATCTTCACTGACCCTACAAGCATGTGTGACTCCGGCAGACACATAAGCAAGACTAAGCTCTGTGGTGGACAGGATGGTTTGTAGATTGACCTCAGAAGATGCGTTAATCTCCAGTTCTTCTCGGGAAATGAAAGTCCTTGGCTCTGGCATGAATGTTACTGGCAAAGGTCCCAGTAATGTAAAGCACTTTTCCAGCCAACTGCCCCCTTCTTTCTGAATTGTGAAGGTCATTACACTTCAATCTAGCCATTTTTCTGTTTAGAGCATGAGCAGATACAAAACATCTGCAAAGCATGGGAGTCATACCTTGAGACACATGTCCCAGGGGAACTCAACTGCACATGAATGGGCTAAAGCGCTTTTGACCTCTGGGTCTCTGCAGTTTGAATTGCATCCCAGGCTGCTAGTGAGCGCCCTTCATCTAATTGGCCACTTCTTTGGTGGCCAATTGTGAAATGAATTGGAGGGTCCCAGTGGGGAGACAGGTACCCTCACAACTTGCACCAGCTGCGTCCCCTTGCAGGAAGAAGTACCTGGGCTGTGGAAATTTGGCTCCTCTCTCATCCCTGGATATGTTTCCTCCAGAGTCGAGTGGAGGCCCATTGGTAGGACAGTGATAGAAAAGTTTGCCCTGATACCACCCATTCTTTGTGACATCAATCCCCAGAACTGCCAATTCAGCACCTTTCACTAAACTAAAGCCTAACAAAAAAGAAGATCTTTGTGACTCCACCTTGAAAACTGGTACTACCACTGGTGATTTACAGGAGATGGAATGTTCTTACTTGACCTACAATGCAGAGAGTTAATTTAAACTTTATCTCTAATAATCTCACTTTTTATTTATTTTATTTTGGGGGACTTAGGCAGAAGGTGTTTTTTAATAATTAAATGAAGTAGGAAACAATCTCATCCTGACAAAGCTCCTAATCTTCCCAGTTTATTAATAGAAGCTGCATCAAGACAGCCTGTCCTTAATCCCTGCTCTCTCCATGCAAATTCAGAGCATTAGAAACGGAAGACATTCATTGAGGCTCTAGTGCCAAGAGCAGTGATCTTGTCAGGTGTCATAAATTAAGCAGCCTCAGATCAGTGACCACCTGGACATGAAACTGCTCAAGAAAACTCAAGGTGATATTGGAAGTGACGGTGAGTAGGTGGCGCTCTTCTCACCATGTCAGTATTGCACCAATACCCCAGTGTGCTCTTACGGGTCTCTGTGCTGCTGCTTCGTCATCTTAAATGTAAAATTTACTACTTGACCTCTTTTGTGTTCAGAGTGTTTAAAAAGCTCAGGGCTAGATTTAGAAGTGTTCAGTACCTACAACTGGGGGCCAGATTCTCAAAGGTGATGAGCACCAAACAGCTACCATTGTCAAAATTCGGGGCAAGTTTTCCAAACAGATCACTGGATCCTGAGCTCTCTCAAAATCTGATCACTTAGTTAGATGCCTAACTGGGAGCTGAGCTCCTTTGAAGATCAGACCCGCCTGTGGGTGCTGAGAATTTTTAAAAATTCTGGCCCCCGTCACTAAAGATCTCGATTTTTTTTTTATTCTTCCCGAAAAGCCCCTGGTCTCCGAGTCAAATTCTCCTTTTCCTATCTTATAAGATCTGACAAGAACATAAACCAAGGAAGTATGACTTGGCAATCTTTATTTCTGTCCCAACTGGACCGTGTACTCGGCATATTATTCCCATGATAAAAAAAAAAGCAATCTAAAAGCAATCATGAATCCACTACTGCCACAAGGAAATAACCAGCAATATGTAGCTGATTACTTTAGGGATCCATTAATCAATCATTTGTAATGGATTTTTCTTTTACAATAACTCTTCCCATTTTCACCCCCTCTATGCACCCACCAAGTACCAGGTGACACATCTGAAACTTTTTGAGAAAAAAAAGCGCTTTTTCACATCATGTAAAATTAACCTCTGGAACTCACTGCCACATGCCAATATTGAGGCAAAATGCTCAGTAGACTGAAAAAAAAAATAGACATACCAATAATATATAATAAGAATATCACCCACTTATAAACTTATATAAGGACTATAAACCCGAAATTTCCCCCAGTGACAGATTATTTCATAATGTCTATTCCTTCCTCTGAAACATCTGATCATGGCAGCTGCTGGAGACAGAATACTGGATTGGCATGATTTAGAATGACAACTTCTATGTTGCTATATATGGAGATTGTGGATGACTTGGGGAAAGGATTCGTAAATGTAAATATCAGATGTGCCCCATGGCTAAGGCTAAGATTTTGTAATGGTTATTTTTAGTAAAAGTCATTGTCAGGTCAGGGGCAATACACAAAAATTCATGGAAGCTGTGACCTGTCTGTGACTTTTGCTGCTGTGACTCTATGGTTTCCCCTGCCACCAGGGTGGCTGGGAACTGTAGGGTGACCATATTTCCCAAAGAGAAAATGGGACACCCCCAGCCACTCACCCAAGGCGGCCTCGCTCTCCCTCAGGAGTCTGTCACGTGTCACTGGAACTTTGCAGGGGGCCCCTTGTCGCTGCTGTTGCCTGTCGCTGCAACCCTGCCAGGACCCCACTGGCTGTCAGCTCCAGAGTCCTGCAGCCCCTGGAGCTGAAGCAGAGAATGTCATGGAGATCTCTGGAAGTCACAGATTCCATGAGTTCCATGACCTCTGTGACATAAACATAGCCTTACCTATGGCTAAGGATTGGGATTGCTCATTTACCAACTATATCAAAGTTCTGGGGTACAGTCCTGCTGATGAATGAATCTTCCCAAGCAGTATGTATAGCTTCCAAACCTGAAAGGTCCTTGAGGTGTTGGAAGGGTCAGGGATGAAATCTACAGAAACTTGCCTTCCCCAACTTCCCAGAGTCCCTGGCACCTGGGACCTGTCCTTCTACAGTTCACCTGTAAGATTAGATAGTGGAGAACATGCACAGAATCAACATCTGAGCTTTGGTGTTTCTTTGTTGCTACCTCACCAGAAAAGAAGTCCAATAACTTGATGCCTCCTGTGTTTATAACAGATTTTCTTCTTAGTGACTATCTCCCCTTTATCTTCTTTACAAGTAGCATGCACCGGGATCCACATAATCCACTGAAAAATATCTTGTGACACTATATGCTAGTCTATTGGGCCAAATTCAATTACACTAAACTGACTGAACTTCCACTGTGCTGCTGTGCATCCCCACTCCCCATATGCATAGTGGCCGAGTGGCACGCACACACTGGCAACTGGGCTTAGAGATGGCTGCTTTCAGATCCAGCTGAGCAGAACCAGGCACACTTACGACAGCCCCTTTCAGATACTCCTTGTGTCCTGACTGTGACACTAATGCCCAGCATGCAATGCACTTGCTGGACTTGCCTCCCCTAAGACTACGAAACACTAAAGAAGCTCCCTGGCTTTTAGGTTACAGTTCATACAAGGCTTGCTCTGTCTTAAATTGGCTGGGCTACAAGCTCTGTTGATTAAACTATGCTTAGTTTTCCTACAGTGGATATAGCCTGGGTCTGTCACCTAAGGACAGGTGAACCACAGAGGAATCAATGGTTGAGTTTGGAAAAGCACCACAAAATGTGGACGTTAATTCTGAAGTATCTGAAACCTTCAGGTTCTGAAAACTTGGGCTGTAAAATCTTGTGAGAATAGCTCTCTGGTGGGATTCAAGAGACTTGTCATTGGGCTGGAAATATCTGCCCCCTCCCACCTTTGAGTAGTCTCTCTTGTGACATCCTGGCTCTGCTGCTTGCAGCACTAGGGTGCTTCTCCTAGGATGATTCATTAGTAAGGTGGCCTTGGTCCACAAGCAGGATATAAATGTGATAACCACCATTCTGACAAACACATCAGGGTAGAACCATGGACCTCCAAGGCTAAAACCATGGGCTGCAACAGCTTGAGCAAACACTGCCTATGTAGGGCAATAACAGACTCATATCTTCTATGGACTGGACACAGAGGGGAAGCTGTAACACATGTTGAGCACTGGGTTTCCAAAAATGCATCAATAGATTACACAGACAGATGGCACCTCTCACCAGGGCCCACCTTAGCCATTCCCAATGCCTCCTCCTTTGCAGACAGAGTCAGGACACACAGAGATGTGTGACAATGAAAAATAAAGTGGGGGACAAAAATTGACAATTTTTTTTGCAAATCTCAAGAAGTTCCACACTAGATGTGAGATTTTGCTGGGGTTTGGGTCTGTGTTTCTCAGAAGGGATCTATGTAACCTGTCCCTAACCTGGTCTCTGCAGGGGTTATTCTGCCCTCTCCTCAGAGCTGCTCAGGCCCATCGCCTAGCCAAAAAACACAGAAAAATCAGCAGCCTACTGCAGTTACAGCTACCTCTCAAGTGAAGGCTGGGGCCTGACAGCCTAGCAAAATGACCCACTTCTTGCAGATTCAGACAAAAAGGCTCTGCTTATGCCCTAGGAAAGCAGCTCTAATAAGGCCATCCGTTAGCCGCGTCACCTGGGCCTTTCTCAGCAATCCCTCATTCCTTCTCCCGCTCCTTGCAGCCAGCCATTAATGCAGCAGGCACAGAGGAGAATGAAGCTGTTGGGCTCAGTAAATATTACCAAGCTCTTCGTGGGGAGCTTGAGACCATTATTTAGACTACTAAGTTCCAGGTGTGTTTTCATCACACCAGGACGGCACAGAGGTGAAGGAGAGCTGGCTAGTGGCTGAGTGGCACGCACACGCCAGCAACTGGGCTTAGAGATGGCTGCTCTCAGATCCAGCTGAGCAGAACCAGGCACACTTAGGACAGCCCCTTTGCATTTGCTTGGACAGAGCAAGACTGTAGCATGATTCAGGGGCCACCATTTGTCCCTAAAATTACATTTAAATCAGATACTTCAAAGCGACTGTACCATGACAAAATGGCTCATCTCCACGGACACCCTGAGGCCCTGCTCTCCAGACTCTTTCTGGTTCTCTCATATTTACAAAGAAGCACAGCCACATCACTCCAGTCACATTACCAGACACCTCCACTGGCTCACTGTTTATTATGGGGTACAGCTGAAAATTGCTTTTAAACCTTCCATGGGTTTGTTTGTGAGAGCTAACCCACACAGACCTTTTTTTCCTCTCTCATCCTCACCGCACTCTTGGTTTCTCTAGCACCAGCCTCCTCTTCAGCCCATCACATAATCACGTCTCTGCACAAGAGCTTTCGCGGCCTCAGCTCCTGTCCTGTGGAATGGCCTCCCTATTGCTCACCACGCCACCCTCTCTCCACCTCTGTTCACATCTCTCATCCTCCCTTCCCTCCCTGCCTTTTCTTTTCTCTCTCTGCTTTTGGCTCTATGACCAGATACTTTAATTTATTCACTCAGCCAAGGGTGTGAATTATGTTACCCTCTAAGCACTGGAGACACGGTTTGTGTGAAATATCCTACATAGAAGGAAGTTGTTTTGTACTGTATTTGGACAAAGACTCAAGCCAGGTCTCATAAGTGTTGGGTGTAAAGTTCCCTAAGGGAGCCCCCGAGACTGAGCAAGTAGAAAGAGCAGATTGACAAATCCCGTTTATTACCTACACGGAGGTGTGGAAGTGGGAGAGGGTTTCTAAATTCTGCCCAGCTGCCTCCTTCAAACCCAAGGGCGACATTGGAAATTCACAGGTGACAAAGACAGAGACGGAGAACAGCAACCATGGGTTATTAGCCCAGAGGACAAACTGAAGCCGGAGAGACAAAATATCAAAAGGTTGGTGGCACTCCCACAATAATTAAAGGGACACTAACATCCCATGAAACACTTTGAAAAGACATTGTTAGATACAACTGGATGGGATGAAAAGCAAGGCAGTGGCATTGGGCTTAGTTCCTCTCACAACAAGCCAGGTAATATAGCTTTATGTCCTCAAAGTTCAGTTCTACTCTGAAAAGTGACTCCAGAAGAATGCTGGTTTCTAACTCTCCAGCTCTGTCCCCAGGCGTGCTCAGTCAGAGCTGTTCATTTACCTATAATACCTGTTTACTGCTCTTTCCTCTGGTTAGCCATGCAGGAACCAGCACGGTTCTGGGATCTGCAGTCTCTTCTACTTTGCACATCAGCAATGGAATAGTTAACTAAGCTCCGGCTGCCAAGCTTTCATTGTTGAGGATACTGAAGCATCATGATGATGCCCACCTTGACTTTCAAATCCCAGGCTGAGGTTGTGGCTCTGGGAGTTAGAAAAAACTGTTTTTATTTATGAACTGAGTATATTTCCTCTGGGGTCATAACCACGGTGGAACCCCATAATGCCACGTTTAGATTCACTAGAGTAGAGTAGAAATGCCGGGATGCAGAGCCATGGCATTCTCCTGTTCTATTTCTGCATATCCCAGCCCGTTTTGCTCATCATTATCCCCATTTTCTTGAGGGGAAAGCTGAGGCCCCAAATGGGGAAGTGACTCTGCAAATCAGTGGCCTAGGTGGGAATGTAAACCCCAGAACCACAGAGGAAATGCAAACATTGCCCCACTCCCTTGAAAAAGCAGAGCACTCTGCTCCACCACCCTACCACATGCAGGGAGGAAATTTTTTCTGGTCCCTGTGGATTTCCTTATCGCTTCATGTGATAAAACAGATCTTCCTTTTATCAACCAGAGGAGCTGAGAAAACCGGGCAGCAGGGAAAGCATTTATTTTAACCCTTCTGATAAGAAAAAAGCCTCAGCTCGTCTGGAAACTTCTTCTCCTCTTTCTTCAAATGCACTGGCAAGAACATCTTAAGGTCGGACTGTAAATCAGGTAAAACATCTTTATCTACTCAAACTGGTTCTTCTCCCTTGTCCCCCCACCCCCTTTCGATAAGCAAGGACGTTTGAGGTCGTCAAATTCCAACACTGCAAGTTACCTGCTTTGGTGGGGGAGGTTTCCTCAAGTCCTAGTTAAACTTCCAGCCTCCCAGAGCTGTGAGTAAGAGCGCCATACAGCAGACTTGTTCCCTAATGGGAACACATTGAGGGTGCAAGCTCATTAGGAGTCACTACCTCCGGGCTTACTTTCATTGGTAGGGGAATTTGTTTCTCTTAAGCTTCTCTGATAGGACTGGCCACAGAGAAGCGAGTGTGCAAGCTTCACCTACACAGCTATGTCAACACATCTCAATCATGGCCCGTAACAAGCTCTTTCAACTTTAGTCCAGCCCCCAGCCCTGCCAAGGCATTGTAATCCACACCTGCAGGAGACCTTGCTATTCGAATTCTGAGCCCCCTCACAGCAATGACAACGCATTGCAAGCCTGCATCATCGCTTGCTATCTCAGTCCAGGGCTTCTCCTGAGCACAGACTGCCTATCATGCTGAGTTGCATCCTGGTTTTGTATTGTGGGCAAACATCCCCCTAAGACTTGGGTGTCATCCACATCTTCATATGTGATCTTATTTCACACCAAGTCTGCAGAGCTGAAAGCCTTAGCTACCCCTCAGTCAGTGCATGTATGCTAGAAACATTAGTACCCATACTACAGCCAACAATGGTGCAGCTAAACCTGCGCTAATCAGCTAAGGATAGACATTAAAAACTGCAAACATTAAGGCCATTTCCCAAACAGGCTGTTATTTCAGGATCCAAAGCACATTGGGCCGGTGCACCCCTGGCATTCATACAGATCCATAAGCTCACACCCACAGCATGTATGAAACTGCATGTATACATTGCATGTATGAAAACACACGTGCAAACACACGCACAGTCCTCCTGGGGAAAGAATAACAATCACTCCTAGCATGTCTGTGTCACCACAAGGCAAGACTAACCAGGACTCTGGCTGAACTGACCTAGCTTCAGATCCTCCTCTCCTTGGCTGGGATGGGAGGCAGCAAGATGGGGGCTTGTCAATAGTCTGTCGATAACCTGCAGAAAGACTCTCCTCTGCTCTCATCCAACACGGTTTAATTTTTAATTCAGCAAAGCAACGACAAGGACATGGGATGCTGACACCCGTTGGCAGAGCAAATTGGCCAGGACAGGCTGGATCTATGAGGAGGAAATGAAGACACACAGCAGGCACTTTGGGCTATGGGTGGGGCTGGGGCTGGCTGTGGAACAGCAGCAGGGCAAGGGAAATGAGAGAGAGAGAGAGAAACAAAGCAAGGGCATCGCTGCATGAGAGGAATTATTGGCAATTTGATCAGCTATGATGTTAAAGGAGTCCAGCGCTCAAAAGTCTTTACACCACAGAGGGTCTTCTGCCCACATTTGTATTGTTCATATTGATCTTATACAGCGTATATATATTTTTAATGAATTTCAGTGCTGGTGGCTGACTTTCTTGATCCACCGAACACAGGCAGTAGCAAGGCAAACTTCCCCCATGCTAACCTCCACTGATATGCCTCTAGCCTGACCTGGAAAGAGTAGATAGGGATGCTGGGGGAAGCTCAGACTCCATGTCCCTCCTGGTTGGTGATAGGTAATAAGGTTTGGTGGTATGTCTACATTTTGAGGACCACACCACACCGTACACACAGGACTTCGTTGCTATTTTTCAATGGCAGTTGACACTCTAGCCCCTTGTGCCAATTTACCTCTGATAATTCAGGTTCAGGGGTGATTGAATATTTCCAAAATTTGTTATTTCAATTAAAAAAAAAAAGGATGAAATTTTCAATGAACATTTTTTCTAAAATTCTGTGCTGTCTTTTGAACAGCTCTATTCAGTACCAAGCCTTAGCAGGCAAGGTTTAGCCTATTACAGACACATGTAATGTTTGCAACAAAATGCAAAACTAGCCAAAAATTGGCTGCTTTCACACTTCCTTACAGACTTGAAACTCTACATAGGTTCATCAGAAGGATCCCAAACCTTTAGAACGAAACTGACACCAGTTTGCAGCAAATCGGAGAACTTATGGTCTTATGTTGCAAATTGATGAAAATATTTGCACAATGTGAGAAATAAAACTTCCAAGGCACACTGAGTTTAATCCTTCTAAATGAACCCATTTCACAAGAAAAATGAAATCAGGCCATTTCAAAAATAAGTATCAGTCCAATAGAAAGACTGAAATCGTTCAAGAATGACTCTGGAAATGTACTTTTCCCCTCCCCTTCCTAGGAGAAATAATAATAAATTGAATTTATTATAACATAGAATTATAGGTCCATAGTATTCTGGGTGCCCTCTAGTGGTAGTCCTTATTATAGTGTTACTTAGTATAGGGAATTTCTTATTCCACTATACCCACAATCCTTAACAGCAAGTGGGTGTCTCTGACGGAAGCATAAACTCTGGCAGATTATTAGTATTATCAAATTTCAAAGTCTTTCCTTAAAATAAATAAATACCCTATGCAATGTACCACAGGACCCTAACTGTGAGCACTTTATATATGTTTGGACTCTGCCTCTTCCTACTTTTGAGTAAGATTCCCTCAGAATTCAAAGTATTTTAGAGCTGAGTAACATTTTCTAAAGCACTTAAGTGACTTAGGAGTCTACGGTCAAGAGGACTTAGGCTCTTAAGTCATCTAAGAGCCTTGAAAAAATTTGTCCTAGATGGGAAATGTTTTGGATCAAACAGAGTTTGGTTTTGCTGTGCAAAAATAGTAAGAATTAATAGGTCGCTGCATGGATGGAAACAAATTAGCAGCGATTGTAGTGAAAGATGAAGAACATCAATAGAATTTGAATTCGCTGTGCTCACAGAATGAGGCACAGGCTTTCGCCACAAGACTACACAATCTTTGTTTCCTGTCTAGAGGAAATTACAGGTGTTAAATTAGTCACAGGAGGGCTCCCCTATTGTTCCGCCACTGCAAGAGAAACACTGAAAATTATAAGGACTAAATTAAGAATGAAAAATAGAACATAAAGGGCCTAATTCTGCTCTTAATTACACCATCTGAAAGGCAGAGGAACTCTGCTGTTGTCAGTGAACTTACTTCAATATTACACAAGTTTAACTGACAGCTGGATTTGTCCCATAAGCTATCAACTTTAAAAGGAAGTGCATTCTTTAATTCATAGCCCATTCTACTTGAATGCCACCCTTCATAAAAAAAATCAGCCTTAACACTGTATGGGACTTTACCCTGCAAGGTGCTGAACAGCTTCTCTGAGATGCTGAATGCCTTCCACTCCAATGGGAGAGGGAGGGAAGTTGAGGGCATTTGGCATCTTGCAGGATTGGGCCCTATATTATGTTTTGCTCCTTGAACAAAGAGAGTTATTTTAATGTTTTCATTAAAAGCAGGGTATTTTTGGATGATAAAGATAATTAAGTGCTGAAAATGTAGTGATCCATTTGACACACAGAATAAAAGATATGAAGCATTTCTAATAAAAACCAGAACTCCTGCTGGGATTTGAACTCACTGCCTGCCTTTGCAATATAAGGCAAACACTGTATCCACTAGACTAATGCAGTCTGCTCATCATGCTAGCAATTTACAATGCTTATATTTGCTACACAGGGTCTCCATTCTTGTTGTTGCCTAAATGCAAAAGAAATGTATTACTGAACATTGCAGGCAAAATAAATTATTTTTAAGAAATGAACATAAGTGTTATAAAGTTCAGAAATCTGTTCCGTAGTTTGTGCCAGGATCTAAAGTGCATGCTTAATTTCAGTACACTCACTGTTAATTTTCTGTATGATTTGCTTCAGCAGTAGCAACAACAACAACAACAAAAGGAGGAGATGATGATGATGGCTTCTATTTTTTAAACGTCCACTTCTCCATAAGTAGCATTAGAACAATTTGAACGTCTGGTGTGATTAGAGTGACTAGGTCTGCACAAAAACACACAAAGAAAAAAAGTCTCCAGTGCTTGGTATTGTTAGGACACTCAGTACCCTAGGGTTCCCCCACCAAGTTCAGTCCTGTTGAGATGGAAACAATGCAACCTCTGTTTTAGCATGGATTGAATCACTACGATGATTCTCAATATTACCATTGCAAATCAAGTCGCACGGTCTTTTACAGCATTACAGAGGTTTGATACATATCCAAATGGGAATTTTTTTTTTCCAAATAAGACTTTTAGCTTACATGCATGTATTTCTGCATCAGAAAAAGTGGGGGGGGTCTTTTTGCCTTGTGGATACTACCCTTTCTTGGGAAAACTCCCACTGTTGCAGCTTTACCACCGGTAGTAATGGTGGAACAAGAGTGTAGGCTGAGCACTGGTGAGGGGTGGGAGTGAGGTTACACCACTGGGTCATTTAGAAGTGCTGCTGACAGGGTTAGATGACACAGCAGTAAAAATGCCAGTGCGCAGACTATAGAAGGATTTTCTCTGTCTATACCAGTAATGGAGCCAGGGCAGAGATTTCTACTGTACATGTGGCTTCCATCCCTGTTGGCTACTCTGGATTTTGTCAGAAATCTTGCAGTATTTGGTGTTTTTCTTTAAGTCCGAGGTCCTGGAGTCAGGTGACTCTACGACAATCTCAGCTTCAATTTGAAAAAAAAAAAAGGGAATAAGTTTCTAGCCCTCATAGTTTCACAGGAAAGCTTGAAAATGTGCACCCTAAAGACTGAAAAACAGGCAGCAAATAAAAAGAACCCAAAATGTAGTATTAGTTTTAAGTCTCATGATTTTTAAGACAATTTCTTGTTTCTGGGTAGCCTGGCTCATAATTTTTGAATTCTTGGGGTTGGCGATTCTGTGCGTGTGTATGCATGCGTGTTTGCAGTTAGTGTGTGTGAGAGAAAGAGAGGTGTGCATGGGCGCCAGAATTAGTGGTGTTGGGGCTGCTGCTGCACCCCCTGGTTTGAAGTAGTTTCCATCATATACAAGGCTTATAGTTGGGTTCAGTGGCTCTCAGCACCCCCACTATACAAATTGTTCCTGCACCCCTGGAAGTATGTGTGTGTGTGGTTGTGTGTCAATGAGAGAGAGAGATAAGGTGTGAATGTTATGCACTCTCACGCACAATGCACCTGTGCATATGCCTCTTTCAATGCATGTAGGAGTGTGTGCTTATATCAGCAAATATGAATGCGTGGGTGATGAAAGAGTGCGTATACACGCATGCACACACACAAAATTCTCCTTCCTCCCCCTGGAACTGCACCTCACAAAGGTCAGCCAGCTCTCCTCAGGTTTAATTCCCTTTCTTGATGCTACTGTTCAGAGGTAAATGTTCTCTTTTTATTAAAAATCAAAAGCAGAGGTGTTTGTAATCCTCCTGACACTGGTTTTTCTCATATAAATGGAAAGTTTAGCTCACAGCAATAGCAGCTAAATTTGGAGTGAAATCAGCAGCTGATTCCCTGAGGAGGTGGAAAAGTTAAACAACATTTTGAGGGTTGTTTTGTTCCTATTTCTACATTTTTTCAGTGTCTATTGTATTATTATTTTTATTTTCTAAGCAGGGAGCTTGGCAAATCTTTACAGATTGCATCAAAAGTTTCAGAGGGCATTTCTCAAACAATAATATAACCCAGACAACTTCTGTCTCTGCACAAAGAACCCAGTTACAAACATGAGAAAGAGGTGTTACTGTACTGATCGTCATTCACCAAGGACCCTCTCTCCTCTTTAAATCCCACCCTTCTAATACCCTCCTCCCTTCTTCTCATAATTAATACAGCCCCCTTCCTTTCCTGAATAGTTGTCCTTTACCTTGTCTTGTGTATGTCTTTCCCTGTTTACATTCTAAATGCCTCAGAGCAGTGACCATGTTACATCTACGTTTAACAGCCATTAGTAATATTGTCAACCCAAAATGTCAAAAAGGCACTGGGTTATTTTTCTTTACTTTCTCGTTTTGAGTCTTTAGGTTATACTTGGTCACAATTTCAAGTTTCTCCCTTGCAATCATGAAGGCTAGAAATTTACTTTAAAAAACTAACCAACCAAAAAAATACCTAAAGCTGAAATTCTCACCTAATCACATGATTCCAGGAGCAGGGACTTTAATTAAAACCTCAAATAACAAGTAACTCATGGCAAGATACTGAATGTTGGCAAAACTGCAGTGTGCATTCCCACTCACCTTCCCACCCCTTCCATCCCCCCTCAATGTCACACTCATCCACACACACCTCCCCCACCCCTTAAATTCAACCAAACAGAGAATCTGGCCCAAAGCTCTGCTCTTGTCCACACCTTATCTGACCCTTTTTGCGTTAAATAGGAAGCTGGAAATGTCAAGAAGTAGAGTACAACCTGTTTTGAGACTTTATGTTGCCCCCTCTTTGGGGCACTTCCCCTTTCTGGGAAAAATTAGGGAATACAGAGTTGTGAGGAAAACAACTTTTTCAAAACATGAGAGGCTTTGGTTTGTGTGTAACATTGGGCCAGGGTTTGGGATTGGTTTTACGCAGATTGGACTGCCACATCCCTACGACTTATTGTCCTGAAACTTGGGTGCCCAGCATCTTGAGCGTTACATATGCTAATAGGATAAAACTGAAATTAGGCCAGAGTAGTTGTGTACAAGAGCCTCTTGTACAGAGAGTTAATGTGTGTTTGTTTCCATCCTTGACCCAGATAACGAGTTGTGTCAGATACTGAGCTGTGTGCTTGATGAAGCTCAGGAGTGGGGTGTGACAGACAGACAATATCCTGTAACATCCTGAACAAATCTCATAGATTTACAATAAATGTTATTGAATCAGGGTTAATACCTTTGGGGTACATTTATTAAAAATGTAATTGTGTATGTGTTACTGTGGCATTGTAGGGAGGGAGGACGCTACTACTTCCTCCTTGATCACTGTTTGAAGCCACCTCCCAGGAGAGGGGCACATATACCAGTTCAAACTGGATTTTCCAGGGAACAACAGAGTAAGAAAGGGTTTTTGGATAAATAGCCTGGTTTTAAACTGACTCATGGCCTTCTTCCTGATCCAGCAAATGGACAGGACCTGCTGGTCTACAGCAAGCCCCAATTCTTCAGATAGGGACGGGAGGACTGGGCCTACTGAAGCCTCACAAGATTGGGTGCTTGTTCGGAGCTGAAGCTATGATGAATGTCTAACCACAGAGAATTACATGTGGTGGAGAGTTGAAGGACTGCTCCTGCCATGTTACAATTAACACTAGTAAGCTTATTACCATGCATGTAGGTTCTTTTATTGTTTAAAAGATATTTTTCCATAATGTGTTTTACCTTAAGAATAAAATAGGCTTATGTAGAGAGTGCTGTGTGGTAACTTATGGCTGTAGCAATTGCACCTGTTAACTGTCTCTGTAGAAACAGAAAGCATGTGTCCTTAGGCAACCTGTCTTTGCTGGAAATAACAGCAAAGGAAGGGAACTGTGCAGCCTGGAAATACCCCAGTCAGAAGGGAAAGACAGTTGAGTCTCCACCCAGAATGGCAATGGCTGGGGAGCTGGAAGCCTGAGAGTGGGTGCCTTTGCTGGGCCTCTAAGCAGAAATACAGGACCAGATGTCCTGAACTGTGACATGGGGCAAAAGGCCAAAGCGGCGGTATGCTAGCTTTGCAGCCCCTTGATTCTAGAGCAGACCAGAAACCAGTCTGGCACCAGGTGTGAGATTGGGCAGCCTCAACACTGCTCTGCCGTAGCCTAACTGCCCATTCCAGCAGCCTGGACTAGCTAGAGTGCAACCTCTTCACTCTGCATTGTGACAAAGGTCTGTCCATGTCTCCGTGGGTCCTGCGTTTCCTGGCGGATTTCACTAGCCTCAGAGGCTCACTGTGACCCTCCATATAGCCGTTCTCTCTCTAGAGACAAGGGTCACAGCCTGCTAAGCCATTTTCATCGTAAGCCAGCAAGAGAGGTGAGGAGAAGCTATCTTCCCTTGCACAGTGTCTGTTGTCTCCCAGTCTCAGTGATTAATCGGGGCGGGGGGGGGCAAAGAGGGGAGCCCAGGCCCACCCTCTACTCCAGGCTCCAGCCCAGGGACCCGAATAGTATCAGCTATGGTAGCTGACCTTTTAGAAACACGACATGTACAATTCCCTGGGCTACTTCCACACTGCAGCCCCCATTTCCTCAGGCTCCACTTCACCCTTACCTCAGGGCCCCCTTCCTTGTGCCTGATATGGTGTGTACTGCTCAGTCTCTCCAACAGCACAACTTCCTCCCACAGCTCCTGACATCCGCACCCACCTGACCAACTGGGAGGCTTTTAACTAGTTTCAGCCAGTCCCTGATTGGCTTCAGGTGTCACAATCAACCTAAAAAGAAAAGGAGTATTTGTGGCACCTTAGAGACTAACAAATGTATTAAGGTGCCACAAGTACTCCTTTTCTTTTTGCAGAAACAGACTAACATGGCTGCTACTCTGAAACCAATCAACCTGGAGTTCTCTCTGCCTTCTAGAAAGTTCTTAATTGGCCCCAGGTGTCTTAATTGACTTGGAGCAGCTGCCATTTAACTTATCCTGATACCAGGGATTTGTTTAGCCTGGAGCTAATATGCCTATCTCCCTAATATGCCTACTTTTCTATAGCCATCTGGCCTTGCCCCGTCACATATCCCCCCACTCTGCTCAACACGATAGAGTTGGGCAACTTGGGACGCCAGGCAGTATGCTCGTGACAGACCATGAGTGTTGCCATGGTGGCATCCAGCCCTGTGCCGTATGCAGAACTGGAATGGTTGGAGGGATAAGAACCACCTGGTGACCCTTGTATTCTTTTCCTTATTCTGCTGCATCCACTGGAGGGGTGCATGGTCCATCACAAGATTAAATTGCCGGCATAAGAGGTAATAATGCAGTGTCTCCATAGCCCATTTGACAGCAAGGCATTCTCTCTCGACTACTGCATATTTCTGTTCTCTTGGGAGAAGCTTCCTGCTTAGGTAGAGGATCGGCTGTTCCTCTTCTCCCACCATTTGCGACAGAACTGCCCCCAACCCCACCTCGGAAGCGTCTGTTTGTAAAATAAATTTCTTGTTAAAATCCGGGGCTATGAGTATGAGGTCATTACAGAGGGCCATCCGAAGGTCCGTGAATGCCCCCTCTGCTGTGTTGGTCCACTTTACCATGTTTGGACCTCGGGCCTTCACCAGGTCCGTTAGGGGACTTGCCCTAGTGGCGAAGTGGGGAATAAAATATTGGTAGTAGCCTACCATGCCTAGGAACACGCAGACCTGCTTCTTTCGGGTCGGCCGGGGCCAATTTTGAATTGCCTCTAGCTTATTTGTTTGGGGCTTCACTATGCCCCTTCCCACAATATATCCCAGGTACCTCGCCTCTGCTAGCCCTATGGCGCATTTAGCGGGATTAGCAGCGAGGCCAGCCCGCCTTAAGGTGCGCAGTACTGCCTCAACTTTCTCCAAGTGGGTTCCCCAGTCTGGCACATGGATGACGACATCATCTAGGTATGCAGCTGCATAACTAGTATGGGGGCGCAGCAGCTTATCCATGAGGCGCTGGAATGTGGCCAGGGCCCCATGTAGCCCAAAAGGGAGGACACTGTACTGGAATAGCCCATCCGGAGTGGAGAATGCTGTCTTTTCTTTAGCTTCTTTGGTCAGAGGAATCTACCGGTACCCTTTTGTCAGATCCAGTGTAGTCAAGAATCAGGCACTACCCAGTCAGTCAACCAGTTCGTCGATGCGTGATATGGGGTATGCATCAAACTGGGATATTTCATTCAGTCGGCGAAAGTCATTACAGAATCTTGTGGTACCATCAGGCTTAGGCACCAGAACAATTGGACTGGACCACTGACTGTAAGATTCTTCAATAACCCCTAATTCTAACATTTTCTTTACTTCGGCCTTAATTTCTTCTCTTTTGGCTGCTGGGAATTGGTAGGGTCTCAATGTTACCTTGGCTCCAGGGATCATGTGGATATGGTGATAGGTCTCTGTCGTCCGCCCTGGTTTTGTAGAGAACACATCTCAGTTGCGATCCTGACGCAGGGCCAGAAGACCTCCCTATTAGGCAGATGGATGCGAGCAGCCAACAGAGAAACTTCCACCACAGAAGGTGAGCCAGAGGCTGCCCCCAATCATAATGGCAGTGAGCAGTTGGAAGAAGCAGAAGCCGGCCCCTGGGAGCTTGGGCAGGTTAGTCCCGGGAGACCGACTTTCGGGCGGGACCAGGCAGAAGATGCCAGATAATGCCAGGAAAGAGGTGGCCTAGATCGATGGGATACCCGTGGATGGGAAGGTCCTGGGTCCCGGACGTTACTTTATAGTGAAGAAAGATCTCCTGTCCCGCATGGTGCAAATGCAGGAGCAAGAGATACAACAACTTCTGGTGCCATGAAAACATCAAAAAGCCATATTGAATCTCGCCCATAGTCACCTGTTTGGAGGACACCTAGGGATAGAGAAAACCCAAGCACGGATCCTGCAGAGGTTCTTCTGGCCTGGAGTACATGAAGATGTCCGGCGATACTGCACCTCTTGTCCGGAGTGTCAGTTACATAGCCCTCGCCCTCACTTGCGGGCTCCTTTGATACCTCTGCCAATAATAGAGGTTCCTTTTGAACAGATAGTCATGGATCTGGTAGGGCCCCTAGAGAAGACAGCTCAGGGCCACCAACATGTGCTTGTTGTACTGGACTATGCAACCTGGTACCCGGAAGCTGTTCCCCTGCACAACACAGCTTCCAAGATAATAGCTAAGGAACTAGTACAGATCTTTGCCCCGGTTGCGCTACCCAAGGAGATATTGACTGATCAAGGGACACCTTTCGTGTCCAAGTTGATGAAAGATCTCTGTTCATTGCTCCATGTACAAGCCTACGGACCTCTGTATACCACCCACAAACAGATGCCTTTGTGGAAAGGTTCAATAGGACCCTCAAGGCCATGATCAGGAAAGTGGTGAGCCGGGATGGGAAAGATTGGGATACCCTATTGCCATACCTCATGTTCGCCATCCGGGAGGTTCTGCAAGCCTCCACGGGTTTCTCTCCATCCGAACTACTATATGGGCGCCACCCTTGGGCATATTGGATGTAGCCAGAGAAGCCTGGGAAGAGGAGCCAAATCCCAGAAGGAACATAGTTGAGCATGTACTGCAGATGAGAGATCGGATAGCCCGACTTACGCCCATTGTATGGGAATACTTGGAGAGAGGCAAGGGGTATGCATCAAACTGGGATATTTTATTCAGTCGGCGAAAGTCATTACAGAATCTCGTGGTACCATCAGGCTTAGGCACCAGAACAATTGGACTGGACCACTGACTGTAAGATTCTTCAATAACCCCTAATTCTAACATTTTCTTTACTTTGGCCTTAATTTCTTCTCTTTTGGCTGCTGGGAATTGGTAGGGTCTCAATGTTACCTTGGCTCCAGGGATCATGTGGATATGGTGGTAGGTCTCCGTCGTCCACCCTGGTTTTGTAGAGAACACATCTCAGTTGCGATTAATCATGTCAGCTGCCTCGATCTTTTGGATCGGCATCAAGTCGGATGATATCCTCACCTGCTCATGTAAGTTATCCTCCTAGGGAAGGGTCTCCTGTGTGACTAAGCATGCCTCTCGATCATGCCAAGGTTTTAGAAGACTGATGTGGTAAATTTGCTCCGATTTCCGGCGGCCTGGCTGCCGCACCTTATAGTTCACCGCTCCCACGGCTTCGATTACTTCATAGGGTCCCTGCCACTGGGCCAACAGTTTACTTTCTGCTGTGGGCACCAGTACCATCACCCGATCCCCTGGTTGGAACCATCAAAGCTTCGCTTGGTGGTTATAATGGGTTCATTGGGTCTCCTGTGCCTTCATCGCCTTCCTCTCTTTTTTTGTCTTCCGGGTCGCTGAGACAAGGTCCTGAGAAATCTCAGCGAACATCACGGGTTGACATTCCCCTGGTGACGAGTCGCTGTCCTCAGGGTCCCCACCTCCTTCCAGTTTCTCGGGGTGGGGTGGGGGGGAGTAAATTATTAAACTCTGGATAGTCTTTCCCAATGACTACAGGATATGGGAGTTTAGGAACTACGCCCACGGTCACCTCAATGGAGTTCCCCTGAACCTCTATCTCCACTGGGATGGTGGGGTAATGGCTCATGGCCCCATGCACGCACATGACTGCTACACGTTTGGCTAGTAGCAGCTGACTACTTTTTACCAGCTTACCTGATGAGGGTGATAGCACTCCTAGAGTCCACAAGTGCTGTCGTCTCTGCTCCATTTATCCTCACTGGCCTGGTGTAAGTATGTGGGGCTAATGCGACCCCCACGCGGTGGATAAAGGAGCATGGGACCTCCCAATCCTGCAAGTTACATTACATAGGCTCCTCGGTGCTGGGACACTGTGCTGCTGTGTGTCCCCACTCCCCACATGCATAACATCTATAATTGCTTTTAATCAGTCCCCTATCCTTGGGGTTAGGAGGTTTAGTCCCAGGGTTTCCCCAACTCAAGCCAATCCCTTCCTTCTAGGGTCCCCGGTGGTTGTTGCCCCCCGCCTTCTTCCACCTAGGCCTCCCCGGGGGTTTGGCTTCACAACCTTCCAGGGTTGGGGTAGGGTGCTTGCTTCGAAAGGGGCCTTCCTTGGGTAATCGGGTCAGTTCCCTGGCTGTCATCCGTCTTTCTACCAGTGTGATCATCTCGTCATATGTGGACGGATCGTTCTGGCCTACCCATTGGCGGAGACCTGGCAGCAGTTCCCTTATATAATGGTCCATAACCAGGGTCTCCAAAATCTCCTCCGGGCTGCACACCTCGGGCTGTAACCACTTCCACGCGAGGTGTATGAGGTCGAATAGCTGGGACCTTGGGGGTTTGTTCTCCTGGTATTTCCACTCATGGAACCTCTGGGCCCTTACCACTGCCGTCACCCCTGATAGTGCTAGGATTTCTGCCTTCAGATGGGTATAGTAATGGCATCCATGGCAAGCAAGTCAAAGTAGGCCTTCAGGGCCTCTCCACACAAAAAAGGGGCAAGAATACTGGCCCACTGCTCCTGGGGCCACGCCTCACACTGAGCAGTCCTTTCGAATGAGAGGAGATATGCCTCTACGTCATCTCCTGACGTCATCTTTGGCAGACAACCAGTGGCCCTCAGGGTTTGCGTCCCGTCCGACCCCTGGGCCTGGGTGGTGAGGATCTTCAGCTGGTCCACCACCTCTCTCAAGAGGGCATGATTTTGGGTCACCTGGCTCATCAATAATTGATTAGTTTCCTGCTGTAGCCGCATAGACTCCTGTTGCACCATTGCCTGAACCTGGATGGCCTCCTGCTGGGCTGCTGTGGCTTGTACCAGAGCTCTTACAACCTCCTCCATTGTGGTACAAAGCAAACAAACAAACCAAAACAAAATCCAAAACCCCAGTGCACTTTTTTTAAAAACAAACAAAGAAACAAACCCCTCTTTCTTCCACCATGCTGTGAACAAAATCCCACTGCTAACACCAGTTGTGACAAAGCTCTGTCCTTATCACCGTGGGTCCCATGTTTCCTGGCAGATTTGACTAGCCTCAGAGGCTCACTGTGACCCTCCACATAACCCTTCTCTCTCTAGAGACAAGGGTCACAGTCTACTGAGCCATTTTCACCATAAGCCAGCAAGGGAGGTGAGGAGAAGCTATCTTCCCTTGCACAGTCTCTGTTGTCTCCCAGTCTCAGTGATTAATCAGGGCGGGGGGGGGGGGTAAAGGGGGGAGCCCAGGCCCACCCTCTACTCCAGGCTCCAGCCCAGGGACCCGAATAGTATCAGCTATGGTAGCTGACCTTTTAGAAACATGACACGTACAATTCCCTGGGCTACTTCCCCACAGCAGCCCCCACTTCCTCAAGCTCCACTTCACCCTTACCTCAGGGCCTCCTTCCTTGTGCCAGATATGGTGTGTACTACTCAGTCTCTCCAACAGCGCAACTTTCTCCCACAGCTCCTGACATCCACCCACACCTGACCAACTGGGAGGCTTTTAACTGGTTTCAGCCAGTCCCTGATTGGCTTCAGGTGTCCCAATCAACCTAGCATTCTCCCTGCCTTCTGGAAAGTTCTTAATTGGTCCCAGGTGTCTTAATTGACCTGGAGCAGCTGCCATTTAACTTATGCTGGTACCAGCAATTTGTTTAGCCTGGAACTAATATATCTATCTCCCACTACTTTTCTATAGCCATCTGAAACTCTAAGCTACAGAAACTCTGCAACCCTTCTAAAACAACATTGAGGGCAAGAAATTACATTTTGTAACCTGGTTCTTGAGTGCATTAAACTTAGTTTGTGTGTTTTGTTTTATTTGCTTAGTAATCTTCTTTATTCTGTTTGCTATCCCTTATAATCACTCAAAATTTACCTTTTGTTGTTAATAAACCTATTTCTTGTTTATTTCATAACCCAGTTTGTGCAATTCATATCTGGGGGGCAAAAAGCTGTGCATAACCCCCTCCACATTGAGGAAGGGGGCAAATTTTTATGAGCTTGCGCTGTGCAGATCTTTCTATACAGCGCAAGGCAATATTATTTTGGGTTTATACCCTAAAGCAGGTATGCACGTGAGTGCTAGCCATTCCCCTAGCCAAGTCCTCCCACACAGAGCTGACTTCAGTCTGTGTCTGCAGGTGGGTGTGGCCTTACCTGAGTTTGTGCTGGAGAAGGCTTGAGAGCCTAGCACAGCAAGGACAGGGTGAGAAAACCCAAGCTGGTGGAAAGAGTGGGCTCAGTGAGACCCCAGCACATCAGGTGGCACCCTGAAAGGGTGGTCCAACCTGTCACACAAGGGACCAATGATTATTGCCTGATCTCATTGTGCTATCTGGGTTCTACTACTGACTCACTGTGCACCGTTGACCAGTCACTTCCCTGCTCTGTGCCTCAGTTTCCCAATCTGTAGCACTGAGGATAATAATTACCCATCCACAAGGGGGATTGTGAGGCTCAGGCTCTGTCTCCCATATATAAACATACCACAGGAGGTGGTTACAGCATGGTTTACATTTTTAGTTTAGGGTACGCTATATTATAATTGGGTTGCACAGGTGGACTAGAGTCTTGGTCACATCCTAATGATCCGTCCAAGGCTGTAGCCCAATTATCTGACTCAGTTACAAAACCAGAAGTCCTCTTCGCTCTAGTCATTTCACTATACTATAAATCAGGTCGGGGGACAACTACATCATAACAAGCTCATCCATCCATCCATCCATCCATCTAAGAGATAGCAAGTGCTCTCTGTTTCCCTGGGATGCCTTTTTACTCCTTGGACTTGTGTTTTGCCTCCCTCTTCTTGCTGCTAGCGGTCCCAAACACTTGTGAATGTTTTGAGTGAATAAACCCTGGCAGAGGAGCTGAGCTGTACTAATTTCTCTTTCTGCTACCTGTCCCCTCCTCTGAACTGGCATGCACACAGTGGCAAGCCTTTGTATTATCTATACCATTGAGGATTTTACACTCAATTAAATCCCCCCCTTAACGGCCTTTCCTTCTTCTTCATAGGCTATAAAGACTTTGGTTTTATTTTTAGCCTGTCCTGTTAGCTCAGGACACTCAGCCTCTCACATCCCATTTGCTGCCCTTCTGCACACTTTTTCAAGTTCACTGTTGCTTATGGAGCCCAAGACACTTAAGTGGAGTGAGCAAAGTCATCATGTGACAGAGTGGTTTTCTTATGCTTCTGCACCACAGCCGAGCGATCTGCCACCATCTGAACTTTTTCATCACTTTGTCCACACTCTCCTTGAATAAAAGGATCCACTCTCATCACTCCATGACCCTGTCTAAACTCTGCCTGGCTTTGGACCAATTCTGTCCTGCACATGATTTCTCGGTTTAAACCTCTGGCCCCTCCTCATTCACTCAGCCTCTGACGTTTTGATTAGAGCAGGCTGAAACTCCAAATTTCCATTTCGCTAGCTGAGGACTCCCCTTCCCTCACAAATTAAAACAACTGAACCCAGCAGGTGATGATCCCCATTCTCTGATAAAATGACTAAAAGCCCAACCCTTATCTCAACATCTTGGTATAACCCTTATCCCTGGGTAGTGAGGCAATGAGGTTTGGGTCAGAAGCATGGTCGGACAATGCATTCTCTTTTCGCTTCTGTTGAGACTTAGTCTCTATCCTGGTTTGGGTCACAAACAGTATGAGTTTGTTGGTCTCTGCATGGTCCCTTTAAGCAACCATCCATCACACTATCCTACAGAGGATGGATGGTCCAGTGGTTACGGCACTAGTCTTGCAAGAGCTGCTGGGCTCAATTCTCTGCTTTGCCATAGACTTGCTGTGTGACCTTGGGCAAGTCACTTAGTCTCTCTGTTCCCGATCTGTGAAATAAGGATAATAATGCTTCCTTGCCCTACAGAGGTGTGACAATACATTAAAAAGACTGTGAGGTCCTCAGACACTATGGCTATGGGAGCCATATAGGTACCCCAGATAGATAGATCACCCAAAAATAAATGGTTAAAAAGGTACCTAATGCTACAGCTGTGTAAAACCACTAAGCTTCACACAATTTCCCCTGGAAACCATGGATCAGGCCAGGTTCCCCCAGAGACTAGGCCTAAAAGGAGCTTCCTCCACCAAGCTTAGGCCCAGGTGGGATCTCTCGAGTTTAGGCCTGGATAAGCCCACATGACCCAAGACTAGATCAGGATGTGATACACCCCACCCCCACAGTGCCCAAGAACAGGCTTTAATGAGTTCCCCACCCTAAGCTAGGCTTGGGTACCCCTCATAACACAGCTTGGGTTTGCTAGAATATTTGCAGTCCCATTGTGAGTTTGTAACAAAAGCCAGTACCAGCTGAGTTTTCCTGTCGTGGGGTTTGATTCTGAGAGTTCTTTGTGGTCCCAGTCAATACCAGAGAGCTAAGATCTCAGCTGCACTGATGCATGGCTAATGTTTCACTGATAAGACAGCAGGCTTCCACATTCATGAGTAACCAACAATTTATTAATATCATCCTGAGTTGTTCTCTATCTGTGAGTGCGCTGGTTTCCCATAAATAACAGACATTCACCGATCACTTCCACAGCTCTTTGATAAGCTTCCAAAGGAAAGAAAAGAAGAATGAAACAATAGGCCAATTAATTCAAAATAATGGAGAGAAATGTCATCTCACCAGCCAGTTCTAAACAATGGGATCCTCTTCCCATCATCCCACTTGAGAGGCAGGCCCATGGGGCCTGGTTACTTCAATGCACCAGGATGTCAGTGATTTACATGGAGTTAGTGCACACTATTCACCAGCCTGGTAACCAGAGACATGGTGAGAACTGGGCGTACCCCTCACTTGCTTCTCCAGAGACATTATAACAGCACTCAGAAATTATTTTTTGTGGCAACAGCCCATTAACTTAGTTTTGCAACACAGGATGATCATAATGGTGCCATTGACAAGCCTGTAACCATCTGCTTCCCACAGTTAGTGTTGAGGGCAAGTTGAGACTAGTCTGTCTGACATAGTATACACAAACCTGATGAATTAATCAGGGGCTGGATCTATCACGGTCAACACATTCCATGAAGGACCAGGAAATGGGGTGATCGGTCTTACAGATGAAACGTAAAAGCACATGGGCCCGACCACTTATTGTCATGAAAGATCCATAGGGCTTTTTGCAAGAGTTAGGGAGCCCTGGCCCATTTCCAACCAGGGTAATTACAGTCTGCATCCCTAACCTCCCCCCTGCAGTTTTAAATGGGTATGGTATTATTCTCCACTTAACTGCTATGAAGTGTTGCTGTGCGCTATTAAACAGCTGCTCTCTTTCACCCCAGGGCTGGCTGCATTGCAGTGGCAGATGAAGTGATTACATATTTTATATACATGCCAGGTGTGCAAGAAGAGAGGAGAGAATGAGAAGGAAAACCTTCCTCTCAGTGCGTTCACTCAGTGACCAATGCTGGGGAGGGCAAAGAAGGTAGTGGCCGCACTAACAGCCCTAAATGGGGTGCTTCTGGGTGGGTCAAAGCCCTGTACTGTCTGTGTTGGAATGGCTGGACCTGTGTGTGTGGGGGGCACTGGTTATACCTATTAAACAGGCATAGCTAGGGGTGCCCCTCTCCTTTTTCTCCCCAGGCCTACAGAGACATTATCCCTTTAAAATATGACTTGGGCTCATAAGAGTCATAACTGAGCCCCTGGTTTGTGAAGCCTGTAGAGCTTTTGGATCTTTGGATGAAAAATGTAGCTAGCTACATAAACAGATTTAGTAATTATCATTATTGCTATTACTGATCACCAACACAGCCAGGTGTGGTGCTAAACTATTGAAATCAAGGAGAGATGCCATTCAAATGGACAGCACACTTCTACACACACACACAACCTAGTGTTTAATCCAGGGGCCAGCTGACAGATCAGATATCTGCACTGGCTGGTGGGGACCCCCCCACACAAGTACTGAATCTTCTACAGTGGCGTTAGTCTCCACTTGACCATACACAGTAGGGTCTCTATTGGGGCAGAGGTGATTTCAACAAAGGTTCATGGGGGACTTCAACATACACCTTCCACAAAGGCAGATATCCAAAAAAGGATAAATATACCTAAATGCAGTGGTGATTTAAGGTAAATAGCTCTCTCTATGTTTTTAAACCATGCCCATAACCATTGTATCTGAGGGCCTTGTGCATTTCAAAGATGTAGATTAGATTAGGTCAGTAAACAGCTGACAGTGGACAGAAAAGAATCACCTGCACACACCTGGGAGCAGGAAGACAATTTCATCTTCCTGGATTTCTTAGTAATTGAGGATCCCCAGACACAGTAAGGCAAAGAGCCAAGAGCCATTACCAGTCCAGGTGTGGATATAATCCAATAGCCCAACTATTTGGCCGTTCCTTACATTTCCTTTTAACAGGTGGAACTTTTTCACATTTAGCAAGAGATCAGTGGTAAATCATTTCTTAAAGGAATAAGCATTCTATCTCCCCAAAACAGCAGCTAAATTAGTTTAGCTCCATCTTAATGGCATCTGTGCAGTATATTTTCTGTATGTGTGGGTGAGAGAGGTGTCACTTAGGGGTGTTAAGGGATTTGATTATATGTAGCTAGACATCCTTCTCTCTGTTTCACTCAATCTCTTGCTCACTGTTTTGTTTTGTCTTTAAATGTACTCTACACAGATAGACAAGTTTGTTCTGTTGTGCCAGGAGATGTCCAATGTAGAGATCAAAATTTGATTTGAAGGGATAGTTGATGTAGGGGAATAACACAGAGATAATGATATACTTATCTAGTGGACCACTGGAGTGCTGTGAAGCATTGCTGGTGGTCTGCTAACAATGGGCAGGTCACATGATGCTAGTGAAACACCGACAGACCCCAGGATCAAACTGGAGACCTCTGGAGCTTACCGCATGAGCTTCTATCGCATGAGCTAAAAGCCAACTCTCTCTCGCTCTCTCTCTAAGTGGTCTCGGGGCCACTAGATGGGACAGAACATCACACCAGAATGTATGTGGGTTACACTAGCTTCCGTTCCTTGCTTACAGCATGCAATGGGAGAGGATGATCAACTGGTAGGGAAACATATGCAAAGCAAGAGGAGGAAATGGGACCAGGTGACCGAGAAATGTGTCTTTCCATCCCACCCCAGATGCAATTCCGCTCCTTGGCAGTCACACTTACCAGTGCTTCAGAGTATGGCAGAGCTGTCCCTTTATAGCAGAAAGGGGAAATGCAATGGAGGAGGAGGAAGAGGAAAGATGGAAAGGAATTCAAAACACAGAACACAGTAACACCGTGCTGCATGTCTGCCTGTTCTTAGCCCCGTGCTGAAAGTGAGGGATGTTAGAGTATTTGGCAACATCCTTCTCAAAGCTGTGACTTTGGCAAATACATTTTGTTCTCCCTGTGCCCTCAAGGACAATAATAAATAGACTGAAAGCAAAACCACTCCATGCAGCTCTTTAGCTGGTGCCCTTCACAAGCGCTCCAGTGTCAGCAGCTCTGGGATTTCACCTCCACCTGAAAGTAGGGGAAGCCTGTTTGATCAAGTGACAGCAAACATCAGGGGAAAAGCTGATCAGAGCAAGAGACAGGGGAGAGTCCAACTTACCCCGAACCTCAGACAGTCTCTACGTAAAAGAATAAATGGACACAAATCAGACGTTTAGAATTATAACATTCAAAAACCAATCAGAGAACACTTCAATCTCCCTGGTCACTCGATTACAGACCTAAAAGTCGCAATATTACAACAAAAAAACTTCAAAAACAGACTCCAACGAGAGACTGCTGAATTGGAATTAATTTCCAAACTGGACACCATTAAATTAGGCTTGAATAAAGACTGGGAGTGGATGGTTCATTACATAAAGTAAAACTAATTTCCCCATGCTCATTCCCCCCTCCCCCACTGTTACTCTCACCTTCTTGTCAACTGTTGGAAATGGGCCATCCTGATTATCACTACAAAATTTTTTTTCCTCCTGCTGATAATAGCCCACCTTAATTGAGCACTCATTATAGTGTGTATGGCAACACCCGTTTTTTCAAGTTGTGTGTGTGTGTGTGTGTGTGTGTATGTATATCTTCCTACTGCATTTTCCACTGCATGCATCCGATGGAGTGGGTTTTAGCCCATGAAAGCTTATGCTCAAATAAATTTGTTAGTCTCCAAGGTGCCACAAGTACTCCTTGTTCTTTTTCCTCACAACTATGTGGACAAAAGGAGACAGCAAATTGTATGCTCCTTGAACTCAGCCAAGAGTTAGGAGATCATTGTGGTAACAAGCCTCAAGAATTTGTATTATAATAAAACAACAAATAATAATGCTCCTTTGCCGTTCACTACTGCAAGTATTTACAGAGTGCTCATGTCCATAGTACTCTCTCAGCAGAGATAAAGTCGGTGGACCCGTGGGACTGCAAAGGAGTAAGGGAGAACATTAAGGAGAAGGTCATTGCAGAAAAGCTACATTAATTTTTTTGCATTAGTCTTCACCCTTCAGAATGTTGGAGAGATTTCAACACTGACGGAGCTCTATGCCTGGAGGCTATATTTATGGATAGTCCTTTTGTATTATTTGTGTGTGCTTTTAATTTATGGGACGGATGCCCACAGCATAGGATTTTCATCCACCAATAATTTTTATAAATTCAATATATTCAGATTTTCAAGAAGAATTTGACAGACTCTCTCACAAGAACCTGTTAAGGAACCTAAGAATTCATGGGGTGGTAGGTAAAGTTCTGTCATGGATTAGGAACTGGCTAAGAGACAGCAAACAAAGACTAGGAATTAAATGTATCAATTTTTAATAAAACAAAAGGTAAACAATGGGGTGCCATAAGGATCTGTACTAGGACTAGTGTGTTTCATAGAATCATACAAATATAAGGCTGGAAGGTACATCAAGATGTCACTTAGTCTATGCCCTTGTGCTGAGGAAGGATTATATTCATTAACTGTTTGGAAAAGGGGATGAATAGTGAGGTTGCAAAATTAGCAGATGAGACCATTTATTTAGGGTGGTCTGATTAGCTTCAGCAGATTCTAATAGAGCTAAACCATTGGGCAGCACGATGACTGTTGGTAGACAGAATTCAGTATTGACACAAGTAATGCTTATTGGAAGAATCAGTTTGTACTGCTCATATACCTTCCTAGGTTCTGAAGAAGAAGTGGGTTTTTTACCCACGAAAGCTTATGCCTAAATAATCTGTTAGTCTTTAAAGTGCTGCCGGACTCCTCGTTGTTTTTGTGGATACAGGACTAACATGGCTATCCCTCTGATACTAGTCCTAGGTTCTATATTAGCTGTAGTCATGTTGGATATATGCACAAAGATCTGCAGTCATTGTGGACAGCTCAAGGAAAACCTCAGCTCACTTGGTAGTGATGGAGAAAAAGATAAACAAAACGTTCAGATAAAAGAGGAATAGGATTGAAAATAATACTCACCTCTGGGTACAGGCCCAGCACAAGGACTGAGCTCCAATTAAATAGGGCTTAAATTGGATTTAAGTGGTGCATAGGGCTTGTGGGGTCATTTAAACTGGGGTATTTTCATCCACTGAAAATATTATAATGCCATTACATAAGTCAATGGGATGCCTTCACCTGGAATACTGTGTTCCATTTTGGTCATCCCAGCTCAACTATATATACATATAACAGAGAGAGGCACAGATGGCCAACAAAAGTAATCAGAGGCCTGGAGAGACTTCTGTATGAGGAGATAGAAGATTGCGACTGGTTAGCGAAGGTCGAATAACAGAGGCAATATAAAACAATAAATAGTAAAGAGATGGTAAATGTCCACTTTATTTCCTTCTTACATAATTCAAGAACAAGGGGTAATTCAGTGCAATTAAAAGGCAATACATTTAAAATTGTTACAAGGAAATATTTACATTACACAACACAAAGTAAACGTGCGGAACTCACTGCCTCAAGCTATCACTCAGGCCAAGAGAGAAGTAGGATTTACAAAAGTTTTAGACATTTCTATGAAAAATAAGAATGAGCCAATCTTTTTAAACATGAAGGGAAATGGGGGAGGGTTGAAGAAGGATCAATAGGCAGATGAGAAAGAAATATGCCCTCTATCCTATAAATTTTCAGTACTAAATCTAAAGTACCTAATCTTGTACCTAAAGGATTTGTCTATTTGTTCTGTGGTATATTTATATTGTTATTCTAGCCAATCACACAATAGCAATGCTGGTGCTTGTTCTCCTTCACTCTGGAAGCACTGAATGAACAAAGCTCACTGAGCTATCATCATCTAGAAGGGTCAGAACAAAAAACACCAAAGGTTTCAGAGTGGTGAAATAGAAGCAGTATCTTCATCCTTTGCAACGATTGTCTCCTGGATACAATGGCCCACGGCTCATATTTGGATCAGATCCACTTACTACTATGAAGTGACACCAGGGGTAAATTGGGATCAGTGCCATTCTGTAACTGTTAGGGCAGGAACAGCACTTTGAAACAGACAAATTGGCTATTGCCATGGCATATTTGGGTGATTTACCCAACGTGCAACAGGTTTGCAACCTTGTAATGGCATGACACTCACCTCATGCAAACACCCCTTCTGGTAGTGTGTGTCTGTGGTCTTTAGACAGACCCAGACCTCATATCAAACTGTACCCCAGGGCTTTCCCCGTGGAGGCAATGGTTTCACTCACTTAGTCTGTTCTGGCCCCAGCTCTTCAGCTGGGCCGCTAAGTAGCTCAGATCCCCTTCTGGGAGTTTATTGCTGTCCAGTTGTAGGCCACTTCCCCAGTGGCCTATGGGGTGGGACCTGGGCCCACCCACTACTCTGGGTCTCCAGGCCAGAGACCCTAAGAATAGCAGCCATGCTCTGCTGTGTCTATTCAACAAAACTGCCTTCAGTTCCCTGGGCCACTTCTCTGTGGCTCTAGTCTTCACCGATGCTTTACTAGGATTCTTCTGTATTTAGATCCAGCAGTGAGCCAGGAGCTCTTTCTTGCTCCCCTGGTCCCTGCCAACACTGAGCTGTCCATGGTGCTGCAGCTCCCTTTGCTGCAACCAGGAGCAACCTCTGCACTCCCCTGGCTCCAGCAAGGAACAGATTGTCTCTGGCTCTGCAGCTCTTTTTCATATGGCCCTCCTGGGCCCTGATTGGCTGCATCCCACAGAGTCTCCCTAGGCTGCTTGGAGGATTTAGTTCCACTGCTCCTTTCCTTGGACTGGGGTGGCAGGAACCTTAGACCTCCAGTAGAGGTCCTCTGGGCCTAGTCCACCCCAGTCACAATCCTGCATTTGGTTCCAAAGGACAAAGATGTCCACCTTAAAACAAACAAACACACACCACAGTGTCAAATAAAATATACACTGCAGCCTGGGGCAACTTGAGGAAAAATCAAAGCTTTTACTACAAACAGTAGCAGTAGCTTCTACTAGTCTCCAGAAAGCACAATGGAAAGGCAGTGTGGTAAAGCTCAGAAGCAAGGGTGATCATTATAGGGCAGGGTTTGGACTCACTGACACAACAATGGGATGGGCGAGCTCAGGACCAAGTGGATGTGAAGACTGAATCCCCTTTCTCTCTGAAAGAAGGTGATACCTTCCACATTCCTTGCTGGTGGAGCAATGTTGGGAGCTTGGAAATAAGTTGGTTCTGAACCTATTCGCATCTTGGTGCCTGAGGGGATGCTGTGCTGCTAGAGGTGATATAGTTCAGATGAGCTGTAAAACTAAGGCCACGACCATGTCTGTTCAATGAAAGATCCCATGTCAGCCCTCCTATACTGGGTACCTTCTGACTCAGCATTCTGCTTTCCTGATTTCCCCCTGCAGTTTCCATGGAGAAATGATTCTTCACTTCCTGTCCTAAAAGTTCTGTTGCACTGTGCAGAATGGCAGCTTTATTCCGTCCCAGAGGTTGTATTTCTATAGTGATCAGAGGTGTGGGATTATTCTGGATGACATCAACATAGCATCAACACTCCGATGATATTATGGCAGGCCGATTAATTTTGGTGAATTTCAAGAGTGAACACATACCTGCATAATGTACTGGAATACTGGCAAGGCCTGATGTTGTACACAACACATTACACCTAAATTGTGCACCTGGAATCACAGATTAATGCAGCAGGGACCTCAGATTTATGTGCTCAAAGTGGTGGTGGACTACAGGGGGACAGCATACCACAGTCAGTGAGGCACTCACAGAGAAGACTAGTTCTAGAGCTGGTTGGAAAATTTAGGGGGAGAGGGGATTGTGATCAGGATCTTTAACTAACACTCTGCCCCAGTGATCTCACTGGTCAAGCATCTATAACACCATAATTAGGGACCATTAGATTTCACATGCTAAGTGGGGAAGGTGTTAAAAATGGAGCTGATTCCAAGAAAGGGGAAGAATAAGAGGAGAAAGAAAAAGACAGATGATGAACAGACATGGAGGAAAGGAAAGAGAAAGATGATCGAGAGAAGAAGGAAGAGAGAACAATATACAGCACTGAATTAGCACTCTGAATGTAAAGTGTTGAACAAACATTATCTAATCAATCAACTAATGGGCATAATTAAAAGAGGGATACAGAAAGGGAAATAAGATGAGGAGAGAGTGAAGAGAGTAGAGTACTGGGTGGTGGGGCAACAAATACATGTTCCCATTCAGCCACCCAGCATTATCCCAGGTGAACCTGTGCCAAATTGCCATGACAATACTTAGCCAGAGTTCCTTGACAGATCATTATGAGAACATTAGCTGGGCATTAGTGAGAATTACCCATTTTTCACACATTGATTACATGCCATTGCTAGCTCATTAGTGCATCGGCTTCTAATAGCCCCACTCTAACTAGCAGCTTCCTCCCTCAGCTGAGATCTAAACTTGCTTACCTGGGAGCAAGCAGCAGGGTCAGACTCCGCTGAACCAGACAAGCACATATCCATTTGCCATGTTCAGGAAGAGCCCCATTAATCCCTCTGCGTTATATACAGCAAAGCTGTGATTGCATTCCACAGGAAACCTGTAATCTTACTCCTGAATCTATACTGTTAACTGTGCATGGAGCAAGGAACCTGCCACTACAATCCCCTCTGCCCCATACCGGGAGGGGCCGTCTCTGTGCCCCCCAGAGCACCTTCTGTTCCATGCTCGCTTCTCTCTTCATAACATAATTATAGCTTGGAATATGATGCCCCAGCCTTCTACAATTCTCCACATTCACTCTATTGCATTGACTATCTGGTGCACAGAGGAGGTATAACTAGGTTTAAGCGTGTTTCAAGGGAACAGGAGGAGAGGCCAGGTCAACAGGATTATTTTCGCCATCAGAAGTCAGATGCTGTATTGTGTCTCTGTAAACAAGAACAAGGCTAAGCCAAGAAAAGGTGACTTGTGACTGGGGATTCTCTCTCCCACTCCTCTCCTGACACATCTCCACCTACGCACAAAACAAATTTCATTTGAGTCATATGTTTGCAAACGTACAGCAATCCTCTTAGTGCAACTGATTATGCCTTCCTAATCCTGCGAGGTCGAGCATGGATACCCGAGATCCAGGGGTTCTTTCCCCCCCACCTCTCTCTTTTTTTCTAAAGTTCTACATCAGAACAGGGCAGGCTGGAATATTAGAGATGAACTATTGAGATGCCAGGAGCTAAGGCTCAGCAGAGATGGATGGATTATAGGACAACTGCGGGTGTGCGCAAGTCACTGTGCACAGCCTGCAAAGGAGTGGAAAAGCAGGGCCTTTCAGCTCCAAAAGAATCGCACAAGAGAAGGCAGGAGAGGGAAAGCACATTTCTTTGTCACTCAGAAAGTGAAGAAGAGATATTCTTTGAGGGTCAGAAAGCTGAGAGGAGAAGAATAGGTCTTGTAAGTAGGTCAATGGATTCAAAATGGACTGTGTCACCATAAACATCAGAAATGGGGAGGGTAGGCAAATGTGACAAAGGGCTTGCCATCTGTGGCAGGATGGAGGAGGTTGGAGGAGATAGGAGGATGAGGTCAGAGATGTAAGATGGAGCAGAGCTGAGTAGGGTCTTGAAGGCAAGGACCAGAAGTTCAAAATTAGACGTAAGGGACAATGGGGAGCCAATGGAGTGACAAAAAAATGAAGGGGATGTAGTCAGACCAGCAGAGAGGGAAGACCATAATGGCCACTTTTTTGGATGGAGTGGTGGGAGGCAATGTGGGCATTGGGGTGGTCGGAGAAGTAGAAGAGGTTGCAGTAATCAGCAGAGTGTTTTAGCTGTTGGGGCAGGGAGGAAGGGACAGGTTTTCTAATGATATAGAGGAAAAATAATCTCATTTTGTTGAGAGGAGGAAGAGGAGAGAGAGACGACATGTCCATGTTACAAGTCTGTGTGACTCAATGTATTTTATTGTTAATGGTGATGGAGAAAGGTGGATTGGAAAGAATTCAGAAGGAGCGATGAAGGGTTTCTTCTGGCAAATTATCCAGGGAGGACTGTTAAAGAAACAGGCTGGTCAGGTGTGCAGGAGTCAATTTGGGAGCCATTATAAGTAGAGATGATAATTGAATCTAGCTGTGTGGATGAAGTTACCAGGGGATAAGCAGCAAAGGGAGGAGTGTAGAGGATGAAGGGCAGAGTTCTAAGACCCCCTACATACAGTGAGTGGATTGGTGGAAGTCACTGACAAATTGAAGTGTGACGCTATATAGAAAGAAAGCTGACTGTGTTCACACTAAGGTATCATCACCACTGAGCATAAGATATTTCACAACTGTGCAAAAGTATGCTTTGTACAGTATCATTGGAAACATTGTGATCTGCTGAACAATGTTATCCTGTTTATATACATGTATTATCATTGTGTATGAAGTTATAAATCTTTGCTATGTGTTTGTACCTCACGCATGTTGTGTTCCTGGGGAACAGCCACAAGACAGATTTACGTCCCAGCCAGCCATGCATTAAGGAGAATCAACTCTTCCAGTCGGCCCCTCCTGAGGATGCCTCAGAGAGCATGTAGACAATGAATGCCTCATGACTCAGGAAGGCACACAGAACATGTGATCCCTGACTCCATGTTTGAGACAGTAACTTTCCATGCGCATGGGCTGAGGGAGTATAAATTGGAGAGTGTGATATCATCCACCTTTCCTCTTTCCTACTCCACATCTCTGGATTATGATTTCTAACAGAGAAGAGCTTTGAACAATGGACTGAGGACCCCTTGGAATGAACCAAAGAAACTTATTACAAACTGGCAGATTTACCATTACTACTATTATCCTGATCTACAACCTCTGAAATCAACTGTATGTGTATAATTCATTTTAACCTCTTAATAACTCTCTTCCTCTTTATATTAATAACCTTTACTTTTTAAATTACTATGGGATTGGCTACCAGCATGTTTATGTATATTTTGACCTGAGTGTGTGTCTTTGGAACTGGAAGAACCTAATATATGTGATTCTTGGTTTTGATAATCATTTATCACAGAAGTCGGGTTTGTCTGGATGGGACATGAGAGGCTAGAGGGCCTGAAGTGGACTATCTGTGGCTTCATAATAACTAGTATCGTATTTTGGAAGCACACATCTGTTACTGGCTTGGTGAAAACTTACAATAGAATATACCTCTAGTTTGGGGTACATGCCCTGATTTCTGGCAGTCTGACCTGAGATTGGCACTCTTAGCTGTTCTCACATTGTTCTCTTCCTCCCACTTCTGTCCATGCCTCACACCAGGCAGCATGAGGCATGGACAGAAGTGGGAGGAAGAGAACAAAGTGAGAACAGTATTTTAAAGCCAAAGATGGCCAGGATGTTCTCTGGAAGGAAGCGATCAGAAGTATCAAAGGCTGAGGAGAGATTGAGGAGCATGAGGACAGAGAACAGGCCCTGAGACTGTGCCAGGAAGAGGCTGTTGGGAAACATGGCAAAAGAAGCATCAGTAGAATGGACAGGGCAGATGCAGGACCAAGGCTATGTCTACATTACAGCCAGTGTTGGCAAAACATATGTTTCTCTGGGATGCGAATACTCCACCTTCTCCTGCGCATGGCAAGTTGCACTGACATGAGCGTGTCCCACTGACAACGCTTATGACACTTGGGGGTGGGGGTTACGCTGACGGGAGAGCTGCAAGGTGCAGCTATATCAGTTCAGCTGTGCCACTGCAGTGCTGAACGCATATACATACCCTGAGTAGGAGGAGAGGAAATCAAGCAACAATTGTACAGGGCCCATGCCATGAGGTGAAAGGTAAAGGAGAGAAGGAAGATGGAGTAGTAGACGGAGAGATCCAGATACTAGTTTGTCTCAGATAGGGTTGTCTGTTGTCTGGTTTTCTACTGGAATGCCTGGTCGAAAATGGACCCTGGCGGCTCCGGTCAGCAACACTGATCGGGCTGTAAAAAGTCTGGTCAGCGGCACAGTGGGGCTAAGGCAGGCTCTCTGCCTGCCATGGCTCCATGTGGCTGCCGGAAACAGCAACATGTCCCCCCTTCAGCTTCTACACGTAGGGGCAACCAGGGGGCTCCACATGCTGCCCCCACCCCAAGCACCAGCTCCGCAGCTCCCATTGGCCGGGAGCTGCAGCAGGTGGTGCCTGCGGACAGGGTAGCATGCAGAGTCGCCTGGCTGCATCTCCATGTAGAAGCTGGAGGGGGGGCATACTGCTGCTTCCGGGAGCTGCTTGACGTAAGTGCCGCATAGAGCCAGCACCCTGACCCCCTCCCATGCCCCAACCCCCTGCCCCAGCCCTGATCCCCTCCCGCCCTCCGAACCCCTCAACTCCAGCCTAGAGCACTCTCCTGCACACCAAACCCCTTATTCCAAGCCCCACCCCAGAGTTTGCACCCACAGCCAGAGCCCTCACACCCCCATGCACCACAACCCCCTATCCCAGCCCAGATCTCCCTTTCACACTCCGAACCTCTCAGCTCCAACCTGAAGCCCCCTCCTGCACCCCAAATCCCTCATCTCTGGCCACACACCAGAGCCTGCACCCCCAGCCAGACCCCACCCCCCTGCACCCGAACCCCCTGCCCCAGACCAGAGCCCCGTCCTGTACCCTGAACATTTCTGGCCCCACTCTGGAACCTGCATCCTCAGCCCAGAGCCTGTAACCCCTCCCACACCCCAACCCCCTGCCTCAGGCCTGAACCCCCTTCCATATTCTGAACCCCTCAGCTCCACCCCCTAACCCGGAGACTCCTTCTGCACCCCAAACCCCTCATCCCTGGTCTCACCCCAGAGCCCACACCCCCAGCCCCTCGCACATCCCAACCCACTATCTCAGCCAGGACGACCATCCTGCACACTGAACTCCTCATTTCTGGCTCCACCCCAGAGCCCGCACCCCCAGCCAGAGCCCTCACTATCTCCCACACCTCAACCCGCTGAGCCAATCTGGTGAAAATGAGTGAGTGAGTGAGGGTGGGGAGAGTGAGTGACAGAGGGAGGGGGGATGCAGTGAGCGGAGGGTGGGACCTCAGAGAAGGGGCAGGACAGGGTGCAGGGCAAGGATGTTCGGTTTTGTGTGATTAGAAAGTTGGCAACCCTAGTCTCAGACACAGCAGGAATGCATATGAGTTAGTGAACAGGAGCAGCAAAGTGGAGAGTTTTGTAAGGGAGTTTAGAGAGGGAGTGTGAGAGGCAGATACACCAAACAAACATTGTGTAAAATTAAGTCCATAAACCCACCAGCCCCCAAGAAAACATACACACCTCAAACAAACAACAAAAAACCCTGCAAGAGCAAAAAGAATGCAGGCAGAGGTCCAGCAGCTGAGTGGGTGCTACATGCTGAATGAAGCTTGTATGATTACTTGTCTTTTGGGCAGGTGGTGTATGGGCACATTCGGTACAAGCAACTCATGGCCCTCAGAGACAGAGTACAGGCTCTTGAGACAAGAGTTCCTGAACTGGAGAAGCTAAGGGAGACAGAGAAATACATAGAGGAGACTTTCCAGAACATACTAAAGGGGATCCAACCCCAGTCTGACAGCTTCTGTGCTGTTGAGGAGGATGAAAGTTCCAGGGAAGGAGAACACCAAAGTGGAGTGGAGGGAAATAATCCCACAGCTGGGATCCTCCTTCCAAATGAAGACCTCTCGAGACATCTAGATAGACTTATGTGCAGTGCTGGTAAGGAGCCGGTGGTCATGGTACATTTAGGTACCAATGATGCAGGCAAAGGTAGAAGAGAGGTCCTGGAGGTCAGATTTAGGCTGCTACGGAAGAGATTACTGTCCAGGACCTCCATGGTAGCACTCTCTAAAATGCTTCCAGTTCCACATGCAAGGCTAGTTAGACCAGCAGAACTGCAGGGTCTCAATGTGCGGATGAGACGGTAGTGTTCAGCGGAGGTAATAAGGTTTATTAGGAGCCAGAGAAGCTTTTGATAAAGGAGGAGCCTACACAGGAAGAATGGGCTCCACCTAAATCTCAACAGAACCAGATTGATGGCATGTAAAATTAAAAAGGTTTTAGAGGAGTTTTTAAACTAAGGGCAGGGGGAAAGCCAACAGGTATGGAAGAGCACACAGTTCAGGCAGACACGTTCCATGGGGAGGATTTATTAAAGGGGATTCTCTATATCCTAGTAAAGAGGACAGAATAGAAGTTGATAAAGTATATGCATGAACTGAAGAGAAACAGTCAAACAAAAGAGAGTCCCATTCAATTATATCACATGAAGGCAGACATATACAAATGCTAGAAGTCTAAACACTAAGATGGGTGAACCTGAATGCCTGATATTAAATGAGAATATTGATATAACAGGCATCTCAGAAACTTGGTGGAACAATGATAATCAATGGGACATGGTAATACCAGGATACAAAACATACAGGAATATAGGAAAAACAGAGTAGGTCATGCTAGTCGGGGAGTGGCACCATAAGAGAAAGAAAGCATAGAGTCAAATATAGTAAAAATCTTAAATGAATCAAACTGTACCATGGAATCTCTATGAATAGAAATTCCATGCTTCGATAATAAAAGTACAACAGTTGGAATATAGAACCGATCACCTGACCAGGATGGTGACGGTGATTGTGAAATGCTCAGGGAGAATAGAAAGGTGACAAAAACAGAAAACCCAATAATAATGGGGGATTTCAACTATCCCCATATTGACTAGATACATGTCACTTGAGCACAGGATGCAGAGATAAAATTTCTAGACACCCTTGGTGACTGCTTCTTGGAACAGCCAGTCCTGGAACCCACTAGGGAAGACACAGCTTTTCATTTAGTCCTAAGTGGCGTACAGGATCAGGTCCAAGAGCTGAATACAGCTTAACCGCTCAGTAATAGCGACCATAATGTAATTAAATTTAACATTCGGGGGGGGGGCAGGAGGGAGGGGGGAATACCAAAGAAACCCACCACATTAGAATTTAACTTCAAAAAAGGGCAATACACAAAAATGAGGAGACTAGTTAAGTGGAAACCAAAGGGAACAGTCACAAGAATGAAATACCTGCAAGCTGCATGGAAACTTCTTAAAAACACCATTATAAAGGCTCAAACTATATGTATACTCCCAAACAAACAAACAATAAGAGGACCAAAAATATGCCACCATGGCTAAACAATAGAGTAAAGAGGTGGTTAGAGACAAAAAGACATCCCTTTAAAAATTGGAAGTCAAATCCTATTGAGAAAAATAGAAAGGAGCATAAACTCTGGCAAGTGAAGTACAATAAGGCAGGACAAAAAATAACTTGAAAAGCATCTAGTAAAAGACACAAAAACTAACAGCAACATTTTTGTAAGTATATCAGAAGCAGGAAGCCTGCTGAACAATCAGTAGGACCACTGGATGATTGAGGTGCTAAAGGAGCACTCAAGGAAGACAAGACTATTTCAGAGAAGTTAAATGAATTCTTGTATTGGTCTTCACTGCAAAGGATGTGAGGGAGATTCCCACACCTGAGCCATTATTGTTAGGTAACAAACCTGAGGAACTGACCCAGATTGAGATATCAGTCGAGGAGGTTTGGGGATGAATTAAATAGTAGTAAGTCACCAGGACCAGATGGTATTCACCCAAGAGTTCTGAAGGAACTCCAATATGAAATTGCAGATCTACTAACTGTGGTGTGTAAACCTTTTATTAAATCAGCATCTGCACCAGATGATTCGAGCATAGCTAATGTGACACCGATATTTTTAAAGGGCTCCAGAGGCAACCCTGGCAATTACAGGCAAGTAAGCCTAACTTCAGTATCGCGCAAACTTGTTGAAACTATCGTAAAGAGCAGAATTATCAGACATATAGATGATTGTGATTTGTTGGGGAAGAACCAACACAGCTTTTGTAAAGGGAAATCATGCCTCACTAATTTAATCAAATTCTTTGAGGGGGTCAACAAACATGTGAACAAAGGTGATGCAATGAATATAGTGTACATAGACTTTCAAAAAGCCTTTGACAGGTCCGTAACCAAAGGCTTTTAAGCAAAGTAAGCAGTCATGGGATAAGAGGGTATGAAACAGCTTCCATATGAGGAGAGATTAAAAAGATTGGGACCATTCAGCCTGGAAAACAGATGACTGAAGGAGGATATGAGAGAGGTCTATAAAATCATGAGTAGTGTAGAGAAAGTGAATAGGAAAATACTGTTTACTCCTTCTCATAACACAAGAACTAGGGGTCACCAAATTAAATGAATAGGCAGCAGGTTTAAAACAAACAAAAGGAAGTTTTTTTTCACACAACACACAGTCAACCTGTGGAACTCTTTGCCAGATGATGTTGTGAAGGCCAAGACTATAAAAGGATGCAAAAGAAGAAGTTGATAAGTTCATGGAGGATAGGTCTATCAATGGCTATTAGCCAGGACAGACAGGGATGCAAAACCATGCTCTGAAGTGTCCCTAGCCTCTCTTGGCCAGAAGCTGGGAATGGGTGACAAGGAGATGGATCACTTGATGATTACCTGTTCAGTTCATTCCCTCCGCAGCACCTGGCATTGGCCACTGTCGGAAGACAGGATACTGAGCTAGATGGATCATTGGTCTGACCCAGTATGGCCGTTCTTATGTTACGTACAGCTGTGCTTTATGTCCTCCCACCTGCCCCACCTCCAGCTCAGGAAATGGGAGCCATGTGCTCAGACTGAGGAGGCTGCTACCTGGTGATGCTTATGCATGTATTTGTTGGAAAATGCGTGGCACTGGTCCCATGGCCTGGCTTAGGCACTGGCCCAATTGAGTAGGTGCCTGCCAGTTACCCAGAGGCCATGTCTAGGCCTTGTAAGTACATTATCACTCTAAGCAGTATTGGCCTACATTGTCTGGTATTAATCAGGCCCCTCTAGCTTTTATTGACCTCTTTTAAACAAAAGCAGATGCTTCAACTTCTAATGTAGGGCACAGTAGAAATTCCCTTGCTCAGCCAATCAGACAAGATCTAGGGGATGAGGAGATGGAGATTTTAATTTTAAGTATTACTGACCGCTCCACCTCTGACAAACAACTAATCAAAAACAACCACCAGCGATGAGCAGGATCAAAATGTACAGAATGTCCCTTGGAAAAAGGGAACAAAGTGATTTGGCAACGGACGCTCCTTTGACCAGCGCTCTGACGAATCCTGGGGCGTAGCTCTGACAGCTCTGAGCACAGCCTGCCATTTCAAAGTAAATTATGGATGAGACCGAGAGAAAGCACTTTTTTCCCCTCTCTGTAAACTAAGCCAAATGGAGAGCGCACAGGAGGACAATGGACAGATGGGCGGGTAGGAGGGCATGGGAAAGGGGAGCAGGACTAATGAGAGGAGGGGCCTGTGTCTCACTCAAAAACTAGCAGTTGAGAGGTTGAGGGAAACCAGCAGTGGGGATACAAGTTCTAATTGCAGCCTGTAAATCCATGGAAGGCAAGCGCAGCACCAGGGCTGCTTTTTTGACCTTGGGCATAACAATCTGCTTTTTAACTGGTGGCAACTGTAATCCAGTCTGTGAACAGATGGTACAGAGAGGGGGGAAAAAAAGGAGAGATACGAACGCCAAAGCTCTCCCGTATCCATCGCAAAACCAACCAACCTCCAACGGGGAGGTGGTCACAGAAGGAGAGAAAAGACAGTCTTATCTACATGACGATTCACTGGTGAAAAAGCCATCAGGGACTTGACCTTAAAAAAAATCTCATGGTCACTGGGTCTTTTAGAAGAAATTTAAAATTGAAGTCTTGACCACTCACTGCCCTTAGAGATCTTATGGGACCTTCCACAAGCATAGAGAGTGTTAGTCCTGCTGTACTGGCTAAATTTCATCTCAGGTAATTACATTTAGCCTCCTTAAATTCTCTGGGCAAACAATTGATTAGCACTTCTTATCCTAAATGGTTGTTGTGAGCTGCGGACTGTAATAGCTGGGTTTCACTCCAGAGGTGGCTGCATTTCAGTGGTGGGTGAAATGACCCCTTTGTGCCTGGGATGTAATTTGCAATTCTGTAATGTGCTCTGAGCAGGGACAAGGCCAAACTCAAAGCCTGGGTCCAAACACCTGTGCACTCTGGGGAAAGTCTGCATCTGGATCAGAACTTTGCAGCTGAAACCTGTCTCAATAAGGGGCTTACAGTGTTCCTCACTGTAAAGAAGATGGAAGGCTGACAGACAGACAAACCCTCTGGTTCTCTGTCTCTCAAGCTGACTGGCACAGCCCATGCTGACTAATGCCACTGCACATGGCCTCCCTGATTCCTGTTCCAGGTTGGGCCATGGAATGTACTGCTGAGTACCCCACAGGACTGAATCAAAACTCCAGATCTGAAGAGCTCAAAGCTCTTAGGAAGTTTGGATCTGGATCTCAGCTTTGGAAATTAGGCCCATTTACCAATTTGAAATTCTGAAATGCACCAATAATAGAAAAAACTGCAGCAGCTTAGGGTGAGACAGTGACTGGTGTTATTCCCTGAGAGCCCATTCCATTCTGATGTATTTAGTGACCATTACTGCGCCATAGGGAAATACTCAGCAGAAAATGTATGAAATTGGTCTGACATACACGTGTGCCCTTTGTGTGTCATCAAGACCCAAACAGTAGTAATGTGTGTGTATGAGAGCAAGAGGGAGAGAGAGAAGCACTTGCCACATTATTACACCAACAATCACACTGGTTTCTGATGCATTTACCTCATGACATCGCCTGCTCATTGCTAAGAATCAATGGTGCTGTAACCCACAAGCCTGTTCCAAGGCCTCTCGCTGACCGCCTTTGGGTGGAGCAACCATTTGTGGTGAGATGAGATGGTCCTGCTGAAGTGATCTGCTAATGTGTTCCTGGTGCTCAGCAGATGCGCAGCCACCAGATGAATGGCATGCCACACACAGAAGTCCCAAAGGTGGAGAGCTTCTTGGCAGAGGGCTGATGACCTGACTCCTCCCTGCCTGTTGATGTAATACCTCGCGGTGGTATTGTCCATAAGGACCTGCACCACCTTGTCCCTCTGGTGGGGCAAGAAAGCCTGACAGGCCAGGCGGATCACTTTGAGCTCCCTGATATTGATATGGAGGGCCAGATCGTCCCGCAGCCAGTGGCCTTGCATGCTGAGCAGGCCCAAGTAGGCCCAGATCTGAAGCATCGGAGACCAGAGTCAGCGACGGGGATGGGGCCACAAAGAGAACTCCCTCCAACACCAACCCGGAGTCCAACCACCAATCCAGGAATGACTGGATGTGATCTGGCACCCTGACTACCCGGTCTAGGTTGTGCCTGTTGGGGATGTAGACTGATGCCAGCCACACTTGCAGAGACTAGAGATGGAGCCAGGCATGACAGACCACATGTACAGGCAGCCATGTGGCCCTACAATTGCAGGCAGGTGTGAGTCGTGGTGAGCAGGTGGTTCTTCACATGGGAGATCAGGTCAAACAAGGCCAGAAAATGCACCTCTGGAAGGCAGGCTCTGGCTCGGAAGGAGTTGAGAACTGCCCCAATTAATTCTATTTGTTGGACTGGACTTAAGGTGGATTTTTTCTCGTTTATGAACAGGTCCAGGTCACAGCAGGTGGAATGCACCATACTGAGGCTCCTCTGCACTTGTTCCTGAGACCTACCCTTGATGAGCCAATCATCGAGATACAGGAAGACCTGGACCACTCGACGCCTCAGATAAGGAGCCACTGGCACCATACATTTTGTGAAGACCCGTGGGGCTGATGAGAGGCCAAAGGGCAGTGCTGTGAATTGGAAATGGCATTCACCCACTATGAAATGGAGGAAACGTCTGCGATCTTGGAATATGGAAATACGTGTTCTTTAAGTTGAGGGTGGTATACCAGTCTCCCGGATCCAGGGTGGGGGATGATGGAGGTCAAGGAGACCATGCAAAACTTCAGCTTCTTGAGAGATTTGTTGAGATGATGCAGGTCTAGAATGGGTCTGAGCCCCCGTTTTGCTTTCGGGATTAGGAAGAACTGGGAGTAGAACCCCTTTTCTTTCATGTCTCGAGGGACCTCCTTCACTACCCCCAGGTGCAGGCGGTTCTCAACCTCTTGAACAAGGGGTTACTCGTGAGAAGGGTACCTGAAGAGGGACGGGGTAGTGAGGGTAGGGAGTAGTGGACAAGAATTGCAGGGTATAGCGCCGAGATACTATCTCTAGTACCCAGTGGTCCGAGATGACACACAACTGGGCCGAACAGTAGGGAAGAAGACTGTCGAGGGAAGAACAAGATGGACCCGGGGAGTTAACGGGGGCATTGCTCTAGAGCAATGGTTCTCAAAGCCAGTCCACCACTTGTTCAGGGAAAGCCCCTGGGGGGCCGGGCCGGTTTGTTTACCTGCTGTGTCCGCAGGTTCAGCCAATCACGGCTCCTACTTGCCGCAGTTCGCCGCTCCAGGCCAATGGGGGCTGCAGAAAGGGCAGCCAGCACACCCCTCGGCCCGCACCACTTCCCGCAGCCCCCATTGGCCTGGAGAGGCGAACCGCAGCCAGTGGGAGCTGTGATCGGCCGAACCTGCGGACGCGGCAGGTAAACAAACTGGCCCGGCCCGCCAGGGGCTTTCCGTGAACAAGCAGCGGACCGGCTTTGAGAACCACTGCTCTAGAGCGCACCTTCAAAATGAGTGCTTCTGGCCCGCAGGCAAGCAGGAGGAGGAAGGGCGGCAATGACTAAAGCTCATGTCTCTATCCCTTCTCCTGGCAGACCCCTGTCGCAGCTGCCAAGGCCGTGGCAGTGGCAGCCAGAACTGCATCCTTGCCGATTACAGTATATGCAGAGCCAGGGAGTGAAGGGTTGCCCGAGTGTCCTTTAGGCCATGCAGCCAGACATCAGTCTGCTCCGTGCAGAGACCATTCCCACCAAACAGGAGATCTTGAACTGAGGGAGGGCTGCATTTCCTGGGACAGGCCAGCAGTCTGAAGCCAGAAGCTGCGCCTCATGACCACCACCGATGCGACCAACCTAGCCGCTGCGTCAGCCAGCCCACTCCATTTGAAGTGTGCACCTTGGTGCCACAGTACCCTCCTCCACCAGGGTGCCAAATTCCTGGGCCAAGTCCTGGGGCAGGGATTCATGGGACTCCCTCTGTACGTTCAAAAAGTTAAAATTGTATCTGCCCAAGAGAGCGGTCTGCCACCTGGAACTGAAGGTTGGATATTGAACAAATTTTCCTCCCCAAAATATCCAGCCTTTTGGGCTCTTTATTTTTGGGGGTTAAACTGGTGTGCCCCAGCTTGTCCTTTTTGTTCGCCACAGAGATGACCAGTGAGCCTCGAAGTGGGTAAGTACTCAAACCCCTTGGCTGGGATGAAGTACTTTCTCTCAGCCCTCTTGGAGGTGGGAGGGATGGACGATGGGGTTTGCCACAGGGCCATGGCAATTTTCAGGACCCCGTCATGCACTGGTACTGCACCACGGGCAGGGGTAGACATCGAGAGCACATTGAATAGGGTTGTCCGCCTACTTGGCCATCCCCTCTACCTCTAGGCCCAAGTTCTCAGCCACCCATCAAAGCAGGGCCTGGTGCTCTTTAAAATTGTCCAGTGGGCTGGCACTCAAGGGCCGCACCACTGCCTCATCTGGGGATGAGGACAATTACTGTATCACTGTGGGAGGCTCCTGGGCATCATCCCCCCTGTAGGAAGTGGGTTTCAGGAAGGGGGGGGGGCACTCTCTCCCCTACCCTGACCTCTGAGTGCCCTTTGCCCATTGAGCCTAGTGCCACCAGTGCTGTCAACTGATGCTCCGACATGGCACATGATGAACAGTGTGAAGGGGGCGTTGGCATCACAGGCATGCCCCACGCACTCCAATAGGACCACCGTTTCTGGCTACTGGCTGGGTTGTCCAGGCGGCACAGTAGAGGTCGACGCAGCCTCAGGTGCCCAATCACACTGGTGATGCCTTGACGAGGGGCTGAACTCCCTCTCCCTGCCGGAGGAATCCCCTTCTGGTGACCATGATGGGGCTGTTGATGCCTGCATTTGTCAGCTAACCACTGCTGTTGGAGACTGGCACTTGAAATAGGAAGACTGGTGCAGTGGCTGTGGGGACCGGTACCACGACAGAGATTGTTCCCACGGGGCGGGAGACGGGGATCTGTGCCAAGAAGACGACCAGTGGAAGGGTGAACGGTGCCGGTGATATGGTGACTGGTGGCTCCCTCTAGGCGACCCATGTCGAGAGGGGAGAGATTGCGGTGCCGGTGGTCTTGGGTGAGTTGCAGAAGACCTGGGCTGCAAAGCCGGAGATCTGTGGCATGGAGTTGGAGAGTGCTGCCTTGGCTCTGGGGATCGGTGTTGCTCAACTGCCCTCCGTGGGGTCCTGATGGCCAGCTTGCCCTTGTAGGGAGCCTTTGCCAATTCCTTCAGCATACGCGATGTCAGCAGCACTAGTAGAGGCTTCTGCTCTCTAGGCACCAGGAAAGCTTGGGAAAGCATGGTCCCCGCCCCAAGTCTGGGCCCCCTACTGCTCCTGGGAGTTAGTGGCGGATCCTTGTGGGACTAGGGGCCCCGATTGGGGAGGCATGTCCAGGTGGCTCCGGTGTGCGCGGGCAGCCTGAACTGGGTCCTTTGCCTGATACCCCATGGTCTTTCTTGCCCCGTGCCGGGGAGCCGTGATTCTTGGCCTTCTTTTTGGGCACCGGTGATGGAGAGCAGTGCCGGGCAGAGCCCGGTGCTGGCAGTGTGCTACACGCTGAGGTACTGGGGGTAGAGTCCAGCTGGGAAAGTTTGGAAGCTGGGTGGAGAGCAGCCTCCATGAGGAGGGCCCTCAGACAGATGTCACACTCTTTCTGGGTCCTGGGTCGAAAGTTTTTGCAAATGTGACATTGGTCCTTCACATGTGACTCCCCTAAACACTTCAGGCAGCTGCTATGGGGGTCACTAATAGGCATAGGCCTGCTGTAGTATGAGCAGGGCTTAAACCACAGAGACCAGGGCATGCCCCGCCTGGTGTGAGGTCCCCATTGGGACTCTAACTTCTAGCTACTCTTAACAACTACTTAACAGTAATTACGATAAACAAACTATTTACAAGTCAGAAGTCAGAAGAGATGAAAACCGCTAGCCCTTGCTAGGCAAGAAAAAGGCGTTCTGACTGACCACCATAGGTGGTAAGAAGGAACTGAGAGGGTGTAGGGCCGACAGCACCTAATATACCATAGCACTCAAGAGGGCGCCACAGCTGACTCTACAGATACTGCTAAGGTAAAAATTTCTGACTACCGTGCACACATCTAGAATGGAATTGACACGAGCAAGCACTCAAAGAAGAACATGGCTTTACATGTCATCCATTGCACTCGAAAGGTCCTCTTGGCTTTATCAGCAGGCTGAATCCTTGGAAGGATATTAGGGTAGGAGGTGAGTGTCTGCAATGATAGGACTGATTCCCATCTTCTATTACCTCTGAGTAGAAGAAGTGGGATTTGTTCTGCAAGATGAATTTTCCTACTAGAAACTCAGAAGCTAACCCCAGCACACGTCCTAAATGCAGCCAATACTTTGGAAATCTAGCCATTCCTAGTGTGAAGGGTCTTCTTTTATTGGGGGGAAGGTTGCGTTGAGATGACCCAACGGAAGAGGACTGCAGGAGGAGACAGCCATACTTTCCCACGACATGACGTCCTGTTCTGTGTCACAGCATAGCACAATAGGATGTATTCATGAAACCTGGAATGTCTCCTGAGTACACCCAACCGAAATGATCCAGTGTTAGGTGATCCGTGGGTAGACAGGCTACCACACTGGCTTGTTCATTCAGCCAGCACTGGGGACTTGCAGCAGAACATTAGCAGTGGTGGTGGTGGTGTGTACCTTTGGTGTAACTCCACTGAACTCTGAGAGGAATACCACCCACTGGGAAGAATGATTTGCCTCAGAGAAGTGAGCTCATCTTCTCTCAGCACAAAAGCTGACCCAGCTTTGTTCTCTAAGACTGAGGGAGCCATATATTCCCAGGGTATGTTACAGCCACAGCAAAGCATGGACCAGCACGTGAACAGGGTTGAATAAGGCAGATTTGCATTTCATGGTAAGTAAAAATGTGGGTGAATTTGATGCTTATGAATGGGAAATATTGGTAGCGCTATGTGCTGCGCATGCTTCTTTTTCTTAGCTCTGCCAATGCACCTTATTTCTCCCCTGTAGCTCCCTCTCCCTGCTTTTCCAGCTCTGAGCTCTACACACACAACTCTGTCAAAGCCCCTCGCTCCTGCCCTTCAGCCTCTCCTGCTATTCCAGCGCTGGGCTCTACACTCACAGCTCTGCCATGCTCCACTGGTTTGAAACTGTTCCTCTGTGAAAAATGACACTTTTCCAAAACAAATGCTTCTGCTTAACGGAGGTCAGCCTGCTGTAATTTTGACTCACTAAACTCGTGACTCAGACAAGCTCTCTCATAATGTTCACTTTCTATTTACCAGGCCCAGGCAGTTTTAGACAAGGGGAACCTTACCACCCCTCTAAGGTCTTTGCTACACCAAATAACTCTTTATTCTTTCCCCCTCCCTCCTTCCTGTCTGCTCCCTTCTCCCCTCACTTATTGCACTGGTGTATGGTCTTTTGCCTCGCAAATCCTTCTGCAGGGAGAAGCAATCTCTCAGCCAGAGTTTTAACATGCAAAATCTCCTTTTCTCATGCCTTGTTCTTCCCCTGTTCATTAGCTTTTCTAAGCCCCCTCGGCCGTGAGCGTAGTTACATTTATATTGACCCACAGTGACCTAGCAAGAGGATGTCAATATTAGTGCTCCTAAACATGCTGGGATCTGGATGGCGATCCCTCTGTGGTCACCTGTCTGTCTTCCTTCTCTCTGCCTTTGTTCCAGCCTCTCTGTCATTTGAGTCTCTCATTCTCCCTCTTCCCGTTCTCTTTTCTTCCATCTTTGTACTTCCTTTCCTTCTCCTGCCTGTCACTCCCTGCTCCTGCCCTCACAACATTCAGAAGGGCTGACCTTTTCTTTCCATCCAGGCAGATCATACTCTCTCACGTCAGCTCTTATTTGGGGATTGCCTTCACTAGTGAGTTAGCACAAGACAGAGCTCAATTAGATTGGAAGCTCTTTGAGGCAGGGACTGTTGCTCGCTCTCTGTGTAAAGCATCTAGCACAGTGGTATCCTGACCTCAGCGGGGGCCATAAGCCACTATCAAAAATGAGTAATGATTTATTATTTTCTCTCTCCTTGTATTTGCTCTTTCTCCTTATTGTTCTAGTTTAATTGTTTTCTCCCTCCCCCTCTTCTTCATTCTCTGTCCACTTTCCCCTCTTTGTTCTCTCGCTCATGCAATCCACCTTACTCCACATAGCCATGCATAAATTAATTCTACCGTCAGAAAATAAAATAAATTCCTCAAGGGCTATGAATTATCCATTCTGTTTTAATAATTCAAGATGAATACACAGCCAAGGCAGCGTAGACATTCATCTGAACGACCGCATAATATCAGCAATGTCTTTGTGGCCCCTCGTGAAATATATTAAAATATTTCCCACATACGTACATATAGTATTAGTCCCAACCCTGCCCCAGAACCACTCTGCAGTCATTCAGATCAGCTGGCCTGGATTCGGTCAGGATCTATATGCTACTTGGCAGGGCGGGTTTGATAGTTTTTGTTCATTCTCAATTTACAGCTAAAGAAAAGCAGCTTATTATTAAATGGGGGGGAAACAACAACAACAAAAACCCCTTAAATGAAGTCCAGCTGCCTGGGTGCAGACAGAAATTACACAAAGCCCATAAGCCACTCTTGAGATCTTAACTAGCAGAGGGAACATGGTCTGGGAAGCCACGAGTGAGCACAAATCCCTGCTTTGAAGAGGCTGCATACAGTAATCTCTCTGAAGAGCGACACAGGTTGCATACAGACTGCTTGGGAGAAAAGGGTGCAACAGTAAAGCAAGAGAGGGTAGAGGGTGTGTGAATTGCAACAAAAAACCGTCTGAATTTTCAAAGTATCCCAACTTTGATTTCCAGCGAGTTTTCCCCTTTTCCTCTGCACAGTGATTAGTTTGTGTCCTAGGCAATGTCAGGCATGTTAGAAAGGGTGTAGAGGGACTGGCTGAGTTAACTTGTAAATTGCTTCTAGCATTGCAGCTACATACCTTTGCAGAAGTGCTGCATAATCCCCACTCCAGGCACCACCATTTCCAGTGGCTGGTGCAAAAAACAAGGGAGGGAGGAGGGACAATCCTCCCCAACCTTCTCTGATTCTGGTTAGGCCCTGAGAAAAGGCGTGCAAGGGGATGAAGGAAGGGCCTTGAAACCTCCCCAGGCTGGCCCAAATCTAGCCCTCCACCAGTTACAGATGGAGTGGGAGAAAGAACAATTCCACAGCTCAATTGTAAGAAGGTGTGCAGAAAAGATGAGTCTTGCATTGTGATTTGAAACTGGCAAATTGAAGGCTCAGCCTGATCTCTACAGGTAATGAACTCCACAGGAGACAAGCCTCCATTAAGACTATCCAGGCTCCTGCATGTTTCACTTTTGGGTTCCATCCGCTGCAACATTCCCATAATTATAGAAAGAAGCCGACTCAGACAGTTGGGACCTAGCCCATTTAGGGGTTAGCTGCTGTGACCAGCAGTGAACTGAAAACAATGTTTACATTTTAATGGTCATCCTGGGGTTTCATAATTAGCACCCCATTGAGAGGAATGTTCACACCATTCTTAGCTACTGCTCCAGACTGTCTGCAGACTCGGGTACACACCACTGTCCTAGTTTGGAATCAGTTCATAATTAGAGGGTTTTTGCAACCATAAGGGATAGAAACTTTTTTTTTTTTACGGGAAGACTGATTCTGGAGCACAGTTCTGTGGCCAGTCCCACAGCCATAGTATTGCAGAGCCCTTGCTATAACCATGTTCACTAAAAGCAGGTCCTGCATGTTCCACAGCCTATCTACAATATATCAAATAGTATGACTATAGGGACTGCAGAGTGGATCATACCAAAGGGCAAATTTGGTCTCAAGTATGGAAAGTGGTATTACCGTCCTATGCCCCACCTCCAGATGGGTAAACATACCTGCTGCCAAACTGGGGTTAATATATACCTTTACTCTTGCGGAGACAAGCCCAGTGCACAGCCCCCTCACACATTCTTAGCATCTGAAATATTGCACAGCTGTAAAGAATGGACACATTTCATTAGGACAACAGGGAATGAAAGTACTTTGCCTATGCAACATGGCTGGGTTAATGTTGAGAAGGAAACCTTCATGTTCTCCTGACTCTGAGTGCTTGATTTCACCACTCTACTGCTGCATTCATGAAAACTTTTCCAATTTCATCTCTGTTTTTATAGGGAAAAAATCAAGTCAGTTATTTGATCTGTTTGGTTTAACGTGTGCAAAGGTCAAGGTCACTTCTCTACCTGACCCAAACTGCTTTGTCCATTCCTCCCTTTTTAATCACACAGACTGCTTGAAGAAAGAATTGACCTGAGCCTATGTTTCCCAAACTTGAATCAAACCCAGAAACTTTTGGGAAATTCCTCTAACCCTGTGCACATCTCTATCTATTTGCTAAAGCAGTTTCTAGGAAACTTATACGTATATCTCTTCACTTCCCATCATCAGGGGGATGCAGCCTCTGAAACTGCCTAGACAAAGTGCATCGCTGTTGCATTCAGTATCTAGAAATCCAGCTTCCACTTTCACAGTGCAGATATACAGAATAGGACTGCTATGGGGTGGGGAAGTTATGACAACAGTTTCTCCAGTGCCTCCTACCCTCCCTCACCTACCAAGAGTCTTTCCCACCATATCCTCCTTTCCCCTCCCCAGATTACTTTTGAAACTCATACCACCATGTCAAGGTTCCTTCCCCACTCTGAACTCTAGGGTACAGATGTGGGAACCTGCATGAAAGACCCCCCTAAGCTTATTCTTACCAGCTTAGGTTAAAAGTATCTTGTCCCCTCATTGGTCATTTTGGGTCAGGTGCCAGCGAGGTTACCTTTAGCTTCTTAACCCTTTACAGGCAAAAGGATTTTGCCTCTGGCCAGGAGGGATTTTATAGCACTGTATACAGAAAGGTGGTTACCCTTCCCTTTATATTTATGACATACCACCTGGTACTCTCACCCTTTTCACCTTCCTTTACACAGAATTAAAAATGTCCCCTGTGTTTTACTGCCACTCTTCCCAGATCTGGCACTTTGGACACACAGTGTGACTTGAGTGTTTGCACATCCCTAGTATCGGCCCTGTTAGGCCTCACTCCTGCACACAGGTGAACAGACCAAAGGAGGACAAAACACGTCTCCATGGGGCAATAGGAAGCAAATGAATTTTTACTCAAGAAATAATTTCAGAGGGATGGTTGGCTTTAACTCTCCCATTTAGAAAGCAGCAACCTATCCGTAAAAAAATATCCTATCTTCCACCTCTCTCCACTTCACTTGTGCCCGGCAACTCTCCTTTCACTCTACTGCCATAAACATTGCACTTCATTTTCTTTTACTGTTTCTTTCTCACTCTCTTTTTTTATGCTGACCCTATAATCCTTTCTTAACCCTCTAATCCTCTCTGCAGATCCCTCTTCTTTCCATGATCATGGCTCCGTATCACTCACAGGCTGCCACACTGACAAGAGAAAAAGAACGGCAGATATTTACCAAAGTATTACCATAAAGATTAAAGCCAGCAAATACCACAGCTCACTTCTTCCCTCCAGCCCCTGCCCTAACAAAAACTCCCCTCACTTTTTCCTTCTTCTTGTGGACAAAACTAAAAAGCCCTGTAATCTCTAGGAAAAAGAAGATCTAAGTGATTAAAATGAGAGCAAGAGAACGCGAAAGAGAGAGAGGGACGTGGGAATAACAACAATTACATGTTTCTGAAGGATTTGAGCACTACCCATCAAGCTGACCAGCATTGCCTCATTGCTTCCTTGTCTGTCTGTCAGTATCCACCTGTTGTCACCTATATTTAGATATTAAGATCCCTGGGGCAGGGTCCTCTTTTTTATTCCATGTTTGTACAGCACCTAGCATGAGGCCCTGGTCCATAACTGGGGATGGTAGGCAGTCCCACAAGACAAATAAATAATAATAAATAGATCTCAAAGAACTTTACAAATGTGGGCAAGTATTCTCTCCATTTTACAGACAGGAAAACTGAAGCACAGAGTGATGAAGCGCCTCACACAAAGACACAGTAAATCAGTGACACAGACAGCAGGACCCAGGTCTCTTGACTCCAGCTCCTCTATCTGTTCCACTGGCCTCTCCTTCCCCAGTAATGAAACAAAGACAGATGGATGAATGGAGACAGATGGGAGAGAGAGAGAGAAAGATACAAAATAGACAGGTATAGAGAAGAAGGATGAGTAATGAGAGAGAGATAGCATGTGAAAGGAGAGAGATGAAATAAACAAAGAGGGAGAAGAAATAGATAGTGAGAAAGTGATACAGACACAAGTAGAAAGGAGGGGCATTGCGGTATGTGGTGTCGGAGAAAACTGAGAAGTAATGACTGCTGTTTTAGTGAACAGAACTGATCCTCTTTGGACCTCAAGGCACTAGCTCTGACAGTTTGAGGGGAATATCACATTTTCTTCTCTCTGGTTTAAACTTTTAAACATTTGAAATTCAAATAATGTGAAACCGTTAAACAGTCAGCTACATATTATCTGGGAAGGGCATGCACACTCCCTTCCTGTTTTCTCATTGCCCACACTTACATCTCTCCTTCTATCTATTCATTCTTTACACATCCTTCCATCTAGACATGTATCTAGAGAAGATGGATACCATGCTCAGGCTAAAAGATTTCTTTGCAAGGCACATACTAGATTCCTGTTGTTCATGGTGCTTTGTAATAAATGTAAAATTAAAAGAATTGCAATAGGAGAATTGCTCCATTACTGAAAATTTTAACTTTAATGCGACTCACAGCACTGGATTCTCATTGACACTGAAAACAGACTATTTTCATGCATCAGATCATAAAAAAGACAAAAAACCCAAATAAATAAAAAATCCCTAACCTTGCTCCCTAAACTCCAAATTTAGAAAGTTTAAAAGGGGAGTTTATGAAATTGATCATTTCTTGATAGCTGAAGTCTGTAATTATTTATTTCCTGTTGCTATTCACCATACAGGGAATGGGTATATTCACTGTAAACATTTATGGTTAGATAGGTGGATGTCACCCATTTGCTGTGCAGTGAGAATCACGAGAACGCTTTTCACTTATCTGGCTGCTTTCATTAGAAGATCCTCAAACACTTGACAAATAGTTCACCCAGGTCTCCTGACTCCCGATATGATGAGCTATCCATCATGATATCTCTGCACTCATAACATCTATATAAAATGTATTTAAAACTTTTAATCAAACAGATAACTATCATACATCCAGCAATCTGGCTGGCCAATACCCATCCCAGGTGGTATAGCCACTTAATAAAACAACAGAAAAAAATCCCCCAAGCACTGTGTTATTGCGAACTGTAACTCATTAATTGGCCCTCTTTCCTTTTGCATTCCTCTGCACAAGGCACAGTAAATACTTAACATCTCTCAGAAAGGTACAAGCATACAAAACTACTGACTGTCTCATAAATTGGGTGTAACCAGAAGTGCAGACTCTTGGGCTAAATGTGGTCTACAAAGATCCATAGTGCACTTCAAGGCAACCTGAACAGACTTCGAGGATCTACCACCAGACTGACCTTAAGTCCCAGGTTCGAATGCCCCATCCCCAGGATCAAGAAGGGGCATTGAATCCTGGGACCTGTAGTCTCCACAGGACACACCTCTGTTTTAAAGATGAAGGCTGTTGCAATTGGCTTCATTTTTGACAATTAGGTGCAGCTGTTAGCGTGACATCGCACTCTGTATGCTTTATAAAAATATGCTTGGAATGTGAATATAATATAACTGGAATATGCTTTATGCAAAAGGTCTCTTGTAAGGCATCGTTACAAAGCTTATAATCTTCTGAGTGTGTTAATCCTATTTGTATGTATGTATCATTCTTGTATCTAAAACTAGAAATATGAAGTTAACTCTGAGGTCCTATTTTAATTATGCAAAGTGTGGGCCATTAATGGTGGCTTAGAATCTTGATGGCTCCCACTGACTAGGACAATTGGCTGTAGATGGTTTATTTACCTGCAAGCCTTCTTGTGGACCTGGGGGCCAGCCTGTGGGTAATGAAGAATGAGGTCTTACAGTGACATGTGACCATGTCACCTAACACTGAAATCCATCTTAAACCTTGTGCTTTTCCATTTAGAAGGGGGGGGTGGGAACCCAGAGAGTCAAAGTTGTCCCACCTTGGGCCAAAGCTATAAAAGGGGGTGGAACAAAACAAAGGGGGCCAGATATATGAAATCCCCTAGTTACTACCTGAGCTGGAACAAGGACTGTACCAGGGGAAAGGATTGGGCCCAGACTAGGAAGGAGTCTAGTCTGTGAAAGAAGCTTATTGGAACATCTCTGAGGGTGAGATTTACCCGTATTCAATTTCTTAAATGTAATTAGGCTTAGACTTGCGTGTTTTGTTTTATTTTGCTTGGTAACTTACTTTTTATACTTAATAAAATCACTTTCGTTTATTAATTAACCTAGAGAAAGTAATTAATACCTGGGGGAACAAACAGCTGTGAACATCTCTCTATCAGTGTTATAGAGGGCGGACAATTTATGAGTTTACCCTGTATAAGCTTTATACAGAGTAAAACGGATTTATTTGGGGTTTGGATCCCACTGGGTCTCCGGGTGCTGGAGACAGGAGCACTTCTTAAGCTGTTTTCAGTTAAATCTGCAGCTTTTGGGACGTGGTTCAGACTCTGGGTCTGTGTTGCAGCAGACTAGCATTTCTGGCTCAACAAGGCAGGATTCTGGAATCCCAAGCTTGCTGTGGAAAATGGGCTCAGAAGTAATTCCAGCATGTCAGGTGACAGCCTCAACGGGGACTCTGTGTCTGAACCCGTCACAGTTAGGATCCTAGTAAGCTGTCTATACAGCACTATATTGGGCAAATCCTGAGCACTCCTAAGGTAAAAAGCTGATTATATTCTTCCATTATACCCTAGATGCTGGTTGGATGACAGAATGACAACTTGGATGGAGTTGCAATGTAATGTGGATGCAATTGGCTGGGTTGACTCCAAGATGCTCCCCTCCTCCCTACCACTTGATTGCTCTGAACTAGTATATTAATACAGAGAGATGCTACTGGAGACAAGGCATGTTAGGGGTAGCCAACTCTTTGAGTTAATAATTAATTACCAGACATTCTCAATCACAGGACATTAACCACTTAGCCTTTTAAATAATAATAAATGGAGGGTACGTGTCTAATTAAGGGTCCGTTAAATATTTTGGAGAGATGAACACATAGGGAAAAAGAGAGAGAGTATTTACAAAGCTGAACTGGAAAACAACCTTCTGTTTCGGGGGGGGGGGGGGGAAGGGAGGGAAGAGATGCTGTTACTATGAAAGCCCACCTTATTTTATAATGTACTGGAGTCATGGTTATCTGAAAGGACTTTGGTCTCTCTGATTCCACAGCTGCATATTCTTGGAAAAGAGGGGTGAGGAGGATGGTATATTGTGTACAGATGGGACTGATTTTTCCCTGTAAGCTCAGAGAGATGGACCTTGAGTTTTTGCTGCTGCTAACAAACTACCTGACTTTATTTTACATGTCCCAAAATGATCCCAATTCCATACTAAGGTAATTCTGGGTAATTTGGTCCAACAGGCATTTTCTGTACTAAGAAATACTGTAATCAGAATTGCCACTAGAAGGTGCACAAAACACTGTGGGCCAATATTCTACATTACAGATCCTTGCCTGGATTCATTCTCCTTGGAAAAAACAACCTTAGGTGTAGTGAAGGAGTAGCTCTTTATCAGATTCTTGTTGAAATGCATGTGACCTTCCCCTTCCTCATCCCTTCCTAGGGATTATTTCAGGTCAAACATTGCCAGAATTCTTTATCTCCTGGTGACAGACATGCTTTCTACTCTAAAGGACAGTTCAGGAAATGGGGGTCACTTACATTGCCTGATAAAGCTGTTAAAACTCAAACTACTGAAGCCATATGGAAGTCAACAGAGCTACACCAGTTTACACCAGCCAAGGAGCAGGCTCAAAAGGTTTAGCTTTGGAGAAGTGTGCTTTCAATATTTTTCTATCATCACTGGCACCTCCAAATTCAATTGTCTCTAACCAGTTCCTCCCCTCTTTGTCCTTTTCTCAGTCCTGTAGAAGTCCCATGTAGCTACAGACTTCAAGGGACATCCAAAAAAATTCGGATCAACAGTCTTCAGCTTTGAAAAGCCCAGGGGATATACAAGAGCTTTAGTTAACCACAAGTTTGGGTTTCACAAGGTTTTGATAACAGGTGGATTTTACTTTACTTGGACCATTTACTGGTTTTCAATCTCATCTTTCTTTTACCTTTACCACACTCTACCTTTTCCCCTGCTGACACATTTTATAGCACTGCATCCTACCTAAGATTTAAGGCATTTATGATGCTGGATGTGTCATCTTTTGAATGAGCCATATACCAAGGGTCTGACCACTTGTGATCATTAAATATCCCATGACACTTTTCAAAAGAGCAGGGTGCAAAGGCTGTTATCCTGACTGAATTCCAATTAGGTTTTATTACTACCTGCCTGCCTAAAATTCCCCCTGCAGTTTAAACTGGATACTTTCTTCTTCAGTTCTTGCCTTAAACCTTTTCCTGTGTGCCATTTAATAATTGCAAGGTTTCACCTCAGAGGTGACTGCGCTTGAGTGGTGGGAAAAGCAAAATGACCCTTATGTATACATATTCCTTCATTACACTATGTGGCTCTCTATTTCGAGGGTCACAGTAAGGGAATCATAATTAAAACAAAACAAGCATACGGAAGTTTAAGCAAAAAATATACCATGATGCCATGAAATAAGAGTTAAAAGCAATCAACAAATCCACAAAATTGGCCAGTGACTGAGAATAAACTAGCCTTTTTGGTTGCTAAATTACAGTTTGGGCAAGAACTACGATGCAAGGTAATGCAAAACTGAAAAAAAACATTTGAATTCCTCATGCACATTTTTTGGTTCTACACAGCTGTAGCCACTGAGGACAGAAGATCTCGGTACGACCAGCTCATTGAAAATATCTTGCTAACGTGAAAGAAAAGCAAACAATGTTAGGGTTTATAAAGATGAGGATAGATAGAAACAAATAATATTATAATGCCATTGTGCTGAAATACTGTGATCAGTTGAGATCACCCTGTTCCCAAAGATACAGCAGAATTAAAGGTGTTCAGGGACAGGTGATAAAAATGATTAGAGTCCTGGCAAGATTTCTCTACGAAGAGAAATAGAAAAGACTGGGGCTGTTTAGTTTAGAGGGCGTACAAATAAGAGGGGATATGGTTGGAGAATACAAAATAATGAATAGTGTAAAGAAGGCAAACTGGCAGCTGCTATTGACCCACTTTCTTTTAACACAAGAACGAGGGGACATTCCATAAAACTGAAACATTATATATTTAACACTGGAAAAGAAATATATTTTTTACACACTGAATAATTAATTACCTTGTGGAACTCACTGCCACAAGATATCACTGAAGCCAAGCGCTAAGAAGGATTTTAAAAAAGGATGATATTTTATATGGATAATGAGAATATCTACAGTTACTTTACATAGGACAAGAATAAACCCTCAAGCTTCAGAGGATAAGCAGACACCTGATTGCCTAGACAGGGAAGATACTTTCTTTACAGACTGTGTGACCAATATGGAAATTTCCTGCAATATCCTTGATTGAAATCAATATCCTTGAAAGATCTTATTGTATTAAAATTGTGCATTAGGGTGGCCAGGATTGTATGTAGCCTCTTTAGGGGGGCAATGTGACAAATGTATGACCTGAGAGTTCAAAAGATTGTACTGAAAATGTGCGAGGCAAGTGTGGACTTTGGGGACAATATGATTTCCTGGGAATCCTTAAGGAGAGGTTCGTGCAAATTACCCAACTCAGGTTTGCAATGTAAACACATGATGCATTGGAAAAACATGGAGTCCAAACTAGTCCTAAATGAAGCACTCTGCACTGCAGTAGCTGACAGGCATTCATCAGGCAACTAATATCTACACCCCAAAAAGGACTGTGGCCCTCCACAAATCTCACATGAGCAGATCTCATTTGAATACCCATCTGTGTTCCACACCAAGGCCTTCCCTGTGGTGCTTACAGAGAGATCTTTGGCCAGCAAGCAGAGCGCAAGACTTATAGCCTCAAACCCTGAATGCAGCAACATTTGCTGATGCAAACAAGAGACCCAGCAGCAGTGTGGGCAGCCTGAGGCTGGAGTGCCACTGAAGCAGGAGAGGTCATGCCTGCCTCAGGCAAGACAGAGCATGGCCTAAACCAGGGAAGTGGAAGGGGCTTCATCTACCCAGAGGCATTCACATGCTAATCCCTGCACACAGTCAGGGAATGGGGAGAGACTGCACTTGTAATCAGGTTCCTTTTTGCTCCTCGACATTGTATGGATTACTGTAGCAGTAAATCAAACCCAGTGGAGAGGAAGGGAGCAAAGCATCCAATCCTGGGAAAGTACATTACTCTCTTTTAGGAATGTTTTCTTCATCTTAATCTCCGTGTTGTACGTTGCAGAATCATAGCTGGCACTTGCATTTGGGAGGATATATTTATTTTCGTTTAGGTGAATTTGTCTGCTCAGCTAGGATTGATATTATCAGCTACACACAGTATTGTGTTAGTAGGTATAAAGGCAATTCCATACATACTGCTGTTCCAGCCCTGAGACCCTCCCATCCCCATAGCTCTGCCAGTGCCTCTCACTCCTGTCCTGCAGCCCCCCAGCTAGTGCAGGCCTGCCTCCCTCCTGCTTCCTCTGCCAATATACACTGCTCTGCTGATGCACTTCAGTCTTGACTCGGAGTGCTCTCTCCTACTTCAGTCCTGAGCCTATTGTGCACAGAAACTACCATTCACATCAAAGTGGGAATGCCTCTGTGATAAGGACAAGCCCAAGGAATTAGGTTCAGAACAGAGACTCAACAAATTTGCTCCATTTTTGGCCTGGATCAAGACCTGAACCTATGGGACTCCAGAGGTGCAGTATACTAACTACTAACCCATTTTGCCAACTGAAAGTCCTCCTAGCATGTTCTGGAAGGAGGGTGGCAAACTGCAACAAGGAAGGTTTTTCCTCTTAGACACAAGGCGTTGCTACTATTTATAACAAATCCCTTCTGATTTGGAAAGAGCATACCTCCTGTCCCCAGCTGGGCATGCAGTCAAGCAGCATCTGCCCCAGTCCATGGGGAGACTCAAACCCGAAACATCTCCAATAGGTGTGTGTGCCATGCCGACTGCTAGAGAATCAAAGCTGCAGGGCAAGGGAGGGGTTGAGCGATGGGCTTATCTGAGGTTGGGGAGATGGAGAGGCAGAAGCCAGGCGAGAGGGAAGGCTAAGGGACCAAAGGGAAAGGACTGTAATTATCATGTCAGTGATTTGAGATTCCACAGATGGTTTCTCGTTAGTGTTGTTGTTGTGAAGTCCCCTGAATATGCCTTTGGAGGCGCCTTCCTGCCAAAGCCAGGCCTGGAGCTCCAGAACTCAGAGCCTTTGAGAACAAAGACACCCTTATGTTGGGGAGATGGGAATAGGAGCTGTATACAGGTAGCATAATGCACACACCCCACCACCTCTGCTAGTCTTGCAGGCATCTCCTCCCTCCTCCAGGGTTAGGTTTGGAACCAGCAATCCCTATCCCAGATTCTCATCTGGCAGCAATCCCCCTCTCCTTTCCTCCAGCCTCCTGTCTGGAAGCAACCCCTTCCCCCCCCCACCCTGCTTCACCCCAATTTCATGTCCAAGACCAACCACCTCCCGCTCCCTCCATGATTCCCCAGTCTGGAAGAAGACCCCTTCCCCCCTTCTAGTCTCCTATTGGACACCTCTTCACTCCATCCACCCCAATCTCCTGTCCAGGAGAATCTCCCTCCCAGTCTCCACTCTAGGACCCTTCCCCCCCCATCTCCTGTCCAGGGGAAGCCCCCCAGCAACTCCAAGTCTCTTGTCTCAGATAAGCCCCCTCCGCCTCCTTCTTCTCCCCGGTCTTCTTTCTGGAATAAGTCCCCTCTTCCCCCATTCTCCTGTTTGAGAGGAGACCACCACCCAGGGTGCAGTAGCAGTGAAGAAGATTGTTTTCTTGCTCAGTTAGAGCAACCAAGGAAGCTGCTTGATAGTGGGGGCTTTATCCAGCGCCCCTAGCCCTGGGCTTGGCTCACAAGAGGTGACACCAGCACAAACACAAGGCAAGAAAGAGCGGGACACAGGATTTCAGCAACATGCTCTCCAGTATCAGAAAGTGAGGGTCTTGCCTAAGAACTTCTCCAGCCTTGGTCAAGCCAAGCAGCCTGCAAATGTTTTGGGGCCTGGGCTGCCCACTCCGAGGCCTCCCACCCCACTCCGGGAGGAACGAGATAAATCAATGTGAGGCAACATCTGCCAAGGTATTGACTTTGGCTCTGGTCATGGGCTGCCAGCACTTCAGAGCTGGGAAATATTCAGCTTGATTATCTCTCACCCACCAAGAGGAAGTTTCTCTCTATGCTTAAAAATCACTGGGATGAGCCAAGGAGGAATCGATCCACTGGAGAGAAACGCTGACAAGAAAACATGAGTCAGAGACAGGGCGAGGGCAGACGATGGGCAAGCAACGGAGACAGCCTCTGGCATCTTGCCTGGCCAGGTTAGCAACGAGCCTCAGGGCCGCAAGGAGAACAGGCTGAACAGACCCCAGAGACAACAAAGCTTTGGAGCAGGGCTCTTGGATAGATCCTTCCTCCCACCCTCCCCTTCCCCTCTCAGAAGGGCGGGCTCTTTCCTATCCCCCCATTCCTCCACCCCAAAACATCCGCTCTCCACCTTCCTCTGTTCCTCCATAGCACTGGAGCTGTTTAGCTCCTTTGTGTGTCCCTGAAAGTTCCCTTACTTGCCATCTCAGCTGAAACTTTCCCCCTTGTAAGGATCAGCCTCCGTCCCTTCCTGCAGCTCTGTGGCATATACCAGAATCCCATCCCTCTGCCAGTGAAGGGATCCATCAACACTCACATTGTACACACCCACAGCGAGGCCTGGCCCTGACTCTGTGAAAACCCTCCATTTCCTCCATCCCTTTTGGCAGTTGGGGGTTACCCTGCATTTACTCCCTTCTTTGTAGAACGCTTAGAGCTACCGACGAAAAGTGCTGTATACAAGGTTAAGTATTATTACTGCTACTACGGCGGTCCTGGCCCTTAGCCCATCTGGCCCACAGACTGATACAGCGCTGCCAGTCCCAGGTGGGAGGAAACTGAATGGGGCTCTCCATGTTGCTTTGCTTGGGCACACACTTATCTGATGGTCGGACCTGCATACCCCTGACCTATCATCGATACCGGAGATGGGACAGTAGGATGGGAAGGGAAGAAATATCCCAGTAAAGGTCAGTGAATTCATTTGACACAACAACCCATATGGACTTTAATCTCTGGGGTGATGGTGCTAGAGGTACTATGGGACTGAGCACTGTACTGATCTATGTGGGTGGAGGGAGGGGGGCTAGAATGGCAGACAATTGGATAGTTAGCTGGAAATGGTGAAGACTGGAAACCAGGTTTAATGCTGTTTTAGAAAGGCATCCCTAGGTAGGTTGCCTGCAGCAACTTCTGCTCCTAATTACAGGATGCCAATCTCAGGTTCATCTTGAGGGTGTAAAATAAGTCAGGATCTGTGCATCACCGCAAAGACTTAAAGGAACAGTGTCTCTCTCTCACACCCAACACGCATGTATACATGCACAGCGAAGTGCCACGGGGAGAATAGAAAGGAGCAACCAGCTTTGAGGAAGGCACCTGACATCTCACAAGTTGCTGTCATGAGTTTTACTATGCATCACAAGTATCATGTCCCTTCTATTCCTCATGGATTAGAGAACATTCCCAGAGCCACCTCTAGCCCTGTTCTTGTGACTGAAAAACTCTGGGTGAGGTGTTTGTAAGACAGCGGCCGACGATCTGCTGTTTGATTTAAGTGGCTAATAGCACAGAACCTCGAGTTCCGGAGGACCTCTGTCCCTATCACATACAGCTCAGCAGCTCCATCACATTGCAGATTAATCACTTCTCCCAGTTGGTTGCATAGCATTGGCTTCCAGCACAAGCAAAGCTAGGGGCTGATTTCCCTATCCCACCCTGGCAATGCTGCACTGACTCAGCATCTCACAGGAATGTCTGATCTCCCTCTCGAGAACTGGCCCTGGAAGGGAAAAGAAATCTCACACCCATTCTCCTTCAATTTCTAGCAGCAGGACCGCAGCAGATAAAGGAAACATCTGGCTGCGTCATTTCTCTCTCCTGACAGCAGCAGCAGCAGTGTGAGGGCCCTGAGTGTGAGCTTTCAGCCTCAGTCCTTGCCTGTAACCACCCCATTAACAAATTGGCTTTCCCTCCTTTCTATTTCCATTTTGGGATCCAATTAAGAGAGAGAGTGTGAGGGAGGGGAAGAGCCCCGAGCAATGGAATGTAAAGGCATCTGAAGGCATTCCTGCTGGGAAGAGAGAACGCTTTATTGAAGAGTTGGCCCCCACTTTCCTCTGCCTTTCACCCCCTTCATATGAGCCTTTGGGACAAAGAGGCACCAGGCATTCAGCTCAGGAACAGAAAATAAATACACTGGGGATACTCGGCAGTCCCTGCCTGAATACAAAGCACTGATTGATCAGCCATCTCTACTGAGAGAGCTGAGAGCCAGCACTGTGATCTGCACCAGAGCAGCTCAGCTACTCTAACTCCAGCCACCCATTCCCCATCCCTATATACAGTCCTAGTTAATATGGGCAGGGGGGAGGGAAGTTCAAATTAGATCAGCTGAGCCAAGAGGAAGGAAGACAGAAGGTGAGAAAGGGAGGGAGGCAAGAGTAAATGGGGGTAGGAGGGAAGAGAAATTGAAACACAACGGAAAAGAGAGAGGGAGGGAGATGGAGACGGCAAGTCTCATCTATGACTGACAACTCCATCAGGCAATGTGGCTGCTGGATCAGGGAGTTTGCCAAGCAGAGGGAAGCTGGGTGTGGGTTGAGAGGGATGGAAGAGATCGTGTGTCTCCCGTTTTATAATGAACTTATCTGATCTCTTTCAATGGACAAATCTCTGGATATCTCCCTTTCCCGCCCTGCTGGGAGCACAAGACAAGCAGGATGCTATCAGAGAGAAGGAGGAGAGGTTAATGGGATGCATTGTGTGCCTGCCTAACTCTAAGGCTAGGAGTTTGTGGCTACTTCAAACGATTGAGAGGAATAAGTATTAGTGGGGAGGAAAATGATGTTAAATCCCCCTCGATAGCAATGGGACTGCCACAGTGGCTGTAGTCAATGGTGATACATATTATCAGGGACAGGGGTAGCAGCAAGTGTAGGTGCTAGCTGCCCCTCCCATCCATCACTACAGGATGATTTGTCATTATTAGTGCCCACATACCGTACATGGTGCTAGGCACTGTCCACACGCATCAAAAGACATAGCCCCTACCCTGAAGGGCTCACAGTCTAAGAAGACAAGTAATATACAAAGAGTGTAAGGTAGACCATTAAAATATGCATACTTTTTATATATATTATCTACATCCTGGTTTGTTTATTACATAAACACATATCAGCTACCACCAACAACCTCTAAACCTGCCAGTTAGTAGCTGGAGAATTTCTTATAGGTGACAGAAAATAACTAGCTACCTTGTAATGGGTAAGAGGAGGGGAAAGTAGAGATAAGTGATGCACATTTATTTAGGCTCTGATTCTGCAAAGACTTACCCTGTACTCATGTGAGTAGTCCCACTAAAGTCAAATACTCTCAGTGTATAAAGTTAAGTATGTGCAAAAGTGTGTGCAGAACTGGGGTCTTAATTAACAAACACAGACACCTATGTTTATAATGTATATTCAAATGATACCTAATATTAATTAAATATTCACCAAATCCAGGAATTAAACAAATGCTTATGGTTGGATGTACATCAGCATGTGTCTGTGCATGTGAGTCTTTGCTGGTGGGGATGTGTGTCATTTTCCATGTGTCTCTCTAGGGGGTCCAGAAATTCAGAAGCCAGCCTATTACCTTACATTTACAACTGATACTGCTTGTCAGCTGTGTTTTTATCCAGTCAGCAGCACAGGAGCGAGGGCAAGAGAAAAGAGTGAACAGGGAATCCAATCAATGTAGCCAAAATCGGTTACTTCAAAGAAGAAGAAGAGGAGCTGAAGTGCTCAAGGATGATGGGCTGTGAGTGTCTGAGTCACGCAGCTCTTGCGGGCTCATCGGTTCTAGAAATGAAATGGCTGTGCAAGATGTTCCCGGGGAAGGGAAGATGATGGAGGAGAGGAGGGTGACACTCTAAATAGGTTGCCTTGGATGCAGGAGCTGCATGGATGGAGGAGCTGCAGCGGTCAGAGGTTCCTTGACCTGTTGTCTGGAACGATAATGCAGCTGAGAGCTCAACAGCCCAGATAAATCTGCTGGGCTGACCGACAGAACTGGAGGGGAACAGTCTGTCTGCGAAGTGGCAGGGGGCTGCAGAAGGAACGTCTCCATTTAATAAGCAAACTACAGGATAATGGAATAGCAGATGAAAATACTGAGGGAGCCTGAGCATTCCAACCCCACCTTCTCCACCCAAACCCCGACCCTAGGGACTTAAAACCTTCCCATCCGTCTAACTGCAAGAATTGCTAATAAACCCATCTGCTCTGAGATGCCTAACAGACACCCACCAGGTTGTGTCTCCCCCAAGCCTCCTGCTATTGGGACATGGGGATTCAAATCACTCCCTAATGTCAGGCACCAATAAACTACCAAGCTAGCTGACTGAGTTCTATCAACTGACCCAAGCCCTTCTGTAACATTTGCCAGAGCTGAGCGAATAATTCGCAGGGAACAATCACTCAGTGAACTCGGCTTCCTTTTGTGCTTGTCCACCAATGGGCAGATGGTGATTTTCTCAAATTGATTCGCTATCTGAATTCACTCAGTGAGTTGATTTTGTTTTGTTTTGTTGTTATTGTTTTGCAAGGGCTTAAATTCACAAACACTTTGCTTAGCTGAGATTGGTGAAATAAGTCATATGCTTTTGTTTCTGTCCCCTGTCTGGAGGAGTGTAATAACTCTTAAAGGGCCTGATCCCTAAACCACTGAATCAATGGAAAGATTCCCACTGATTTCATTGGACTTGGGATCAGGCTCATTGTCTGGAGAAGGGTGTGAAGAAGTGCCTGGAGCTTTGTTACTGTCCTGATAAGGGAGCAGTTTAGGAAGAGGGAACAGATAAGGATTTTAGAACATTTTAACCTTTCTTTTTCTGTCCTGAATAGACCTTGCCTGAGATATCATTCCTAGAAAAATAAGGCTGCTGTAAGATTGATTGGCTGGGTATAGAATTTAAAGGTAATTTTCTCTTGTCACATTCACATAAAGTAATGTGGTTCAAGGTGCAATCAGATTCACATCTGGCTTGTTTAACTGCCTTTGCAATGGTGTCTGGTGAGGGGTTACGGGAAACATCATCTCTCACTGCTTCCCCAAGCGATGTCCCACATAAAATATATCAGGTGCATTGCATTCACTAGCCCGTGTCATGAACAGTCACTGACACGAAGTAATTACATATGTGCGTGTGTGAGAATGTGTGTGCATAATACACACATACACACACACACAGTCCCAGCTGCAGAGGGTGCAGTCAGATTCTCATTTGCTCATCTTCTGGTCTGTTTAAAATTTGCTTTCCATGAACATCAGGACAAGTAAAACTCAGCTGCTGAAATATTCCCAGGGAGGAAAAAAAATGCTCTCACACAAAAGCAGCACAGCTGCAGCCAAAGTGAATCCATTTTTAAATTCAAGAAAATATTCATGGACCATTTTTTCTGCTCTTTGCTTAAGCTTTAACATTAGGAGTATGGCACCGAAGCACAGGCTGTGTGTTACAGGCACAGTGTGTCACTGACTAGTCCCCCTTGCCTTGAGTTCTACATTCACACTATCACTGAGGAGCCATGGTCCCCTAGCTTTGAGTCATATGTTTATGGTATACCACTGCACAGTTACTGTCTCCTCGCCCTGCGTTATAGCCACAGCAAACGAATGAAGCAGCAACCATCATTATGTTTTACATACATCACATTCTTATGTAACAAAGGCATTGCTCTTCTGCACAGCTGAAGGCAAAAGCAATGGCAAATAAGAAAAGCCCTTGTTTTTAAGCTGCTCTAGGGTATCAGACCTCCTGCTTCTCCTGTGACTTCTCCCTCCAATCCTCCCTTTCTTCTCTTGCCCCCTTCATTGGTTTCTTTCCCTGAGCTTCCTAAGCCAGCTCACACAAGCAAGGAAATATGCTACAGCATGGAAGGGAGATTCAGTTGAAGCTCTAAGACAAGAGTGGAGTGCACTGCCTCTTCCTCAACCATAAATACAGCTGAGACTACGACTGGGTAATTGGCTAAGTGCCTTGTCAGTTTAATAACAGAGAAAGAGATGGGGGTGGCAGGGGAGGGGGAGAGATTGGTATTTACTATTCAAAGCCGTGGATGCTGCCTGCCAGTGGATTTCAACGTGGGTTTTGTTTGCTCCGAGAGGAAAGAAAGTGAATGGACACAGAGTTCTGAACTGGGGTCTCCCTTGCCCGGCTCTCACACAAGAGTGGAAGAGCAGAGCAGGAGAGAGGGAGTTGGAAAAGAACAGGACTAACATAGACGCCATGCAGTTGTATTGGAGTCCCTGGTTAGACTGTAGTTGTGCTCCCCAACAGTTAAACACGGACATATCCTAGGCTAAAGTACCATCTCTGATACATAATGAGGCTCAGCAGAATCATGCATTAACACCATCACGGAGAGTTGTGGCACCAGGGCTTCCAACATGGCTGCCTTGTAGTGTAGATGTGGACCTTGGAAACAGGACTGATGGGAACTGTCACACTGCAAAGGGACTCCACCCAAAGATGTCTTCTCTCTCATGTTCACCAGCTGGGGGGTGACTTCTGGGTATAGAGTTTAAAGGTAATTTTCTCTTGTCACATTCATAGAAAGACATGTGGTTCAAGGAGCGATCAGATTCACAGGTTTAATATAAAGTTAACCCTACCCACTCTCACTGAGCTGCTACAGAAAAGAAAAAAAAACACATTATATATATCTTGATACTGCTGGGGAAACTGAGGCACAGAGCAGGGGCGTGAAATACCGAGAGTCGCAGAGTGTATTACATCAGTGGCAAAGCCAGGAATACAGACCAAGCAGTTCTAGTTTTTCCTCTCCAGCTCTGCCCACTAATCAGCACTGCCTCTCAGACAATACTAATGGCAACATTAATAAGCATACGTGCGCTCACCCAAGTACACACACAATCCCATTCACAAATGGAGACGAGCAACCACAGCCCATTTTAAATAGGCACATGTACACAGATATATACTGTACACACAAATGCACGCAGGCGCTGAAATATACAAACACTTTAGAATGTCACACAAATGTACTATTTAAAAGCATAAGTGGAATTCAACCATAGCTTAAATGGGTTTAACTCCATTGATTTCAGTGGATCTATGCCTTCAGAGCCAGGGCTAAACGTATCCCCTTTGCTACAGTTTGCACAGTGCCTAGCACAAAGGAGCTCTTGTCCACGTCTGGGGCTTCTAGGCGCCACTGTGAAAATAATATAGTATATTGGTGACACAGATTATTTTGAAATAGTTGTTTTCTGGGGAGAGGTGAAATGTACCTTTATTAGTTATTATTACTTACCAAAAAACCCACACATGTGAGATGCGCCTCAAGCATGGATCAGATTTAGCTGAAAATCACACTTGCGTGTCTCATATCAGAGGACAGTAAACACAAAAACTAAATAAACTTCTGACTTCATCTTTGTGGCCTCCTATTGCCCTTACTCATAGGGAGCATGAGGCTTTGCAAATCTGAGTGAATTTTGATGGACAGGCAAAAGCAAGGCACCCAGAATAGGAATGCCTAAATTAATTCCAGGACCAAACCCACCGAAGCCAATCCAGTTACAACAGATGTGAATGGACGTTGTCACTCTATCAGAACCAGCCCCCTATGTATCTGGGTTTAAAAAGCAGTATATTCAATACATACTTGAAAACATTATAGTTAGAAACCATAGCTCCCAGTAACTTCAATTTAATTCAAGGCAAGGGGAGCACAAGAGATATGGGCTCAGAGACACTCCAGGTAACTCGTACTGCTATATAAATTTTAATGCCAACTAAGCAGGAAAACATATGGCATTTAGCTGCAAACTGAAGTGCATGTGAAGACCCAGGGGAGGAGGTTAAAGCAACAGTCTGACGCAGTCTCTCCTCCTCCACTTTCTTGAACATAAGTTATATGTATAAACACCATATGTATATCAATACAACTTCCTTTTCATATTCCCCATTGAAGCCTTGTTTGTGATCTGTTACACCCCAGTTTCTGGGCAAATACATATTTCACAATGGCCCCTGCCACCACTGGGCATATATATTTTGTGAGCCCTCTAGCCTCCAGAAACGTACATCTTGTGATTCTCCTGATCACCAGGCATACATTTTGTGACACCAACTGCTGCCATGCCTATATATTTTGCAGCATCCCTCCATCCCTGTGCACACACACGTACATAAACACACACACACACACACCACAAACCCTTATATACCTGTATACACACATACACAGTAGTCATATTGTAGTAAAGATACACACAAAATATTATCAGAAGTATAGTTTGTTCTTCTGTAACAGATCCTGATATGCTTATCTCTCTCTGTTTGCCCACTCTACCTGACACCAAGGCCTTGTAAAAACTAGAGAGGAAGATGACCTGATAGGTCTTCCAGCCAATTCCCTGCCAAAGCAAATCAAGACATACTAATGAAAACTCTGGTCTGTTGCATTTTTTTGGCTGATTGTATTAACTGGTTGAGAGGCAATGTGGTACAGTGGATAGGACCCTAGAGAGAATTTTATTCCACGACTGGTTGTGTGACCCTGGGGAAGTCACTTCACCTCTTTGTGCCTCTATTTCACCTCCCATCCTATATCTGTGTTATCTAAAAGATTAAAAACTCTATGGAACAGGGATTGTCTCTTACTCTACACAGCACCTTGGATTCCTGAAGTGCTGCCATAATACAAATAATAATAATGATTATGATTTTACTGTCAGGACTATATTAATATGCTACTTTACACCACTGAATAGATCTATAGTCATTTCTAGCAAAGAGCTCAGCTCAATGCTTCCTGTTATAAATCATATGCTAATTCTACCTGTAATCTAAACAGCTTTTACTTTTCTTTTTTCCAGATTGCATAGAACATAAACTTTGTTTTGATGCCATGTTAGTGTTCTGCTTGAGGGGCTTTATCCATAAGCATTGCTGCAAATGCAGGATATCAATAACATATCTTAAGGCCAAAAATGTGGAGTTTGAGTAAACTGCTTATATTACAGGATCACATATACAGCACTGTAATTATTGCTGGAAATGTGATTGTAGCTGCTCTTTTGACACACATAACTTTCAGAAATCAACTGCCCTTTGGGCTGAAATTTCCAATATCCATAATCACACTAAACTTGAGTATTTTTTTAAACATTTGGTCAAATTGGAAATTGGCCATTTATTCAGAAGTTGGATCAAATTTTGTATTTTTCAGTAATAAATCAAAATCAGATTTTTTTTTCTTATGTGCTTGGAAACACTCGAGAATAGTGGGCTTGATTCTGCAGTCTGCTAGGTCCTGATCCTCCAAGCAACTGAACATCTTCTGGGAGGTGTTTAGGAGCCTAATTTCTGTGAAGTCACTGGGAGTCAAAGGCACATAGTACCACCTCAATGGTACTCAGGAATCAGCTTTTGAGACTGGTGTAAATTGGGAGTACTTCTGGGGACCTGACTGGACTTCTCTGCTGTAACTGAGCATAATTCACCCAATGGAGTTAGACCAGGGATGAACTTGGCCAATTTTGTGTTCAGCTGATGACGTGATGGGCATTAGAAAAATGACTAAGGGCTAAGTTCACCCCTGTGCAGGAGGCCAGCACAAGGTTTGGGTAACTCTTCTACTCTTGTTATCATTGGTGGAGCTGCACCAGAAAGAGTATTATGATGAGAGCATTTTAAATTAATGGTAGTGTAGACAAGGCCACAGGCACACCGGCAATGGAAGGATCTCTTGAAATGAGACCCTTCATGCCGAAGTGGGGAGAAGCAACAAATAGGTCCTTGGTGTAATGCTGGGAGGATGAAATGTCATCCCAGATCACACAGACACTTAAGACCACTGGAAAGGATGCTTTTTAGCATCCCAACTCCAAGTGGCAGCCCTGGTTCCTAACCAATCAAGTTTTCCCCATTCCTCTCAGGCATGGAGTGAAATGACATAAGGAAGGTGGTAGTAAGCCATCCCTAGTAGAATTGTTCATCTTAAGGAACCAACACCACACAGCCTGTCAGATCTCTTTGAAGAGCCAAGGAAGGCTGGCTGAGGAAGCGAGCGCATGTATGCTGCCCACAATTACTTCTGACAGAGATCCATCAATCCAGGATCATCATCTTGCTTGGGGCAAGTAACGAAGCTTGGAGATACAGAGCTTGTGTGAGCGTGTAACTTACTGCACATCGGGCTCACACAGCTGGATCACTTTGAGTGTCTGGCACAACACTAGCAACCACACACTCCCTTCACATGCCTGAGACGCTCTCATACGTATCCTTATTCAGATCACACTGACAAACCCTCACGCATGGCAGTTACAAATACCACCTCAATGATACACACATTCTACTCCGCTGCAAATGCAGTTTTAATACAAAGCATCTCGATAAACTCCAGTGCTGCACGGTTAAGTGAGAAATAGAAATCCAATGACCGGGGTGGTCAAGTGAGCTTAAATAGCTTGGTTACTGCCATATGTTCTGAGCACATCCAACAAACACTGTCCCCTGCTGCTCATCGAAAGTGGTGAGCGGTGGAATAAACCTGCATTAAAAAATTGCAGCATAGAAGTAGGGTGGGGAGTCCTGCTGAAAAGGGTTAATGAAATGTACAAATCCCCACAGAGTGGAAGGAGGGACGAGGACTCTGGAGTCAGATGCAGCAATCGTTGTTAGGTGTTTTCCATGTTGCGTCTAAACCCTTCCATCATGAACGCGAGGCGGATGAATTACTCTGCAAATCCTATTACTCCATGTGGATAAACCTTACATGCAAGTTAACGAGTCTGGAGAGCCAGGGAATGAAATCTGCTGAAAGGATAGTCCAGGATCAAAACACACAAGCAATGAGAGAAGGAAGGAACAAACACACACATACTCCCCCCTTATTTCCTAACATCTTCCCTACGCACATACTCCTCCATCACTAAAGGGAGAAATGCGGGGCACAGCAGATCATGTAGCAGGACACTTAGTGACATCTAGTAGGATTTATTTCAGAGGAAGAGCAAGAAACTTTGCTGCTGCAGTTAGCTTTGCTAGGGAATTGCTCCCTAGATGCTCCAGGGTTTGTGCACTATCAGCTACTCACACAGCTTACAGACTTATTTTAGATTGTGTCCAGTACTTTTACTGCCATAACATAAAGTGCGTGCATGCGCACACCCACACCCACACACTTACTTTGTCCAGTAGGGGAAGTTACAGTAGGTAAGTTGGGTAAAAGTAGGATTTGAAAAGGAGCTTGTGGGAGATAGTTTATTTTATTTTAGTTATGTGGGACATTGGTTTGTTCAAAGCCCAGATAGCCTGGGAAAGACCCTTACAAAGCCTCCATAGGGATCAGTTAATCTTAGCTCTGCACAATACTAGAGAATCATCCTTCCCATGCAACAATACCCCCATGAGAACCATTAGTGCATGTATATACAGTATAGACCCATTTCCTTGGCTATGAAAGGCAGTCAATACAGTGACCAGAGACATAACTCAGACGGATCTCAGAGTTGGAACCCTCTTTATTTCGCCAGCCCTTAAAATGAGAAACCCCAATGGATTAAACAAATAAGAGTCATACCTTCCAAAAGGAGGATCTCATATCAGAGTTCTGGAAACACAGTGGATAAAGTTTTGGATAGGAGCAAAATGGAGTATCAAGAGAGCAGTTGAACATCTGGCAAGCTCAGCTGGACCCCTTTCAATTTATCCATTGATACTGCGGGGCCAGCAAAACACACACGTGCATGAGCGCTGTCTAGCATGAGCACATTTTCCTTTTCCCAATAAAATCCTTCTTCTCCGGGGGGATGGGGGAGGTCAGAAGCTTTTGGGTGACATTAAGGTACAGAAATACACATGCACACAGCCCCAACGCTAACAGCAATCACTACTGCAGTTCAGGGGGTAAAACAACACACACAAAAAAAAGTTGGCAAAATGCCCTACCTGAGGATGGCTGTATCCCCCTGCCTCACGGTGATGTTATCGGTGCCTCGGGTAAAATCCAAGCTGCGGACTGGCAGCCCTGTAGGGAGAAGGCAAAGCAATCTCAGTAGGACCAACGGTAATTGTTTCCGATCAGGCTGAGCCCTTCCTCCCATGGTTGGGCTGGTTGAGTTTCAGTGTATGTACTTGTCTCTCTCTGCACGTGTATATGGCTAGATAGAGAGCTAGAGAGCTGTATGTGAAAACACAGTAAAAATAATGTACAACTCTGTCTCTGCTGGAGAACCCCAGGAAGAGGTGATTTTGCAGTCTCTTAGCTGCCACTTTCTCTCGGTCTTTTCAGTCTTGTGCTGACTTAGCTAAAATATTTTTTTCCAAAAAAAGTCTGACCAAAAGTCTCCAACAAAAAAAGAAGGGGATGGGGTGCTTGGGGAAGAGATCAAAACAAAGCAAGAGGAAAAAAAAGCAGATGTAAAAAAAATAATTAAACCTGTCTGGAGTGATGGTTAAAAAACGAAAATGAAAAAGAAGAGTCCTGTGTGCTTCCCCTCCGCGTGTGGATGCTCCTGCGAGTGGCTGTGCAGTCTCCGAGCGCTGAGCTCCCTTCCTAACCCACTTTCCCAGGCGGAGTGAGGCAAGGAGGGGAGGGAGGGAGGGAGCTTTACTCGTGAAACAGAAGCTCAGCACTACAGCAGGAGCACGCGGGGAAGGGGGGGGGAGGGGAGCCCTGAGCAGCAGCATCTCCTCACCCGCCACTTCCCTCCCTCCCACCCCAGCACACATCCCCCATCCCCTGCCTCTCCACACAACTGCCCCCTTCAGCAGAAGCCAGCCCTGATCAAAGCCTGATGCTCCTTTAGGTTGTCACGACAACAGCTCCATCTGAGGCCTGGCCGATTCCTTCAGACGAGGGACTTGGGTGCTTAGAAAGAGACCTAAGTTAGGGAAGTATGGGACTGAGCAGGAGGGCGGATAAAGGGGGCTGGAGGAAAGGGGGATGAGAATGGGAAAAAGTGAAGAAGAGGAGATTGGAAAGGAAAGATGAGCGAGAGGGTGGAGGGCATTGGAAAAAGGAGGATGGGGGAGGAGGCTGGAGAAGCATGGATAAAGAGAAAGAAGGCAGTAAGGATGGGAAGGGGGGATGAGAAAGGGAGCAGTGGGAAAGGGGGGGATAAGGGGAAGAAAGGAGTCTGGAACAGAGGGATGAGAAAGGAAGAGGGCAGGGAGTCTGGAAAAGGGGAAGGAGAACAGGGAGCTGAAAAAGGAAGACAGAATGAAAGAGAGAGAGAGAGAGAGAGATGCTGGAAAGGGGGCAGGGAGGAAAGGAAGGGAGAAAGATACAGGGAATATTAAAAAGAAGGCTAGAAAGGGGGAGAAAGAACTTGGCAGTGTGGCCTGAAATCAGAAGCTAGTTGATTTAAAGGAACATTCTTGGCAACTGACTTTTCAGGCTAAATCTTGCTTTTTCCCCTCTTTCTCTTTCCCACACCAGATAAACAGTCCCCCCGCCCCCGGCCTTTGAGGGATGAACTGGAGACAATGCTTGTATTGAGTTGCCGGCAATGTGAATACTCAGTCTGTCCTCTCCGAATGTCAGCACTGGCAGCTGGGCCCTGATCCCTGCAGCAGCTTTGCCAACCCGAGGAACACTCCCTTAGCTCACATACTATCACCATCACAAGAGACAGGAGATTAAATTAATGGAGAGGAATAGCCGTATGTTTTACTGCTGATGCCTGCCTTCCTCCCTGCACAGAGGAGGGATGGAAAGAACTGCTCCTAGGGATGGCTGGCCAGTTCCGTTGCACATGTAACCCGCTCAGTGGCTAATGCACCTGGGTTGGGGGGGCAGCGGCAATGAAGGGTGAAATTGAAGGGGTGATAAGAGGAAAGCAGGTAACCAAAGGGTCTGAAGAGCAGCCTGGCTGTCAGTTGCTGACCCATTCAGTCCCATTGCCAGGGGAGGAGCAGTAATCGGTGCCCTGTATGTTTTCTGTTCCCAAGAGTCAGACTTCTGGATACTTATGGAGGACAAGGGGGACCCAAGGCCTAACTTTCCTGGCACTAGGGAATAAGGGCCTGGGCCCCTGACAGCGGATACAGCGTTGGCGGCAGCAGCAGCAGTGACTAGCTCTTTGTAGCTAAGCAAGGAGATGAGAGAGACTGAGAATTCCTCTGGGGGAACTTAAGGGAAATGGGACCAACAAGGGGAAGCTACAAGAAACCAAAGGGTTAAGCCAATACATTGAGAACTAATGCTTTCAAGCTGCTGCAGCAAGGGGCTGGCTCTACTAGGGCACTGCTGAGAGAAGGCCTAGACCACTGGACTCTCATCAAATCTTACCCTAGTCCAGCAAAAGACCTTGATGGTGCTGAAAGCTCCATCTCTCCAGAAAGCTTCAATTCAGAGGCTGCTACCCCCAAGGCACCTCTGTGAGGAAGCTCACACTGCTGGTGTCCCAGCTGCCATGGGCAGAGCACTGCCGCAAGGAAGCTTACCCAGCCGGCATTGACCTGGGCATGGTTGTGAGGATGCTTACTGTTGTGGTGAGAGCAGGCACAGTAATGAAGTTGACTATAGTGGAATTGATTGCTTCGCGCCAAGAAGCCAGGAGTGTGATATACCCCCCCACCCTTTTTTTTTTAAACAGGGTCTCCCATATGCATTTCATTTACATTTAATAAGCGCTATTGTATGTCAATTAAATGCCAGTGGAGTAAGGAAAACATATTTGCTGAAGATTAACAATTATGCAAAGTGAGGAGCATCTGCCACACAATGCTAACGCTCACTAAATATTTCCTTTTCTCAGTGTATTTACCTAGACAAAAATATCTATTCCATTAAATCTAAATTTAATGCCTAGTTAAATATATTTAGGGTGCACTTCATGGAGAGTGGCATCAATATGGTTTATAGAGAGAATGATGGAGGGGGCATCAGTAAGAGCGAAGGAAATAAATCATTCTCAGGGCTCACGTGACATCCCAAATCCCCATAGATTAAAAATTGAGAGGAGAGGGGGCCCCCCACCATGGACAGAGAGAGAACCAAGACCATCCAAAGGTTCTGGTCACCTCAGGGACTCTGAGAGCGGAAGTCAAATCCCCTTGCAACCCCCAACCTCTCCCCGGAGATGGAACTGCATGGGCAATAATGGAGGAGGACTGCAGGGAGAGACCAGTTCCCCCGAAATGAAACTGCAAGGGAAAGAGTGACTGGGAACTCTCATTTTCCCATGTATTTATATAGTGCCTACCTCAACTGTCCCAGTCCTGATTGGGGCCTCTGGGCAATACCATCATGTAACTATTTAATAATCATCATAATAAACTGCAAGATGGGGAAGAAATTCACTCCAGGGTCTCAAACTCTGAAACATGTAATCCCTCAAGGCTGGTCAGTTTTATTCATTATTATAGGTAAATGGATGCAAGAGAGAGGGACAGAAACAACCAAACAACCTGGAACCATACATAAAAAATCTCAGAGAGAGCCTCATGATTAAAATATATCACAGTCATTTTGTTTTCCCAATAGAAATACTCTCTGGACCCATCTCCCCCTGCTGGAAGCAGATAAAGAAACAATACAAAATCTTGAGGGAAATTTCATACAATCAGTGCACAGACACCACAAATCTGCCTTAGCATCTTTTAAAACTATTTCCTAGCACTTATGAAAGGTGCAGGATTCACAGTCCCAGACTCCAAAATTTTGTCAGCTTACAGTACAGGTATGGCACAGGCAGGGCAGGGCCGCTTCTCTCACACTATTCCTGCCAATGCCCTCAACAGTGATCCGGCAGGACCATTGCTTGGGCCTGGTCAACACTACAAAGTTAGGTCAACATAAGCCTCCTGGCACCAACCTAGTTGTGTGTGTATCCACACTTAAATTTGCCTCCCACCGATGTAAGCGCCCCATTACAGCGATGCAGTAACACCACCTCCTTGAGCGATGTTGAGCCATGGTCAATGTACTGAAGTCAATGGAGCGTGAGTGTAGACACTACATTACTTATGTCAAATCCAGCAGTCCTACAGTAGCTGTCCCACAATGCCCCACATTGACTGCTGTGGTCACAACTGTGAACTTCATTGCCCAGGAGTCATGTAGATCAGAAAGCCCCTATACCTTTTAAAGCCCCAGGAATTTCTGAAATGCCTTTTCCAGATTGTCCAGCTTGGCGAGCACACCTAGCAGCTCTTCACTGATACATACAAATGCCCAACTGACCACGCCAAAACACACTCCAATTGTGCTGTGGCCAGGAGTAGAAAGGAGATATTGCATCTCCTTGGTCTGTGGGGAGAGGAGGCTGAGCAAGCAGAGTTACATATCAGTCATTGAAATGTGGACATCTATGAGTAGATTGCCTGGGGGATAGAGGAGAAGGGGTACAACAGAGCCCAGCAGCGGCATGTGAAAGCAAAGGAACTGCAGCAGGCATATCAGAAGACTGGGGAGGCAAACAGTCAATCTGGTGCTAAGCTGCACAACTGCCACTTTTACAAAGAGCTGCTTACTTGGCAGAGACCCCACCATCATCCTGCAAAACACTGTGGATACTTCTGAGGAGCCCGAGTCACAGGCCTGGCACAAACAGCAAGAGTGAGGAGAATGTGGAGGATGACAAGGAGGAAAATGATGAGAAGGAAGATGGGAGACATGTGACCGGGCGGGGGGGGTGGGTCCAGCTATGCTGCAAGCCAGGACCTGTTTGAGATACCACCACAGTCCAGTCAGTCAAGCATAGGTGAGCCTGATTCAGGGAAAGGATCCTTGTGTAAGTGTGTAAATTTATTTCCCATTACAATGGGACATGGCTTTCGACTTTTCATTGATTTATTTGTGCTAGAAGGGGTAGCAGTACAATAAAACAGAGGTAGAGTTGTTATCTGCTTTTCATTGCCTTGTCATGGGGTAGGGTGTGTGTGGCATGCAGAGCAGTTTGTTTATGTACACAGGCACGTCCTTTGAATTCTTCTGAAAAATCTGGATGAAACTTCCATGGAGGTACTGTGCAGTCCTCTCCCAAAGGTTTCTAGGGATGGCAGCCTTATTTCTTCCTCTGCGGTAGGACACTTTCCCATGCCACTCAGCAATAAGTTTGGCAGGCACTATTTCAGTACGCAGGCTAGCAGCATACAGGCCCAAGCAGCTTTGGGACTCTAGCAGCAGCTCTGCTCTCTGTGCCTTTGTTACCCTCAGGAGTGAGATAACAGCTAAAATCACCACTGGCTGTGGAAAACGGTGCCAGTATTCAGTGCTGTCGGCCTCTACTCATAGTTTCATGCAACTCAGCAATTCTCTCCTCATTTCCCTCACACCTGGTGGGCCACACTCACCATGGCTGGCGCTGTGAGTGGCACCCTGCACAAGCACGCCAAAGCAGAAGTGTCAATGAGCATGTCTTAATGCTTTCAGGGAGCAAGGGAAGGGAGTGAACCTTAATTGTCACTCTCCATTGTGACTATACTGACTCTGGTGCATGTTTAATCTGCAGCTGCTGCCATTGCGGCCTTCAGGTGTACCTCCTCCACACCTATGCAATGCCTGAGCCAGATAAACAGGAGAAAGATGACGACTCAGGCTGACATATTGAGAGAGATCTTGCAAGCCAGCACTGCATCAGACTGTGAGCAAAGGGCCTGGAGGATGAACATTGCAGACGGCCTGGAGAAGGAAAGAGCGAATAGGAGAAAGGCCCAGGAATCCCAGCAGAAAAAGGAGAGGGAGGTGCACCGGGACATAATGGGGCTTCTTTGGCAGCAAACAGCAGACTGATGCTACAGACTCTTGTGGGCCGACAGGTTCAACAATCCAGGTTCATCTCCTTTTACAGTCCACAGAGAACTCCAGTCTAGGGCCTCCCTATATCACCCCCTTAACATTCTATGTGAGGGTATCATGGGGTGCATCCTTACCCCTATTATTCCACCCCACAGGGCATTAAGGACAACTAGAGCATCACATGCAGCAACCCTGGCTTTCACAGGTCAGTGTATGTGTAGGTAAAATTGACATGAATGTTCTTTCCCCTAGTTAAGTTCTGTTCCATTAATTTATTAAGTTTTTAATGAATTTGCTTTTAAATTGCACAGATTTTTTTTGCACTGGTTTTGTTACTGAATAAAATTCTATTATTTTGAAAATAATTCATCTTTATTAGTTCATAACATATGCTGCAGAGTGCCTACCAGTTCTGAAAGCACCTACTTACTTATTGCTGTACAGCGTGAGAACTCAGAGGATCAGTGACAAAATGAAATAACCATAAAATGTACAGCATGCTCTGAAAAATTAAAGGTGTATTGACAGTGTTACATTAATAAAATGTGCACCGACCACCACACAATTCCTAACAGGCCCCAGAATAGCAGGGCCAAGGAGAGCACAGTCCACCACAATACATTACTGTGGCTCGCTGTTAAAGTGCTCTTTCAAAGTCTCCCTGAGCTGTATAGCTTTGCTTTGAGCTCTTCTAATAGCCCTTGCGTTTAGATATTCAAACTCAGTAGATAGCCCCTCCAGCTCAGCAGCAAATTTTCCCCTCTTTGCTTCACGGATATTATGCAGGATACAGCAGGCAGCTATAACCATTAGGATGTTTTTTTTCACGGACATCCAACCTTGTAAGTAAACAGAGCCAGCAACCCTCTAATCTAACAAAAGCACGTTCAACTGTCATCCTGCACCTGCTGAGCTGGTAGCTGTGTCATTCCTAGGTGCCATCCAGATGACCAGTGTACGGCTTTATGAGCTATGTGGCAATGTGTAGGCTGGGTCACCCATGATCACTACTGGCATTTCAACATCATCTATGGTAATATGCCAGTCGGGAAAGAAAGTGCCTGTTTGTAGCTTTGTGAACAATTCAGTGTTCTTAAAGATGCAAGCGACATGCACCTTCCCCGATCAGCCATCAGTGATGTCAGTGAAATATCCCCGGTGATCCACCGACACTTGCATTACCATAGAAAAGTAGCCCTTTCTGTTGACGTACTCTGTGGCAAGGTGATCTGGTGCCAAAATTAGGGAGATGTGTGCTGTCTATTGCTCCATCACAGTTCAGGAACCCCATTGCTGCAAATCTATCCACTATGCCTTGCACATTGCTGAAGGTCACAGTCCTGCATAGAAGGAAACAAATAATGGCCCTGCATGCTTGCATGACAATGGCTCCCACAGTGGATTTTCCAACTCCAAAATGATTTCCCACAGACCAGTAGCAATCCGGCACTGCACGGTTCCACAGTGCAATCACCCATAGATCCACGAATGTGCCCTTGCAGTTTCAAAAGTTTTACAGCCACTATTCATCATCCCACACCTGCATTAGGATGGGATCCCGACAGTCAGTGCTCCTTTCTTGAGCCCAGAAGTGGCACTCCACACCTACAGCTGCTCTGTGAATATCACCAACAATCTTGAGTTGGTTATTCCTGTGTCCCACAGCAATTTGTCCTCCAAGAAATCATCTCACCCTCCAGTGCCGTGGTTCTTCCTGGACCTCTGCAAATACTGGAGGAATTTGATCCTGTGTTTGCCATGCTCATGACAATGGTGCAAAGCTGTGCAGACTCCATGCTTCTGTCAGAGACGGTGGACAGTGAGAGGACTGCGTGGGTTCATGGGATTTTTTAAAAAGGCGGAAAAATTATGGAATATAGATGACATTATGGGATGGAGATGCTTGCATGCTGGGAAGTTGACCCCTTCCTTTCAGTCACCCCTAGATAACATATTTCTGCCCCACCATGCATTGCCAAAATTTCCCAAAAGACACCACACTGGATCGTGGCTCATTACACACTGGGAAACCTTCCCATGGTGCACCACACTCTGCATTGATACAAGCAGTCCTTGTGCGTACAGGCAGTACTGACGCAAGGAGCCAACTATGCAAGTGCATAAGTGATATATTTACTGTGGCAGCTTTATTCTGACATAACTTGTGTTGACCAAACTTTGTAGTGTAGACATGGCCTTACAGTGATAAAGTACTATGCTGACGGGCACTAAAGAATTATCTGAGATAGAGCATGATAGGATTTGGCAAGAAGAGTGAAAGAGAGAAAGAAACAGACAAGTTCAGTCTCCATAGCTATTCAGAGACTGATCCTTTGAAATGCTGGAGTGCTCTCAGCTTTCACTGTAATCAATGAAAGTTGAAGGCATTCAGCAATTAACATGCAAGGGTGGGTGTTTTGCCTTTGGTCTGTCTGTTGACATTGCTAACAAGGCAACTAACTAGGGCCAGTTGTGATGGTAGTTTGTGTGATGTGGACAACTGCCCTCTACGAACTGAAGGGAGACCCAACGACTCACTCCACATGTTTTCCCAAAAAGCCAAGAAATGATCACTTGTAAAATGTGATTTTCAGTCATTGTTGAGCGAGGTCACACATTAAAGGGGTGTTATAAAGGGGACAGGGATCAGTTGTTCTCCCTGTCCACTGAAGGTAGGACAAAAGGTAATGGGCATAGTTTATAGCAAGGGAGATTTATGTTAAATATTAGAAAGACTTTCTAACTATAAGGATAGTTAAGTTTGGACCTGGCTTCCCAGGAAGGCTGTGGAACCCCTATCACTGGAGGTTTTTAAGAACAGGTTAGACAGCCACCTGTCAGGTATGGTCTAGGTTTTGGGGCAGAACCAGAACAAAGACTGTACTTGATGACCTCTCAAGGTCCCTTCCAGCCCTACATTTCTATGATTCTATGATGTCCAAGCATCCCAGGATCTTTATTCAGCACACCTGCAATGACCGAAGTGTTTGATGTGTTTATAACTATAAAACGTTTGTTCAAGATGCAGCGGGACATAAAGTAGAATGTGCTCTGTGTTCACAAGGAAGAAGCAGTCCACTGGAATGCATGTTCAGTGGGACGACCAGAGTTTGGAGTGAAGAGAAAAGTCAAATGAATGTAGAATCAAAGCTGTTCTATTCCCCAAAGCAAGTGTTCATGAGATTTGCTCAGAGTTCCAGGATACTCATTCAAAGCACTAAGTTACTGGAACTGTACTGTGAGATATGTGCACGTGTCAGCAGCTGAGTCAGCAGCTGGCAGTAATGACACTAGCACATCTTTTGAGTAAGAAAGACTTATGACTATTTGACAACCCTAAAAAATGTCACACACACAGATACCCCACTTTTTTAATCTGAAAATATGGTCATCTTAGGCCTAAGTCATGCATAGGGCCACACTTTGCAATGCCCCAGGCTGAGATTCTTCTTAAGCGAAGTAAGCCCTTAAACCAGGCAAAAGAGCTTAAACACCTAACGACATTCATTGACAGGTCACGATTCTGGAATCACACAGACACGTGCAATACCTCTTTCTAAACCTGGGCATTCAGCCATAACGGAATATTCTACTGTGAAACAGCTACTGCCAACTTTCAGTCATTTGTAACTTTCTTAATATGCAGCCCACGTTTCCCAACTGATCATGGTTGTACTCGTCAGTGTGGATGATTTGCAAGCCACGTGCCACGTTCTCAACTGGCTTAAACTGAGGTGGTGGTACTACTGAGGTCAACGGAGATTTATAACAGCTGAGGACCTGGCCCTAGGTTCCAAACTGCAGCTGTCCTTGAGCTCTGTGTGTGTGTGTATGGGGAGAAATGTCTCGATCATTTTTTGAAAAGGGAAAAATAAAAGTTCAAACGGATGGAGCGATTTTGTTCGGATTTCTCAGAAAATTTCACCTTTGGCTGAAGACCAAATCTGGGGAGGGGGCGGAGAGAGGGGACGCAAAGAAAGGCAGCCCCAAAAGATACTTTTTTCAGAAAGTTAGGAGTGTGTGGAATTATGGGATTAGGGCTGAAAGTGATTTGTGACATTAATTATTTGGTCACTACCAGCACTGCTCCTTGCAGGACCACAAAGCCTACAAGTCCCTCCCATTTCAGAAGAGCTAGAAACCTAAAAGGAAAAAATCTCAATTTGCAATGAAAACAATAGTAAGCATCCAGCTTTGAAAATGTAACAGAGGTGTTGAAAGTGTGCCACTGATTTTTCTTAAAGATCTCCTATTATTTACAATTCCCTGAAAGCCACCCAGGGCTAGCCTTTAGGGCCTGTTACAAAGGTCCTAGGCCCTTTGATTTTTCAGAAGTCCTCAAATTACTTCCCAACAGGAGGAGGCAGCGCGGCTCAGCCTACCACTGATGGAACTACGGATGCCATAAGTTCCATTGCAGCTGGCTGCCAGAGGCTGAGCCAGCACAACTCTCTGCCACAAGGAGGGGCAGTTAATACCCTGAAAGTGAGGACGGCATATGAACTAAATAAGGGCCTAATCCCTGATCTGACACTTCTTATGTGGACTTGGACAGGTTATAGAGGCCAACATTTCCAAACTTGGGTGCCTGAAGTTAAGCACATAAATCCAGAGTGACCGAGTGACCACAGTTCCCATTGACACTAATGGAGCTGTGAATGCTCAGCATCTCTGAACATCAGACTACTTTTATTTAGAGGTGAAATCCTGACTCTATGGCAGTCGATGGTAAACCTATGGATTTCAGGTGGGGGTGAGGATTTCACCCTCATGCTCAACTAACTAACTGCCTAACTTTATACATGCAGGTATGAAAGTGATTGCCTTGTCCTCTCTGTACTTCCACTTGCACAGCCGTAAAAATGGACACACTTACTTACATCAAATGTGTTTTGAGGAAATGAAGTATTTCATGTTTGTATAGTGCTCCATAAGGCCTTGTCTATATGGAGAGTTCGAGCAGACATTGGTGTAAATCTACAGCACTGTAGCTTGACGCACACTAGCTGGACTGTGCACCGTTTCTGAGTACTAAATGCCTCGATCTACTGCGGTTTCAAGCTGAAGATTTACACCCCAGTTTGTCGCATGATAACTCTCCATATAGACATGCCCTAAACCCCCAAATTTACCCGCTGCACACAGAATCCTCCCAGCTCTCACTCCAAGACCCATCTGATTTGGACCAATGCGCTCTACAAAATATTTCGTTATATCTTGGCAAATGTGCACAGACACCAGCACAAACAGGCACCACTTCTGCAGAAAGAGGCTGGTGAGACAGTGCCTAAACACCCCTCCCCCACAACACATGCACATGGAAAGATGATCTAGTGGTTAGAGTGCAAACTGGAGACCAGGGTTCAATTCCCTGCTGTGCCCCAAACTTCCCGTGGGATCTCAGGATAGTCATGTAGCCCCTCTGTGAATCAGTTCTCCATCTGTAAAATGGGGATAATAGCACAAACCTACCCATTCTGTTGTGAGGGTAAATACATCACAGATTGTGGAGGTGCACAGACAATATGGTAAGGTGGGGGGGCATATAAGACACATTAGTTCCGTTGGTGGTTTGTAAAAGAATACTCTCCTTTGCACTCCACAAGGCCTTAGGTGGCTTGCCATGTATACTGTTTAGAGCTATACAAACATTTTCCAATGGAACACTTTTTCTCTGGAGAATCCTGATTTGATGGAATTGAAGCAATCTGTGGGAATGTATTCATTCCATCAAACATTTTGACAGAAACCATGCAGGCTCTCCGACTCCCTGGGTAACTGCTTCCCAGGGCTGCCCTAGTCCCCACCCAGCAACCAGACTGGGAAGTTTTGGGGCATGGGGAGGCAGTGGTCCAGGGAGGCAGGCGGCCGGGAGCAGCCAAAAAAATTCCATTTCAATTTGACTGAAATTGAATTTTTCAGAACGTTTCTTCCAGTAAAAAAATTTCAAGTTTTTTATTTTTCATCCTGATTTGGGATGAATTCCCCCATCCCTCTAAGATCTAAATTTTTCACTGGGGAAATGCCATCATTTAGCTCGCTCTGATAGTGGTGGGATCATAATGGACAGGAATCCTTTACAGTGAAGAGGTTGCAAAAATCCCTTGCTTTGCAGCCCTCCCATAATTGCGACACCTAGCTCTGACGAGGAGCACTCAACGAAATACTAATGGACAATTATAATCATTCTAACACTGGTGCTTACTAATGGAGCTTCAAAGCCTCGCTGAAATGACAGGCTACACATTGAGCACTGCTAGAAAATGTATTTGATTGTGAAGAATAGACTGCAGCTGTCTGTTGTTCTGCACATTTTCTTGTCCATTGTGGGGGTTTCCATATAGCTTTATGAAACTTAAAGTGAGATCTTCGAGGAGTCAGGAAAGACTCTCAGGATTTGTGATGCTATCAGAAGAACATGAACGGTCAGAAAGCCTGAAGGACAACAGGGTAATAGATAGATTTGTACACAAAAATGTTGGAAAGGTCCCTCTGAAACTGTGGCCTGCCTGAATTTGAATCCTGCAAGTGCTCTACAATAGTTTCACAGTTTGGGCCAGTATTTATGTTGAAAATAAAGAGAATTTACTTACGAACAGATGTTCAAGGTGAAAAACCAGGACACCTGTTCTGTGGATGAGGGCTCAGAAAGTGTTGTTTTAGCAGGGTTCAGGGAGGTCAGCGAACCGAAAGGTTTGGCAGCTGGAGACTGAGGCAAGGACAGGAGTAACAGCTGCCCAGTCCTTCTTGTTGTATTTTGTATGCTTTTGTCTTCCTTTTCCTTCCCCACACCTTTCTCCCCTGCTCCTTTCTCCACTCTCCTTCCCCTTGCTTGTTCCTATTTTTGCTGCCTCTCTAGTTCTCACCCTCACCTCTCACCCTCAGTCTTTCTTCCACACTTATTCAATCTGTCACTTTGATAACTTCACAAGTTTGAAGGCCAGCAGGAACCATTCTGATCACCTCGTCTGACTTCCTGCATAACACAGACCATGGTACCTCACCCATAGATTCCTGCAACAAGCCCAGCACTTGTGGTTGATCTACAGTATATTTTTTAGAAAAACATCTGGTCTTTATTTTAATACTTCAACATGTGAAGAATCCATGTCCCTAATTGGAATAGTTAATTATCCTCATTATTAAAAATGTGTGCCTAATTTATCTAGTTTCCACTTCCAGCCACTGGACCGCCTTATGCCTTTATCTGCTGGATTAAAAGGACCCTCTACTATCAAAAATCTTGTCCTCATGTAGGTTCTTACTCCTTTGAGTCCCACTTTTCTCCTTTTTGTTCCCACCCACAATACCCTGCCATACCCTGGTGCTCACGTGCAGTGCAGTGGAGAGGAGCAGATGTGTGGATGGTCAACCTACAACCCCTAATCTGGGTTGTAGGGGTGGTGCAGTTCAACTGCTGCTATGCACCCCCTGCAGCATGGCCCAGTCCCAGGGCGCATCTACGCACAAGCGTTGCTCCAGTTTAACTAAAACTGGTGTTTAAATTGATCTAATTAAACCAAAGTGAACTCATGAGTGGACACTTACATCGGTTTACAACAGGCTTTTATCTATTTAGCTGAAGTAGGTTGAAGTTTTGCCCTGCATCCACACTTACTACAGTGTTGCTGTCATGATGCCCTCTGGGTGCATATCCCACAGTTTTTGGCACAGTCCCCAGAGCAGCGGCTGGTGAGAGATTTCACATAGACTCCTGAGAGGGCTAGTGGTAGAGGATGCTTTCTGGGAGGTTTCATAAGTGGCAGCGGTAACTTTAGGTGACAAGCATTGGGAGGGGGAGGGTCTCTGCGGCACATATCTGCTCCCCCAGCCAGCTGTCAATTCGCTCAGCTCAGTAACAGGTGGTTCACACAAAACAGGGCAAAGCACTGCTTCCTGTACAATCAACAGGGACGTTCCTGGTTTTCAGTGCCACATCTCCACACGACACAAGAAAAAGTGGTGTTTGTTTAAAGTGGAATGATCCTGCTGTCTCATTACTAGGTGAGATCCTGGGGGCACAGACAAAAAAACAGTGTGAGGTTGAGCAACAGGTTGGAGGCAGCCGCCTTGGAGCTGGCTGTGGAGGGAAGACCGGTGATGTGAGCAACTTCTACAGCTGGACGGCAAGAGAAATACAGGGAAAGGCCCCAAATGAAATCATTGATAATGCAACTGAACTGTGGCCAATGAAACCTACAGGTCAATAATTAATTGCCCTTTAATACAGCAATGAACTAGACCTGAGAAATCCCTTTGTGCCAATGGGCTACCCACTAGGTGTCAACATGGTTATCTTTATTTGTAACTGTCTCAGCTATTGCACCCAACCTATTTCCACTCTTTCCTCTCTGCCAACTCTAGCTAAGAATCTTCCTGTACTTACCAGACATGCTTGAGAGTTTAATGCAAACCTGCTAAGGACGACAATCAGTGGAGCTTCGTGCTGGGAGCACCTACAGCACTCCTGGTACAGAACATGATCTACAAGGGGCTGGTATAACAACACTCACAGCAACAACATGCAGTGTAGGTGAGTCCTGATGGAGAACAGGATGAGAGCTTGGTTTACAATATTCAGTCAGTTTTGTGGGTGCGTTGGGGTGGACTTGGTAGCAAAATGTTTTGCAGGCCTGGCAAAAAGTACTAAGCCGATTCTGCTTAGTACCAAGCAGGGAGTTTCCTGAATACACCAATTCTCTCATCACAGCTTAGCGCTATTGTGGGAGGAGGACAGCCATGGGGAAGAGCCGATAACTCAAAGAGCCTCTCCCCTGTTAGAGTTTCTGACTGTTGTATACAACTTGGGTGAAATCCTGGTCTCGGTGAGTCAACAGGAGTTTTGCCATTGACTTTAATGGGACCAGGATTTCACCCCTTGTATCTGCCTCTTAACCCTGACTCTCTGTAGGTGTTTTGGTTCTTTGGGGTTTTTTGCGGGGGGAGGGGGCGGGGAGGTCGGCTGGCATTTGAGCACAACACAGAAGAAAACAAAGGAAAGAGGAAAAGGAAGAAATTTCCTCAAATTCACATTCACTTTCTTAACTGATATTCCAACAAGTTTGTTATGAGTTGAGTGGTTATGAAAGTGAGAAGCAAATAGCACTGGCTTCAGTCAGCCATAGTACAAGCAAGTGCAGTGCACATTTCCATTACTCCCAGCTCAGTCATGCTGATAAACGGCTGCTCTCCTAATGAGCTTTTCATTTATTAAAGAAAAGGCTAAGATGGAAATATATGGTGGGATTTCTCCCCTGACTGAAACCATTTCAAGTCTCCTATAGGATATTATTGTGGAGCTCAACATGAAACAGAGAACAGTGTTCAAATCAAAATCCCCACCCAGGAGCCTTTCCTCATCATGTCTGCAGCGTACAAAGCAAGAGCCAACTCCACCAGGAAACATCTAGTTCGAGAGGCACCTTTCTGCTCATATTTTTCCAGTAAATATTTAGATAAGTGGAGTGAGGGAATTGCTATTGAAATTGATTTGACTCTTCAGGTGCCTAAATAAACTCTCCCTCCTTCTGTCCTTTCCCCTCTTGTCTCCTTCCCTGATGGAAAATACAACAAGCAGCACGTGGGTCAATCTGTATTCCACAAGAGCACTTAACTAAGGCCTTTCACATTTTAAACAGCCCCTTCTACACTCAGGAAGAACATGGATGCCTGAAACCTTGTCAAGAAAGCCTCTCACTAACGGAATATGCTATAATTACAAACAGACCTCTCTTCCTGTCATGGCTCAGCCAGCAAATAAATCCAGGAGATCAGAAGTCACGCTGGGCAAACTTAGTAGCCAACAACTTCTTCCACAAAGATAACCCCCTCTTGATATTCGCAAATCATCCATTTTTACAAATGTGGCCACTGTTTGAAATCTTTTAATGAATATATAAATAAAAGGTTCATACTTTGCTTGCAAACCATTAGCCACAATTATGGTGTTGAGGTTTCACTAGTTGTACTGAGTCGAATGATAAAGTTTTTGCTCCTTGATCGCATAACTGACACTTCTGTAAGCAGGACCAGAATATCAATACATAGTAAGAATACTTGTGTAAACATGTTTGCACAAGTATTCACATTACTGCATGAAAAGACACATGCACAAGTATTTAGGATGTTGCTGGTACAAACAAAACAAACACACACACACACACACACATTGTGTCAATACTGCTACCACTAGCAAAGTGAACACATATACTCACATGATTACTCGGGACAGGCTGGCTTTCCACTAACAATCTCATAGGAAAAAAAAATCAGTCATTCACAAAAAGAAAATAAAGGGGATTTCAAAGGGAGATGAAATGAAATTTCAAGTTTTTGTTACAATGCACATTTGCAAATATATTTTTTGCAGCTGTCACCCAACTTTATAATGAAATAAGGGACCTAGAATGTCCCCTGTTACTCTCACATAGTGCCCGATCTGCTGGTAGGGTGCATGGTACCTACTAGTGGGCAGGTGTTTATTCTGTGGTGTGAGTAGAGCCCCTGTGCTGGGGTAGATGAGTCTGTTTGATTAGTGGGAAGCCCTGCACTGCATGTACACCATTACACTGTAATCTAAGACGGGGTGAGTGGCAATGTTTGGATGCGGTTCTGGACTCTTCCCAAATTCAGACGTTCCAGTGGGCGTGGAAGGGATTGAATTGAGTACTCTGGTTACAGCTCATCCCAGATGATAAGACTGACAGCTATACAACAGATGGAACTCAACGTAGCAGGCATCCTATGGTGCATATGAGGCACACAGTATGTTACAACTGAGATCTTTAGACTGAGGCAATGGCTTATCCTTACTGGGAAAAGGCCAACACACTTTGACTGCACCTGGCACAAACCCCCCCCATGTCACTTAACAAGGCAGGGTTGCAGTGCAATGTGCCAGTTTTACAGCCCCTCAAGAAGAGACCAGCTCCCCTCTGTGACCATCCCCCATTTGATACAACGACACTGCATGTCTCTGTAGTGAGATCTGTATTATACGGTATAAACTGGCAAGAGGATTCAGCAGAAAAAAAAATACAGTTGCAGTCTACAGGGTTCTTTCTTCATGGGATGTTCATAAACAAGATAGCAAAGTAACTAAGCCTAGGCAGAAAAGGAAAGAGAAAACTGTCCCAGCTTGGGGCTGAACCCTGCTCTAGCTAGCCAATCTCCCCAAAGACATCCTCACCATCATCCTCCCAAAGCAGCTACTTTTATAGCCCTGCTCCTCTGCACTTGTGCCAGGGGAGGGGAAAATAGGATTGGACTTCATCATTTGATCATTGAGGACCAGTCCCTGCACCTTGTCACAGGTGTGTTCAATCCATCACAAGGCATGGATGTCACTGATATTGGTCTGAATGGACACATGGTTCCTTAGTTTCATACCTGAAAGCTTTTCTGAGATGAAATTGACAATCATTATCTCTGGGCCCCATAATATATCTTTTCATAAACTGCCATGTGTCTGGGCAGATGGGTGGTGTCAAGGTTCCTTCCGCACTCTGAACTCTAGGGTACAGACGTGGGGACCTGCATGAAAGACCCCCTAAGCTTATCTCTACCAGCTTAGGTTAAAAACTTCCCCAAGGTACAAACTTTGCCTTGTTCTTGAACAGTATACTGCCACCACCAAGCGTTTTAAACAAAGAACAGGGAAAGAGACCACTTGGAGACATCCTCCCCCCCAAAACATCCCCCCAAGCCTTACACCCCCTTTCCTGGAGAAGGCTTGATAATAATCCTCACCAATTTGTACAGGCGAACACAGACCCAAACCCTTGGATCTTAAGAACAATGCAAAATCAATCAGGTTCTTAAAAGAAGAATTTTAATCAAAGAAAAGGTAAAGGAATCATCTCTGTCAAATCAGGATGGAAAATACTTTACAGGGTATTCAGATTCAAAACAGAGGATCTTTGCCCTCTGGGCAAAACCTTAAAGTTACAGAAAACTTGAATAAACCTCCCTCTTAATACAGGGAAAATTCACATAAAACAAAAGAAACTAATCCGCCTTGCCTGGCTTACCTATACTGGTTGCAATACTGGAGACTTGGATTAGGGTGGGTTGGAGAAGAGGGATTTCTGTCTGGCCTCTCTCAGTTCCAAGAGAGAACAACCACGTAAACAAAGAGCACAAAGAAAAGCCTTCCCCCCCCCCCAAGATTTGAAAGTATTTTGTTCCCTTATTGGTCCTTTGAGTCAGGCAGGTTAGCTGAGCTTCTTAACCCTTTACAGGTAACCCTCTGGCCAGGAGGGATTTTATAGCATTGTATACAGAAAGGTGGTTACCCTTCCCTTTATATTTATGACAGATGGGAAGATGGATGGGTTTAAAAAATACAGAAAGATAGGTATCTTTAGTGGTTAGAGTTAAATTATGAAGCTAACAAAGCTGTAACAGCAAATCCAATCAGGATTTGCATGCTACACAGCTTCGTCTGATTCCTTTAATCCAACAAGCAAGAACAGCCCATCCTACCAGGGTACAGTTCCTAAAATTAACTGTCTCCACCTCCCTTGACCATTGTTCCACCATGTGACATGATGCCAAATTCTAGGACCTTTCATGGAGATACAGAGAGAGGTTCTGCTGACCCATCCAGCAATCAGCACAGGTGACGCTCATTAGCTCCAACTCAGGAGAGTTTGTAAGACTTGAGGGAGGCTAAGGTTTCAGACAGGAGGCCTTTCCAGGAGAATTCTGAACAAAGAGACAACTCAAGAATAGAAGTAGTCAACATTTTTTTTAATTTTGAAGTTTCAGTGAAAAATGGAAAGAAAAAAAAATTAAACTTCCCCTCCTTGCTGTTTTTGACCATATACAGAGATAGTCAACATTTTTTTCAAATTTAAATAAACATTTTCATCAAGAGTTAGAATTCAGAGATCAACTGGAAACCAAAATGTTTTCTGACCATATCTTTTCAAAATAGAGGAAGCCCAGCCTTAAATTTATATCCTTAAGAAGAAAGGAAAACCCCAGATAGGGACTGAGTCTTGGACATTAACCCAGTGTGTATGTTATTCTGAGACTGAGGTAAGGACCTTGTGCATACAGGCCTTGACTAGGCTAGGATCTGGAAAGTGTTAAACATGTTAATAGCTTTGGTTTAGATAGGCAGTGTGACTAATACATATTAAACTGGTTGAGTTAAAGCACAGTCATCCTCCCCCTGTTCAGTTTAACACATGTTAAATGCACACTGCAACCCAATATAGCTTGTACGAGTTCCCTGAACAAAATAAGCTTTGCCAACAAAAGGACCTTTTTGTTGATATAACTGTGTCCAGACTAGGGCTTTTGCTGGTATACAAATTTCATTTAAAAAAAGAAATCACATCCCTAACTGGCCCTGCTATTCCTGCAAAAGTTTTTAGTGAAGACCTGTCAGTAGGCTGTCATAAATGCTAATACTTTAATGCTACCTGGCAGCCCTTCACAGCATAGGCACAATGGACCCTGCTCTTCTTGCTGCTCCCATGAATACAGCTCACTGATGAGGGAGCAATATTCTTCCTATTTCACTTTGTCCCCATTAGCAGAGACAAGTCATCTGGTTGCATATGCACCAAGCTCAAAAATTCTAGATTCTCCAAGGGATCATGGGGGAAAAAAGATATCAGACACAGAACGTGTCTGCTCTAGAATTCATCTGAAGACCTATGAAACTGTCTCAGGGTGGGGGTTGAGGGAGCAGAATATCCTTGTGTTATTTGTATGTACAGTCCCTTCCACAATAGATATAATAAATAATAATAATCATGGTCTCAAACCTAACCTTTCAGTTTTATGTTAATTAAATCTATTATTCCTACGCAGCATGTTAGGACTGCTTTAGTGTGACAGATGTTTACCTAAAATGTACTACAAAAAATATAGTTAAGGTTTTGTATTTCAGGTGAGATTTTTTTGTTGCTGTTTTTCAGATTTTAAGCCTTCTCTTGTATTTACAATCCAAACACTGCAACTTTGTGCTGGTGCATGAGAAGTAGATAGTAAAACGGGCCAAGCTCTCTTCATTGACCAAATGGAAAATGTGAACAAAGAGTCAGAATACAGAAAAGCAAATAAGGTTTCTAAACTTGTGTGTTTTAATAGTCGAACATTCATAATCTAATTAGCAAGATGGGGGGGGATTTATTTTCTAAAAATAGGTTAAAAGTTATAGCAGTGTCTTTTTTTGAGGAAGACCAAACGCTTGGTGACAAATTTTAATGAGTCAGTCTGCGTTTCTCAGCATTCATGGTGTCAGGGTACCGACATATAGACGGACACATCTCACCCTGTGATAGAGGGCGAGATAACAATGTCTAGTTGTGTGAGCACCTCATGTAAGTGCTCTCTCTTCAGAAGCAGAATCCAATTATGAAGCATTCTGCACAGCTTCATCTTATTCATGTTAATCTGACAGGAAGAAACAGCCCACATCAAAAAGCTCCAGCTCCCCAGCCGAACTGTCCACCCAGAAAGCCCCTTCTCAGATGTCTATCCCTTCTTCCCTCAAAGGCAGTGGTGGGCAATCTGTGGCCCGTTAGGGTAATCCGCTGGTGGGTCGCAAGACAGTTTGTTTACATTGACTATCCGCAAGCACAGCTGCCTGCAGCTCCCAATGGACGGTCAATGTAAACAAACTGTCTCACAGCCTGCCAGCGGGTTACCCTGATGGGCCACGGGCCACAGGTTGCCCCCCACTGTTCTAAGGCAGAACTAAATGAAAACCTACCAGCCGATTGATAAAGTACAATCCTTACTCAGAACTTACTCGGCTGAAATTCCCAACACAATCAATCATTCTTATTTAACTCCCCAAACATTCAGAAAGTCCAGATTCTGATTCCAGGGTTGTGGCACAAGCCTCTCTAATAATTACTGGTTGTGGTTACTTCTTTATATAGGAATGTACAAGGTGCTGGATGATGGTCGGTCAGTATCAACCACATAATAAATTCTTGCCTCAAAATGCTTACAAAGTAAACAGAAAATTGTGCAACTGATGAGCAATGGATTAAGTTGTAAGTGACATAGGTTAAGTAGTTTACATCATCTGAAAAGGAGAACAAGTCATGTGGAAAGGGCAAAAAGGTGTAGGAGGCAGTGAAGTGGTTGCTTGCTCAGGAGTGGAATAAAACCAGAAACCTACCTTGAAGCAAAGCTTCAGTCATTGTAGCCAGAAATGGTACCATTGCCTTTTGAAACTGCCAGGTCTTTGCATTATAAAACTCTATTTTTAGATGTTTATAAACTCTGCCAAACTTGAACTCTTTCAGCTGAAATTTCCTGTGCTGTGTATGTACCTCTGGCTGAATGTAGTGTTTAATTTGTAATGAAAAAAAAAAAATTTTTTAACTTGCATAACTGACGCGGCAAGCCCAGAGTTGCCGGGGCTATGAATTACCAAGCCGAGAGGTGTCGGGGCTCACTCCGAGCTAGCTCTGGCACTGGCTGAATGATATATATTTAAAATTTCAGCCAAAATGGTTCTACTGTTTGAGAACGAGAGTAAGAAAAAATGCGGGTTCATCCCCACACTGGGCCCAGGCCCCATGAGGAGGAAGCTGACAGAGTCAAACGCAGAGGGGACCAAACGCCAGACCTGAGGGGAATGGGAGAAGTACACTGGGGCAAGGAGACTATCTGGCAGGGAACAGAATAGGACTGGAGGCTGGGAATGAGGAGGAAAGGGGGAAGGAAACTGGGACTGGGAGTTGCAGGGCAATTATGAAACTGCCTGGGCCAGAAGACTGGGACCTGTGTGAGGACAACACTAACATTGGATGAGGAGGTCGGGGCAGGAGATTGGCAGCCAGGGGAGAGGGAGGGGGAATGTGGGCATGGGGTAATTGGAGGCAGTGGGAAGAGACACATATCAGATGAGGAACTCGAATGGCTGGGCCAAGGAAACTAGGGCTAGGATGACAATGGGAACTGGAAGTATAGGAGGCAGACTGGAAGTGGGAAGGAGAATCCAGAGTGGGAGACCAGGACTGGCTGGACAAGGTGACTGGACCTGGAATGAGAAGCCTGAGGAGTGGAGACTGGGACTGACCAGGTGAGGAGAATGGGACTGGAATGAGGGCCAGTGGAAAGGAAGAGTCAGAACTGGCAAAGGGACAGGTCAGAGGGGAAGTGCAGAAGGAGTCAAGTGTGGAGAAAATGGGCAGAAGAATCTGTGCTTATTAGAGCACGCTCCCCTCTAGAGCCTGGAATGAAATCCAAGATTCCTATGAGTTTCTCTGTTAGTGGCAGAGATCTGTGTGGTAAGGGTGCCAACTGTGCTGATGGACCAGGTGACTGTCTATATGATGCCACATGATGGAATTTCTGTTTGCTTTTTTTAAAAACCAAGGAAATTACACACGCAAAAATTATGTTAAAATAATACTATTAAGGTTGCAAAGTTAAACACTCAAAAGTTAGAAAATTCCACTATTAAGATAGCCTGTGCAGGACTCCTGCCTCATTCAGTGCACAGGAATAGGCCAGTTCTGGGGATGAATCAGGACTGTGTAATGAAAGAAACCATTGTCTTCGGGAGCCCTGCCGCATTTGGTGCGGAAGTTGGAAGGTATGTAGTGATGAGGCAAGGGATTGCAGGAAGAGAATGGGCAGTCTCATAGTTAAGGCAGTAGAGTCCTGCCCTGGAGAACTGGATTCTATCCCTGCCTCTGCCACAGAGTCTATGTGATTCTGAGCAAGTCATGTAAACTAAGCTTTTCACAAGTGGTCACTGACTGTATGTTCCTCATTTTCTGGGTGCCTGACTTGACAGCCTGGGGTCTGATTTGTAGAAGGGCTGGGCACTCACAACTGCAAGTGACTTTGATGGGAGCTGTGCTTTGAACATATAAAGCGCTACAGAATGCTAAATATTCTGAAAAGTCAGATTTCTAGGCATCTCAAACTGGGCACCCAAAATTAGTGGATACTGTTGACCTTAATCTTCCCTTACCTCACAGTGGTGCTATGAAGATAGATTAATTAATGCTTGTAAAGTACACCTCTAGTGATAATAATACAGTGATGAATACCATATAAAAGCCCATGGGGAAATTAATAATTCTGTCTTCAGAGCAGGGTGTATACAGCATGCAGTAATAAGATATGGGGCCACATACCGAACAATGAGGAGAAAACATATTGAATATACCCTCCCATTGCAGGCGCTCAGAGAGACAGGGACTTATTGAAAAAATAGGGTGTGATCATGTAATTAAAGACTGTATCATAGTACGTATGCAGAAGAGGGCAGGCAACCTTAATTCTGGCATTTCCTAATTTTGGAGCACTTCTTAATAATATTTTTAATGTTCGTTCTCTCTGTCTCTCTGTAAATATAAATAAAGAGAGAAAGTAGATTTCATATAATGTTCTGAGCTGCTCAGAAGATATTGTCCAAGAAGCCACCACCTGCCATTTCAGCAGTGGGAAGAGTGGAAGCACTGGAGAAACAAAGGAGTATAGGATGGAGTGGGGAAGAAAAGGAAGTGTGGAGGCTCGGGGGAGTCCAGGTCGGAATAAGGGGGGTGTTTGTGGGGAGAAAATAAAATGTATCTGTCTGGGAAGTTCTCAAAATGTTGTCAGATCCGGGCCCTGCTTCAACTTAATTTGTCCTTGGCCAGTGTCTATCTCCATGTATTTGAGGTTGAGGCTCTTTAAAGCAACAGCAGCTGGCTGTGCTCCCTCTGCTGCCCTATGTTGGTGTTGCTGCTGGCTGCTGTTGCCTGAGGGCTCCCAAACCCAATCTTTATATATAAAAGATTGGGTTTTATTTTATATATACATACACACACACACACAAAATGAAGGGGGTGGTTGTGACATTTTAATTCATTGTGAATATCAATTTGCTAACGTGTGAAGTTTGTTCATCATTTGTACATCGTAATAGTTCTTATACCGTATCCTCAGTTCACAGATGAGGACACTGAGGGAGAAGTACATTCCTGATGGGACTTGTTAGGTTAGTGGAAGATCTGAGAACAGAATCCAGGTCTCCCAAACGCAGGTCAGTGCCCTATCCACACTAGCACTGTACAGGCAAGTTAAAAACATGCATGGAAGTCATTGCCACTGAATTCCAGGGAGTAAGGATTCCACACATAGTCCCTGGCTGATACATACAGATTTTCCTAGATAAGTCAGTTATGTTGTTCTTTAGTGGATATAGGGTTTACTACTATTGCTAACTTTTTCAGGTCAAGCCTGCATCTGTGAAGGTGTAGGAGCTAGGTTCCAGTCCTAGATGTGTGTGTGATTTAGAGAGTCACTGTGCCTGTAGGTCTTCAGATCATGGATTTGATACACCAAGGAATTTACAGACAAGAATCAGCTGGGAGAGAGAGGAAAAAAAAAACCACACCAACACAACAGGGTCAGCATAAGCCAGGACTGCAACTGCAGACTGAAAACCATAGGAAGGCTGAAACAGAGACTGCATATAGATGTCATGCTTGAAATTAAAATGGCTGAAATGCCTTGGCAAAGGGATGGGATATACATGCCTATTGATAGGCATCCTTTCATAGGCTATTCATACTGTTCTACATTTTCATGCACAGATTGAGGACCAGGGCATCTCAAGACCCCTTCACGCATGACAAATGGACAAGGAACAGACTGAAATCTGGCATAAGATTTCACTGACTTCCATGCAGCCTATTTCACATCAGGGCTGAAACTGACCCAGTATTTCTAAAAATAGCCTCACAGGCACTCCCATAATTTACCATTGCAAGCATGGTTACTGGCATGTTGAGCAGTGTTTCCATTGTTATATTAGTGCTAGTAGCAAACGAATGAGAGGGGAAGGCTCTCTGGTTGTAGGGTGTCATGAGGCGTGGGACCGTATGGATCCAAGAATTGGAAATGGTATGTGTGTGGAAGCTTTCACTTGTAGAAGACGGCTTAGAAAATTCCCTGGGTCAGTAATGCCCTATCATCTCAAGACTACAAACACTGTAAAAAGACAGCATATGAATGAAAGCTGTTAGTGACCTGAAGCTTGCGTAGCTTATTTGGGAATCTGTTTACGTTCTAAATTCCAACAAGTGCAGTATCTATATCACCAATGCCAGCTGTCAATCATCACTGACTTTCAGTTATCAATTAATAAACAAATCCTTATGTACAGAACAATGTCATGCCCTAAACTGAATAATCTACATTCCTGTCTCAAAACATAAGTATAGCATACATGCACACAGTCACTTTGCGCTTGCTGAGAGACATAATGGCCAAAGAGGGAATGTGTCTGTGGCCCCCAAAGATCAACCATCTCAGCACCTTCTGAACACAGAACAACCCTCCTGGAAACCACCATCTCTGAGCCTTTCCCAAAGCGTGTCTTTTGCACAACAATTAACAATTCTGCACCCAGGCGTCCTAGAACCCTGAGAACAAACGACAGGCAGGGTAATGAAAGTGTCAAGAGAGCTGTAATGATTCTGCAAGATGTAATGGAAAATAAAATGTTGGTGTCTGGTGGGGAAAGAGGTGAGGAGAGGAGATTTAGTAAGTTAATAAAAAAGAGCTACAGTCCCGAGCCTTAAAATTCCATTTGTCTCTCAGAGAATTTCCTGCCTGCAGGGGGAATTCCAGTGACTAGAACTTAGTTCCTGTAAGAGACACTCTGGTCTTACACGCAAGTGGATTTTTAAGTCTACAGAACTGTAGTGTGTAGAGAGAGGAAAGACACAGCAGCAAAGTAATACAGAGTCAGTGCTGAGCTGGGAAAATAAGACACTGCACTGTGCTCTTAATGGAGAGCTAATGGATGTTAATTAACCACCAATTGACAAAGAACCTATTTTCTGTAGTTTAACAATGCTACAACCAGATACAAAACCATTTACACATATTTAAACCTTAATAAATACATTTGCAGTCATTGGTCGCTTAAGCTGATGTTCAAACTGTCTCCCTTAGTAAATCTAAAGAGATATAGTTGGTTGCAAAAGTTATTGCACATTAATTAAACATTAGTTCCTTACAGAAAACAAATAGGTTGAAGTTAAATGACCATTTCAGTCAATACCAATTTATTACACAGCCATTAAAGGGCTGTATGTAAACATACAGATTCTCGACTGCCTTGCTCCTTGTGCAGCCATTCACACATTTGTGTAAAGGGAGTGTGCATTCTGGGAAGGGAGTGTTCTGTACCTCCTTTGCATAGGTGTAAAGGTGCAAGGCAATAGAAAAGTCAGGCCTGTTCCTCTACTGTACGTAAGCAGGGGAATTGTCCCGCTAATGTGGGGAATTTGCCCGGCTTCTGCACTACCCCGGTGAGGTGGGCTAGCGAAAGGATCCGAGTCCTCGCTCCCACTTCCTTTACCCAGTGGCCTCCCTGCCCTTGAGGACTCCCCTTCCACTCTCCTGTCTGGCAGAGTCCTCATAACCCTGACAAGGCTGAGCCCAGGATTCCTAGGGGGCTTGACCCCCAACCCTGCTGTGGTCACCTAGGACAGGGGCTAGGGTGTCCCCAGTCTGGGGTGCTCTCTCTGCACTGGGCACTTCTCTGACCCACAGATCATTACATACAATTTAAAGCAAATACAAGTTATTTAATCAACAATCAATTAAAAAAAAAGAATAAAGAAAAATGGGAAAGATTAAAGGGAAACATCACTCTGCTCTGTGGCAGGGACATCACAAACAGCATCTCTGGAACCTCAGGGCAGTTCACAGTCTGTCCCTTGTAGGCCCCTAAGCTGCTTCTCTGGCCCCTCTGGCTCTGTGGCTGCAGCTCTGCTCCCAGCACAGGATCTGCTCTCCCTGGGCTGCTTCTGTGACTCTGCTCCCAACTCTGACCTGCTTCCTGGGCTGCTTTTCTGGCCCCTCTGGATCTGGCATGGCTCTGCTCCTCGGCTCAGCTTGTGTCCCTGCTTCCTCCTTAGCTCGTCCCCATTCTGTCCGACCCAGGCAATTCCAGCTCACACAGAGGACAGGACCCCCCGTCTCCTCCCCTCTCCCAGCCTCCTGCCTCCCTGATTAGCCTGCCCTCCCTGTCATTCAGGCTGACCTGGAGCATTGGCCTCTCCCCATTGTTCCTGGGGACTGTCAGTCTCAGGGTCTTGATTTCCCATCAACCCTTCCCCCTTTAGTACTGGGAGCTAGCCAACCAAAACACCCCCACGGAATGTTAGTAAGGGGGCAACAGTCCCCTTACATGTAGGTGATGCTGCAGAAGCAAGTGTCCAGCCGTGATTTGATTGAGGTGATGGAGACTCGATTAATAGATTTGGACAAGTCATTCCCAGCATAAGGGGCAGGATGAAAGAAAAAGTGTGCAGATGCCCATAAGGGAAGGTGATGAAAACGGTACTGAGGTTCTTAAAATCCTCCCTGATCTTGTTCCAGTCTGCCCTATGAACCTTGCCTCTTATTTGATTCCCTTCTCTGCTTGCACCTCCCTACAGTCTCCCTCTGGTTGATGCAGGAGCCACCTTCACTGCAACTCTTACTGTCTGATACCACCTTCCTGTATCTCACCACCTCCTCCCCACTTCAAGTCTCATCCCTTACTGTTTTTGTTCTACTGAGCTTCTGTAGCTCACTTACTTCCCAAAGGAGAGCCCTGAGGGTTAATTTGTTAACGTGTGTTAAATGCTGTGAGATTCTCTGATGGAAAGTGCTACAGATGGATAAAGGATTATGAATGTTTTATTCTGGGATACAGGCCATAGGAAAGACTCTGGACAAAATCCAGTAGTATCCTATTTTATTGTGCATGGTTTTGTGCTCTGCTACTGTTACAGAAAGCTCCAGTGGAGGGAGCCCAAAATACCAAACTAACCTTGACTTCTGAGAGAGGCCCTGATTTTAGTTGTCACCTTGTGTTTTGTGTTTAAAAAAAAATCTGAGAAGAGAAAAAAATAACGAGCCTTCATCAAATGGAAAAGGTCCACATCAGCAGACCAAGAAGTGTTTTCAGACTTTGCAGCCCATAGGACAAATGGTGGGGAATAGAAAACTCATTAAATTAAGAATAATAAAATCTGCTCTTGTCTAATAGCTCAAGCAATACTATCCAGGGTCAGTTTATTATCATGCTCAACAACAAATATATTCACACAAGTTCCCAACTGAAATAACCTTTATTGAAACTTCCATGGGGGTCCGGTAAACAGAGCTGAATGGCAGCTGCCTATCAGAAATAATGGCACACCAGCTGATGATCTCAAAGCTCTTTAAAAACAACATGGAAGCCTCAAATCCACCCTACAAAGCGGCACAGTATTATCTCCAATTTTACAGATGGAGAAACTGAGGCACGGAGTCGGGAAGTGGCTTGTCAGGAGCCACATGGTAATTTTTGGTCTGGCTCATATTTAAGTTACATCACCTTAAATTTGGATTAAGTGTGCTGTACTGACATCAGGGGGTTTACTCTGGATGTGTAGTGGTGTAATTATTATATTTATTATATGTACTGCAGTAGTGCCCAGGAGCACCAGTCATGGATCATGACCCCACTGTGGTAGGTGCTGTACAAACAAAGAACAAAAAGACAGTCCCTGCCCCCCACACACCTCACAATATGGATGAGAACATATCCTTTTGAATCTGACAGTAATTATACCTGCAGAACATGGATTTGTTACAGACCAGCACCAGACACTTGGATTTGAGTTTCTATGTTCCTTGGGATGATCTTGTCTAACTGTGGGGGTGGGGGAGAAATACATTGCCTTCCAGTGACCAATGCACAAAGAAGATCAGAGCAATGCTACTGCTAAGTGAGTTCTCCTTCAGCTCAAATGACAGATGTCTGTGACTGGTGAGCAGAAGGACCAGAGTTGGACTGGGGAGGAGGAAGAAATGTAAGGTGTATAGTCGGTGGGTGTTTGTCTCTTGTAGAGCCTGACCCCTCTCTAACATTTGCGTGAACCTCTGGTTCTGAGAGAGCACAGGCACTTCCGCCTGGGCAACCAGGAGGGTGGCAGGGATTCTCCCCCTGTGTGAGTGTACTATATTGGAACCCAATCTTCCCTGTTGCCCCCTGCTGAAGCAGCAATACTAACAAGGCAGACACAGAAACGGTATGTGAGCTTTGAATTGTTTGTTTTCCAGGAGTAGACTGCACACTAAACAAGGTGGCTGCAGAATGAGCAGCTTTAGATCTGATGTACATGGAAGGCACTCAGATGTTCCGCCACTATGTGGCAAGATTCAGGCAGTACCCGCTGTCTTAAGGCACCAGGGAGGAGCTGTGCCAAGGTGCCCTTTTCCTTGCAGCCACAGGCAAGGATGAATTTGCCCTACTAGTAGATCTCCTGGCACCCTATTCAATGCATAAGGTCTCCTTCCCTTCCCCCAGATGTTTCCCAAATATGCCGGGAGGGACCCCTGCAAAAAAAAGGACAGCCTACTGGAGCAATTAATGTTTTCTTCCAGGAAACAGCAACCAGGGGAGTCCTTGTTAGAAACTGCAGCTTCATTAAAGAAATTGGCAGCTAGACACGGTTTTCAAATCACCCTGCCAGAACAACTAGTGCTGGGTATCCAGAGCCCAGAGTTGTATAGTAGTCTTTTTAAAAGTGCCCTACTGTGATGCTATAGGTAGGGAAAAGACATTTCAAGCTTTGCCATACAGGTGAGTAGGGGCTGGCACTCATTCAATCAGCATCCCAGCAAACAGCCTCACAAGAAGCAGAAGTCATGGCTATTCACCTTCAACCAGCAAGACCCTGCAAAATAGGCCTGACAGGCTCCCTTTAATAAATTCAGACATTTATATCTGCCACAATTATTCTTTCCTTCCCCATGATAGGAGAACCTAGCTCTTAACAGGGTATCTAACAGAATTGCTGGGATACTCCTCCAATCTTTGCTTGAGCCTATGGTTGGCTCTCCTTCCCCTTCTTTCCTCCTCCCCCTCACAAAGCATGAAGTTTTGCCAACTGTCACGACTATCAGAAGGCTCATGGCATTTGCCGTTTTCATTAAAGCCCCAGCTCCTGGAAGCATGTGACTATGGGAGAATCTGAGTTTTCATTACCAAAAAAAAATAAAAAATAAAAAAATAAAACAATTCTAGCCCTTGTGGAGAAAAGCTTGAAAACATTTTCTCAGTGTATCCTAAAGATTTAAAAACCAGGTGGAAAATAAAAAGAATGTTGAACATATATAAAACAAAGATTTTTGAGGAGCCTGCCTCATGATTTTTGAATGCTATCCAGGGCATTTATTTAGTCCCCATCACAATTGTGTTTGAGCACCTGACAATCTTTAACATATTTATCCTCATAACACCCTGTAAGGTAGGGCAGCGCTAGTGTCCTCATTTTACAGATGGGAAACTGAGGCAGAGAGCGAGAGACTAAATAAGTCACCCAGGCAGCCTTGGACAGAGCAGGGAATTGAACCTGAGCTTCCCAAGTTCCGGGCTAGTGCCCTAACCATTGAATCACCCTTTCTGCCTAGCTACAGCACTGGCAATACTGGGCAAGGATCAACCACTTGTGCCTGATTTTGAGCCCACTTCAATTCTGAGTCTCTGACAGCTGGAGAAACTGTGTAACAGGGAGCAGATTATCCGGGGGCGGGGGGGGGGGGGGGGGGAGGGGAGGTAGAGGCTGAGATAAGAAACAATTAGAGGAGCAGAAATGTCTAAAGAGATGACACTGAAATAAGGAGCAGGGAGAGAAGAAAATACTAATGAACATATAGATGCAGTTCAAATCCTCTGTATATAGCAAGGCACCCACTAGCTAAGAATTTTTTTTTTTTGGAGGGGGGATGCTCTTCTACCCATAACCTGCAGCACATGCCCCCCAAGCACAAGAAAATGTCCATTTCAAAAGTCAATCACCCTTGGAAAATGAACAGGCTGGGGAGGAAAGGTAGCTAGTTTGCAAATAAAAGTTTGAGAGCTCTGAAACTCCATGAACTCCATCAGGCTTCCTTCTCCCCACCTGGGAGGTCCTCTGCTACCTGCATTAGGGCTAGGAGACTGCCAGCAGAAGTGTGCACATGCACACACAGGGATTTCCCTACACCCCACCATGGTGGTATTCACTGCCCCTGAATTTCCCCAACCCCCGCGCAAGTTTTGTGAACTAGTTAGATGCAGTGTTGCCAATTTAGTGATTGTTTGGAAATTTGAATTGAAATTGAAACATTACTACAGACTTTAAAAGCATATACGGTGTACGATAAAATACATGTATCTGGAAAAGTATAATAGATTTGAAAAGTATAAACAGACTAGCTTCCTTTTACAGCTGTTATTTTTATGACCATGTCAGTGCATTCTTTTCGGTGATGTTGGCCCACCTAAGAATTTCAAATTATGATTTGTAAGCAAAGTCTAAATGAGCTCTCCCTGACAGCTAGTGATGAGCTGGGGGAGAAAAGTCTTCAGGACCAGATTGTATTTACATTCACATCTAATCTACCTAGGTATCCGGCAAACAGAGCTGTGTTGCCCAAGTGATAGATTTTGGCTGGGGTTGGGTTACAGATCACTTGAATGCAGGGGGAAGGGGGGCAAGGTGTAATGAGATGTTGTTATTCTTATTGTATGAGTAAAGGGCAGTAGAACTGTACTTAGCCTGTGCTGATTGAGGGCATCAAGAGAGAGAGGGGGTCGGGACACGTGTTTTGCTTGATGGTCTGCCTGACTCACAAGTACTATTAGACCTGCCCCTCTCCACTGTTTAAAGAGAGAGCTGATGAGGCTCCATAGATAGTCTTTGTTTTGTTAAATGATCACTGCCGCTGAAATCACTGATAATCAGGTCTAAGTGCTTAGACCTGCTGTGGGACAGTGTTTCTGTGGAAGAGATGGCCCCGTGTGCACTAGCAGCGAGGTTCCCCCATTGAGAGCTCAGCTGAAATCACTGAGAGCTGGGTGGAACCTCAAGAGACCAACTCGCAGAGGTCACAGTGGCAGGTGGCAGCAGAAGGTGACGGCGCAGGGCCATTGGCAACAGAGCGACGGAGCGAATGGTGGCACAACGAACAACAGTGGCCAGAGCAGACAGGGAGCAGCTGGAGGAACGAGCAAGGTGCCTTCTTGCCCCCCACCTGGGAGATGAACTCATGTAAAAGCACCTCTGAACTCTGAGTCTCCACTGACCAAGGACAACACCCGTGAGTGTTAATGAGGCTGTTAAGAATGCTGGAGACACAACACAGTTCATGTGAACAAACGTGGCCGTGGCATCATATTTTCTATTTAAGCAAGAGATACCGCACACTACGAACTGGAGGCCAATGTTAAGTGCATTGTCACTTGTTCAGAACCAGTGTTCAACTTCAGGATGAATAAGACCAGCAAAGGCTCACTATCTTTCTGCAAGAAACTCAGCTGACTGGCTAGACGCATGCGGTGCAACAATGAAAGACTCAACAGTTGAAAAAGTGAAGAACTCTTACCACCTTCAAAAAATGTGCATACATGGCGGATGAATGCACCAATGCAAATGGTCATCAAGTATTAAGTCATTGTGTATGTTATCTTGATGTCAGTGGTAGGCCAGTAGATGCATTTCTAGATGTTCATGTTATAGAAGACACATCGGCTGCATCTGTGACAACCCACATTTTAGAAGAGTTAAATGCTTGTCAATGGGACCCCAAACAGATGGCTGCTTGTGCATTTCATGGAACTGCAAACTTCTCTGGAAGACATGGTGGAGCACAAGCTTTGCTCAGAGAAAAGTGTAACCCTAGTCTCTCCTATACACCCTGCAGACGCCATCTGCTCCAACTAGTGCTAGTACGAGCTGCAGACTCTTCAAAAGAGTCATTTTAAAAAAAGCTATAAATTTAATGTCTTCATTATATTCTTTTTTCACCAAGAGTCCAAAAAGACTGAATATCTTGGAAAATATAGAAGATACACTGGGACTGAAGTTCAAATTAGTCCAACCTGGGAAAACCCTCTGGCTTTCTCATGAGTGATCCTTGGCTGTTGCCTTAAAATTACTCCAGCCATTATTACTGGTTTTAGAAAGTATCTACCAAGATGGGATGGATCTAAGTAGTGAACCTGGTGGATTACTTTTGCTACTATGTTCAGAGAAGACTATTGCCATTCTCTCTCTTGTAAGTCTACTGTTGAAACCACTTGGGTCATTAAACAATGCCATCCAGGCATTTGCTACAACAGTAGTAGATCTTTGTCCAGCAATAGAAGCTACATTTGGATCAATCAGAGAGCTATCCATTGAAAAAAGTACTGGAAGAAGCAAAGACTTCAGTCCAGAAGTTGACTAATGAAGGCATTTATATTGAATCCTTAAGTGAAGAGGACAAGAAGTGTTTGTTAAGATAACTGAAAAAGTACACAGACTAGATTCTTAAAAATCTACAACAGCGACTTATAGATTCTACTCAATCTCTATATAGCTTTTACAGATGCCTGTCCTATAGAACACCAACAGCTGAGTGGAGTGAGGCACTACCAGCAATGGGGCTGCCATGTGCTCAGGACAGAATAGAGCATTTGAACACAGAGTGGAATATCATATGATGAATGAATGAAGATTTGACTTCAACTTCTTTTTTATCATCACTAGTGGCTCGACTTGATCTTTATGTTTCCTGGGCTGAAAAAAGTAGGAATTCATCTCTTGCTACTCCCAGTCACAACAGCTACAGTTGAGTGTTCTTTTTCATCATTGAATAGAATTTTGTGTTCTGAAAGAAGTCACCTTCTGCCTGATCATGTGAATGAACTAATGAGCATATCAATTGAAGGAATGGAAGTACTGGACAAACAAGAAGCCACCAAAGATGAACGCATTGCATTCAAGAAGTTCATTAACAGAGTTATGCAAAATTATAACAAGAAACCCAGAAGGATGTAGATGTAGTGCTTCACAGAAAGCTTGAGTAGCCAACTTTAATTTGTGTGATGATTTTAAAATCTAATAAAATGGTCATGAAACATTTTTCAGTTTTTACTATGGTGCCATACAGCCCACCTTCACAGTCTCACCCCTCATCAGCCCTGACCCACCCCCACCCCCCTCCCCTGTAAATTTGAACACCCCCCACCCTCCCAATTTCAATTCCTGGGAAAACCACCACATACACACACACACACACTCACTCTCCTCCCTAACCCCTAGGGGTCTCTGCTTTGCCAGAGGGTGTTATGTCTACCTCTGGCTATGTTCTCCTCTTAGGTCTCTGTCTCTCTCTGCCCCCGCCTTCCCCCTCCCCGCATAGCATGCTTCTCTCCCTGCTGGCTGGCAGTAAGGTATGTAGAACAAAATGTCTGTCTGCAGGTGCTGAACAGTGATTGATGCTGACAGCAGGCTGGACAGCCAGGAACGCACCTGCTTTGCTTCTGATTAAGTGCACTTCATGTACACTAATTGTTTGTAATGTTCTTTCCCACTCAGTCATCTCCTTGCCCTCTGGATTTTACCTGAGCTGTTCAGGCTGTGGCAGCGAAGCCAGGACCCTCTGAGGTCACAAAGCAGAAATACAAATAATACAGACCAACAGTTACTGTTCTTTGTCTTCAAAAGTGACAAAGATTCATCATATCTGGGACATGCAGAGCAATGTTCTTAATTGTTGTGCTTTATGTTCCCACAGCATGCCTGGGACATGAAAAAGTTTCATGATCCTTGCTTTACAGATAGGGAAATTGAAACGCAGAGCAGTAGAAATTAAAGTCAACAGCTGCTGAGGGACCTCAGAAAATTAGGCCATGAGTGACTCACCTAAGACCAAACTGCAAGTCAGTGTCAGAGCTGGGACAAGAATAACGGAGTTCCTGGTCACAATTCTATGCTTAGACTACTTGTAGCTCATGCCTTTAATCCAGCCAGAGTGCTAAACTTCCACACAAAGGAGACAGGCAGGGTTGACAAATTACTTTTCTTGTTCCTGCAGTCCTAGTGAGGACCCTGGTTCTGTGCAGTAAGTTTGACACTTCAAGATGGTTGATCTTCACAACTAAATTATTGCATCAATGTCAAGCTGGTCAAACAACAATGCTGCATTGCATCATGATGCAATGCTATCAAATGACGACAGGGTATCACGTTCTTATACCATTGTGCCAAACGAAGGTTTGCCATTCATAGCACAAGTCAGTTTTCTTCCAACCCCCAGCTTTAGAATAAGTCACTACGGAGTCTCATGGCAGAGAAAAGAGAAAGGTATAATCAGTACAAAGGAGATTCATTAGCGAGGCTGTTGGACGCAGACAGACCCTGCGGTTGTCTAGCTCCCAGACTAACACAGCCTGGGCTGCCCAATGTCACCTAATAGGGCCTCCATAACTCCTGGCTTGAACTGAGCAGTCGAGAGAGAGAATTATGGCAGTATTAATTACTTTTCTTACTACACTACAGGGACTGCCCTTTGAATCTGAACCATCTTGCAAAATCTGTGAGGGGCAACCTTGACAGCATTTACATACCACATTAAGTGGTTCCTACTCATTTTCCTTGGGAATGCGGCCATCAGTAAGAGTACATCTGCTTTCTGGCCCATATGCAATTCCTTCCCCTGGGAAAGCTGACTGTCCTCTTTACAGCTGGAGAGCAGGGGATGGCTTACACTGTATTAGCATTGCAGAATCTGCAATTTGCTTCCTTTTGGCCAACATGCACTATTGCCAAAGGTCAACACCCACACCTCCCTCCACTTCACTGTCAGTATTTCTCTCTCATCCATTGCTGGTATCAAGATTGATTGGTTATTGCTGCTCCTACTCAGGGGTTATTAATTTTACTGAGGGATGGGGTATGGCCCAGCTCCAGTGGCTCAGTATGCATCCCTGCATTTGATAGCAATTACTATCTTCTAAAGCAAAGCAAACATTACAGGCCAAATGCAAACTATCAGTTCAGTAGGACTGGGGGAAGCAAGTCTGAGATTCTGACCTTCCTAATGAGACTTCTCCTGCGTCCCCCTGCAACTGCTGCACAGCCTGAATAGTCAAACTGTGTGTGGGTCAGTTATAGTCCCTAGGTAGTCCCTAGACTCAGTACCAGCACTGGAGTAATTGTGCAGCTATCAAGGATCCAAGTATCCTCTCTGCAAGGGGTGGAGGGAAAATGACTGGCTCATCCACAGAATGGGTTGCCGCTCTAGGCTGCCCTCTGCCGAAGACTACTGGGTAAAAGGATCCACTCCACCCCTGAGCTGTGCTACTAGCCTTTGGGGGAGGGGGAAGCTGCACCCTCTATGTAGGCTCCTGGAATCCTCCCACCCTTGGAAGTGATTTTAATTCAGCCACACCTGAAGGGCATAGTGGGGAGGCAGCACTGGCTCCCAAGGAAGGGAAAGGGAGAAGACCCGCAGACAACATCACCCTTTCCCAACAGAGATTTGGCCAAGGCTCTGGTATGAGAGCAGTGAGCCTTGGGGGAGAGAATTCCAAGAAGGGATTAGATGGGTAGATAGGATAGAGAGATGGGGCTGTCGCAATGCAAGGACCAGAAAGAGGGGCTCCTCCATTACTAACACTGTCAACTCTGTGGCACTAGGGTTCTTTCATGAGGAGACATTAAAGGACCAAATGTTTTGGGCCAATAAAAGGAGATAATCCTTTACACAGAATCAAGTCACCCTGTGGAATTCATGCTGCCATAGGAAGGGCAACGAGTCACAGACGGTGGCTGATGTTCTCCGTTTAAATGGGCTGGGTAGTTTTATGGGCATTAATGGCTTTGGCCAGCAATGCAAGTGAAGGTATCAACAAGGTAGTTCAAATGCATACTTCAGGGCATAAAGTGATCATGCTGCAGAGGTCAGGAAGGCACTCACTCCCTAATTGGGCAGATACTGTACGTTGGGGGTGGGGGCGGGGGCATGAGAGAATTTGCCTTCCATTGAAACATCAGATGTTGATCATTACAGGAGGTAGGTGTGACATCCTAGCACCTAATAATCACCACTGTCCTGTAATTAGGATATGTTTTGAACAAAGTATGCCTTGTGAGGTATTCTAAAACTCCTGACCTACTAGACAGTAATATCTCGTTGGATTGCATGTGATATTGTCTATGAAGTTTGGCTATGTATGTGTTACTGAAACATGTTGCGATGCTGAAAACACTCACAAGTAGCCTTTTAGGTACAACCGTAAAAAGGCCAAACAATGTTAATTGCTCATTGAGGAAATGCACACAGGCACAAGGATTACCCCAGGAACCTCTCAGAGATAGCACCACACAATGGGAACTGTTTGACCCAGGTCACAGCAAAAGAGCTTTCCAGCAAGTGGGAAGATATAAAAACGGGGAGAATGACATCATGATGGTACCTCACTCTCCCTACAACAACACACCTGAAAACACCTGAGGGGCAAGGACTGAACTGTGGGAAGTGATGGTCCCAGGCTGAAAGGATTTCTAGCATGTGTATGAAAACCCAGGAAAGCCAAGGCGACTTGTTCCTTAAGAATCTGCCAGCCTGTTTAACACTCAGGGTGAGAATTTGCTAATTCATATCCTACCCATCTAGTGTGTTAACTCAGTTTGCGGTTTTATTTACTAAGGTAATTACTTTGATCTGTTTGTTATCACTTATAAATCACTAAAATCTATCTTTTGTAGTTAAACTTGTTTTGTCTAAAACCAGTATGTGGAAATTACTTGGGGCAGAAAGTTGTTGCATCTCTGTCTCCACACAGAGAGGGGGCAAATTTTATGAGCTTGCACTGCAGGGCTCCCTGTGCAGTGCAAGATGGTATAATTTTGGGTTTACACCCCAGAGTGCGGTGCATGCCTTAGTGAGTGGGAGGTGCCTTAACTGAGCCTTTCCATGCAGAGATGATCTCAACAGGTGTGTGTGAAGCTGCAGCTGGGTGTGTCCCTATCAGTGTGAATGGTGGTGACAGAGCAAGCTTGGAGAGCTTGGCAACTTATCACAGCACCACACTGTGAAAGGGACCCCAGGCTAATGGGTCAGGTGGCTCAGTAGTACGCCAGTCCCAGGTGGCATCCATCACAGTAGGATAGCGGACTCTTGTTATGGGACCACAGAGAGAGAGCTAATGCTGCTCCAAGGCATGAGAACTAGCCCCTCTTATGTGGTTTGGAAGCTGCAGCGATCAGGTAGTAATGCAGAGCACAGCTGGTCCCTGACTTCCCTATCTCCTGCCCACTCCTTCCTCCCACAAATGAGACACTGGGTCACTTGTGGGGAGGGAACATGTTGAACAGGTGCCTATCCGCCATGCTCCCCATGTGGTCTTGGTCTAGTCTTACTCCCCTGCATTAAAGAAGGGAAGGTAGAAGAAGGGATATATGGAACAGACATGCCTTGAAGGATTAACAGCCACTGATTCCTTATGGCCCTCATAAAATGAGAAAAAGTCACCCAACTCTGTTTATCACAAAATAGGATCCACCTAAGTAAATACAATAAGAAAATGGTTCACATCATGAGACACTTTGTCTAAGGACCCACAGATCAACCAACATTGGGTGTTCTCCCCAAGACCAGAAACTAAAAGGGATAAATGAGAGTATTGTTAATCACGAGGCAAGAATTTCTCATTATCTGCACGTGGATAAAACCTCTTTCTTCCTCACAAGCTATCTAAAAAGAACTCCAAGTTACCAAGCAAGCATTACATCTTGCTTTCCTATGCAAAGTGACCCACTGCATATTGAGTGGATCAAGAGATGGGTCGGAAAGCTGCAAGTTAAGCAAACTAGAAATGTGGCTGTAAGACTGACGGTCAAATTGGGTGAACTGCCTGTTAACAAGAAATCCAAACCACATGTTTTCACCCCAAATGTAAACTACACATTGTTTTTGTTGTAAATCAAATATAATCTGTCATTCACTCCAAATTAGAAGCTGCACATTTGTTTGCCTTGTGAGTCAGATCTACAGCCTATACATGGAAAATGTCTTGTTCTATTGTGAGTCCTAAATAATGTGAAATGCTTATGTACAATCAAAGAATGCACAGAATATGTCCTCCAAATTTAGGAAATTATACGGACTTTGTTGGTTTTCATGGTCAATAAATGTTACACTCTAGAATAGGAATTGTCTGACACAAGGAAGAAGAAATGTTAAAAAGATAATATCCCCCAATTATACCCTGGTTTATAAGAGAAATTGCTTAAAAGGGAGGATCCCAATTGACAGTAGGAACTAATAATGAAATATAATCCTTGAAATGAAAACCATTGAAGAAATTGGTTATACATCACCATCGAGTAGACGCCAATGGAAGCAGCAAAGAAACTGAAAAAGCTAAAACCTTAAGCATTCTCTTGGCATATTTCCCATAGGAATAATAAGAGGGCAGCGCCCTCCTACAAGCCCTGAAACTAGGTTATATAAACTGAAGTCACCCCATGCTCATAAGCGTTGACTGAGCCCAACAAGCAGCTGAAGAATCTTAAGTGCAACCAATACCTGCGGCAGCTGTGTGGAAAGGACTCTCCCCCTTCCCAGGGGTAAGAGGATAAGAAGAAGTAGTGAAATTTCATTTCAATGATTGTATTTCCCCTTCTATTCTTTAATATAAATAACTGTAGGTTATCTCACTCTCTAGTGAGATCTGAAATAACCATATTTTAGATTTTAACTCTTTTATAAGTCCAAGCAAATTAGCCTAAGAGAAATTGAAAGTAACTGTTTTAAGCAATTACTTTTTAACTTTTCCCTTTTGGACCAATCCCTTCACATTGTAGTAACCACACTCTTCAAAGTGCCTTAAAAACAAGTACATCCTTGGAAGTGCGATGAATATGTTAGGTATTAAAGAATTGATCACAAGTAAATAAGAAATATTGGTAATTTATATTGTTCCTTGATATAACTGCTGATCCTCAACTCTAAATCTGTGATAATTGCTTGCAAGACTGTGTTGTTTGTGTAGTACGTACAATGGGTTGAGCCTACCTTTGACTGGTAAACTATTTATCATGCATTAATGGGGTTCCTGATGAATTAATGCACCGTTGGTTGGTTAAGAATAAGCAAATGAGAAACACTGTTCAAGCTAAAAGTTGACCTGAAAAGAACACAGCATTAACGCTAGTAGGCTAATGCTCCCTAAAAATAAAAAGAGGTTATTATATATTGGTAAGCTATTTTATTTTATTTCATTTCAACTTTAACATCTAATGGACACCCTTGCAAATTCATAAATTGACACCCTTTCTTGTTTACAATAGCGTTCTATGTTCCAGAAATGGCCTCTGTAATTAGTCCCATATAGCACCTCTACTACCGCTAGATTCTCCAAGTGCTTTTCATACAGTTTTATATACCACCTACTGCTAAAATGCAGCCAGTTCTTGTGGGGAATGTAACAGATATTCTCCATCAGCCACAGTATTTGGGGGTGTGGGGGGGGAGGAAGTGAAGAATACTTCTCCCCTTGAAGCAGCACAAGAATAGAGGAAGGGGGTTGGGTTGAAGTTACTTAACCTGGAATTGGACAGGACATTAGTATATAAGTTTCAAAATATATGTACATCACCCAAAAGGTGCTTTACAAGACAAAAAGAAAGACAGTTCCTGCCCCTTGGAGATTACAGTCTCATCTGAGATGTGACAAGTGAGAACAGCAAACAGCTGTGATGCACAGGATCGAGGGTTACAGCCATAATATTGTATGGTTGCCCAGTTTGACCACTTGTGCTACTTGACAGTTCACTTCAGATGTTTTATAACTGCTATTGCTTCCCTTTTTGTGAGCATTGTGGGAGAGAGAGAGACTTAAGGATGGATTTGAATAAAGAGGGGAGTGGTTTAAATCTCCTGCCCTTCAGAAAAATGCCAAAGCATCTTTAATAATCATGACAACGGGCGCTTTGTTTCACATCTCATCAGAAACACAGCATGACAAGCCACACAGCATCATCAACAACCACACTTGAGTACCAGTTTAGTTCTGGCTAAGAAAACACATCGCCGATTGACTGTCACCACTCTCTGCAACACCTGGATTTTCCTTTGAGGTCTCCCATCCAAATATTGACTAGGCTCCATCATGGCTTAGCTGTAAAATCAAAGGAGTCCTAGACGGAGGTTGTCTGGATGCATGCCACAAGAAATGCTTTGTGCGGCATTAAGAGCCCAAATCCATTCAGCCTCCCCACATATTCTCTAGATGTGCAGGTACAATGACCCACATTTAGAAGTGTTATCACTTTCATGGACTGTTTTTGCTGTTGGCCAGACCCTACCCTACCAGATACCTACGCAGCTGGAAGCTTGGTTAGCTGCTCACATTCCTCCTTGAGTAACACCAGCTTTATATTAATTCCAGTTCCACATTAACTGGTTAAATGTAACTGTAGCTAAGTTTCTCCTCCCGCAGACTCCCCTGCAGTTCATTAACGTGTTGTTGTAACTGCTGTTGCGCTTAGCTGGGTTTCCAGTCAAGATTTCAGAGCAAACAAGGTTACCAAATAATGACTTAATAGTGAACCTGCAGTAATTTATATATCAGAATTAAGATTAAACCTTAATCTTAATTAAATCTCACAAAAGTTCAGCAGAGCTGCCTGAATTATAAAAAATAGAGAGATATATTGATTATTTCAGAAATGGAAATCACATTTAATAAATATAGGAGTGGGCCATTAAGGGAATGGGCAGATCAGAGAAAGCACTAAATGGTGATTAAAAAAGATAAATATTTATTAAATGTTGCTGTGATTTATTAAGCTGTGTTGGGCTAAACAAATGTAATTTGATATCTGAATCATATCTCATTCTGATACAGCCTTCATTAAATCTGAAGTCTTGGCTTTAAATGGATGTCATATGTTCCCTTCAATTCTTAGTCTCTTTGAAATATCAGTCTGATGCTGTGGAGGACATTAAAAGTCGCGAGACTGAAGTCTCCTGTGTATCAATAAAGCTGTTTTGCACTGCAGGTCCCGGGAGTGGACTTCCAACTCCTTGGTGCTCTCCCATCCATTATCTACTGAGACATTTTATTGTCCTGTGATAATAGGCCAACACACATAGGTCAATTCAAGTCCTGTGGACTGAGCATTGTTCGGTCAGAATATCAGGGCAGAGAATTCATTTAGTGCTGGCCTTTCCCCTCACAATGCTCCAACAAACTATGTGCCTTCTCTGGCATTAAATTAGGAATACAGTTCTTCATCTTAATCCAGCTGCCATGCAGCAAGGCAAGTGAGGTTGAGTCTACAAGGACACAGTTGCCCTTGTCAATAGCCAGTAATTAGTCTAATATACCAAAGAGCTGTGTCCATGTAACATTCAGGCTGAGATGTTAATTATCCGGAAGTCCAGAAATTCACCCATCTGGTTCATCGAGCCCCCTATCTCAAGCCCCTTGCAGATATGGGTTAGAGTCTTTCACAACACAATCACGGAATGTGTATGGAGTATTTGAATATGAACTACTGCGTATGCTACATGCATTAGAGGTTAGAAAGAAAGATGTAGTTTAGTCACGAGAGCATAGCTTTAGGTTTATTTATACTGCCTGGCAGAAGAAAAGCGTGTGCAGCTTCTTCCCACCTTAACCTGCAGAATGGTCTAGGTTAGCTGGCTGACTATTTGGTGTGAAACACATTCTCAAACCCCTGCTTAGACCTCTGCTGGGGAGAGGAGCCCCTCATCGGAAATTATAGCTGTAATTTTATTTGGTCTGATAATTAAATTTTGCAGATAGAGTGAATGTTAATTTATAGTGAACATTCCCAGTGCTACAGGACTGAATTATGGACTAGTCAGTGAGCTCCATTACCCACTCCTCTGTGATCAGGCAAGGGGAGAGCCTATGGTAATGCATTCTGGGCAACGAGGTAGGGGTGAGGATATTTACCTTGTGACTGTTGCCCATTTAAAAAAAAAATCTCAGCATTGACATTCTTGTCCCTTTTAATGGCCTTGCTTTTCCTTTCTGTCCTTTTAAAAATTCTAAACAAATCAGAGAGGGAGACAGGCATATTGTTCCCTCGGTCTCCACAGGAAGAGAGGACAAGAAATGGGCTGAGCTGGGGTATGAGAAAACATGAGAGGAAACAAGGTGGCCACTTCTGTAGCTCTGTTACACCACACCCCACCCCACCCGGATCCTCCACCACAGGGTTTGAGCACTGCAGTTTTGGATGCAGTTGGGCCAGGAGACGGCAGGGCTGACAGACAGATGCTACCTATGGTATCATACCTCCCCTGCCTGCAGGGCTTTGGATGGCTGCTGACATCCAATCTGTGAAATAACCCCCAGAGAAAGATTCTGGGGGTAGTGGCTAGTGGGACAGCCACTGGCAGTAGGGTATAAGGCTATACAGAGTCACAGGGCTGCAGTAGTTCCAAGAGGATCTGCTGGATTTGAAGGCAAACCCCTTCCCTCTCCTCCAGGCAGAATTTCTGCTCTTTCCTATCACAGGTAAGATGTTGAGAGCCAGGTTCCAGCACCACAAGGGTGGGGGATTCACTGGGTCAGATTAAATATTTCTGTTTACTAGACGGACACAGTCAGTGCTGATTTGCAGAGTTGGAACACCGTATTAAGTCATCTAGCCCTGTAGGGGGCAGGATTGTGCACTCTTTAGGGAAAGAATGCAGTACCAATTTTGCTAGGGCATATTCCTGGAGCTTCCAACCCCATGGGCAGGGGATATGGCTGCCCACAGCCATTTATTTCATTGAATTTGTCAAAACATGCAGCTTGTCTGACTCCCCCAACAAGGCAATGGCTTTTCTTCAGAAACTCACCTCTGGGCGGACAACATGCATGAGAAATTCCAGCCTGAAAGGCAATTGTCTTGGAAAGTTCTAAGCTACTGAAGATAGTGGGCTTAGAAGATAGTAACATGAAAGTGCCATTTCAACCATAACTGCAATCAAACACAGCTAATGAATAAGTGTACCCTCACAAGAATAAACTAAAATTGCAAAGGCTGATGGGGCCAGTGCAGAGAAGAGAAAGGTAACCAAGTGAAGAAATGGCAAAGGGAGGATTATCTTTATTGGGAAAGAATCCCTTCCAGCAAGAAATTCAACCAGGGATCTTTACATTAGAAATCCACAGGGCAACCTACAAAGCTAAAAGACAGTCTGCTCTTTCTGATACTTTGAGTCCCTGCTGAGGGCTGTAAGCAACACTTTGGTGCTGAAAACATGCAGTGTTTTATTCCGATAGCGCCAACAGCAGGAAAGGTGTTTTAGAGACTAGCAAAGCCAAGATCTTTGCCACCTCAAAGTGCTTACCATTTAAGTAAGCCACCATCCTATAAACTTCAGATGTGCCTGCAGAACTGGGGACTTGCTACAAGATGTGAAGATGAAAAAGTGATCACTCACACTTAGTGTCCAGAGCATAGTGGCCCTGACCCCAGCTTCTGGGATGCAATGGGAGAACTGTAGTCACCGAGTCCAGATGAAAGGAACATCTTGCAAAATGAGCTAGAGGAAATGTTGAAGGATAAGGAATATTTCAACTGCATAAATGCTTAGTCCAGAGAAGTCTTTATACCCCATTAGGACCACTATGGGCTGCCGGCACTGGGAAGGGCAGGCTCTACAGATGTGACATTTCAGGGCCTCACCTGGTTTTGGACAACTATAGTCATGGTTCAGGGAGTATAGTAGGTCAAATGGAGACGAATATCAAGAACCTTTATTAAGCACAAGAAGATCCCAGAGATGGAGACACTGTACCAAAACAGGGAACATCTGGCTAACAGAAAAACATCAGGGAATCCAGAGGTGCATAGGCAGCATGCATAGTTTAAACCAGATGAGACAGAATGCTTACATTTTGGGTTACCATTTCTTCTATATATTCAAAGAGCTATGCCAAGTTTCAGCAACAGAACTCCAGCAGCCTCTTATTCCACCCCTGGGTTTCTCCTTTACCAAAGCACCTCCTTCCTAGCCTGCAGCGCTCCCTGCTATCCCAGCCCAGGGTTTTAAGGAGCTCCATCACTGCCCCTCAGACATGACATTCAACTCCCTTTGTTCTTTCAGTCCTAGGCTTCTCCTAAGCAGAGTCACTCATTCATGCCAAACTGCATGACCAATTCTGTGAGATGAACAAATGTCCACCAGTGGCCAGATAGTCAGACATGCCCATCACCCTTGTTGTGATGCTCCCTAAATGGGATAGGATCTCTTTGAAAACAATTTGTCTTTAAGCAGCAGGATGAGATGAGTTAACTCATGTCACTTAATGACCTGGTGAGGATGTCAACTCAGACTCCACCCCAGAAAAGGTAAACTAGTGAACTAATTTAATTCCCTGTGCCAGCATTGTCTCAGCAGCGAGTTCTCTGAGACCTTGGCTGATTTTGAAGCAGTTCAGTCAGCACCAGAATTGAGTCTCCTCCGGAGTCCCCACTTGGATCTATTTTAGTCTCTGCTCCTGCACCGGCCCCCATTTGAGCTCATTGTTCTTCCTCTCTTCAGAAAAGAGTCCAGATTGAGGCTGTTCTTTGGTGCAGGCCTTCCACTGGACACAGATGTCTTCTCTGATGAAGTGGAAATGCTTCGCCTGCCCTTATTCTATTGTCTGCAGAAGCTATTTTGAATGGGAGCTGCTGTCATTACATGAATAAGTCATGCATGATCCCCGGGTACATCATCAGGCCCCTTGTGGAACATTTTTACCAATGATGAAATGTTATTGTTGTCGGTGTCAGACGCTTAGTCTTTATCAGTCTCCCTGCTGACAGGCCTCGTTATTCAGGCAAGTCTTGAGACACCTTCAAGGGGAGATCTTCTGATCCAAGGTCAAATGGACCAAGTTTCTTTCCTTTCCCTGGCATCTCACTCCCTGCTTCCTCAAAGCACTTAAAGGGAGGAACACCACAAATAAAACAAACAAACAATCTAAAGAGCAAGATTGAGGATGTCCAAATTCCAGCCCCCAAACCACAAATCCAGGGTGCTCTGTTCCCACAGGGGAGCACAGTATCAACATTTCAGGGGTGAAGGGGAGAAGGCAGGGTGCCCTGCCATGTCACAATATTGGCACATTCTCCACACAAGTTACCTCACAGTTCTTGCAGGTCAGAGTTGAAAGGCTTTTGATGCTGATCTTTGGCAACATTAGTAGCACACCCCCAGAAGAAAAAAAATCCAAAAGCTAAAGAGTTTGAAAACCAGAAGATGATATGGATCAAGGAATCAGCTAGACCCATACACTCTAACCTCCCCACCTGCATGTGAAAAAACCACCACATGCATACTGTCATAAATATAAAGGGAAGGGTAACCACCTTTCTGTATACAGTGCTATAAAATCCCTCCTGGCCAAAGGCAAAACCCTTTCACCTGTAAAGAGTTAAGAAGCTAAGAAAACCTTGCTGGCACCTGACCCAAAATGACCAATGAGGGGACAAGATACTTTCAAATCTGGAGGGGGGGGGGAAACAAAGGATGCGTCTGTCTGTGTGATGCTTTTGCCGGGAACAGATCAGAAATGCAAGCCTTCCAACTCCTGTTAAGTTAGTAAATAATCTAGCTAGAAAATGCGTTAGATTTCCTTTTGTTTAATGGCTGGTAAAATAAGCTGTGCTGGAGGGACTGTATATTCCTGTTTTTGTGTCTTTTTGTAACTTAAGGTTTTGCCTAAAGGGATTCTCTATGTTTTGAATCTGATTACCCTGTAAGGTGTTTACCATCCTGATTTTACAGAGGTGATTTTACCTTTTTTTAAAATTAAAATTCTATAAGAACCTGATTGATTTTTCTTTATTCTTAAGATCTAAGGATTTGGGTCTGTATTCACCTGTACAAATTGGGCAGGATTCTTATCAAGCCTTCCCCAGGAAAGGGGGTGTAGGGCTTGGGGAGTATTTTGGGGGAAGATGTCTCCAAGTGGGATCTCTCCCTGTTCTTTGGTGGCAGTATACTGTGGTGGCAGTATACTGTTCAAGGACAAGGCAAAGTTTGTACATTGGGGAAGTTTTTAACCTAAGCTGGTAAGAATAAGCTTAGGGGGGTCTTTCATGCAGGTCCCCACATCTGTACCCTAGAGTTCAGAGTGGGGAAGGAACCTTGACACCTACACTCTCTTTGCCCTACCCATGATACCAAACACGTTTGACAATCCAGGCATCTGGGACCCCCACTGGAAGGGTGATGGGTGGTGACGAATGACTGTATTAGAGTCATTTTGGCCACTATCCTTCATCACTGAATGGGCTGTCAAAGGCAGGGGCACAGTCTTCTAGTCCAAACATAGGTATAGGAGAATATTTTTCCCAGGTGCAGCTATTCAGGTATCCAGTAGCAATGAGGGGACCAGGTGAACCTCAAAGCTAAGGCCCATATTGATGATCTGAGGGCAGTTGTCCATGATGGAATGTGACATTATTGTGGTAATTAATTCTTCACAGTGCTTCCCTGTTCTTACCAACATCCCTTCCATCTTGCCCAAGTTTAGCTCCAGCCAGCTCTTCCAGGTGCTGATGCCTCCCAGGCACTTGAAAAGCAGGTAAATGGCACCGTTTCTGTTACATGAATAGGAGATGAAGAGCTGCTTGTCGCCCACTTATTGCTGGCTTTTGAATCCCTTTGTCTCATGACCTCCTTTAGCAGGTGCACATAGATGATAAATAGAATGTGAGAACTAGGACAGATCCCCGTGGACCATGTGCGAGAGCTTTGGAGGAGCAGCAGCTGCCCACTTCTCCACTGGATATAGTCGGAGAAGAAACAGCGGAGACATCCCAGCACATTTCTGCTAATCCCTGTCATGACTCTAATCCTGACAATCAGGGAATGTTGCTGTCATGCCTTAAACTTTGGGGAAAAATCCAGCAGTATGAAAGAAAAGATAGATATAGATACATACACACGCACCCCTACCTCTTTTGTCCATGGACAAGGACAGCCCATCCAACACAACAACCAGAAATCTCAAGGGGAATGAATAAAGCTAACAGTAAGCTTGGGACTGATACTGATCAAGCACAGAAGAACCCAACCAATGGCAGGGGGGCTTCTGATGGAGCCCTACTGCTAGGAGAGGAAATGGGTCAGTGGAGCCACACTGAGGGCATTAATCTGTGGATGATGGCTCATTTCTGTGGATATAGGATCTCTCTTCCCCAAAAGATGGGGGGTGAGCCACTGTGCTGGAAGGCCTCACCTACCTCACAACCCTTTGGCTCCTCCCAACAATAAGCGGCTCTTTCACAAGAAACTTTGTGCAGCTCACCCCAGGGAGTTTTTCTTGCCAGACCTCCTCCCTCACACCCACCTCACAGTCTCCTGTTCCCACGATGGCAGGGCCAGGGAGTCTCAGTTCTTGGGTTTGGGGCTACCACATGCCCCTCATTAATAAGGACTGTGGCGCCTAAGGGGTGCCACTGATGCTGGGAAATATAGGCACCCCCATTTCTCCTAACACACAGCATCCATAAAGGGACGTGTCATTTCTGTTCATTACAAAGGCATTCACGGTTTCTTGCAGGATGAGAGCAACTCTTTTTGCTTTAAAAAAAAATGAGTACTTGGGGCACCTTAGAGACAAAAATTTATTTGGGCATAAGCTTTCGTGGGCTAAAACCCACTTTTTTGGATGTATGCAGTGGAAAATACAGTAGGAAGCTCTCTCTCACACACACACCACAGAACATGAAAAAAATGGGTGTTGCCATACCAACTGTAACAAGACCAATTAATTAAGGTGGGCTATTATCAGCAGGAGAAAAAAAACCTTTTGTAGTGATAATCAGGATGGCCCATTGGTTTTAAGGATAGGAAAAACGCTGGGCCATGACTGAATGACACTGAAGGAGCCGGCCCCATCCATTTCCCCTCCTGGTTAATGGCTTCATTTCCCATTAAGCTGCAGGAAGCTTTCTGACAGTTTTATGATAGGCTGTTGATGATCATCAACCCCCCTCCTGCTGCCCTGCTTGGCCACCTGATGAGAGGGATGAAAGTCATCATGAAGACCCCACGACCTAGTCTGGTGAAGAGGAGGCAGTTGTGCATGAGAACAAGGATGATAAAGCTAAGACACCACAATATTCAACTGAACCCCTTGACTAGAAGTACATAATTATGTGGATAATGACCCAACAGGTCAATAGAAGAACTGGGTGTGGTAGCTTGAAACAAATTTCTTGGGGCAGAGTTCAATACTTCATTAGCTCCTATTCAGATTCTGTGGACACGGCTTGGTACAGGGAACACCAGTTTGTTGTTTTATATCTTCTCTCTCATTGTGTGTGTGTGTGTGTGTGTGTGTGTGTGTGTGTGTGTGTGTGTGTGTGTGTGTACACACACACACACTACAAGTGGCACATTACCTGGTAACCGATAGGTCATGCAAGTTACAGAGACCCCTGTCAGGATGGCTATACCCTTTTGGGGCAGCAGACAACCACCCCTACCCCTTCCTCCATCAAATGCACAACTACGAAACCTGAACCACTCCAGGCCTCCATAACAAAACAGCAGGTTATGAAACCAGGATGCCCCCACCCCTCTTCTGTTTCCACTTGGTAGCTGCTGAACTGTTCTGAACCATGTGATGCTACCAGGAGGATGTAGCCATCAGCTCTGCTAGTACGTGAATGTTTGGCAAAGGTGCTTTACAAGTGGGAACCATTATATACAGTAAGTATGAATTGCTAGCAACAGCTGAACAGGAATATAGGAAAAATCTCAGAAGAGATCCGAGTGGGGTACTACAAAATCCCTAATGCTATACCCATCCCCTCCTCCCAGTTTCCAATACTTTACACTGCACTTACATAGCATCTCTTCAGAGGATCTCAGGGCATTTAACACCCACCCCAGGTGAGGTGGACAGGTATTACACTTATTTTACAGATGGAGAAATGAAGGCAAAGGGAAGTGAAGCTACTTATCCCAGTTTACATGGAAAATAGGAAGGAGAGTCCAGAACAGAGCCCAAGATTGCCACTGGGCTCCCTGTCTGGTACTCTAACCTCACTCGCTAAATCCACATGTACGCAGAGGGAGTAATGCATTTTGTCTCTCTTGGGATACTTTGCTGCAAGTACCAATTCAAAGGAAGAGCCCTAGGCTAGATTAATACTTTAACTCAAAGGTCAGCTGGTAGTAGCACTTCTAATGTGTGAAAGAGGAATGGAGGAAAAAGAGACAAGGCAGGTAGAGGCATAGTTCTAGTATCTGTCACTCACACCTGAGAAAAAGGAGGGAAGCTGTACCATCTACAGCTCAAAACCAGGGAATGAGGAGGAAACTGCTTTGGATTGAGCCTGAGCTCTTATTTGGGGAAGTCAAAAACAGGTCTGTATCTTGCTACGACTGTTGGGCGAAGATTAAGATGTTAGATTTGACCTGCAAAGTCCTAAATGGTCTGGGTCCTGCTTTCGTGAAAGATGTGTATCCCCACCCCCAATCCCATGTGTTACAGTGGCAGCTTAATCACCTTGGACAATTGTAGCTAAGAGTCCCCTGTTTGAAACAGAAGGGAACTGGGGGCAGGGTGTCCTCACTGTGGCATCCAGGACTCAGGAAGTAAGTTCCCTCCTTAATTCATCATTGGGACATACTGCAAGACTTATCTGTTCACCCAGCTCTACCACAGAGGGGAGGGAGGTGGACTGAATGGGAAATGGAAGGGGGGGTTACAGTGAAGACTGCAGTGAATGTCATGGTGATGGTTAGTAATAGTTTTCATTCAGGAAGGCTGTTGTAAGTTCTAGTGGAGATGTGCTGTACCACCGTGCATGCTTTTAAAAAGCCTAGAAGGCATTTAAGAGTTCTGATAGGTGCAACTGGAAAAAAAAAATGGAAACAAAGAAATCATGAACATAATTTTTGATTAAGTTCCACCTACAGGGACACATTCTGCTCTCAGGGACACCTGCACAAGCCCTTTAATTATAGAGGTGTAAATATGGCATTGTCGGGCTCTATATTTAGTGCCTCTTTAGGACTACTTACATTTTCATGTAGAAGCCACACCATTCCCTCTAGGATCTGAAAGTCAGGCAGGTTCTTTCATTCATGCACTTCATTACCAGGAATAAAAGGCTCTGCAAGCCCAACTACACCCTCTGTGGCACCTATCACAACCCAACCCCCAGGCCATTGTTACAGCACCACTTTTCAGAGCAGAACCACCCCTTAAATATGGTGGTATGGGTCTTTGCACACTTCACAAATTGGTTATTCACATTTCCTGATAGTTCCCTTAATCTGTTTTATACGATAGTGCCAAAGATCTATGGCCCATGCTGGCCAGCTCAGCTTTTGATTGGCTGGGATTTCTCTCCTCTCTGCATAAGCTGCAAAAAATAGGTTCTAGACTCAGATTCTGAGTTCCCTCTCCCTCAAAGTTTGCAGGTTTTCTGATCCCCGAAACTTACGTTCAGACCCATCTGTTTCTGAAGAATACTTCCCCCTTTGCTTCTTTCTCCATACTGTTTTGTTTTCTCACCTTTATCCTGGAGTACCATGCTGCATGTCTCCTGAAGTTCTACACAGATATTTAACAATTGCCCTCAGACTGACTCCCCTCCCACTCTTTGTACGTCTTATCTAGTTAGATTGTAAGCTCTTTGGGAAAGGGAGGATATCTTGCCATGCCTAGCATGATAGGGCCCCACTCTCAATCGAGAGCTTTAGGAACTACCATAATGCAATTCATAAAATAATTCTAAGGATTTCAATATCCTCAGTTTTCCCATCAGAGTCTTGTCAATGAACATCTGCATTTTCAATAATCCACTTGTTCAAAGTTCTGTGTCAAAGAACTAGCTCTTGATATGATCCTCCTGGGGGGAGAGGGGCAGCAGACTCTAGTATATTCTGGTCTCTCTTACTTAAATGACTCAGTCACATTCCATAAAGCTGGTTGGCAAATTTCCCATTGCAAAACGCAGAATCATCAAAATCTAAATGTTTCAGGGGAACATGTCAATTTCAACTATGTTTCAATGGAAACCCTGCCTGGTTTCCAGCCAAGTTGTGCCCCTGTCTCCCTTGTTTTATGGGGTCATTGGGATAACTGACTCACTGGGCAGCTGGCAGCACAGGCTCCTGACTCCTTGAGCTGTCTGCTTCCCAGGTAGGAATTTCCCTGGATTGCCCAGATCCATAGAGAAAAAAAACAAAACAAAAAAATTTTTTTTGGTTTTCCCTAAACTCATTTTTCTTTCAATTTTTCCTACCCTGGAAATTTTTTAAAAAATATTTGACCTTTCATCCTGATTTGAGAGGAGGGGTTTTGGGATTTCCCCCCCAAATTGAAAGTTTTTCAAGGGAGGGAAAAGCTGTGTTGCAGCCAGCTCTAGCATTCATCCCTGAATTAAGAACCTGAGAGTAACTCAGGACTAAGATCGAGTCCCTTCTCTTTATTGAGTGCTCCACAACAAGCTGCTTCACGTAACATTTGTTTAAGCCTGATGCAGAGAAACTGAGTCTCTAATCCAGAGTCCCCTGGCATGTGCAACCAGTTTCAGTGTGGCTAATTCAAGGTCATCCTACTACAAACAGGCCCAAGCCACAAAGTTCTGATCCAGTTGTGAACATCAATTTTCAGAGGTCTTAGAATGAGTGTTTTGGTCTATCTTGAGGTGTCAGATTGTTGTTTCCTTCATAATCTCTCAGCACTGACTTCACCCCAGCTCATCCGGAGGCTGGTAAATGGTTAATCCATTCATTTGCTTTTCTAAGCCTAAGATCTGTCTCATTATAGACTCTAAATCATTATCTTCCCCATCCGAGAATTGGTCTTTTGACAGAATCTATGGAAACCTTTATGCAGAATGCTCGTCTGGCACCTCATCTAGCTTTCCCGCATCATTTAGAGTCAGGATTTATGGAATCACATTGATTGCTCCCAGCGAGTACGTTTCAGAAGTGCCACTTACTATGCTAACTCTTATCCCATTTCCAGCCCACCCATTTCCTCGTAATGGCGCGTAAGCATTTTTAGTTATGGGACCAAGTCCTGGCTGTGCCACCGTGTGAGGAAAGGCACAAGGGGTCTTCCTCCTCTGGGGTACTTGTATGGGGACAGCAAGAATCCCAAAGCTTGTGGCCTGTTCCACCCACAGATTTTACAGGGTTTTTTTTTTTTTTTTTTTGGGGGGGGGGGGAGAGCAAAAAGTCATACCAGTACAACTCCCAGTGTAGAAGCAGTTATACTGGCATAGAGCGATCCTATACTGGCATAGATTATTCTTTTTCCTATATGGGAACAAGCTCTCAGTACATTTATATTGGTATAACCATGTCCACACTGAGGGGCAGGGGTTGCAATACTTTAATCTGGTACAGTTAAGCCAGTAAACATTTTGGTTGTATACAAGTTCTTAGTTCCTGGAGTCAAGGTGAAGCAAAGTGTTATCACTACCAGAGGGGCAAGGCATGGCTAAAGACACCCTCACCTATGAACTGATGCAGGACAAAGCTGGAAGGAGAATCAGAAAGGGAGCATGGGCACTGATTAGGGTGACCAGATAGTGGGTGGTCGGGGGGAGGGGGTGGCAGGAATAGGAGCCTATATAAGAAAAAAGACACACACCCCCCAAAAAAGGGACTGTCCCTATGAAAAAAAAAATCGGGACATCTGGTCACCCTAGCACTGCTCCCCTCTAGTACCCTGAGGGGGCATTCTGCCCCTGGAGCAGCAGAACTGGAGAGGGAGGGGGAGAATGGAAACATTGCAGGGGCTGATGTGCATTTCCACACCCCTCTGCCAGTGTTTTCCACCCACAGAATATCTTGGGGGCAAGATCAAGACCTGGAGGAGTGGGTAGAGTGGCCACTGCTCTGCACAGGATCTGGCCAGCTACTGGGGAGCAGACAGGACCACCCTCTTCTCCGCATCTTCTTTCACCTGGCCAGCCATAGTGGTTGCACTGGCTAGGGCTGGCGTGCAGAGATGGCACACAGTGTATGCCCCCAGCCAGCCAGAAGTGGCCACTCATGTGACTCCCTGACCCAGTCTGATCTGGTCTTCCAGCCACCATGGGTCCTAGTGCAGACACAGCCAGGGGAGGGGCAGGAGCATGTGCACTAGCTGCCACTGAGGAACGGCAGTAGAAACAACTGGGAAACCCCTTCCCAACCCAGAGCCAGCGTGCCCCCCCGAGTTGTGTTTCAGTAGCTCCCCTTGCACCCCCTCCTATTCCTTTGCACCCCCAAAGAGCAATGCTTTCAACAGAATACCTATGGCAGGTGCAAGTGACTGGGTGCCTCCCATGTCCGCATTAACCTGAGACTGCTCAGGCTCTCCCAATCAGTACCTAACCCTGTACCTGGAAACAGCTATTTTTCCTATACAACTTTTTGTTTCATTCTTTGGATGGATCTCCTCGATCAGACTTGCCTTTCCCCGGTGCAGCCCTATTGATGGTCTCGTCCTCTACTAGTACTGAGTTCAATAGTTCACTTACTTCTGCTGACCCCAGAAGATTTCATGGTCTGGCCTGAGAGCTCCTCAGCAGCTGCCATCTCCCTCAGCCGAGAGCCACTTCATTTTCACTTCCACCACCAGCAGGTGTTAAGCTGGGAGCCATCCCTTCAGCAGAGACTGTCCCTTGCTCCAAAGATTCCCCCTTACTCAGTAAATGAACATTGGCTGTAGGCTAGAAACAGGTCCTCACCCCACAAACGCACACCTGGGGAATTGCTGCAAAGCTATCTCTGCAGCTCACAACTGGGAGAGGAGCAGGAGGGCTCTAGCATCTGAAAGGTGTACCCAAGGAAGGGAGGGGAGACATCTAGCTCCCACCTCAAGCTGGCATTTTGTGCTCAGAGGGATATGTCTGGAGTTAAAAGCTTGGGGGGAGGGAGAAGGAAAGATGACAGCAGGAGGAGGGATGGCTCTAGCACCTGGAGCTCACTCTGTAAGCAATGAAGACCTGTCATGTAACCAGGAACTGAGAGGTTAGGCCCAGTGGCTGGAGCAGGAGGTAGGTTAAGTGGTTAGAACAAGAGTCAGTAACAAGGAATCAGAGCCTGGGATCAAAGCAAGCGTTAGAGACCAGGTACCAAAGCGAAGGGTCACAGCTGAAGGCAGGAGCAAAGCTGTGAACAAGCGGATGCAGGAGCTATCACAGCTTTGAGCAGCCACTGAACTGTTGCTGGGGTTAGGAGCTAGTCTACTGATTCCTCCAATTAGGGTGACCAGACAGGAAATGTGAAAAATCGGGACGGGGGTGGAGAGTAACAGGCACCTATATAAGACACAGCCCCAAATATCGGGACATCTGCTCACCCTACCTCTAATCAACAGGCAGCATAGCCAATCAGGCAGCCTACTACAGGCCAGATGCACTCATTAGATTTCCTGGAGACTGACTCTGCTGGAGGCCCCAGTTCCTGACAAGACCAGCCCTCACCGTCTTGTGGCTCACTTCCTCAATAAACAATAAGGAGCCAAATAAAGCAGGTTTCATGGTCCATGTGAAACCATCCGCCCAGCCCCCCTGTTTGGCAACATCAATACTTTCCAAATAGCCAGATACTCAACCAAACACACTGTCCCTCCCCCCGTGTCTGGCTGAATAACGCAATTACAGGTCAGACCCCTCCACAAGAGACTGTGAGCTAGCCATTAGACTTGTACTATCCCTGGTGTAAGATTTCTGGCTTCAGCATAGTTAAATAGGGATCATATTTGCACCACAAATCCCTCCCCTTTACATGTTTTGTTGCCTTAGAAAGAGCAAACAAAGAGATAAAGGAGAGAAGAAAACAGGGTTCTGGAAGTAGCTGGGACTGTTCATGGCGAGCCATCCGGACCCAGAGATTTGAGTAATGCATGCTCCATAAATCTAAGTGTCCCTGCTTGCCACATTTTAGAACAGGGAGCAAAAATAATAGCTACTGTCCATACTTATCACCAATAATAAATTGCAGGGCTCCTACGCGTGGCAGAGATTAATGCAAAAACACAACCCAAAGCACATGACTAAATAAATAGATAATTTGACTTTCCTGGGGGTTATCACTTTCCCTCTCGACACCACTCTCTGACTCTTCCCTGCCGTTCAACAAGGAAGTACATCCAAAAATAACCACCCTCACACCCACCCCCTTGAGAGACAGGCAGAAGGGGGCTAATTCTCCCCTGGTGTGAACTCCATACAAGTCAGTGGAGTGATCCATTGATTCTCTCTGGATCTGGCCGCCAAAAGTGGGGGTGCTGCAGCAACACACTTAGATGCACTGTGTACTAACAGAGACTGAAGAGCAACTGGGTAGTAACCTGCCCTGGGCACGTGAGGATTGACACTTCCCACAGGGGGAGGCCTGCGTGCTTCCTAAGCAGAGATCAGACCCTGCTGCTGGACTGTTCAATGGCTGGTTTGGAAAAAAATATCCTTGTTACTGAGACATCTACCACCTTTGGACTTCCATTGGAGTTGACTACGTGAATGTGAAGGCAGTACTTGGACCATAGGAACAAAGGGCAGCACCAGGAAAGTCTCCTAAGAATGTTCAGAGAGAAGGGCAGAAAGGATTACAGCCTTTACTGATAGAACTAGTCACATGATGCTCAATGGTGCCCCAGTCCTCCCTTGTTCCCAAAATGACTGTTCCTTGTTGGGAATTACTCTCCGCTACCCAGCCTGCCAGATTCATTAACTGAGGTTGTGCTACCTCCTCAGGGATAAGAGAAAAGGGAAAATAAAGAGACCTAAAATACATTCAGTAGCTGAAAAGGGAGATAGGCCCCATCTGCAGCCCTCAGACGCAAAATGGCTGGCTCAGTTACAGATGCTCGTCTCTTTCCAATGCAAAAGGGAGGTACCAGGAGAGAATGCTGGGGAAAGCCCTGCTAAGAGGGGACGTCAGTGGTGAACTGACAAGTCAAAGAACCTAGCTCTTAAGGGAGCCAGACATTTGAGTGAAGATCCATTCACAGCTAGATCCTGGTAGCTCTCAGATAGCTGTGTCCTGTTATTCTCTTTTAACATGTTTCCATAATTAAAATGAAGATGAATTTTTGAACATTGGCTGCTGCCTGTGCTTGATCAGTCCTCCATCCCCCACACTGCATCCAATGCTTCTTTTGGAAAGGTCTCTCTCTTATCTACTTCTAGTTACAGGATGCTTCTCCTTTGAAGAACTACTCCTATTTGTAAAGTATGTTTCCTCTTGAAAATTGCTCCTGGCATCTCCCATTTGGAATAGTGTAGCAAGGGACAGAAATAGAAAGGTCATGGTGGGACTCTTAAGAAACCAAGGCACTAAATGTGATGAAATATCACAACCATCAACTACACCACACATATTAGACAGCTGGGATAGAGCTCATAACCCCAAGCCTGGTTGAGACCACAATTTCCTGCCACTTGACTTGCAAGAATCTCTCTACTACCTGTCAGTTGTCACAAAACATATGCCCTCTTTACACTGTAAGGGCCCTAGTCTCCTCTCACTTACACTTGTTTTACAGCTGCATGACTCCACTGATTGGAATGTAGTTATTTGTGATTTAAAAATAGTGTAATTATTGTGGACTCAAGCCTTAGAGGGTCAGACAGACCGACGACCAGAAGGGGCAGCAGTTCATGTACACAGTTGCCATTATTATTAGCTATTACTTGTTTATCAATATTACAGTAGCATCCAAAGGCTTCATTCAGAATCAAAGCTCCATAGAGTTAGGTTCTATGCAAATAGAAAAAACAATTGAAAAGATCAGTCTAATTTATCGACTAAAAACTTCAAGCAAATGTAAACAAAACAAAATCAGAGAAAGGGAAGGGAATTGGAGGAAGGGAAGAGAAGGGACAAAGATCATGTGGTTCACGATCTAAGAGTACATTGTTGAATGCTCATTCTTGGGAAATTTGAAAGGTTAGGGTTTAATAGGCCTTTCTAATGCTACTTGTGGCTTTAAACTGAAATGATTGACCTTGTGGGCAACAGCACAATAATATTTTCTATTCGTTACTACATGTCTGAAATGTTAATCAGCAGTCCATTAGCACTGTATTTGCCTCATTAACGTATCTGCAGAGCTAGTAGCACTGTCCCACATGGAGATTTACATTTTAGTTTTAGATGCTGCCATGCTGGAGTAGTACTTTTGAGTGCTCTCCCTCCAGAAGTCCCTCCCTCCCTCAAATCAGGCCATATGCACTAAACATATAGTACTATCCCATTACAGGGCGGGGTTTGTTTCGTTTTTTTAATTAAAGAGGTCTCTCCCGCTACAAGAGTAGCATTGTTGGATATTAAGAGTTCCCAATCATGTTTGAGATGACTGATAACTCATTTTCTGAGTTCACTGATGATGGAAAGATTACATGGATAATGCTAAAACACATTACCAGCTCCACTGTGGCTTGAGAGACCTAATCGCCATTGGCCCTTGTTTACATAATATCTCTCATCAGACTTCTCTTTATATACTATGTTTGACAGGTTAGGTGCTGATGATTAGACCCTAACAATATCCTGGTTTTGACAAATAAATAAATAAAATAATAAAGCTCTTAAAGTCCAATCTGCCCAAGTTTAATTGCACTTTCCTCTTAATTTAGGAGATGGCCAATCCAATGAACCAAAACAGCTATAGCGTCAGTTCCTCCTGTAGCCTACAGGAATCCATTTCAGCCTATTTCCTCAAATTGTAAATTGGGGATGATACTTATTTACTTATCTCCAAACTAATCTTCAAGAACTTTATAATGCATTTGTGAAGTGCTTTGTATGTGATAAGTACGGTACACGCATCAGTGATGGTATGGATTTCAAGGGTAGCCATGGTGAAGTAGTGACACCCTCACTAGTTTATGTAAGCTTCTTTTTAAATCCTTGCCTGTGCATCAGGAACACGTAGCGTACACACCTTGGTGCCTCGGTCGATCAGTGAAGAGGACATTTTGCATCTCACAGGTGTAGAAGTATTTTATTCTATACTGGTTCTAATATCATTCTCATCACCATTGTATTGAGTGTGCATTAAGTGATGTGACTACCATCTGTCATGCAGTTTGTTCTCTCTTATCCTCCCCTCTGGGGGTAGAACAGTGAGTACAGGGTAGTGTTTTCTTTTAGTAGTGCATTTGGATATTATGGTTTTTTAAATGTATATGCTACTAAGTACTTATAATACAGAAGGCAGGTTGAAGAAGCGCACCTTGCACTTACAGCAGAAGGTGGGGAGGTTTGTTATAGTCCTTAGGTTTTTGGGAGTTCATTCCTCAGTCTCAGACCAGCCCCTGAGAAAGCTCAGTCTCCTGCACAGATGAGCTTCCCCTTGTGCCTGAGGAGCAGAGTTGTCAACCATCCTGTGACTCTTAGATATGCTGGGCACAGGCCATTGAGAGGGACCTTGAACTTGATTTGATTTTCTGTGGGCAAGACAGGTTTGATTTGCCCCTGGTAGCCTGTATCACTGAAGAGATGTGCCACCAGATACTGTACCAGCTGGAGTTTCCTAAGGGCTGATAGATTCATGCCGCACTGCTGGACTCCAGGTAGGACATGGTGTAGGTGTGAATGATCAAGGCCAGGTCACTGTCCTTCAGGATGGGATAGAGTCTCCTAGCTAACCAGAGATAGTAGAAAGCATCAGTGTTGCTATGTGAGAGCTTAGCCTCAGAAAAGAATCTAGGAGTACTCCTGAACTCCAGAGGGAGTTGACCGATTACAGGTGTACATGCACCGTGGCTGCAAACACATCAGAAAGCTTTCTGTTGCCCACCAGTAATCTTCTCTGTTTTTCTTACGTTCACCTTCATCCCCGAACTCACCTTGTCTAAGCACTGGGCCATCTTGGCAGTAGTGTTGTGGTCATATGTAATAAAGGATAGGTAGAGCTGTATGCCCATCTGCCTACTGCTGGCATTTGAGTCCATACTGTCTGACCAATTCCCTACCTCAAAGGCATGTTGTGAGTATAAATACACTAAGAACCAGGAGGTGATCAATCAAGTATTATGATATTGGGGGTCCATATGAGTCCCTAAAACAAGACAGATGAATTTACTTAATGGCTGCATGCAGATGTTGAATACGATCAGAAAGAATTGATCTTGTGGGACTCCACAAGTGAGGGACTTCTCCAGCACATGATCCACAATCTACAACCTATCCTGGAAAATGATCCCTTATTCACAGACCTTGGGAGGTAGGCCAGTCCTCGCTTACAGACAGCCCCCCAACCTGAAGCAAATACTCACCAGCAGCTACACACCACAGAAACACTAACCCAGGAACCAATCCCCGTAACAAACCCCGTTGCCTACTCTGTCCCCATATCTACTCTAGCGACACTATCATAGGACCCAACCGCATCAGCCACACCAGAGGTTCATTCACCTGCACATCTACTATTGTGATATATGCCATTATGTGCCAGTAACGCCCCTCTGCCATGTACAGACAGTCTCTACATAGAAGTATAAATAGACACAAATCAGACATCAGGAATGGAAACATACAAAAGCCAGCCGGAGAACACTTCAATCTCCCTGGACATTCAACAACAGATTTTAAAAAGTAGCCATCCTTCAACAAAAAAACTTCAAAAACAGACTTCAAAGAGAATCTGAAGAGCTAGAATTCATTTGCAAACTTAACACCATTAACTTGGGCTTTAATAGGGACTGGGAGTGGCTGGCTCACTACAAAAACAATTTCCCCCACTCTGGGTATTGACACCTCATCAATTATTGGGAGCGGACCACACCCAGCCTGACTGAGTTGGCCTTGTCAACACTGGTTCTGCAATTGTAAGGTAACTCCCTTCTCTTCATGTGCCAGTCTATATTTATGCCTGTATCTGTAATTTTCACTCCATGCATCTGAAGAAGTGGGGTTTTTACTCACAAAAACTTATGCCCAAATAAATCTGTTTGGCTTTAAGGTGCCACCGGACTCCTCATTGTTTTCTTGGGTACAGACTAACACTGCTGCCCCTCTGACTCAAGTGAGGCATGTATTGGCAGAGGAGCAGTTTCCCCTGGCCACTCTTCAGGTGCATCCCTCCAAGGAGTGTACAAAAGCCTCGATTACCATAGGTTGCTACAAGCACTACTCTCCCAAAAAGGAGTATTGTCTTATTATGCACAGTATTTAGAAGTACTGAAGGCTTGGCTACATGGGGAGTTACTCCGCAATAGCTATTCCTGATTGTCCACACATGGAGTTACACTTATTCCAGAACCCAAGTGGATTAAGCTAATTTTGAAAAAGGCAATCTTATTCCAGAATAAAAGCATCACAGAGTTAAATCAGGAATAGCGAATCTGAAGCAGATTCACATTTTACCTTATTCCAGATTAATTTTCATGCGTAGAGAAGCCCTCAGTAAACCACTGTGCTTGGGCTATCCAGTATGTATTACTCCACAGTTATCTAAAGGGAATCCACTGTTAATACCATAGAAGATGTATTGCCAAGGACATGGAGCTGGAGATGCGATAGGGAGAAAGATGTTTTTACCATAAGGCCAAATGCTTAAGTCTACATTCAGTCCTTAGTATGGCAAAATTCACTGAAATCATTGGGAGTTGGACCAGAATGAGAACTAGCCCCCCAATCCTGTAAAACAGAGGCCTGCAGTGGGACTGGAATCCCACGGTACACACTGCCATAATAGTAAGAGTGGGATAAAAATTCAAACAAACAATGTGGGAGCAAATGGGAGTGGGTACTGTGGCGCGGGACAGGAACAGGATTAAAATAAATAAAATAAACTAGTCCCATGCATGGCTCTACCGTAAGCAGCTCCTTGCAGGCAGACCCTTGTTCTGTCATTTACTGATGTCAACTGGGCTTCATGTAGGGCGTGCCACTGCTTCCTAATTCCCCAATTTGAGCCCAGGACAAGGGTACACACACAACTTGTAGACTGAAAAGGAGTACTTGTGGCACCTTAGAGACTAACCAATTTATCTGAACATGAGCTTTCATGAGCTACAGCTCACTTCATCGGATGCATACCGTGGAAACTGCAGCAGACTTTATATATACACAGAGAATATGAAACAATACCTCCTCCCACCCCACTGTCCTGCTGGTAATAGCTTATCTAAAGTGATCATCAGGTTAGGCCATTTCCAGCACAAATCCAGGTTTTCTCACCCTCCACCCCTCCACACTAATTCACTCTCCTGCTGGTGATAGCCCATCCAAAGTGACAACTCTTTACACAATGTGCATAATAATCAAGTTGGGCCATTTCCTGCACAAATCCAGGTTCTCTCACTCCCTCACCCCCCTCCAAAAACCCACCCCCATACACACACAAACTCACTCTCCTGCTGGTAATAGCTCATCCAAACTGACCACTCTCCAAGTTTAAATCCAAGTTAAACCAGAACATCTGGGGGGGGGGGTAGGAAAAAACAAGAGGAAATAGGCTACCTTGCATAATGACTTAGCCACTCCCAGTCTCTATTTAAGCCTAAATTAATAGTATCCAATTTGCAAATGAATTCCAATTCAGCAGTTTCTCGCTGGAGTCTGGATTTGAAGTTTTTTTGTTTTAAGATAGCGACCTTCATGTCTGTGATTGCGTGACCAGAGAGATTGAAGTGTTCTCCGACTGGTTTATGAATGTTATATTTCTTGACATCTGATTTGTGTCCATTTATTCTTTTACGTAGAGACTGTCCAGTTTGACCGATGTACATGGCAGAGGGGCATTGCTGGCACATGATGGCATATATCACATTGGTGGATGTGCAGGTGAACGAGCCTCTGATAGCGTGGCTGATGTTATTAAGCCCTGTGATGGTGTCCCCTGAATAGATATGTGGGCACAATTGGCAACGGGCTTTGTTGCAAGGATAAGTTCCTGGGTTAGTGGTTCTGTTGTGTGGTATGTGGTTGTTGGTGAGTATTTGCTTCAGGTTGCGGGGCTATCTGTAGGCAAGGACTGGCCTGTCTCCCAAGATTTGTGAGAGTGTTGGGTCATCCTTTAGGATAGGTTGTAGATCCTTAATAATGCGTTGGAGGGGTTTTAGTTGGGGGCTGAAGGTGACGGCTAGTGGCGTTCTGTTATTTTCTTTGTTAGGCCTGTCCTGTAGTAGGTAACTTCTGGGAACTCTTCTGGCTCTATCAATCTGTTTCTTTTCTTCTGCAGGTGGGTATTGTAGTTGTAAGAAAGCTTGACAGAGATCTTGTAGGTGTTTGTCTCTGTCTGAGGGGTTGGAGCAAATGCGGTTGTATCGCAGAGTTTGGCTGTAGACGATGGATCGTGTGGTGTGGTCAGGGTGAAAGCTGGAGGCATGCAGGTAGGAATAGCGGTCAGTAGGTTTCCGGTATAGGGTGGTGTTTATGTGACCATTGTTTATTAGCACTGTAGTGTCCAGGAAGTGGATCTCTTGTGTGGACTGGACCAGGCTGAGGTTGGTGGTGGGATGGAAGTTGTTGAAATCATGGTGGAATTCCTCAAGGGCTTCTTTTCCATGGGTCCAGATGATGAAGATGTCATCAATATAGCGCAAGTAGAGTAGGGGCTTTAGGGGACGAGAGCTGAGGAAGCGTTGTTCTAAATCAGCCATAAAAATGTTGGCATACTGTGGGGCCATGCGGGTACCCATAGCAGTGCCACTGATCTGAAGGTATACATTGTCCCCAAATGTGAAATAGTTATGGGTAAGGACAAAGTCAAAGTTCAGCCACCAGGTTAGCCGTGACATTATCGGGGATAGTGTTCCTGACGGCTTGTAGTCCATCTTTGTGTGGAATGTTGGTGTAGAGGGCTTCTACATCCATAGTGGCCAGGATGGTGTTATCAGGAAGATCACCGATGGATTGAAGTTTCCTCAGGAAGTCAGTGGTGTCTCGAAGGTAGCTGGGAGTGCTGGTAGCGTAGGGCCTGAGGAGGGAGTCTACATAGCCAGACAATCCTGCTGTCAGGGTGCCAATGCCTGAAATGATGGGGCGCCCAGGATTTCCAGGTTTATGGATCTTGGGTAGTAAATAGAATATCCCAGGTTGGGGTTCCAGGGGTGTGTGTGTGCGGATTTGATTTAGGCTTAAATAGAGACTGGGAGTGGCTAAGTCATTATGCAAGGTAGCCTATTTCCTCTTGTTTTTTCCTACCCCCCCCCCCCCGATGTTCTGGTTTAACTTGGATTTAAACTTGGAGAGTGGTCAGTTTGGATGAGCTATTACCAGCAGGAGAGTGAGTTTGTGTGTGTATGGGGGTGGGTTTTTGGAGGGGGGTGAGGGAGTGAGAGAACCTGGATTTGTGCAGGAAATGGCCCAACTTGATTATTATGCACATTGTGTAAAGAGTTGTCACTTTGGATGGGCTATCACCAGCAGGAGAGTGAATTTGTGTGGAGGGGTGGAGGGTGAGAAAACCTGGATTTGTGCTGGAAATGGCCTAACCTGATGATCACTTTAGATAAGCTATTACCAGCAGGACAGTGGGGTGAGAGGAGGTATTGTTTCATATTCTCTGTGTATATATAAAGTCTGCTGCAGTTTCCACGGTATGCATCCGATGAAGTGAGCTGTAGCTCACGAAAGCTCATGCTCAAATAAATTGGTTAGTCTCTAAGGTGCCACAAGTACTCCTTTTCTTTTTGCGAATACAGACTAACACGGCTGTTACTCTGAAACTTGTAGACTGAGGCCTAAAATCTTCTGGCTCCGGGTAGGAATGTAGTAATGAATGGTTTCTCTCTTCTGGGCTCTTTCTTCTTTATTTTCTTTGAAGGCAATCCAGCCCCCCGGGGCCTGTGAATTGGGCTTGTTAATTCAATAGGGGTAGGAATAATTTCTCATGTTAAAAATTGAGGACAACATACTGCGCACTCTCATGCAGACTTTCCTTTTATTCCTTCTTGTTCTTTTCCTTAATCAAAATGTCATTTTGGACTGAAAGTCCTTGTTTTGGGTATGGAGACATCAGCAGGCAGCGTCCGGGATTTGGTTTATATAGTCCATGACCGCTAAGGACGCTGTTAAATAGTAAACATCTTGAAGTGAAAGATGAACCACAGGAATTTGGTACTAAGGCTCGGAGAGGGAATTCTGGGAAGCTGCCTTTCTCTAAAGAAAAGAAGTTTCAGGCTTCCCTCATTCCAGACAGACTACCAAGCAAGCACACACCACTGCAGCCCAGCATAGCCTTGCACTAGCAGAATGCTGCATTTTATCAGTCACTCATTCTCAGTTTACTGTGTTTTTCTTTTTCTCCGTCAGACTGCATTACAAAAAATGATGGAAATTTACTTGACATTTATTTAGCAGAGACTGGTCTCAAACCACAGGCCTGGATCTAAACATCCCAGATCTCTAGGGAGGCCAAGCCTTTACAGCTTGCTTTTATCTCTCTAAGGGGCTGCACCAAACAGTTCTTATTCTTGGGGATGTTTTACTATAGATATGGTTGCGTATAGATAGGGATAGCTCAGTGGTTTTAGCATTGGCCTGCTAAACTCAGGGCTGTGAGTTCAATCCTTGAGGGGGCCATTTAGGGATCTGAGGCAAAAATTGGAGATTGGTCCTGCTCTGAGCAGGGGGTTGGACTAGATGACCTCCTGAGGTCCCTTCCAACCCTGATATTCCATGATTCAGCTCAGGCCCATCTCTAATATTTAGAGCTCAAAACAACCCCATGGCATTTTCTGATGGCTAATTATGTCAATTTAAGTGTTAACATTGTTTAAGGAGCAGCTGTTAACATCAGCCTCCTCTAGCATTATGGGTGAAGTTTGGAATTGTGGGTAGAGCTCTGGGAAGAAAGATGAGGAGGTGAGACAATGAAATGAGAAAGTAGATGTTAAAAAGTATTGGCATTTCAACCTTACGGAACTGATGTTTAGCTCTAAGTAACAGTATTATATCCTCTTAAAAAAAAAAAAAGCTATAGGGCCTATTTTTACTCACATCCAATAAGAATTCTCTGTTAGTTCAAGTGACAGAGGCCTGTGTTGCTGAGCTGAAGATCCTGTTTATTTAGTTGTTGTATGTTATTTATGTCACATGTTATCTGGCAATTATGGTGTCTTGTCTGTGACCATGGCTTTGTTATAGCAGGGGACAGTGTTGGCCAACACTCCATCTCATCTCACCCTGCAGAGTTCTGAAAGTGGGACTTATGCCATAAGCCAACACAGATTGTCACCCTGATGTGCAGTCTTGAAGTCAGGACACAAACAGCAACAGTCACCAGAAACTCTCATTTCATTTTGGCTGGCCAGAGACCACATACCCTTTCTTCTTTGATGAGGACCTAGCCTCAGTTCTCTGGGCTGTCATCACCTCTAGCCTAGGCTACTACAATGAACTCTAACCAGGATTCATCCTGAAGCTCTTTGGAGCAGGAACTGTCTTATTGTGCTAGGTACTGTACAAAAAAAAGAGTCCTGGTCCATGAATGGGGCTCATGGGCACTTTCTTTGTATTCCCAAAAGACCATAGGAAAGCTCAAGACACACAGAGAAGACAGAACAATGACAGCACAAACTGATCCTTTGATTTCTGTATCAATTCACAGACTCCAGATATAGCACAGTAGAAAGGTACCAAAATAGCACTGCTAGGGAATGGTGCCCTCCTCCACCTTGACCCAGCATGAATGCCCAACTCCACTGCTTGTCGTCAAGTGCATGACAGTCACTAAAATGCCTCCATTCTGCTTCACATGCCTAACAGTCTGAGCATGGGCATAGTTTTTTTTGGGGGGGGGGAAAGGAGGCTGGGGTGAAAGTAAGGTGGTATGGGCTGGTATGGCATACCGGTAAAACGTGGCCGCCTGCACCGGCCCGCACTGCTGACTTTAAAGGGCCACCGCCTGCTTAAACTTCGCTGCCCCTTTTGTGCCCCTGTCAGTGGCCCTGCTAGGTCCCTACGGGCAGGGCTGCCGATGCGGGGGGGCGAGGGGGAGACAACAGCAAAAGGGGCAGGGACGTGGCAGTGCTTTAAGCAGGGTCCTTTTGTCACTTTAAAGGACCATGCTTAAAGCGCTGCCACGTCCCTGCCCCTTTTGCCGCCCCGCCCAACCCTGGGCCACCGACAGGGTGGAGGCAAAAGGAGCAGCTACCCCGGGGCCAGTGATTTAAAAGGGCCCAGGGCTCTGGCTGCTGCAGTGGTCGGGCCCTTTAAATCATCGCTGGAGCCCCAGGAGGGCTGGCCGGGTGACGCTGACCCCCCTAGCCCTGCTCCTTCTGTCCAAGGCTCTGCCCCTTCTGGGGGGGGTGGGGTTAAGAGACAAATTTTGCTTTCACCCCTGAAGGAGGCCATTGCTCCGCTAAAGGAACTGCAAGCCTTGGGCAGGCACAGAATTTGCCCTCCCCTGCCCTGCACACAGCCCCATTGGTCTGATTAGAGCTGCCCCGCACAAATACAGAAGTCAAACTACACCTTTCCTTCTGAGTTGCACTCCAAGAGACAGAGCATTCCTGCCAAAGGCCCCTGCAATACAGCTTGTTGGCCAGTCATTAGATCAGAAGGTTCAACACACTCACAACCCTGACTCAGATTTGATCCCACTCAGTAGAACGCAGTGGTGCACACAAGCGTTTTGTCACATGCCTGGCAATTCTGCAGGTGCAGCATTCTGTGTTTTTGCTTCTTAAATGCTCTTTGTTCTTCCCACGTGTGATTCTAATGGGGAAAGAGTCTTAGCTGCCATTCTTTTTCACCTTGATTTGCTGCGTCCTAATTTTCCACAGGGCTTGTTTCAAATTAATTGAATTGGCAAAACACATTATTTAAACTTGTAGATGTGATGGAAATAACTTGTGTGTGTCGATAATCTCAGTTAGGTTGCCTCATCCAGTGTTGAGGACAGACATTGTTTGTACTAAAGGAGATCACCCAGTTTTGGAGAGGACCAAGTGGAACACGGATCCAACTTTTTCTTCATCTGTGAACAATGTACTTTTTGAAGCAGTATCAAATTCTTTCCCAAAAGTCAGAACAGAGGATGTTTCAGGACATGATCAAATCACAATGTATACAAAATAGGTTTAACAACAATATTTTCAACTGTCTTTACATTTATTATGAAAAAAAATTGCCCTTTTCTCCATCTGAGGATCTCCAAGTGTTTTACAAAAATTAGTGCACTAATTAAAAAAAGCTTTTATATGTCTGTGCCCTTCTAGCAATGAAAGGGACCAGAGTGATGCCCAATGTCCTCAGCTGGGGAATCCCCTAGCCTGGGGGAATTCCTTGCTGGCACAGAGTTCACATAGCTGGCTCCTATGCCATCATGACCCACTGCATTGCACAACAGAGGGGGCACATTTAGGCTGAGAAGGGGTGTGGCTGGAGTGTAATTGCTCTTTGACTATACTTGTCTGTCAGGATTTCTGGGTTCATAGCCAGCTGATGTTGTTTAAGGAGTTCTCAGGCTAGTATTCCTTCAGGCTGCTCTCAGTGAGTTTAACTGAGTAGAATTGGCCCCAGAATCAGGGAACCAACAACTGGCTTCTTTGCTCAGTTCATCCCCAGCTGTGCCTAGTGGATGCTGAGCATAGCTTAAAATCTTGTCTAATAAGTTTAGCTTCACAGCAAGGTAGACTGGTATCATGATCTAAACAGAGGAGAAGGGTGACACACAGAAGTTAAGTGATGGAAGCAATACCATAAAGAGAGTCAGTGGCAAAGCTGTGCCTTGTGTTTCTCAATTGCCAGTTGTATTTTCAGCCAGAAAAGGAGTCTTGCTCCTGAAGAGTCCAATTATCAGTGCTCGCTAAAAAGATGAGTTTTTTGTGACGGGCATCTGGTTCCAGTAGGAACTGGCCCTTGACCATAAACATTTCACACAGGGCTCACTGAACCACCACCAGAGGGTGATAATTTTCAGCTGCTACCACCTTGCACTAGGGTCAGACCAGTAGCCTGAAAGAGAACACAATTGGCTTTTGCAGCCACAGTCATCAAAAGGCTGGATTTCATTTCACTTTCATCATAGAAAATGTTAAGGATCACCAGAGGCAGCTCCAAACACAGGAAAAGCGAGAGTCACCTTTGCAATGATGTGGTTGGGGTCTGCTTGGTGTAGTTTGGAATTAGAGAAAGTAAAATATTTCCAGTTCAAATGTGCTGCAGCTACTGCCATGGTATTTTAAAGACCATCATTAGTATGCATCCTTAAACGCAGTTTTAGAAACACAGGACTTGGACTTCAGCCCCAGTCTTCGGGAGGAAGGGCAAATACCCAATCAGAAGTTTTTAAAAACATATTTTAGTGAGTTGTGTGTTGCTGAAAGGTGCCAGATGGAAAGCTCCAGGGAATTCAGACAGGGTAGCTGCACAGACAGAGTGTCACACTATAAGCTGACAACGTGACTCAGCCTGACTTGGAGGAACAATCTCTAGAGTGAGAAGGGAATCTGGCCCCCTCGTGACTTGCTCTCGGAAACTGCGAATTGGGGTGGAGGGGAGGGTCCAATTATCAGTGCTTGCTAAACAGATTAGGTTTTTGGGATGGGCATCTGGTTGCAGTAGGAACTGGCCCTTGACCATAAACATTTCACACAGGGCCCACTGAACCACCACCAGATAGTGATAATTTTCAGCCGCTACCAACTTGTACTAGGGTCAGACCAGTGGCCCAAAGGAGAAAAGCTATGTTACTACTATCATACTTTGTTTAGCAGTTCTCTTAGCAATGTAGTACACACACACACACAGTCCCACTGTATCCAAATACTATGTCCTGACCCATTAAGTCTCTTTCATACCAATTTTTCCTTGCACTATGCTGGATCCCTCCTTCTACCTTGAAGATTTCAGTCAGCATGCGTGACACTTGCTGTTCCTGATCAAAAACCTGAGAACACAGTTTGTTTTGAATACTCCATATAACTGGGAGAAAAACACCTATGCGGCAGAGTGCCTAGGTGGGCACCAGGGGAAAACTAACATTCTCCTTCTTCCGAGAAAGCTGCTTTGTCAAACTTTCAGAGAGGTCTCCCTGTGGACTAACACCTCTTCACAACCCCCATGTAAACACCTCAAAAACACATCCACTGCTACAAAACACATGAACTCATTGGCTCATTACAGAGAGGCTTACACTATTTTCAGTGGTTTTTATGAGCTCTTGCACCCTGATTCCCTTAAGATCTCACAGAGGAACCTTTGCATTTCAGCACCAAGGACAGAGACAGACATTTACTTGGAAGGCCTGCAACCTCAACAGAAACCTGTACAAACCAAACACTGGAGAGGTACAGAGAAAGTCCCTCCTAGTGTATATGTGTGTGTGTGTGTGCACTTGCTCTGGGGAGAAAGGGAGAGATATGGAGAGCTCCTCCTAGTGTGCGGTTGGTGGCTCTGGAGGTTAATTCCCCAGATGAATCTTTTTCCTAACATGTGACTGATAGCTTTGGTTAGCTGGAAATCTGTGCTAACATCTGCAGGTAACCAGGTACTAAAGGAAGAGGGAAAGGTGGGGAGGGAGAAAAGTTGGAGGGAAAAGATTTTGCTTTCCTCTTTTTTCTGTTTTTTTTTTTTTGTTTGTTTTTGCTCTTCTGCTAAGTGAAAGGCCTTCTGTTCAGATAGCAGGAGGAGGCTGGTAAGGATTAACTGATTTTGCTGTCAAATACAGGGAGCACACGTGTGAGTGTCATGTGTGTGAAGGGTGCCGGCTATCCTTTTTATGGTGAAAACTAAATTTCTGGTCCCTGATAACCTATCTTAAAAAAAAAAAAAAAAAAAAAGGAGCAAGCAAGCGAGAAGCAAACACGCACAAAAAGAAAAGCCAAGACACATGGAACAAAGCCTTCCCACAGTCACTCTGGGAAAATGAAGAATCTGCCTGGACATTTTCTGGGCTTGAATGAAACACAAAGGCTAAAAGAAGCTAGAAAATAGCCAGCGCTGTCAGGGTAAAGCTACTCCTCTTGCTTTTCTGACTCTGGTCTTTGCTACCAGAACCTCTCTCCTCAGCTTACCTACAGGCTGTATTCTAGCACAGGTGCCCTTGCCATGACACCTATACCGAGTCAGCCAATTAATCTGTCTTGTTTTTAGGTACTTATATGGACACCCCAATACCATAACAATCACCTGCTGTTTAATGCATTTATCCTCATTACATGTCTGTGAGGTAAGGAAGTACTATTATCTACATGGTACAGGTGAGGAACTGAGAGACTATGTGACTTAACCAAGGTCACACAAGAAGCCTGTGGCAGCGTAGGAAATTGAACCTGGGTCTTCCGAGTCACAGGTGGCACTTGTATATTTACAATTTTTACTGTAAATATACAAGTACATATATATAATCCTAGTTTTCTGTCCATCCCCCACCCCCTTTGACTTGTTGCTTGTCTTCTTAGGCTGTAAGGTCATTTGAGAAGGGAGCATGTTCTCAGACATTGTTAAATGGCTAGGACAACAGAACCCCATTCTAACTGCAGTTTCTGTTCACTGATTTTCAGTCTCTCTCCTGAGATTTTGTATGACAAACATCCAGCCGCAAACCAATTGATTAGGCCAAGGAGAAAGAAAATGGGTCTTTCATGGACTAGAGATACCTGGAGACAGCAGCACTTTGGGGTTCCACTGTTTAGGGGTTTTTTTGGTAGCTTCAGGCAAGTAGGTTTCCTAAAGGAGGCACATCCCCCTCCCTGAAAATCTGTATGGAAAGATCAGAGTGGATAATTCCTCTTTGGGGAGGAGGGGGAAAAAAAAAGAAAAAGCACTACCCCCTCTGCTCTCAGTTGATGTCTGAGCTTCCAATTATTTGCACTTGAAAGTATTCAGGCACCTTTGAAGTGAGAGGTGAGAGATTCAGGCTGTCTATACAGAAGACAGCTTTGAGGAACTCAATCTTTCTAGGGTGGTTTCGAAAACACTCCTCGCTGAAGCATTCACTGCTTCCCCAATTGCTTTGCATGGGCAATCAACTTTTCCCTACCACAACCAAAAAATCCTGATGTCCAACCTCCAGGAACCAGGTACTCTGTCCAGAGAGTCCTTCTTACCCCAAATTTCAGTTGATTTGGAACTGCAAGGCCTGGATTTTGAGAAGGTTTGGATCTGAATTGTGAGTAGTTCTTCATTCTCTCTAATGGGCTAAAAAAGCATGTGTGCTATCCTATCTACCTTTGGCTATGGTGTAAAGAGGCACAGAAGGAGGAAACGGAAGGAGGGAAGATTGGGATTAATAGTATTCAAGGAACAGATTAAAGCCCTCCAGGCACTAGATAGGGCCATATGTTTAGATATGCCTGGTGAGAGGAAGAAACTTTAGAACAGATTTGGGAACCATTCCTGAGCATAGATATGTAGGATTTCTCAATCACAAACTAGTCAATTGCATCTGGTAACCTGCCTCCAGCAATAGCTGGTGCTCCAGAGAAAGACAAGCCATTTCTTCCCTTACCACAACATAATGCACCTGCCCTATTCTGCATTGCTGTGTGCCGGGGTGGGGGGGAGGAGTTGTGATGGAATTCCTTTCTGGTCATGGTTGCCACCACTGTATGCCCTGAAGCAGGAGATCCGATAACCCATATCCTAGTTTGAATCATCATTCAGATCTTCTGTGGTTGTACTACATTTATCCCAGCCCTTTGAATAATCTAGCCACACTATTTGATTCTCTTGTGGCAGAGTCAATTCCGCAGGCTCTCTATGTGCTGTGGGAAAGAGTACTTAGGTATTGGCAGGTATAGCCCACGTCTTTCGCAGAATCCAGCTGTGCTGAATAAATAAATCGCCTGCGGTCATTTATGTGCAAACAACATGTGCCCAGGGGCCTTTTGGAAGGAAAGCTTTCAATCTGTGTTCAGAGCAGCGGTGCCGGTGCCGTAATGGGAACAAACAAACATGCGCTCTCTTCTTCTCATTCTCTCCCCTCCCACCGTGCTTTTGTAACCAGGCACTTTGCCTTGCTAAGTTAAAGCTGAGAAGTGGTGTTTTGCATTATGTAGATGGCTGTTGCAGAAGAGAAAGAGCCACAAAGTGCACTTAACAAACCCCAACCTCTACTCCAGTGTTGGGAGGTTAAAACCAGAGATGGGTGAATGACGGTCATTTACCCATCTGCAACCAATTCCCTTGACTGGCCCTGTTAAAAAACCAAAAAGTTCTGGAGCCCCATCTCCCAGAGGAGCTCCACAACACAGTTATTTAGTAAAGTACACTGGCTTTCATTGTGAATGGGCTGCTTAATGTAAGTGCAGCACTTGGGGCAAGGAGAAGCAGAACTAGAGAAGGTTTGAACCTTTGATTGTTTCAGTGTGTTAGTCTTTCCTCCACTGTAGCTAGCGAAGGCCCAGTTATGGCACAGCAGCACTTACTAGGCTGGGTGACCAAAGGTCCTTTCCTTCTTTATGCCGTCCCCTACTATGAATTTTCTTCTTACTCAAAAAAGAGTTTGATTCATAATAACTAGATATAGCTCAGTTAGGACTCTCATCTTTCTAGTGTCCCTATGCAGGCATCCGCACACGCACCAGCACAGAATGCAAAGTAAGTTCCAGGAATAATCCTTTCAATTTAAACAAACATTTTGGCTATTTTCATATCTCTTGTGCATTTGCTTTACATGAATATTCTAGTGAACAAGCAAACTGGCAGGATCACTCCTGGAAACACAAGTGTTCAGTAAATATCACAAGGTACTTAACAGAAAGCAAATTTTGCATTTGCAATTGCAGATATGCGCTCTGGAAACTTGATCTTCAGATTCACACCAATCCACGCAGGGAATAGAAACATACTAGGTGATCGACAGGTGCTATCAAATACTTGCAATGAACTGTTCGTAAATGAGCTACAGACCAAGAATTATTCACAAACATTATCCAGCGAATTTTAAAGTAAGGGTTACATTTGATAACATTTCAATCTGTTCATGGGCAATTTACAAACAGAAATAGAGGTGACATTTTCCAGATAAATTATTAGTCACAAACAGGCAGATAGGGGAAAAAAAAATCCCAGTGTTGGATTGATTTAGCTGTTGACCAATCTGTATAGGAAAGCACCTATTACAGCAGGGTGCTGCAGCATCAGACCCAGTGTGGGGAACTGATTTTCAAGTATTGTAAGCTCAAAGGATTCAGAATGAGTTGGACTCTGCTCCCAATATCACAAAGAGCTGCATCACTTCCTCTGATCCCAGAAGCAGCTACACTCAGCTCCTGCCAACAGAGTCACTTTCTAATTTGCAGTATCTTGGCCACATACAGTCCATCCAAACAGAGCTGGCAATTAGTGGCTGTTGATAAACTTTGCTGTAAGCCCTTGTCAGGGCTTTAGCTGCTCTGGAGCTAACTACTTACAAATTTTGCTAGTTACAGACGCATCGGAGAAACAGTTTTGACAGTTTGCATCCTACAAAGTTTTTTTTTCCCCCAATTAGAGCAGATAATGAGAGGACCCCGCTCACAAAAAACACACAACCCTGTGACCCCAAGATTGGCACACTAGAGTCACAGAAAAATGCTGCACATCAAGCTACAGATAGTGATTGAATTGGTACAGAGCCACAAACCAACTGAATCGAGGCTGGGGGCGGGGGGGGGGGGCAATATCTCTATTACCCTTCTGAAAGGCATGAGGACAATCACCACTGGGAGTGAGGGGCGGGGTCTCTGACCACACAAGCCAGACTTGGGATGATAGAGAATAATGTAATTGTTCCCCCTACACCTCCCAATCCCAGAGACTGCCTGGAAGAAGTACACATGGTGGCTTTTTCAAACTTTTGAAGTCTGAGGTGTTGGGATGGAGGCTGCCTGCCATGAGCACTGAGAAAAGCTCTGGGGAAAGGATAAAGGAATGTGGGCAGAGGCGGATTATGGTTTTGCTACAGCCCAGGGGCCCCACAAGTGGGGGCCCCTCCCCACCCCTTCCTTCTGCAGTCCCTCCCACCCCCTGTTCTCCCCTCCAGAGCTCCTACCGGGGAGTGGGGTTGGGGTGCGTGGGCTTGCCCTGCTCTGCCTGCCTGGTGCTCCTGCTGTGGCCTGGAGCCTTGTCATTTTTCCCAGGCCCCCCAGCTGGCCAGGGTCCCTGGGCACAGGCCTTATTCAGTGGCTAATCCGCCAACGGGCCAATGTGTGGTGCAAGGTGGAGACAGATCTCACAGTGATGGATGCCAACATAAGTACCAATCTACCTCACCCCCCACCCCACTTATTTGAATAAGAGGCAGCACTGTGCTGTTGGTGTGGCAGCCTTCACCTCTGCATTTCCTACCTTTCGGAGCAAGCTCCCTGCTCCACTCTGCCTCACTGACTCTCCATCTTCAAATTCCCCCTGACAACCTCTCTCTCAAGCACTTAGGGTATTGCATGTATGACAGGCACTGGACTGTACAGAATAAAGTTTTATGGCACCGTGCTGCCATTGTCTACCTCTACTGACTGAGGCACAGGACACAGTCTCATGTAAGGTGACACAGAGTTGCTACCCTTTCTACCTCCCAGCTTCTTGGCTTAAGCCACTAAAGAGTGCAAAAAAAATCTAAACCACCATTTGCCACAGGTGGGAGAGCTAGTGTAAGCAAGACACAGACATTTCTATTAGTGCATCAGGTCATGACATGTGCCTGATGACATCAGAACACATGTCCACTCTCCTGTATTCAGCAGTAGCCAACGCTCAACGTTTCAGAGGAAGGTTAAAACACTGTCACAATGAACCTGGTCATTTGCTGCAATGCTGTACCTGGTTGGGGGTAGGGGGAGATAATTTCCTGGCCCATATCACAAACATGTTATGCCAGGAAGCATGAGATTTCATTGCCTTGATTTTAGTGAAAAACTACAAATGGCCATAAGACTATCCAGGCCATTTCTAAATCCTGCCACAGTACAGTAATGGACTTGATCTCCTAGGGCAATGAAAGCCGTACGCTGGAAGACGGCTGTACATTGCACTAATGTACTGCTACCTCACAATGATGATACACAAAAAGGCAAAAGGGATTATGTGGCACTCGTCTTATGAAAAACCCCACAAGCCACACAAGGAGGCTGCATAAACCGACCAGTGCAAACAGAAGTGATGCAACTCAACTGATCACAAACCAGGTTAGCAACAAGGAGGATGTAAAAAAACAAAAACAAAAAAAAACCCACACATCCGTCAATGGCAACTGACCCCGGCCAAAGATTAACAGCTCTCCAACTTCCCCAAGAAGAGCTGGCCCTTTTCTTTAGAACCATAAGTGCTTCTGTATGTTCAATTGTATTGACTAGCAAATAAGATGGGGGTGAGAGGCAACATCCAGCCTGGAGATGTGACTGTAACATCTGTGACCAGTGCCACAAGAGATATTCCTGGCTCTGCCATGTGTTTGCTGAGAAACCACCTCTGTGTTCTCTGTCTACTACAGAACACTGTACTACTATTTCCACCCTTCTGTAAAATACTTTGAAAGCTAGGAATAAAAAGCTCTGTATACGAACTATTAATTATGAAGTATTAGTATTATTGAGGCCAAGAGCTTGGCAAGATTCAAGAAGGTATTAGACACTTATATGCATAAGATTCACACTTGAGCATTAAAAAGAAAACCTAAGAGCAAAAGGCAACCAGTCACTGATGGGCACAGGAAGAAATTCCCCCAGGGGGAGGTTATTCCGTAATCATCAATTATGAGGTTTCTTGTACCTATCTCCAGAGCAGCTGGTACTGAGCACCACCAGACACAGGTACTGAACTAGATGGACCATTGGTCCAATGGAGCAATTTTAACCAAAAAAAAAGTGTTCGGCAGAATGCGAAGAAACTTTCCACACCAGCACCAGAAGACCAGCCAACAACCCTTTGCTGCAACCACAAAAGATGGTCCAGCAAAGGCTCTTTTCTCCCTTTCCTCCTTAAGAAAACCAAGACAGAACACCCAAGATCCCTGGCACTTGGCCTCTTTTCCTGTGGGGCTGCATTTGTCACAAACATGGGGCATTAAAAACAAAACAAAAAACCCAACACAATATGATCTCAAAAAAACCACTTACATTTTCTGCCAGTGATCTGGTGGTCATGAGGGTCTGATTCATGATTGTTGAAATTTGGGAGCTGGCAATTCTGAGGTAAATCTGAAGGGGGTGAAAGAGGGTTCTTTCCCTGTGCAATCTCCCACCCCCACACACACTTCACACAAACTCCTTCAAAGTCTCCTCCCTCTCTTCCTCCCACTAAATCCCAGTCTCTCCTCTCCAAACCTTCCCCTCCCTTTCCCCGGACATCCTTCCATTCTCTCCCATCACACCATGCCACCTCTTGCCACAAAGCCTTCCAGCTTCTTTCCCCTTTACCCCAATTCCCCCTGCACCCCCACTCCACACTCAGAGCTGTCCCTCCCTTGTGATTGTTGCAGTGCTGCCAACACCCAAAGTTCAAAATCACAAGGCAGAGAGTCTCCCCCACCCCCAAAAAGTGAAAGGATAAAACACACACACACACCTCATGATTTTTTGGGCAAAGTTTATATAGTGTTTTTGGTCTGCCTTTGGCTGTTGGAGTCCTTCTGCTCACCCCAGCATGTGGGTAGCTGTACAGTGTTGCAGCTCTCCCAGCTGTACAGTGTGAAGCAATTCTGGCCCTGCTACAGGAGCTCTCGTGGCTGCTGATGGAGCAGAGCTGCCAGGTTCTCCCCACGCCCCAACAGACTAATTCATTAGTTCTGTACCTACCATTCCCAGCCCTACATCTGCCCAGGCCCTCAGGTAATTTTGCCCCCCCTCCAGCCCTATGTCTGCCTTTCCCCCACAGAGACTATTGCTCCTCTGGGGTTCTTCACCCTACCCCATTCCTGGGGCTACAACCATGGGGGCCTCTTCTCCCCTGTCCCAAGCCTGATGTTGCAGAGATGGGTGGGGGTGGGGGAGGGGGGAAGGAAACACTTAGCAGACTGAACCATTGTTCTGCAGTGAGGGTGGAAGTGGAGCAACCCTGAGCTGCTGGGCTCCTTCTGCTCCTTCCCCTGTGAGAATGGTGCCAGAGGGCTGGATCTTTCTGAGCAGTGACCAGACTGGACTCAGTGGGAGCCAATAAAATAAAATCCCACTACTGGTGAAGCAATTAATGAGAGTCAGCAACACTGTGTAGTCACTGCCAACTGTCCCAGGAGGGGAGGAGCTGGAGAAGCTGCCCCCCACCAGCACTGCCAACTCCAAGCCTCTCCTGATCTGTGGATCTTCAGAGCTGGCAGGTGAGCCTTTCAGCCAGCTACAGAGTATAGAGAAAGGACGTTGCTATGCTGACACTTTTTCATTGCTTTCCTTTTCAAAGCCCTCTGCTTTCCAACATTTTGTTAACTAAACCTCACTGCTTCCCTACTAAGGTAGGTGAGTTATTCCCATTTCACAGATAAGGAAACCAATGCGCAGAGAAGCGGAGTGATTCCTGGATCTGACTCAATCTCGGATGTTGCGGAAGAAAGCCTTCTAGCTGAGCCCTAGGTATGGGCTTCATGCAGAAATTACTTCGTGAAATTCTCTGGCCTGTGTTGTGCAGGAGATCAGACTGGATGACCTAATGACTTTATGACCCTAAAAATCTATTAAACCCAAGAGTTTCTGGCTCCCAATCCTCTGTTGACACCACCAAACCCCACCTCTAGCTTCCCATGGGAGGATACCTCCACACTGAGGAGCAAACTACTTAAAAGATGTGCCTCTGAAGGCAGCAGCCCACTAATCTTCCCCAATCCTGCCAGGGAATAACCCCTCTGGTGTATGCTGGTATGGCATCAGACATCACAGGTTAAGCCTAAAGAGTCTTCTTCCATCACCTTGTACAGTTTTGCTTGATACCATACACTGTAACTGTATTGGCTAGCCAGGGCCTCTCAAGTTAGATTTTAACCACAACTGAGTTCATAGTGAAATTAACTTGATCTTTATCTTGTGGTAGCTTTCACTGGTTATGGGTGTTTGCAAAAGAGGAAGGGTGGCGTTCTGGTAAAGCACAGTGTGGGGACTCAGGTGACTTGAGTTCTATTCCTGACTGATACAGCTCTGAATGCTATTAACAGAATGTTAGGAACCATTAAGAAAGGGATAGCTAATAAGACAGAAAATATCAGAATGTCACTATATGAATCCATGGTACACCCACACCTCCAATACTGCATGCCATTATGGTTGCCCATCTCAGAAAAAATACATTAGAATTAGAACAGGTATAGAGAAGGGCAACCGAAATTATTGGGGATTAAAGCAGAGATTAAAAAGATGAGGGCTGTTCAGTTCAGACTAAGTGGGGATATGACAGAGACATAAAATCATGAATGATGCAGAGAAAAATGAATAAGAAAGTTTTATTTACCCTATCACACAAGAACCAGTGGTCAGCCAATGAAATAGGCAGCAGGTTTAAAAACATAAGGAAGTAATTCTTCACACACTGCACAGTTCACCTGTGGAACTCACTGCCAGAGGATGTTGTGAAGGCCAAGAATATAACTGGGTTCAAAAGAGAATTAGATATGTTTTTGGCGGTTAGGTCCATCAATGGCTATCAGCCAAGATGGTCAGGGATGCAGCCCCATGTTCTGGGAATGGATGACAGGGGATGGATCACTCGATATTTGCCCTGTTCTGTTCACTCCCTCTGAAGCACCTGGCATTGGCCCCTAGGCTAGATGGACCACTGGTCTGACCTAACATGGCTGTTCTTATGTAACCTTGGCCAAGGCAGTTTCCTCCCTTATAACTGGAGATTATTACTTCCCTTGTCTCTGTAATGCACTTTGAGAGCCTCACAGGGAAGGAGCAGTTTGTTATTGTGGAGACTACATTGTGATTGCAGGGGAGAGGTTCCCCCCCGAAAAAAAAGGAACAGGGAGGGTAAGGAGGAGGGAGAAGTTTGACAATAATCATTTTCTACATTTTTGACAAGCTGGGAAACTTTGTCCATTCACCAGACATTTCCAACTTTGCTGTCTCCCATTGCGAAGCTCCCATCTCATGCCTAACTGACTCTTCTCTTGATTTATAGTAATTAGGAGCCTTGCAGCCTGCCCAGAAGGAAACGTCCGCTTGCTGCATCCTTCCTGTGAGTGGCCATTCAGATATCATTATCAGGGCTGATGCTTAAGCACCACATCAGGACCCTGGATGATGAGTCCACAGTACTTGTTTATAGCACCTTGTACACCCCCAAACTGGCCCTCCAAATTTGCCCCTTAAAAAAAAAACACACAGACTGAAATAAGAATGCCAGCTTTAAACATGGAGATGGACACCGCTTGAGGGAGATGATTCCCCTACCCTCAGCAATGGAAGCGACAGAAACCCCTTCAAGCCCCAATCTGAATCCTCCACCTTTAAAAATTATCTATTCATGCTTGTCAACATTGAGCCAGACAAAATCTGTGATTTTAATACGCTCTTATAGATTTCACATTCTGCTCACTGTCTGAACAATGAGAATGACTGCCTCCTTTAAAAATTGATTTAATCTCGGGCTTGGTTTTAAGAGGTCAACTGTGGGTTTGGGTTATTTGCAGTATTTTTGCCCCAGGAGCGAGAACGTCATCTCTTAAGTGGGTGAAGCAGAGAGAGCAAACTCTACAATGAGGATAGACTGTCAAAATCTGTCTGCATGTGCACCCTGCTCCCCATCACCAAGTCTAATTTTCTTTGAATCTCCAAAATAACAAACATGGGAGTGACAAAGACAGGAAGAGAGCAAAAGAAAGATCAAAAAGGTTAGATAGGCTGAAAGCAATCTACTGTTGTCCATTTAGGCCCAAGTTTTCAAAGAGCTCTAGTTTTGGATACCACAGGTTTGGACCTAATTGACACTCATTTTTAGAGGAGCTGCACACTCACGTATTAGAGCTGGGCAACCCCTCTGAAGAAGGGGAAAAAAAAACCCCACACCCACGAAACCCAAGCCTTAGATCAGCATCCAGAAACTGAGGCATCCAAAATGAGAGGCTATTTCTGAAAAAAAGAGGCCATGACTCATTTCTATAAAGACTTCTTTAATTGTGCTGCTTATACACTTTAAAAATCAGCCAGCCAGCCACCCCTCCAGACGGTCACACTGCTGTGAGTTCCTCACAGCCGCACTGGGCAGGGCAGTGGCTGGAACACTTGGTACTATGGCAACTTTATGCTGTGGAGCAGCCTATTGGCAGCACTGGGAAAAGTGGTAATAAGTAAATAAGGGCCACACAAACCACTCCAGTGCAGTGCAGAATCCAAGAGACTCAGATAGCATAAACCTACTCCCCCGCCCCCGACTCCTGCCCCACACCTTCCATCCCTTGGACCATGCAGCAAAGTAGCTATTAGAGGGCCAGATAAGAGGGAAAGTTAATCTGGAATGTGATCATCGTAGTAGGGGAGCTGTGTTTTCTGTAAAGGATATGAAGTGGGAGCTTGAAAATTAAACCAGGACCAATGCAGAAATGGAAGAGCAATCCCATTCCCTATTAGTTTTCATTACTTTGAAGTTTCAAAAAATATGTCACTTACCCAGTGTTTGGAGCCTGTGTGAATCCATCCTGCCTTTCCTCTTATTTACTGCCACTGCCATTTTTAGTCTTAGCATTTTTGCATCTCCCCTGCTTTTGTGTGACACAAAGAATGAATGACTTGGGAGGGTAAGGAGGAGAAGAGGGTAGGGGGAATCTGAGACAGAGTTTGTGTGACACTGTGTGCATGTGTTTGCAAGAGAGATTGAGTAACACTGGGTGATACAGCCTGTGTACATCTGAGAGGAGAGAGAGAGAGAGAGAAAACGTGTGAGAAACTGGGAAGGATACAGGTGCCTGAGACAGGGAGAATGGCTATCAGTAATTAAGTCTCTCCTCCACCACTCTTTAGCTCTTATCTCTTCTCCCCTGTTCTGAGCTTTTCTGCCTCCTCCCTGGATGCTTCCCTTCTCCAGGAGATGTTACATTTTCTTTGACGGTGCGGGGTGGGGGGGCGTGGTGGTGGAGAATTCAAATCTCATATCTGCTCACTGAAGCTAAAGAAGGAAATGCGGGTGCAGGGGAAACAAATGAACAAAAACAAACCACCTAATCCCAGAGCCAAAATAAGAGTCCTAAAGAAACAAAGTACTCCTGCCAATGAGCTGCGAAATCTGTCACAAACATAGTAACCAAAAGTGAGTTGATTAGTTCCCCCTTCTCCCCCCCATTTCAATAGCACAAGGAGAAGGGCTTTTGCCATGCTAAAGTGATGCACTGGCTTTGGTGATGGAATTGATTACAGACTGCAAACACAGAGGTTCAAGTTCCTGCTGTGATGAATAATCCATAGCAGTATTCCAGCTCATTTATTCTCCCCCAGCTCCATTAACAAACAGGGCTGCTATATATTTGCTGACCTGCACAAACTGTGTCTGCTGATGGCTAGGATACACTGGAAGGGAACTGGAGATGCTAAAATAGCCAGCTATTATTTCTAACACCATGCTCAATAATGACTCCTGCTGGAAGAGGCAGAGATTAGAGTAACAGAGCTCATCACAGCCTGTGGTCATGTACCTCCTGCAGAGACATTGTAAACAGAGTTATAAACGGAGAAGCTCTGAGCCTTTCCACAGTTACTGTTCCTACCCCATCCTATAGAGTGACTGGGAATACAGCTCCCCACAGCTGCTGTTCTCGCACCGTTTCCTACGGATCAGGGGGCTGGGGTTGGAATAGCTGCAAGCACTCCATCACATGACATCATGACACATGCATTTTGCATCTTAAGTGATTACATACGTACATTAGAGGGGCAAATATCAAGGAGGGTGAAGAGCTATTTAAGCTCAAGGACAATATTGGCACAAGAACAAACGGACATAAACTGGCCATGAACAAATTCAGGCTGGAAATCAAAAGAAGATTTCTAACCATCAGAGGGGTGAGGTTCTGAAACAGCCTCTCTATAGGAGTTATGGGGGCAAACAACTTAGTTTTGCGAGAATTATATAAACTCATGAGTGTAATTGTATGACAAGGTTACTTGTGATAATAGGGGGGCAGGGCTCACTAGCCCTGGGGCTCACTTCTGGTTTTTGTCATGTTTCTAAAAGTTCATGATTAAGCCACCTGCAGGGGTCAGGAAGGGATTTCCTCCCCTAATATTCTGGGTTTCTCCCCCCTTGATCGCCTTCCTCTGAAGGATGAGGGACAGCCATGGCTGGAGAAGGGACATTGGACGGGGTGGGTGGGACAGGGCTCTGAGGTAGCACAGAGTTCTCTCTCAGGTACTTGGCTGGATGGCTCTTGCTCACAGGCTGTATCTGATCGCCATATGTGGCGCCAGGAAAGAATTTTCACCCGGTCAAAATGGCAGGGACCTTGGGGGGGGGGGGAAGAAGAGGATTCACTTTCTTCTGAAGCATGCCTTGGTGCAGGTCACTTGCTAGGATTACCTGGGTATCTCACTGTATCATTTCCCTGCCACTGCAGGGACCTTGAGAACTGGTGCACCTCACCCCTGCTTATTCTTTGCCTGTGGCACATAATAGTCTAGTCACCTGTGGGCTGTAACACTTGGGTCTCATTGTTGGGCGTCATGTGTGGGTGGTGGTGGCGGCAGCAGCGGCCTGTAATGCACATGAGGTCAGACTAAAGGATCTGGTGGTCCCTGCTGGCCCTAAAACTCTATGATGCTAAAATATGTAATTTTGCTGGAACAGCTGCAGTAACTCATCTCCAGCTTTTGCAAATGATTACTAACAGATGGACAAACATGTTTATGTATTGTAGTCTTATCTATAGTTAGGGGTTACTTTAACCCAGTGATACTCAGACTGAGGCTCGTGGGCTGCAAGTGGCTCTTTAATGTGTCTCCTACAGCTCTTTGAAGCACATGATATTAATGTGATTTAATTATTAACCAAACAAGATGCTTTTATGTTATTAACCAATTGTAGTTAGTTGAACAAATATTTGGTCAGTCATTTTATACACACTAAATATTTCCTTTGTCATGCTGTTTAAATATGAATATATAGTACTATCTTAAATGAAACTATGAACTAACACTACCGTGGATCTTTTGGGTAATATCGATGGCTAATTTGGCTCCTGAACTGCGGAGGTCTGAGTATCACTGCTTTAACCAATTACCCACTCCAAGGTGAGGGTTTACGCTTACTTTAATATGTAAGCATTCTGCGACAGTCCAAGACCACTACAGTAGAGATGTTATCAATGGAAGGGGGACACCCCCCCCCCCCGACTGACAGTAGAGACTACATAGTGCTTTTTCTATAATAGCTACTTGTATTAGCCAACCAAACAATGAAGAGTGCAATCTGATAAATACAGAATACATGGTATACGCATTACAAAAATATGCCTTGTAGAAAAACCTGAAGTGTCAGTCCTCATCCTCACCACCACCACCAGTGGTTCTTATCCTGGCACTCCCCACTCCTCACCAAGGCACGCAGGCCAGGATTCAGCTTTTATAATGTGTTACACTGATAACCACTGCGGTTCATACATAATTATGAAGGTTTTGACCCCTTACTATTTGAGTACACAAAAAGTTAAATGTATTCCTAATTCCAATACTCATCTAACATGGTTTAGTATTTTCCTATTGCTTCTGCCCACTAGACAGGATACCACTGTGATGTAATTATGTTAACATAATATCTTCAGAAATGATCTTACTCCTACAGCTCAGCCACTGGTTGGTTCACTTCCGCTGCAAGGCAAATTCATTTCCAAAAATAAAGCCATCAACAAGATGGGTGACAATCTCAAGTTACATGATTTAATTTGCACCAATGAACCAGAATAATGTTGGAGGGAAATTTTAATTTGAAGTGACGAGATGGTACCACTGAAAAGTGCACAGGTTGACAGAATTCGGACATCAGAGGTATAATGGCTGCCACTCTTCTCTTTCCTCTCCCCCTTGTGACCGCTTCTTATGTTGCTGTTCCCCTATGAACAATTTGCCACTAACTGCTGGAGGGATACTCATCAGTGGGTGCACAAAGAGCAAGGGGACATGGGACACAGACAAGGCTAATATTTAAAGGGACAAATTGCTAAGGTTTATAATGCTAGAGTCTGTGTTGTGCATTTGAGGGCTCTATCACCTAGGAGAGGTCACTGCAATATTATCTGGCACAGGATGGCAGGGAGGGATGAGGTAGGGGAGAGAGAAAGTGAGAAGGATATTGTATTCCTTGCCTTCTAGACCCTGAGGGAACAAGCTTTACCATAATACTGATGATGTAAACAACCTTCCCTGAAGAAAAAATGCATCCTTGAAACAGTCATCTATATTTAATACATTTGTAAAAATAAAGACTAAGGCCAAGATCCTTCAGAGGCTCAATTACTGGCTTAACTTTATGCACTGTGAGCACTCTTTGAAGGCTCAAGGCCTCTTGGGTAGCCACCTCTTGGTATTCATCTCATGGGAAAAATCATGTCAAGATCATGCACAGTTTGGCCCAACTGACTCACAAGTGGGGACATTTAGCTAGGATAAGAAAGGGGCTTCAGGACACAGGGATGTCTCTGGTTTAGTAGAATTGGTCCCAGTGGAATCACTTTGATCACACAAAAAATGCAATGAAGAGGTAGCAAGGAAAGACTACACATTCTGAAATATTAGCTAATACACAGGAAAGTGCTCACATATCATGTGGACTTATGCAGCATAAGAACATAGATACCGTATATAGTTACATCTCATCTAATAGGGGTGGTGTACCACACCACACACTCGACATAACAAGGGGGAGTGACAAATCCCACTGCAGAACAAACTTTCAAAGCAAGCTGAGAAAGGAAAACCAACACAAGTTGGAATGGGAGTCAGATTGGGAGATAAGACAGCCTCCCTGGGGTGTGATCGCCTCTTGACTCAGTTCAAGTCTGCTTCCAGGGAACAAAGCAGCATTCCACCCTTCAAGACCTTTAGGAAGTACGTTTAGAGTTGTTTTCCCAGTGTGTTCACTCAAACAGCCAGAAAGATACCCTACAATAATCACTCATGGCTGTTTCATCCCCCCTCCCCCCCCCTCAAGCCAGCTCTCCTGTATCATTCTATACAGTGTCTCCTGCTGGGAGAGGCTGGGACACCAGCAGCTGTAGGCACCTACAAACCAGCACTCCTCTTTATGGTGCTGCCTGCTGGGAGAAAAACAAATTAGTTCTCTGCTGGTGTAAACTGGTATAGCTGCATTAACTTAAATGGAACTGCGATTTAATAGACACAAGCAGAGAATTTGGCCCTAGCAATAGAGGAATGGTGAGCTTCCCCTCAGAGCCAGCACTCCTGCCCTGATGCTTACAGGGTCCCCTGCTGGGGGAGGCTAGGACTGGAGTCACTATGAGTTGCCCACAGCCAGTGCACCAGTCTTGACCACTACAATAACTGCAAGCTCCTTACAGGAAAAAAAAAAAAATGAGCCAGTTGCTAGATATGTACACTAACTACTAGTGCAAATTCAAAGGCACACAGCAGCAATGCAATGACCATTAGCTTGGAATATTGTTTTACACTGGTGTGTGTTTCCCCCACCCTTATTCTCAAACAGAAGGGAAACTCACTCCAAACACCTTACTTACAGCATCCCTCATTTGCACCTTAAAAGGGGGATTCTATCGGTTCTGGTTTTTCTGTTCTTTTTAATTATCCTAATGAAAGCAACAGTGAATTCCCCAGAGGTTTGGTCCCTTTCTGGCAGACTGCTTTTAACTCAGAAAAAAAGGGAGATGAGAGGCTATCAAACCCCTTAATTTTTTAGCTGCCACAGCTGGGAAAGATTCCCCTAGTACCTTGTGGAACATGGCCAATATGTTGCAGCAAAACAAGCTGCTGAGCCAGAGCTCCTCATTTTCTGCCACGTGGAAAGGGCAAATAAAACCCACTTGGACTGAGAAAGCAAGAAAACTGGGTTCAGACAGCAAAGTCTGTTCTGGACTCAGACACATGCTGAGCATGCCACGTGTGGGTACAATGTTACATGAATACCCTCCTTGGGCTGTGGGAGGATTGCTGGGTTTAAAGGCTTCCATTAAGTGTCATTAATGTGTAACATTATTCTTGCTCTGCATAGAAGCCTTAATGGGTGCTTCATAGAGCACTGCATGACAGGCAGGAGATAAGGCACTGGATTGGGAGTCAGGACATCTGGGTACAGCTCCCAGCTCTGCGACCTTGGCCAAGCCACTTCCCTCCTCACTCTATTTCCCTCTCGACCAGTAGCCGGTTTAGACAGTGAGCTCTTTGAGGCAGGAAGTCTCTCTCTCCCAGTGCCTACCACAATGGGGCTCTGATCTCAACTGAGGCCAATGGCTGCTACTGTAATATAAATGAATGAGTGTAATGGTAAATAGAAATAAGGAGTTCTCCATTGCCAATAAACATCACATATTAATAAACATTTAAAAAATATGGTAACCCAAACAGGCTGTTGTTCATCTATTAACACCATATCTCTTCTAAAGACCATGGGAAAACTACACCTGTCTGTAAGTGAATTTGTACAACCCTAACTCTATCCAAAGATTTTCATTGATAAGCCCCTATATACACACATACATTATCTGACATAAACCACTACAATCCTGTTTCTAGCACCCTTCACTTGCTCTCTGGAGCACAAACCCATTGCTTTCAATAGGGATACAAGAGTATAACAGTTGAGTTTGGCCCTGTTAGGGTTAGCACACACCCCTGCAGTCCCCCCGCCCCCTTCAGTCAAGGCCAGCATATCACCCCTCATACACCCTGGCAGCCCAGTGCAGAACAATGGATGTGCCCCTGCTTCAGTTTCCCCAAGTGGGCTTTTACATAGTGAACAGTGCCTCTTCATGGTACACAAGCAAGCCTTTGCCCCAGCACCCTAACTAAAAGGGCCAAGTTAATCTTAATCTGTCTGCCCCCATCTGAGTCCATCCAGGCACCTCACTAGTAAGGCTCCCATGACTCCACAGGTCAGGCCTCTTACCTTCACATGAGGAACATTCATTCCCTGGACTTAGGGTCCCAGCAGAGGTCAAACTGGTGCAGCTCTTCTCTGGAAGAATGTATAATTACTCTGCAATCTGGACCCCCTGTCTGGAAAAGTTCCTCCCTAAAGTCTTGTCCCTCATAGCTCCCCTTCCAGAACCTCTTTTCTCTAGGAATACCTTTGCTAGATTCCTTTTCCTAGTGAGATCTCTCACCCCTCCCATAAGAAGTCCTTTTCCTGAGGACCTTTTTTATTTTCTTTCTTTCTCTCTCTCTCTCTCTCCTAGAATCTGACTAAACCCTCATGACCCTTTATGAGACCCAGGTGTTCCTTAGATAAATAACTGCTGTCCAGACACTTAGTCAATTAATCATTTGCATGTGATTGGGTTGGCTGGTTCTCCTAAGCAGAGCCTACCACAGGTTAGGCCAGGTGCCTGACCCCTTCAGGGAATAGATAAACAGTGTGGGCCTGTGGCAGGGTGAGGCAGTGCCCACCAGCCTCTATCAAAAGGCTGTTTAGGGAAACTGCCTAGAGCTCTTTTTATGGTGCTAGAACAGAGAGGCACCATGGCTCAGTGGATCGTTGGCTTCTATCATCAGCTGTGCCACTTCCATTGGTGTGGGACCTGGAATATATCACTTTGTTTCTCTGTGCCTTTGTTTTCTCATCCTTTGTCTGTTTTGACTACTTGGATTGTAAATTTTGTGGGGCAGGGACTGGCTCTCATTATGTAAAATAAATAAATGGTGTCTGTCTACCCATTAGAGCCTTGCATGTAACAATGGGATAGCTAGGGAATAACCCACTTGACCACTGTACCTACACACTGTTATCTTAGGTAACCCCCCACAACCTACATGATCCTAATAAAACAAATAAGAACATGTATTTAGCAAAGTAGCTACACAAACACAAGAGCTCCTAGATTTTTTTTTCCTGGGGTGCAGGGGCTGGAGGTTGTGTTGAGTCAGAGTAAGCCAGCAGCCACTGAGATGAGTAACCTGAATTTCACTTGCTAGAAGAGCAGAGGGGAGGAAGAGCATGATTTCTCAAGTGTAAGTAAGCCAAGGATGAGACCGAGAACAGAAGACCAATAGGATTTATTTGTAATGACAAGTGACAAGTGATCACCATAAAGATATTCTTGGAATAGAATCCTGCTAATCTCTGCTATAATTCTAGTCCCAAATGCTTTGGCTCTGGCGATGCTCTTAGAAATAATATATGTGAAAGCAATGGGGATTGTCAAGAGGGGAGTTTTGGCCTGATGGTTTTATTTTATTTTATTTATATATATATATATATATACAAGTAAGGTCAGGCCTCATTAGTATTTAGAAAGAGGAACATTTATAACATCTTGCTTTTATTATAATTTACAATTTAACAAATGTATTGAATGTGGATAGGGTTAGTTTTCAGCAATCAGCAGCGCTCTCCCACTCCATCTCCGAAAATATGCACCTCTTGAGAAAAACTCTGTTTCATCAGAGCCCTTATAAAATGCATAGACATGACAACACAAATAAGCATTTAAGTGCTGCTGGTTCCCTCGCTCTCTCTCTTTATAGTGAAGTCTCTTCCAGTGGGGAGAGAGAGAGAGAGAGAGAGGGAGAAGAGGGGAGCGGCCCTAGGATGGAGAAGGAGGGAGAGAGAGAGAGAGTTAATGAATATTTGATCACAATTTCCTTTAATAAATGTTTTTCTCAGCCATGGCCTCTTGATGTAGCAGCTGCTCAGTTAATCTCACCTCTCACACTCCATCTCACAGGCAAGGGTGCTGCAAGCTTTCAAAGTAGCACCCTACAATGCTGGCCTCCTTCTTGTCTCTTCCCTTCCCTATACTCTTTTCATTCCCTACTCTCTCTCTCTCTCTCACACACACACACTCGCCACCATGCCACTGCTGCCAGGTACAGCCAGTCCATACTTTTCCCGAATGCTAACAAGCTTGTGGGTTGGGGCCTAGAGCCACATAGAGGAGCTGCTGCCTTAGGGGAATGGTGTGGAGTTGTGAAGAGGAGCCACTGAGTGAGATGGAGAGGGGTCCTAAAGGAGAGTAGAAGAGGGGCTGTGAGATGAGATGCTGCTAAGTGAGCTGGGAGCAGATAAGGCTCCTGCGGCATTGGTGAGATAAGGACCAGCTCTGGGTAGTGGCCAGAAGGAACCCTACTGCACAGGAGCTCAGAGCAGCAGCAAAACCAAGGGCCAGCCACCTGGGCAAGACTATAGGGAGAGACCAGACCAGAACCCCACCTCAAGCCCCACTGCCCCCTGGCCTTGCCCTCCTCACCAGGAAGGCTCATACTCGTGCATCAAATGAGACTGAGTCACATGGTTCATATTGGTTTTTGCCTTTCAGTTAAAAAGCCCTTTCCTGGAAAGCCAAAGAGCCAACTAGGCCCTTGCCCTAGAACATACCTCTCAGCCTGCCAAATGTGGGATGCAATGTGCTACAAAGGCTCAAAATTAGGGACACAAAAAAGCACGCATGCAGGGAACTTAAAATACTGTGTGATTATCTCTAGCTACGGTACTTAGATGGCCCCCATTATTAGAGTATCTGAGGCCCAACTCCACAAAGATATTTAGGCATCTAATTCCCACGGAAATACTTTTGTGGATGTGGGCCTAAGTGCCTTACAGTCTTCAACACATTTACCCTCACCGCACCTCAGTGAGGCAGGGAAGTGCTATTATCCCCATTTGATAGATGGGGAACAGAGACATAGAGAGACTAAGGCCTAGATTCACAAAGGTACTTAGGTGTTGTGATGCTGCTGGAGGAGGACCTCCCTCATAAACTTCTAGCCCAGTGCTTACATCATTCACTTGCACTGTGAATTCAACTCCCTGCCCCGCCCCCCATGATGAGGAGAAGGGATTTGAACACCTCTTTAGAACAGTGGTGGGCAACCTGCGGCCCATCAGGGTAATCCGCTGGCAGGCCGTGAGACAGTGTTTACATTGACTGTCTGCAGGCACGGCCGCCCGCACCTCCTAGTGGCTGTGGTTCACCGTTCCCAGCCAATGGGAGCTGTGGGAAGCGGCGGCCAAAACGTCCCTGCGGGTGGCAGTGGCTGCTGATGGTCAATGTAAACATTGTCTCGCAGCCTGCCAGCAGACTACCCTGACGGGCCACATGTTGCCCACCACTATCTTAGAAGGTTGCCCTAACCACTGAGATACAGGATATTCTGATGTGAGGACTCCCTCAGTCTTTGCTGTTGAAGCTGCTCCACTTAACAAGCCATTGGAGCAGGGAGACTGAATGCTCAGCCTCTGACCTCCTGGGTGAAAGCTCTAACCGCCAGGCTATAGAATCATTCTCATGGTTGTTCTCTCTCTTTCTCTCTCTGGCCCAAATGGCTCTTTAGTTATCTATCCAGAGTGCAACAGCTTGAACAGGAGAGACTGAAGGAGCCCAACACCAGACAATCCCAAAGCCCAGTGGTTGGGGCCCTCACCTGACAGGTAGCCAATCCCCGTGCAAATCCCTTCTCTCCCTTGGGTGTAGTGGGAACTTTAAGTAGGGGTCTCCCACATACCAGGTGAGTGCCCTAAGAACGGGACTAAAAGTTGTGAGGGTAGTTCCCTTCATCCCTGGCGGTTTTGTGTGCCAGTAGGTGTGCTTTTAGGCATCCTGCCAGATCAGGCACTGCATATAAGTTAGAGGAGTACTTGTGGCACCTTCTCTAAGGTGGCACAAGTACTCCTTTTCTTTTGGAAAATACAGACTAACACGGCTGCTACTCTGAAACATATAAATTAGCTGGCTGAATGCTTGTCTTCCCCTAATTTGTAAATTGCTCTGGAGCTTAGGCAGGAGATGAGAACCTAGAGCAATGGTTCTCAACCAGGAGTACGGATACCCCTAGGTGGGGTACCCAGAGGTCTTCCACCGGGGTACATCAACTCATCTAGATCAGTGTTTCTTAACCTGGGGGTCGTGACTTCCCAGGGAGGGGTCACAGGATGGGTTTTTTGCGGGGGGTCGCAATTGCAGGGCTGACATTGGGAAGTGGCAAGCAGGGCAATTGCTCGGGGCCCCACACCACAGGGAACTCCGTGAAGCTAGGTTATATGCTTCAGCCCTTGGAGGTGGGACTCAGACTTCAGACTCCTAAAAGGTGTACAGTAGTGGGGAAAGGTTGAGAACCACTGGCCTAGAGGGAGGCAGCACTGTGCATGCCCAGAGGCAGGAACATAGGCATCTAAGGAACTTTTCACTGCAAAAACACAAGTGCCAAGTGAGTTTTGGAGCCCACAGGGTTCGTGGGGAATTTTGCGAATCGCAGTGGAGCCTAAAATTGGGACTTAGGCACCTACGCACATTTGTGAATCTAGACTTAAATGACTTTCCCAAGGTCACAAAGGAAGTCAGTGATAGAGCATGGAACTGCATTCCGCTCTCCTGCGCCCCAGGCTATTACCCTAGTCACCGGCCCACCCCTTCTGTAGCATAAATAACTCTTACTATACCCACACTAACACAATTCCTTATTTCGGAGGTAAATAATTTTCAAATGGCAGATAGACGAGGAGCATTTAAGGCTTGTGCCCCAAAGAGCTGAGGAGTGAAACTCCAGCATGGGTGGTATCTTTGGAGAAGAGAACCAGGGTATCATGGCCAAACTAGTCTGCCAATCAGTATGAAGCTATTGGGTTTGCATGGGTTATTTGACTGTTAATAGCAGGGAACCTTAGGATATGGTGGTCAGCTGAGGTCCAGCTGGTGAAACGACATTATGAAAATTAATAAGAGGTGTCATGATGGGTTATGGAGGAAATTCCTGAGGCAGGAATGCAATTTATATATTTTTTCTATATCGGTAAGAGAGATGGTCCTCTAGTTAACAGCAGGCTATGTAAAGGGCATGGTTATTATTCTGCCCAGATGTCACAGTCTATGGCAGTTAACTGCTAGAACAGGCTAACTGGGATCTGACCCAGAAGTAAAATAATAGGAGCTGGTTCAGCTGCAGGGATTCAAACCTGAGCAGATTCTGATTTGAAATTCTGGTGTTAGCCCATCTCTGCTTGAAGCATGAAAGAAAGTACAGGAGAGACAAGCCTACTGTTGCACTGACCAGCTTGTTCTCTTTCTTATTTCTCATCTTCACCCTGCTTTTGGAGAGGAGTAAACCATGAAGAAATCTGGCCCTGACCATGCCTCCTTTTAAGAAGTTTGCATCCATGATCTCCATAGCACACCCAAAAAACAGCCCAGCCCGGGGCACAGTACTATGTCCCCTCTTGCTGTGCCCATCCTGTGAGCATGATGTCCCATGCCATCTTTTTTGTCATAATTTACATTCTTTAAGGGAGGATTAGCTGTGACTGTCATCCTTTGTGTCCAATGTGTACCAGATGGAATAATTGGCCCCCAGTGGTTGTGTGTGGGGGGTGTCAAAAAGAAGCTTGAGTAGCTGAGTTCCTGCCATAAAACACAGGCAGAGCTGGACTGAAATTATTCCCCACAACCGCCATTGCTCAAGCAGCTTATGAACAGGTAGATCCCTCAGGTGGCCCTCCCCAAGGCAAAGCTTGCACCCCCTCAGGCAGCAGTGTGCAGTGGTTGAGGTCTTGCCTGCCAGAACCACTCTACACTGTCTAGAGTTGGTGATGCAAATCAGGAAGGCCCAATGTCACACTCAGGGTCCTCAATCTACCCAATGAGTCAATGGCCCTGTCCACATCCCATAGTCCTAAATGGGGGAAAGCACACACTGCTCAGTTGGTTTTTGGATACACAGCAATACACAGAGGACCAAGTGCTGAAATACCACGAATGCTTGTGAACATTTCCACTTTCCCTGCAAGCCTCCTCCCAACTAAGGGGCAGCTGGTTGCACCACCAGAGACCTAATTTACATATCCTGTGCTTCTATTCAGCAGCTGTGGAGCTAGCATGGTACCCAGTGCAGAGGAGGGCAGCCCTTAAGGCTGCTGTACGTTCTTATGCCCCTGCCACAATGGTGGAAGCTGAGCTGAAAAACCTGGGGCACAGCTGGGGAATGACTGAAAGACTTGCCAGAAACAGACAGGAGTGGAGGAGCTTCATCGCTGCCCTAAACACCAGAGGTGTAATGGGAACATGATGATGATGGTGACAATGGCCCCTATAGCAGTGGTTCTCAAACTAGGGCCGCTGCTTGTTCAGGGAAAGCCCCTGGCGGGCCTGGCCGGTTTGTTTACCTGCTGCATCTGCAGGTTCGGCCGATCGTAGCTCCCACGGGCCGCGGTTCACTGCTCCAGGCCAATGGGGGGTGCAGGAAGGGCGGCCAACACATTCCTCGCCCCGCGCCACTTCCCGCAGCCCCCATTGGCCTGGAGCGGCGAACCGCGGCCAGTGGGTGCCACGATCGGCCGAACCTGCGGACGCGGCAGGTAAACAAACTGGCCCGGCCCACCAGGGGCTTTCCCTGAACAAGCGGCAGCCCTAGTTTGAGAACCACTGCCTTATAGGACTTTGCAGGGATGCAAAACTGCTGACGTGCAGGCCTACCCCACCCCACTCCATTTTATCCCCACTCTTCCTCCTCTGGACCACCCATGCCCAAACTCCACCTCGATCCTGCCCCAATACCCATTCTCTGCATGAGGCTGGTAAGCAGGTCTCTGCACTGGGGGAATTCCCTGGGCTGACCTCACACCTGCCCTGTGGACTCTTTGCACCAGCTTAGCAGGATCCTAAAGTTTAGCAATACATCCTGGAAACAACAGGCCAAACTAATCCCTGGTGTAAGACCATTAAAGTCAATGGAATTGCACCAGGGACCAATGCGACCTGCTGGTTCTTGGAAGTGGCACTTTCAGGCATTATGATGTGGCATCCGCATCAGCAGATGATGTGCTCTCATTTCCTGATCATAATTTTTCCTCTTCAAAACACTTTACGAGCATAAGTTGATAAAATCTCAAAAAATCCTACTTGCAAGGTGGGTCAGTCTCATTCCCATTTTAAAAATGGGGAAACTGAGGCACAAAGAGGTTCACTGATGATTTGCCCACAGCCATAGAGGAAATCAGTAACAGAGCCAAGGTTAGACTTTAGGAGCTCCAGGATCCCAGGATCCTGCTCTGCCCACTGGGCCATGGCGCTCTCTCTGCTTCCAGTTGGTAACCGAGAACAAGTGACCATCACATACTGAAAAACTGGAGACCAAGTTAGCAGCCCTACACCGCAGAGCATAAATGCACCTTGTATTCTTTGTACAAAGGACAGCAACCTCCCCAACCCCAATTCTGTTCATCTGGAGGTATGTACACTCCAAACTCGTACGCTGCTCACCTCTTCCTTCAAAGGAGAAAAAAATAACGTCTCCTGTTTTTAGGGAGAAAAAATATAGCGGGTCAAATGCATCCCTGATGGAACTCCAGTGCAGTCAATAAACTAACACCAGGGATGCATCTGACTTGTTATGTTTGTAATAAAAAGGAAAACAGACCAATACCATGGCCTGATCGCTTGAGTCCTAGGGCTCAGGGCTGCATATAACAATTTCACCTTAATAACAGCAATAATCATATCCTCAGGATTTAATGCCTTATAACCATTTTGCAAGAAAGAAAAGGGGGGAGGGGAGAGAAAAGCAGAAAGAAAGAATAATTTCCTGTACATTAGGTCAATCTTTTCACAGGCAGAGTAATGGGGCTTTTTTCTCCCTTCCCTGTAAAATGGGATTAAGCAGTGCTGCAGCATCTGCCGTCGGCTCGAATTCCCTACCTCCCAGAATGGGTACTTGTAATTAAAAGCTTAGCTCACCTTATCCCTCCAGTTTCCCAGGTGAAAAGTCAAAGCCGACATTTAATTGCATATATATGTGTGCGTATTTAAAACTAAAGCTCCACAGAGAGGCAAGATTTGTGAGAGGGGAGGAGAATGGGCAGAAAGTTATTTGACACAAAATTTCAAATAGAAAGGAGAGAGGGAAAAGAAGGGGGGGGAGCAAAATGAAGGAGCATTTTCTTCTTTCTGGGCTTGGATTGGCAGAAATTGAGTGGTTGGACAGTTTTAATTTGTTTGTGCTATTATTTCTGTTTGAATTCATGATGGGAGCTAAATGGGAACCACAGAATCAGAAATGTAGGGCTGGAAAGGACCTCAAGAAGTCATCAAGTCCAGCCCTCTGCATTGAGGCAGGAGCAAGTAAACCTAGACCATCTCTGACCTATGTTTCTTAAAAACCTCAAACGATGAGGATTCCACAGCATCCCTTGGAAGACTATTTTAGAGCTTAACTGCCCTTACAGTTAGAAAGGGTTTCCTAACATCTCTCCTAAATCTCCCTTGCTGCAGATTAAGCCCGTTACTTCTTCTCCTACCTTCACTGGCCATGGAGAACAACTGATCCCTGTCCTCTTTATAGCAGCCCATAATGTATGTGAAGACTGCTATCGGGTTCCCCCTCAGTCTTCTATTCTCAAGACTAAACATGCCCAGTTTTTTTAACCTTTTCTCATGGGTCAGGTTTTCTAAACCTTGTATCACTTTTGTTGCTCTCCTCTGGACTCTCTCCAGTTTGCCATATCTGTCCTACTTCAGCTCAGGCCTCACGAGTACTGAGCAGAGTGAGACAATTACTTCCCGTGTCTTACAGAGGATACACTTGCTAATACACCCGGAATGAAATTAGCCTTTTTCGCAACTGCATCACACCGTTGACTCATATACAATATGTGACCCACTATAACCCCCAGATCCCTTTTCAGCAGTACTGCTCCCTACCCAGTTATCCCCCATTTTGTAGTTGTGCAGTTTATTTTTTCTTCCTAAATGAAGTACTTTGCACTTGTATTTATGAAATGTCATCTTGTTGATTTCAGACCAATCCTATCCTCCAGAGTGCTTGCAACCCCTCCCAACTTGGTGTAACTCACAAATGTTATAAGTATACACTCCACTCCATTTTCCAAGTATTAAAGAAAATATTGAATAATACCAGGCCCAGGACTGACCCCTGTGTGATCCCACTAAATATGACCTCAAGGTTTGACAGTGAACTGTTTTTGAGTTCAGTCTTTCAACCAGTTGTGCACCCCCTCTGACACTGCACCCCATATTCTTCACAGTGATATTATTATATGATTATGACATAATTATAATGTAGTTTATGCAAGGGAGATGTCATGTGAGATGTCATTGAAAATGTTATGATTTGTTGAATATGATTATCCTATTTGTATGCATGTATCATTTTTGTATCTGAAGTTATGAATATTAACTATGTATCTGTACTTCAAATGTAGTTACACCTGGGTAATGCCCGCTAGACAAGATGCTTTCAGTCCAGATAGCTGGGTGGGGAAGGGCCCATTTGGGGCAATGAGCCATTAGGAAAAAACAGTAGGCCTTAGGAGAAGTTTATCTCCCAGCTAGGGAGCCTTCCTGAGAACACTACAGACAGACTCTGAGTAATGGCTGCTATGACTCTACAAAGACATGTGATGTGACCACATGTCTCTAGACTCCATCTTGGGATGTCAGTGTTTTTCCACAGACCAGTCTGTGAACCAAGCTTTGAAACAAAGGGTTCCCACCATATGCAAAAGCTATATAAGGCGGGGAGTGACATCATCTGGTGTTCTTCGCTCCCCTCACAAGAAGAGCTCTGGAAACACTGAGAAACAAAGACTGAATTGGAGGAAGTGCTAGACCCGGACTAAAGGGATTTTTAACCTGTGAATTAAACACCTGAGGATTCCAACCTGTAAAGCAAGGGTAGCTTGCCCCCTAAGAATCTGCATCCTGCTTGTGTCATCTCTTATGGTGAGAAAATGCTATTCATATACAATCTATTTAGTATATTAAGTTTAGTTTGTGTTTTTTGTTTATTTGCTAGGTAATCTGCTTTGGTCCGTTTGCTATCACTTATAATCACTTAAAAACTATCTTTTGTAGTTAATAAATTTGTTTTTGTTTTATCCAAACCACTGTGTGGGAATCATAACTCAGGGGCAAAAGCCTGTTGCATGTTCCTCTCCACATTGAGAAAAGGGGCGAGTTTTATGACTTTATGCTGTACAGTTCCCTGTATAATTTTGGGTTTATACTCCAGAGGGCGTGCATGCCTAAGGAGCTGGGAGTAGCCTTCCCATGCAGGGGCTGACCAGAGAATCTGCTTGTAACTGGAGCTGGGTGTGCAACTACCTGTATGTATGCTGGTGAAAGTACAGGCTGGAAGGCTTTGTCGCTTGTCACAGCAGTATAGTGTGAATGGGAGCCCAGGCTGATGGGTCAGGGGGCTCAGTGGTACCCCAGTTCCAGGTGGCACCCCAGGGGAACCCGTCACACCCACCTTATAGTAATTTAATCTAGACCACACTTCTCTAGTTTGCTTATGAGAATGTCATGTGGGACTGTGTCAAAAGCCTCACAAAAAATGAAGATATATCACATCTATTGGTTCCCCCTTATCCACTAGGCCAGTGACCCTGTCAAAGGAGAAAATTAGGTTGGTTTGGCATGATTTGTTCTTGGCATGCTTATAACCCTACTATCACCTACGTGTTTAGAGACTGATTATTTAATACTTTATTACAGCCTCTTTCCAGGTAATTAGGCTGACTGGTCTGTAATTCCTCTTTGTTCTTCTTTTCTTAAAGATAGGTACAATGTTTGCCCTTCTCCAGTACTTTGGGACCTAACTCATCCCCCATGAGTTCTCCAAGATAATTGCTAATGGTTCCAAAATTGCACCCAATCCTAAACTGAATTTTGCACCCCTTGATAATCTGTACGTTATTCCCTGATAATCAGAAACTTCTACGCTTGAACTCTTTTCTTTTTATTTTAATATCATCTTAATAAAATTATGAAATGTGTGGAGTTTCCTGTAGGCTTTGCCATGGATATAATTTATCCATTTGGCTCAAATGGGGGAGACTGACTCCTGTTCTTATGCATGAAATAAGCACAATACAGGCAGTCATAGCATAAGCATCTCTCCTCACACTGCTCACCAATGTGCATCAATCTGATTCTGGACGGACCATTGCTAGGAGTTCTGTCCCCATGGTTCATGTAATCCTTGGCTTCTCTGCTGAGGCTACCAACATGGTTGTGATCGGTTATTGGTATTACAGTAGCACCCAGAGGCACCTCTACAAACACAGAGTACAAGACAAACCCTACCCCAAAATTCTTTCAGACAAGATGCAATGAGTGGATGGAGCAAACAATCCAAAGGGTGCAGGTGGCTTCTGTTATGTGGATGCAAACATGAACTGGACCGGGACCACTGAAAAGCTCTGAGATGGTAAAAACTTTCAGTCACTAATGATTGGATTTGATCTGGGGACCTAAAAGTGGGTAGTTCCACGTTCTATTTCCAATCCTCTGAAACCTCCAGTGCCCCAATGCTATATCTTCCATGCAAAATAAATAAATAAAGACAGCTGCACACGTTAGTGTTTAGCGACATTGGCTGTATCCCTCCAAAACCAAATAAGAATTGCAGTTCTCTCTCCCCCCTGAAAACCAGTGGCCACAAGCCGGTGTCAATTCCCAAAATGCCTCACCCTCCACAGAATCTTTGCTCTATTCCTGTGAATCAGATATACAGGGTCAGGGGGGTTACGTTTTTATATGTAGAAATTTACAAGGTGTTTTTGCCCTGCAAGCCAGGAGAGCAACAGAAAACACTCTAATACCCAGTCTCATCTCAATGATCCAGTCACCTAATGATGCAGCCAGCTAGTTCAGAGAATCAAAGGAAGTCTCAGTACAACTGACATGATCCTCTTTTGGATGCACAAGATTTTGGGGCCAATAGCGGTGTGATTGTAAGGGGCGGAAGAACAGTATTCAGCGAGCCCAAGCGCAAAAGAACCTTTACTCTTATAATCTTTGGCGGGACATTCCTGAAGCATGAACAATATGGGCCAAGGCCCTGAGAGAGCAGCTGCAAGTCCCTCCCTGAAGTCAACAGGAGATGCTGGTGTTTGGCACATAAAAAGGTCAAGCTATATATTTGTGTAATCAGTCAAACCATCCAGCGGGGACTGAGTTTCCTCGGACAAACCGCAAATCCCTAAGCGTTCATGCACCAACGAGCAAAACACGATGAAATGGACACTGTAAACTCTCTGAGCTAGCATACAGGGCTTCACTTTTCCCCTTCTACATTACTTATGCAAGGCACAATGCGAGGAAATGAAATACAAATGAACGCGGAGACCTGGGCAAAGCCCTCTACTCCCAAGCTTGTAGCTTCTCTGCACATCTGTCTGTCATGACTGCTGGGGTCCCCACTGTAAGGGTTTTGGTTGAATGCTAATGGAATTCACTAAACTCAATGCAGTTTCCTATTTTGCTTTCGAGCAAGGAATCTTATAGCATCCTCTTCTGAGGGGTCACAAAACAGAGATGCAATGACGAAAGATAATTAAAAGAAAACTGCAGAGATTGGTTATACTATTTTAAGGAGGCAAATAACTACCTCATTTATTATAAGTAAATATATTTACTATATAATATACTTGACAGTGATAATACTTAAGGCTACATTTTAGTCATGCATACATTTTAGACATGCATACATTTTAGTCAAGGCTCCTATGCATAGGGGTAGCCACGGTGGCTCCACGCGCTGCCCCTGCCCTGAACACCGGCTCCACAGCTCCCACTGGGCAGGAACCACGGCCAATGGGAGCTGCTGGGGCGGTACCTGCAGGCAGGGGCAGCGTGGAGCCATCTGGCCATGCCTCCACCTAGAAGCCCAGGGACATGTCACCGCTTCCGGGAGCCGCCTGAGGTAAGCGCCACCTGGGGTCCACACTCCTCACCCCCTCTCGCACTCAAACCCCCTGTCCCAGGCCTGAGCCCCCTCTCGCACCCAAATTCCCTTACAGAGCCTGCACCCCCACTCCAGCCCAGAGCCCTCTGCACGCCAATCCCGTGCCCCAGCCCGGAGCCCTCAAAATCCCTTGGCCCCACCCCCCAGCCAGGAGCCCCCTCCTGCACTCCAAACCCCACATCTCTGGCTCCACCCCAGAGTCCCCACCCCCAGCAGAGCCCTCAGCTCCCTCACAGCCCAACTCCTTGCCACAGCAAGGTGAAAATGAGGAAGTGAGCGAGGGTGGGGGAGAGCAAGTGGGGCGGTACCTCAGAGAAGGGATGGGGCAGGGGCATGGCGGTCCATGACAGACTTGCAGGCTTAATAATACTATATATGTATATACTTATAGAATCAAACTCTCAATCTCTCTCTAAGTATCAGCACTGTATAACATGCACATCACACTGCTGTCTCTCTCTCTCTCTCTATTAGAGGTGTGCTATTTAATCCCTAGGCAGCTAGTGAGCGGAGACAGCTGCTTCTATTGTACCAGTCTTGATTGTTTCACTGTCGCCTTCTCCTCCTCCTCCCCTCCATCTGTCTGTTATATTCATCAGTTTTCTCTCATCATATGATAAGATTGTAAGCTCTTTGGGGCAGAAGCTGTTATTTTTTATTGTATGTATGTACAACATCTAGAACAATGAGACCCTGCTTGGGTTACCTAGATGCTACTTCGATAATAAACAAATACTAATACTACGTTTCATGTATGCACTATATACATCTGTATCCGTATGGAAACTGATTCGAAAACACATTGTATAGATATGCCTGTCACTGTTTCACTTTCTCCACAGTAGTGCTGGTCTCACTCTCAGCAGATCTGTTATTTTGCTCCTACTTCCCAGCAAGAAATAGAGGCTGAGGGGGCAGCATGGAAACAGGACAAACAGATCCATAATTAAAAGCAGGAGAATTTCTAAGCTGTGAGGAAAGCAACGTTAATTATCTTACTACAACTTTCAGAGTACTCTGCCTCCCTGTCACTTTGATATGCTGAGCTGCATTTCCTGTGTCTCAGATTGTGTCCTCAGACTGCCAGGGTGTTAGCTGCCTGTCAGATTGTTCATCATTCTCCCGTATTGTACTTATGGAGATTTATTTGTTTAATTTGTGAGGGTTTGTCTTCATTGCAGTTAGATGTCTTTATTGGAATAGCTTTTATAGTGCCCTGTCCTTTTCCTTAAACTGATTTCATGGGACTCAGCAGAAATGCAAAAGCCTTTGGGGAGTGGATATGTGTAAGGATGTGAGAAAACAGTAATTTTTTTGGTTCAAAAGTTGCAGACAAGGTTTGTTAAAGTTCAGTCAGACATCAGTATGTCATCATGGCACCAGGCAGACACTCCCCAGGGGGGAGGGGGAGTGTCCTAGTTTCCGGCTTCCCCTTAACCTGTTCCTGGTGAGGAATTAAGATCTCTATTGCTGCTGTTATCCATACTAGCTGGATGCAAGTTAGCTCAGGTTGGCTAACCTGTGCACAGCTTTTGCTGTGTAGACACGCCCTGAGTTTCTCTGCCCCAGGCCATGATCCTCTGAAAGGGACAAACACAACCCCACAACGCATCTAAGATCTAAGTGCTCCTTGCTATCCTTACAGCTGACACACTCATTCATCCCCTGATCCTTGTTCCTTTCCATATACTATAAATTATTCCCTCTCTGGCCTCACTATTCCCTCCATAGCACTTGCAACGCAACTACTAAAATAATCTTCCTCACCTACTATCTTCACCATGTTACCCTTGTGACACAGAGGCCCATTGGTGGTTCACTACTCTGTGTCAGCAACTCTTGTCAGGCCTGGCATGCTTACTACACCTAATACCCTGTTGTCACGAAATATACCCAAAAGGTGGCATGGCATGTAATATATCATTGGAAAACTAATAACTCACTGATCATTAATAGTCTTGTATGATATATGAGCAGGGTGTGTACAAAGAGTTATATGTATGTGCTAGAATTATGTTCTTAAAATGAGTTTGGCAAGCAATACATAAGCATAGTCTGCCTTAGACAGCGGAATGTGTATTTGATTGTCTGACCAGCCTGGTTGTTAGGCAGAGACAATGAAGGTACTTACATACAAGGTAAACAAAGCCAAACTAGCGAGTGGGGGGAAATAGCCCCTTAACTGTTGGAAGACAGTATACCGCGCTAGATGGACCTTTGGTCTGACCCAGTTCTTATGTTCTTATGTTCTAACTGTCACAATGCGGGGAGAGGAGACTGCAAAAATTAACATGACATCAGCTCCCTGGTGGACATAGCAAGCTGAACCCCAAGAGGGCTTCCTACCTCTTGAAGCCAGGTCACTGAACTTTGGAAGATATAAGCCAGGACAGGAAACCATCCTTCACCTTAAGTCACAAAGGAACTGAGCACTTTGAGATCTGGGAAGGGCCCTGGCCAGAGAGTCTGGACAGCCTTGCTGGAAAAGAGGCGTGGTAAGAAACACTTCTTTTGAACAAGAGAGTCTAGTTTGTTAAATCAGGTTTTAGACTTAAAAGCATATTTTAACTGTTGTGTGCCTGTAACCCTTCCTATCTTTATTTCTTCTACTTGGCAGCACTTTATCCTATGCCCTTTTGTCAAATAAATGGTATAAATAAATGGAGTGGGCTTCGCAGAATCGGCGGGGAAAGAAGACACTGTTGATCTTGACTCTAGTTTGGCACTGTGAAGAAACAGGAGAGGTGTAGAATAAGTGGGAGGGCTCTGGGCTGCTGGTGAAATACCGCTACTTCTACAGTTTTTTCATTTACCCGGTAAGTCGGAGGGCAGGGGTGGGAAAATGAGCCCCAAGGGGCTCTCGCTTCTGGCTCCAAGCGCCCAGCATGTGCTGGGTGTGACCTGCTCTGGGAACAGTGTCAGGTGGGGAATTTGACTGGGGCGGTACACCTGTCAAACCACAACACAGGAGTCCTAAGGCGAGCTCAGGGAGGACAGAAACCTCCCAGCAGAAGGGAAAAAGTTTGCTTGATCTTGATTTTCAGTACGAATACAGGAAGTGGGGCCTCACGATCCTTCTGACTTTGGGGGTTTTAAGCAGAAGGTGTCAGAAACTGACAGTATGTCAGTGCATGGATTGAAGGGAAGGGTACGTTAACCCAGTTAAGCTAACAGCCTGCAGTATATTGTCTCTTTAAAGGAGCAATGTACTTAAAAACTTCTGTGAGTACCCAAGTGAGATGGGCTGGACACTGCTGGGAGATCTCTCTGGGGAACTCAGGAGCTGGGGTTACTAATTATTACCAGCAAAGCGAGGTTTGGTCTGGCTGAGTCCTGAAGAATGTGGTGGCCAGGCAGACAAGCTGGAGTGTCAGGGAGCTGTTACACAGTCTAGCAGTAGCAAAACTCTCACTTGCTGAGGTTGGGGTGGGGGGGGGGGGTGACAGTAATTCACAATGCTGGGAACCCGGGCAGATTGTCACAACCCTGCACCCCATTTTCATCCCTCTACCAGTTCCCCATTATCCACCACATCAAGGTTACATGTCTTGGTCCTCACTTTCAAACCCCTTTGTAACTACCCCATTTTACACATCTGACCTTGCCTCTTATAACATCACCCCCCACCCATTTCTTTCTGCCAATGATGCCGGCTTCAGTGCCCCACTTATTCACGTCTCAGTGCCTCCGAGCTTGCCACCTCCTATAGATGAAACATCCTCCTACTTCTGATTTGTCAGAGCCACTTCCCTCAAATCAATATGATAATAGAGGATGGGAATTTCAAAAGAACCAAAGGGTTAGCTGCCCAACTCCCAATGAAACTCTCCTCTCCCATAAGCTATGAAAGAACAAAACCCAAGCACCCCAGTGCTTTCTTTTCTTCTTTGCCTACTCTGTGACTGTTTCGTTAGCTTGAGAGCTCATAACTGTCTGTATGGTGTGACTTGTACACTGCTGAGCGCATTAGGCTAAAGAACATTTTCCAGGTAGGTAAACTGAGGGAAGCCATGGAAGGGGAGAGCCGAACTGTAAAAAGGCAAAGAGACTTCCGCAGCTAAATATGAGTCACCACAGTGACCAGCAGCTCTCCAATGTGAAGATCAGCCTGAGTTTCCTCATGGCCTCCAGTGAGCTGAGGCTCTTCTTACAAGTGTCAGAGCTTCAAAATAAACGCCTTTTCATGTCTGTTTTCTCAAGGGCCCAGTACAGAACCATTCCGAGATATGCTTCAGACCCCCCACCCCAGACTTGTGCAACACAAGGTGGGACTGGGAAGCCAGCTCCGGAGCTACCGGACCCTTGAAAGGATCCCACATCAAAGGGCTGGGAATGCGAAGATCAAGCCTTCACTGTTTTTAAAAGGGTTTAGAGGCCCAATATGAATTCTCTTTGATAGAAGAATAAAGTGCTTCAATCTCAGCAGAGCAAAGTAGCTAGGGTTCCCTAGGCCTTCACAACAGGTGACATTCCACAGCTCCCCCGTCCCCCCATCCCCCATGACACCTTCCCTCACAGTATCCAAAAAAAAATGGCTTCAGTACCAGGGGAGGGAGGGGGGCTGCTTTTCTGTTCCCTGCCTTCCATGCGGTACATTGGATCCACCGAGTGGATTCCTCCATTAGCGAAGGTTTGAGGTGTGGTGGTGAAGGGTGCTCTGTGTAATAGCCACAGTCTGAGAAATGAAAGGTTTGCGTGTTCCTCTGAAGTGGCAGGGCTGCGTTTGTAGGGAGCGGGGAACAGCTGCTCTGCCATATGCCGTGGGGTACAGCTGCCAGCTCCTTCAGCTTTCAAGACACTTTCAGGCTTTTTTGTTGATTTAATTAAACATTTTTATGTTTAATTGATCACCTTCCCCGTCTGAGGGAGCTTGGATACATACTGTGTAAGAGGACCAAGTCCCCTCAGCGGCCTGGAATGCTGCGTGCTGATGGTTTATCTCCACCACAAATCCCAGTCCCCCCTTCTTATTATATATATTCCAAAGTAGTGGCTAGAGGCCCCCACTGTGCTTGGAGCTGTACAAACACACAGAGACAACTCTTGCCCCAAAGATGTTTCACTCTAGATAGACAAAACAGACAATGGCTGTGAGGGGAAATGACTTGTCCTAGGTCACACCATGTATTAATGACAAAGCCAGACTCCCGACACTTAGGTCAACATGCTCCCTCCCAGCCTCCATTCATGCACATGCTGCACTGGGGGCATCCATCACTGGTCTCACTACGCCAGAGTGTTCTCTCAGCAGTGAAGAAGAGAAGTCTGACTCATGGGCTGCTCCTTGAGCCTGCAGTCCTGCACATGTGAGATGGTCCCATGGCCCATTGCAACACAGGGGAGAAGAACTGACTCCTAATTTGCTCACAGCTAGAGGAGAATATCTGTGTTGGGAGGAAAGATGGACACTGGGTTATGCTGCTTTCCACAGCCCCAGTGTTCCTCTCCTCTGCCTCAGGTCTCCATGGACTAGTGCCCCTCCCCCCCCCCCGCCAAACCAAGACGAGACTGCTTCACGAACTGGAAAACTGTGGTATAGTCTGTAATAGACCAGCCAGTGTGTACTAGTATGTGGAGGCATCACTGCCCTCTACCAGATGGAATCAGAACCGCGAAATTGTGTGTCATAGGCCCCATGCTGCCAACAGCTAAGGGAGAGTCTTATTTAGCTCAAATGGCCTGTGTTTTCAGAGCAGGGAGAGTTCAGAGATCTGTCCCCAAGTTCTCGTGAAGTTCCAAGTGGTGGTGCAGAGCAGCACAGTGACTACTGTTAAGTCCTGCATGGCCTTGAGTTTGTTACAATGCTCAGGATGGGCCTGTGGATCACAATTCCATGGCTTTTAGAAGAGATGCTTTTGTCACACCCAAGTCATTGGGGGTGGGAGGTGACTGGGAGAAATTCAATAGTCTGTGTTATACAGGAGGTCTCATCTCATGGTCCATTCTGCCCTTAAAATCCATGACTCTATAAACATATGGATCCAGATTTTGAACCTTTCCCAAGTTTAAGGGTGCTTTGAACCAAGATGTTGGTTTGGGTCCAATTAGTTTGGATTCAAATGAGGAGGTGATGATCATTTGCAAATGAGAGCCCCAGAATCTGCTCCCATTCAGCAAGAACCCCTTCTTCTGTAACATTTCGTTTCCAGGGCTGACTGATAGAAGCCACATGAGCTCAGATGCTGCAATGTGCAATTTGCTTGCCACCAGAATGTTTCCAAAGAGTCTGAAGACATCAGCAGATTCTGGAATCAATGCCTGGAGTTAAGCACATGTTTGCTGGCAAACTCTGCTTTTATCTTCAGATTCTGGTCCGTTCTCTTTCCGGGACAGCTGTGCAATGAGACGGGGGAGGAGGGAGGAAGAACATAAGATCCCTGGCTGTCAGTTCAGTTTAAATACCATCTTTTGCATATTTCCCTATCTGAGCAGGGAAAGGCCACTTCCTCACACCTAATCACCAGCAAGCAGCAGGCTCTGTGGCTTTTATCAATAGGCCAATTTTTAGTTTAGTTTATAATTTAGAGAGAGAGAAGTGACAGAGACAGTATCATTTCAAAAAGATTTTTTTTTTTGCACATTAAAGAGCTTTTCATTTCATTCCATTTATTTATTTATTTAATTTACTGGCAGTCCAGGAGGGAGGAGATGAAGATAAAGAAAAAAAAGTAAAAAGGAGACTTAATGAGGATGAGAGAGAGAGACTGAAAGGATGTTTCTTTATCTTTTCGAGCAGTTAGGGGAAATCAGGATGGAGGGAAGGATAAATCCAGCAGATGGGGTGGAACCCTGAGGGTAAAAAAAGAACCCATGCAAACCCGCTTTCAGAAATTGAGCCAAACCGATTTAAACTTGAGAAACTTCTCCTTCCCATTTTCTCTCATTTCTGGACATGCCGCTGCACTTTCCTGGTGCTGTTGGGGACCCAGTGTGGAATGCCAAAGTACCACCTACTCTTATGTCTTGGCAATTGAGCAAGAGTGATATATATTCCAAGGTGCCTTTATGCAAATCTGGAACCTCTGGTCAAGTCATTCAATTGAATCCCTAGTCATGAAGCCCAAATTTCAGAAATCTCCCTTTCCCACACTTCCCAGTGAATGCTCTGCCATTTCAGGTTAGGGTGCTAGGAGGGAACATATGTTTCTCCGAGTAGCCACATGTGCACTGTAAAGGCAAGTGCAAGCTGACACAGATTGGACACACTACGTCCCAGCCTCAGAGGGGACATGATGCCCCTTAAATCATATGTTTGCAAAGATCCTCAGATGGAAGGGACTATAAAAATTTGTTACTTCTCAAATCCCCAGCTAACTCCCCCTTCCCAAGACATTGTGGCTTTCTTCCTATCATGAGTTTTATTTTAGTTTTAATTTCCAGATGGCTGAGCTAGATAAGGGCCTGGAGCGACTGACTTACGTGGGGAGATTAAAAGCCCTAGATACATGCAGTTTAGTTAAACGATGGACACAATAACTCTCAGCGAGGATCTCTTTTTTGGAGTCTGTGACACCGAGCGTTATTTTATTTAGAATTTGTTTTTATTTGTGCTCAGCAAGAGAGATACAAGTCCTGCCATAAAGGTGACATAAAGACAAAGCATAACCTAGCAGGGAACGTGACCCAGGGTTAACTTGAGGCAGTTAAACTGCTGCATTAGGAAGGCTACAGAGAGAGGGACCAGCCCAGCTAACAGCAATGGGGAACGCACACAGTCTTAAACCCTGATCCAGCAAATACCCACACACAGTAATTTGAGAATGAAACTGTAAACCAATTATTAGGCTAAGCACAGCTGAAGAAATCTAATCATGGAAACACTTGCAATATCTCATTGATTAGTGGTTAACAATGAGAGAAGAGGAAATTGGAAATACTGCCACATGAAAGTCCAGTGCATGCCCAGCGCATAGACCCAATGGGAAACAGTAGAAGAAGCCTAATGGAGAGAGTAAAAAGAAAGGGAGGTCATCTTCAGCTGCTTTAGTACTCTGTAAAGGGGATCATTCAGGCCAAGAGTCACTAAGTTAAATCCCAGATCACAGAATCAGGAGATCATCTAGTCCAACCCCCTGCTCAAAGCAGGACCAACCCCAGCTAAATCATCCCAGCCAGGGCTTTGTCAAGCCACGCCTTAAAAACCTCTAAGGATGGAGATTTCACCACCTCCCTAGGTAACCCATTCCAGTACTTGACCACCCTCCTAGTGAAAAAGTTTTTCTTAATATCCAACCTAAACCTCCCCCACTGCAACCTGAGACCATTACTCCTCGTTCTGTCATCTGCCACCACTGAGAACAGCCGAACTCCATCCTCTTTGGAACCCCCCTTCAGGTAGAAGGCTGCTATCAACCCCCCCCCCCACTCTTCTCTTCTGCAGACTAAACAATCCCAGTTCCCTCAGCCTCTCCTCACAAGCATGTGTCCCAGCCCCCTAATCATTTTTGTTGCCCTCCGCAGGACTCTCTCCAATTTCTTCACATCCGTTCGGGGGGGAACTGGATGCAATACTCCAGAGGTGGCCTCACCAGTGCTGCATAGAGGGGAATAATCACTTCCCTCCATCTGCTGGCATTGCGCTTACTAATGCAGCCCAATATGCTGTTAGGCTTCTTGGCAACAAGGGCACACTGTTGACTCATATCCAGCTTCTCATCCACTGTAATCCCCAGGTCCTTTTCTGCAGAACTGCTGCTTAGCCAGTCGGTCCCCAGCCTGTAGCAGTGCATGAGATTCTTCTGTCCTAAGTGCAGGACTCTGCACTTGTCCTTGTTGAACCTCATCAGATTTCTTTTGGCCCAATGCTCCAATTTGTCTAGGTCACTCTGGACCCTATCCCTGCCCTCCAGCTTATCTACCTCTCCCCACAACTTAGTGTCATCTGTGAACTTGCTGAGGCTGCAATCCATCCCATCATCAAACCTATCATTAATAAAGACGTTGAACAAAACCAGCCCCAGGACAGACCCGTGGGGCACTCCGTTTGATACAGGCTGAGCCGTTAATCACTACCCATTTTGCCTGATGATCTAGCCAGCTTTCTATCCACCTTATAGTCCATTCATCCAACCCATACTACTTTAATATGCTGGCAAAAATACTGTGGGAGACCGTATCAAAAGCTTTGTTAAAGTCAAGATATATCATGTCCACCACCTTCCCCATATCCACAGACCTAGTTATCTCATCATAGAAGGCAATCAGGTTGGTCAGGCATGACGTGCCCTTGGTGAATCCATGCTGACTGTTCCTGATCAACTTCCTCTCCTCCAAGTGCTTCAAAATGGATTCCTTGAGGACCTGCTCCATGATTTTTCCAGGAACTGAGGTGAGGCTGACCAGTCTGTAGTTCCCCGGATTCTCCTTCTTCCCTTTTTTAAAGATGGGCACTATATTTGCCTTTTTCCAATCGTCCAGGACCTCCCCTGATCGCCACGAGTTTTCAAAGATAATGGCCAATGGCTCTGCAATCACATCAGCCATCATATAAATAATGATAGCTGTACTGTGTATAAGGTGGGTATGACAAAGCAGTCAAAAACAGGCCTTGAACTCTATAACCCAGTGGTTCTCAACCAGGGATATGCACAACCCTGGGGGTATGCACTGGTCTTCTGCGGGTTCATCAACTCATCTACATATTTGCTTATTTTTACAACAGGCTAAATAAAAAGCTCTAGCGAAGTCAGTACAAACCAAAATTTCATACAGACAATGACTTTTTATACTGCTCTATAAACTATACACTGAAATGTAAGTACAGTATTTATATTCCAATTGATTTATAATTATATGGTAAAAATGAGAACATAAGCAATTTTTCAATAATAGTGTGCTGTGCCACTTTTGTATTTTTATGTCTGATTTTGTAAGTAAGTAGTTTTTAAATGCGGTGAAACTTGGGGGTACGCAAGACAAATCAGACTCTTGTAAGCTGTACAGTAGTCTGGAAAGGTTGAGAACCACTGATATAACCTATGTTCCCAGCATGGACACTGCATGATCAGCTTCCCACCAACAAGAAAAGTGGCTGGGTGTACAAATAGCTCTTTACAGGAGAGCTCATCCCCTTGCAGGTAGACACATGGGTCTGAGTTGGAGTCTAACAGCGTGTGAAAGGCGTAAAGGCCAAGGCTGCGATTCTGTGCTGTGCCTCCAAGCAGTGCAGTGGAGAATGGACAGCCCAGGAGGAGGAGTGACGGAAAGATGACTTGAGCCTTTCTCAGACTGCACTGTTATGGGGGCTGATGAGGCCCCAGCTACAAATCGAGGCAGCCAGGAGTTACTCTAATTTACACCATCCCTCACCAGGGCTGTCTGTGGTTGTTCCTCAGCCCACAGCAGCACAGACTCTCTCCAGCACTTGTCACTGTTTAGATTCCCTCTTCCTGCCTTTGGCTAGGCTCCCGGTACTGGGAATTGCGGGGTTCAGGACATTCTCTTTCTGCTGCCTGCAGAGCTTTGACAGTCCTCGTACACCATCACAGCAGCATATGTGGGCTGCAGAGGAGTGAAGAACCCCTCCTCCAGGAGAGAAGAGGAATAGTTTAAGGTGAGGGATGGCATGAGGAGTAATAGGATATGTATGACGAAAGAGAAATCTAGGTGTTTGTGTATAGGTCTGTTTGGACCTTGACACAGTACCACAGCAAAGATCCACACTGGAGTCCCCGTGACATCTGTCCAGGTAGCAGCTCTGAGCAAAGACAGAGCCTTCCCTAGTCACTAAGACCTGGGCCAAGTGAAATCTGTCACAGGATTAAATCCTCTTCTCCCCTAATCAAGCCCAAGAGGATTTCCCTGTCTCCAGAATGCCAGTTAGTAGCAGAACGACTACACATGCCACTGCAGCCCTTAGCCTCCAATACTCCCAGCCATTTATACAAGCCTGATGTGTTGGGGTCACTTCCCCAGCTCTTCCTCCTCTTCCAGAGCACCCCTAAACCACAGAGTCTGGGGATGTACAGGGAGACCCTCAGAGCTGAGCTCTGTGGCACCCAGGACATGCAGACCCACGGCACAGCCTCCCCAGTTTCTGCACCAGAACAGAAACAGTTAAGCAGCAGACAAGACCCAACTTTGCAGCGGAAGCAGATTTGCCCCTTAATGCTGGTGGGTTGCGTCTGCTGTGAGTTTTGAAAAGCCCTGCATATGCAAAAGTCTCCAAGGTGCAGGGGTTCCTTCAGAAAGAGACAGATAGCTGGCGGGTGAAAGCGATCATTGCGTGGCAGATGAGATTCCACGGCACGCTGGAGATGGAAATATCACCTTAACAAGCATGGACAGCCCCCAATGGACTATAAAATTCATTTGGTGACTGAGATAATTCAAAGGAGCCAAATGGCACAGCAGTAAAAGCCAGAACATATAAATTTTAACTCACAGAGCCCTGCAGTGTCCTGGTAGAAAGGGACAAAGCAACCCTCATCTAGGCACACAACCATCTCCCAGCACACAAACGAAACCCTATGCAAAAGCCACAGTGCAGTTCAGAGTGCCACACAGAAACACAAGTGGAAGAGTCACAGAAATGGTTTCCTTTCAGCTATTTTGGGTGTGTATTTAAGAGATATGTGCACATACTCTCAGAGTACATACACACATATATAAATACACATACAGAATGTGTACACATACACACTCTATCAATGTAGTTCCGCTAACCACTGTATACACACCCTCTTTTCACAGCCTTTGGTCCTAGCTACAAATCATTAAATATAATGGAGCAAAGTCTGCTCTCAATTATACCTGTGCAGCACACTTAAAGACAATAGGGTTGTACCGCTCGGGTGTAACTGAGGGCGGATTATGACCAGCTGCCTTTATTTTGCTTTTATGAACACCATAAATTCACCTGCCCTCCATCCACTCTGTCCCCAGTGGGGTCACTTCCCAGACTAAAAGCTGCTCAAAAGTTTTCATAGAGCTGCCTTTCCACTGGAGCAGGTCTCCAGACATCTCCTTCTGAAGGACTTAGTTAGCCACTTGTAACATGAGCAACCTACAATTGTGTTAATAAAAACTTTATAGCATTCCATCATGGTCATTCACATTGATGTTCTCTCTCTCTCTCTCTCTCTCTCTTTGGATATAGAGAATCCTGGAGAAGAAACAGGACACTTCTGATGTTACCCAAGGCCTGTAAGGTTCTCCTCAACGTATCTTGATCAATAACACCTGAGAGAGACCTGACACTGGAAGTTGCTAATCAGTGACACTTGCTTTGGCACAGTCCAGAGATGGAAGTCACAATAGATGTGATCCATACATCTCCCTGTCCTCAAAGGGAACTCTTCTAACTAATAAAACAGGTGTCTCCGGGGGGGAGGAATCAAGGAACCAGGTGTCATTGTGGAATGGTGGATTGCCGCTCTGACATAAGGGGCTAAAATCTTATGACTTCCTAGTACAGTAAATCATGACGGACACCACGGCAGTCAACAGGGATCAAACCTGGGACCTTCAGCACCAAAAGCATGAGCCTATAACTCTTAAACTAACAGATTTGCTCCATTACATGTTAGTAAGTACCAGGGGCCAGCCACTAGAGGGAGACATGACAACACACCTTAACACAGTGAACAAGGAACATGTATGTTTGGGGTCCAAACAGCCAGAGCCTTCTCCTCCTTCACACACTGATAGTCTTCACAAGCAATGGTATTTGGCTATAAATAATTCTGATTAGTGATTATGTATTATTGTGATGATTTTGTGTATTGCTTTAGCACCTAAAAAGACACAGCGCTGATTCATGAATCAGGACCCCATTGTGCTAGGCACTGTACAAACCCAGAACAAAAGATGTTCCCTGCACCAAAGAGCTTAGACCCCCCTGGAACATAGTTGCATTATTCCTTCCACCTGGACTCCCTGATTGCTAAATGTTCTTTGTTATGGGACAGGCAGCATTGGCCAGGGCTGGTTTAAATATATCTTAACAAAAAATAAGAGGAGGCAAATAAAGGAAATCTCACTAATGAGCAGCTGACATGGGAAGTGCTGAAAAAAAATATCCTTTTTTAGGTGTGGTTCTGCTTAAACGTTCTGACTGGTTGGTTTTTTTTTTATCCCTACCTCTCTGCTTCTTAATACGGGTATTTGCACGGCAATCCAGGCTTTTTGTTGCTTTGGAGGTCATTGACTCTGGCTGCTTATTCCCCTCCCTGAACATCAGCAAGGCCTCTGTGAAACAGAGGGTGCCGCAGAGAAAAGACCATGGTCCCTAGGGTTGGAGAATGCAGGGCGTCACAGTGCCTTTGCTTAGGGAGTGCCATTTCTGGCTTTATTTCTACAAATGGGCCTAACTTTTACATTGAGCCTTCAAATTATGGCAACCACTGAGACACCCCCCCTTCAGTATTGAGGCCTCTCCTAGACATCTTAGGCCTGGTCTCCACACAACTTTTGTACTGGTGTAAGTCTATCAGTTAGGGCTGTGATTTCTTTCAGTTAAATGAGTACAAACTACAGCTTGAATGCAGTTATATTGGTACGAAGGTGCCTTTTACGTCTTAAATTTAAGAGAATAAGCTACCCATTTACACCATTATAATTGTTTACACTAGAGGGTTATGCCAATTTAACTATGTGTATTTCAAACCAATATGGTTAAACTGGTACAAAAACAGTAGCTCATCCTTCATTGCCAAATTTAGGGTCCGCTCCTGTATAGTCTCATACTGTGATATACTAGGGAGAACTGTAGCAACTTTGCTACCCACCTACTGCACAAATTTCCACCCTGCTGATGCTCCATACATTTACACCCTCGGGGTGAAAGTAACTTAAAGGACTTACTGGTACGCCGGAGTCCTGAGTAGGGGTGTGGCCTCAATCAGAAGAGGCGGGGCTTTTAAATCAAGATTTAAAGGCCCCAGGGCTCTGGCTGTGGCTGGGCGCCCCAGGGCCTTTAAATCACCCCAGAGCTACCAGCTGCAGAGGCTACCAGCTGCAGAGGCGGCTGTGAGTCCCGGGACTCAGGGGCGAATTAAAGGGCTCGGAGCTCCGCAGCAGCCGGAGCTCTGGGCCCTTTAAATCCCCACTCGAGCCTGGCTGCAATTTAAAGGGCCCAGGGCTCCAGCTGCTGCAGGGAGCCCTGGGCCCTTTAAAGCGCTGCCTGAGCCCCGCTGCCGGAGCTCCGGTGGTGATTTAAAGGGCCCGGGGCTCCCCGCAGTGGCTGGAGGTCCAGCCCTTTAAATCACCGCCAGGGAAGCCAGTCTGGTCCGGCACGGTGTACCAGACCGGCTTACTTTCACCTCTGCTCACAACCCTCTCCTGCGCAGCTCCCGTGCACAGCAGGCACGGGGGCATTGTCTTGCAGGAAGAGGAGGGTGCAAGCTGGTAGTAGAACCCAGCAAAAGAAAACCCACTCACAGTCAGCAAGAACTTTCCCTCAAAGGACGTTTATAATCAGAAATCCAAACAAGTTAACACCACCAAGAAACACCCCTCAATCTGGGATTCAGCCCAGCCCTATGACACCGGTTGTGCCACTTGGTATCTCCAAAAACATCCACCCGATGCTGTCTCCCAAGCAGCCCCTCTCACAATCAGTCCCCCTAGCACCTGTGCAGAGGGACTGGGTGAAGGAGATGAGATGATGTTAACCTCTTGCTCATCAGAGACATTGTACCCTGTCTCAATGGGAATATGCACGTAAGGCAGCCGGTGGAGAGCAAGATGTGTCTAAATGCTTCCGCTTACTCGGAACTTCTTTGCCTTCGACATAAGCACACAAACCCATGACTTTGTCAGTGCGGCCACATAATTATGACTGAGGTATTTATTTTTTTCCTTCTTAGAAGTAACATTTGCAGAAAGCCATTCCTCAGTTGACTCCCTCTTCCTGGTGCCCTTAATGCCACCATTGCAAAACTGCTAATGAGTGACTTCTGGGAATTAGACTCTGTTACTTAGATCAAGCCTGAGATGTGTCATTTGTTTTTTTCAAGATGGGAGAGAGATTTACTTTTCATCCCACTGCCCCTTCTCAGTGCTTCATCTGCCTTGCGATGAAACAAATAGAAGGGAGATGGGATTTTGCATAAACTGGGGAATATATGATTGATAACGTATTATCTTGTCAGCTGGAGACACCTGTGTGGCGGGTATTTATGGTATAAGAAGGGTTCTCGTTGGTGAAACACAGTTTGGTGCTGATAAAGAAAACCCAGGGACTTCTGGAGCCAGTCCCTTGAGGGGAGGTGGATTAGTGCTGGTATTTCACAGTATTCTCTTATTAAATTCCGATTCCTTTTGTCAAGTGGAAAAAGAAGAGAGGAAGAGCGATTGGTTTTAGACAGATATGAGACGCATGATGGGGCTGATGAATGTGAACACAGAGGGCCAAGAGATCTCTGGGGAATGCAGGGGAAAATATTAACCAATTTTCTAACTGACTAGGCACTGTCTGTCAGGCAGTGAGAAGGGGGGAGGGTAGTTTCAAGATGGCTCTGTGGAGTTCTCACGCATTTGGAGACACTGTTGTGGTGTTAAAAACATTAATAGATAGCTCAACATTATAGATGTGCCAAGAAGATCATTTCCTTTGCTCTTGCTGGATCTTTCTAAAGCATATCACTGCATTAATATTCAGATGTCAGAATCACGGTATGGCCTGCAATCTGCCAGCTTTGGTTTCTAGGGGCATGGAAAGGAGATGAAATAATACAAGTGAGAAATTTTCCTCTTCAGAGCTCTTTACAGACACCAGCACGCTCACCCTCACAACCCTTCTGGGAGGCAGCTCTGTTATTGTCCCCGTTTTAAGGCTGCAGAAACTGATATACAGAGAGGGGAGGTTACTCACTCAAGGACACACAGCAAGTCTGTGACAGTGCTTACTTGATCCTCCTGACCTAGACCAATGGTCCAGCCCCTAGACCACACTTCCATATTATGAACTCATGGGTTCTTTACAAACCATGATGATAAAAGCACTCAGGATGCATAAGGCATTGGGTTTCTACAACCACAGGCAGGCTTTCCCACCAGATATCTTACAAATGGCCCGCTATTATCTGGCATCAGCATACTTCACAGGAAGATCCCACTTTAAAACCCATCTTTGTGCTAGTGACATCTGAGAGTGGTGCCTCTTACAGCAATGTCCTGTAAGAAGGCACCACCCAACAGTTCACACCAGAGCTGAGCATGGGGAGCCCAAGACTGGAATAACTGGGGGATGGTGGTGGAGGGGGAGACTGTGGGTGAGGACTCCAGGGCATTGTAGGAACTATGTGAGGCAGGCTTACTGCTCACAGTATACCTAACCATGGTGTGTACTTTTAGGGCCTGATCCAAGGCCCATCAAAGTCAATGGAGTCTTTTCAATTATTCCAATGGGCTTTAGATCAGGCCCTTAGTCCTTTGGTTTCATACACATCTGAAAAATTCACCTAAAGCACTCAAGAAAATACTTAAAAGGAAAAAAAAAAGCCAGACCAACTTCAAAGAAGCAAAGACAACATTACAGGTGTTCCATTTGGAAGACCTCAAGGGCTGGAAAAGAAACAGACCCAAGCATTTAAAGGGAGCAAACCTGTGCCCTACAAACACCAATGGAATTTTCTGCCACAATTAGCCACCCACACTCTTAGATTACGCCCCCCTCAAAAAAAAAAAAAAAGGTAATGAGGAGCTTTGACCACTGTAGCTGTCATCGACACTCAAGCCCAGTAGTCAGATACAGATAAATCACAACACGGCCAGCACCAATACATATTCCTCTCATAGGCAAGGAGCATCCATAATAGACACAGGCAGAGACCTTTGGTTATAGGATTCTGTTTGTGGTTTTGGGGGCATGTATTATTAACACCCTACAGGGCTTTAATTAGAGCTGAGAGACTCCTTCATTGTGAATAATTTATATGATTAATTTTGCCTCTGTGTCTGTTCGCGAATTGTCCACAAGCAGTTTGTAATGTTCCCAAATTTAGTTGTCGTTTGCAATTACTTGCTGACTAGCCTCTGTAAAGAATTATTAGTCTGTAGTTTGCCCATGAGCAGTCAGTTGCGAGTATTCATATGCAAAATTTTGAGTCGTACTGGCTACATTTTGAGCGAACATATGTTGTAGATCCTATTGCACGTTTCTGTTTTCTGAGTAACCTTTCGAATCGGGCTTCCACAGAGAAGATTTCCTTTTAGGAGTTCAAATTTGGCTTCCCGCAAATAGTCTCAAAGAATTACATAAAATTCACTGTTCCCACGACCATTTCTGCCAATCAGTATGTTCACTACATAGAAAAATAACACAACTGGGATGTTTCATAGCTGGAGGACATAGTCCTCTCATTATTAACCCACAGTGTACACATCTCTGCTTAGGAGGCCTGTCTGGTCTAGTTTCTTTACTCTTCTGGCCTAGGACTAAGTTATCCAGAAGCCACATACCTGTAGAAATAGCACTGCACACACAGTAGAATTCATTTGTGTGACTTCCTTATCAGCCTATCTCAGAAGAAGGCTTCCTATGAACATGGCGCCAGCTGGCCAGAGGCAGACATGTAAGTGTGAACACTCGAGACGATGAGGTGTTCCAGTCCCAGCTGAACTTGGCAACAGGGAGCACCTTATGCCTGGGTCCAATTGCCTTGTCAAGTGAGCCATCGCTAGATCCAGAAAGCAGTGCCATGAAAAAATGAAAGGGCTAAAAGTGCAGCACAGCAAGCTCCATTGTGATAATAGCCACACACCAAGGCAGCAGGAGAAACCTGCCTGTTCTGTAATGAACAGGGCTGATTTTTTGGGACTCATGCTTCAACGTAACCCAAAATACTACTTGACAGTAGAGAGAGAGGCTTTCTGTACTGCAGTGATGGGGGACCAGTGAGAAGAAAAAAGAAAACACCATGCTGTAACCAGCGGGTTACCTCACTTGTGTAGGTTTGAATTAATAACATCCTATAGTGCTGTGTAGATACATATTATCATCATCCCACAGAGGGTTGAAGCATTTAATATTGTAGCATCAGGCATAGATTTGAAGGCTCACACTGTTTAGCATCCTGGAGGGTTTAGAAGGCGAATGATGTTATTATTAAAATTCCAGGGATGTTTGTTAGCTGGTATTAACTTTGAATTGGGTTTGCAGGCATATACAGCAGTAAGAAAATCATAGACATCAGAGATAGAAAAGACCATTAGGGAGCCTGGGACTAGAAACATTTTCTAGTGCTTTGTCCATACAGGTTTTAACTATTGCGAGTCCTCGGGCTTCCGCCAATTCCCTTGAGCAATTATTTCACAACCTAATAGATCTCAGTGTCAAGAAGTTCTTCCTGATAGTCAACCTACCTTTTCCTTTTCACAATTCAACCTTCTTACTCTTAGATATAGGGTATGTATCCCCTCTCTCTCGGGGGCCTGGGTCCAAAGCCCATTCAGCCCAGTGGAGAGAAATCCCATTCCCTTCAATGGGTTTCACATTAGCCCCTTGGTGTTTACCTCCTTGGCGTCTATCATGCTTACCCCACACTTTCGTAGGAATACCTTATGGGTGTACATGTACATGCAGTATTAACAGCTTATAAGGTTTTGTAGACATTCATTATTAACACACAATCGGATCTGTGTAGATGTATTATTAATAATCTCTTGGCTGGCAAGAGAACGGTGATATTTTCTTATGAGAAATGTAATTGTTTAATATCAAACAGTATTATTTCAAAGATTTAATTGTGTAATTGGGGTCAGCAATCGCTCCGTCTCTCCCAGTACAAGACGAACTTGCCGGGCAAAAGATTTATTGTCCTGACAATAGGGAGCAAATTTTAATATTTCTGAAAAATTGAGACCTATTAATCCTGGCATGTGTTACTCTCCAACACTGAGAAATGATAAAACTTTGATCTAATTTTCTCTTTGAAGGGGCGTTGGTGAGGTGGGAGGAGAGAGCGTTAACTGGCTGCAGCCTGCTGAGGAGAATGCCGTGAAGCACGAAGGCGAGTCACATCTGCTGTTACAGGAGTTCTTACATGGTACATAAAACAACTCCTGTGAAAACTGACTGTTCCATTCTAACTGCTTTACTGGTGAAGGGATGATAGGAGTGGTTTTTATGACCTCAGGCTGTCCCGTCATCATTTCTCCAGAGTTACCAATTGTATTTGCACCCACCCACTGCACCGCAGGTTTGTGTGGGCAAAACAGTATCTGCATGCTCAGATCAGACAAATATATGTACAACTGAGTAATTAAGTGCATAGTTACCAGATGTGCATATGGAAATTCCAGTTTGTGCATACAAATGTGGGGTTTTGCAGGTGCAACCATTGCATCAGATGCTGAACATGTGACCTGTTATTATTAATAGTTGTTTATGGTAGTGCTTATTATGTGCTAGATTTTTTGCACACGTTCAAGAAAGTTGCAACATTTTAGAAAAAAAGGGTATGTTTGGAAGTATTTTGAAAGCGTTTTAATGTATTGTTCAAACAACTGTGTAAGAAAATATAAGTCTTTCACAAAAAAAAAAGTTTCCCTATTCCCCCCAAATGACCCAGGCCTGATGCCCAGGATGGGAAATATTCAGCAGTGTGGAGTCACCAGCAGTGACTCCAATATATGGTGACCCCACTTGGCTAGACGTAGGAGTTTTATTCCGTGGTCAAGGGGAGATCCCCTGTTTCCAAATGGGGGACACAGCACTTGTGTCTCCTCTTGAAAGATCCAAGATATAAGACTTCAAAGTCAGGACATTTTTTAATTGTAAAGATATTTTAGGACATGGGCATAAGATTTTATTGATCCCGCGAGCCCTATACAGCAGGACCCATAGTAACTAAGTGCCTTGAAGTCAACGGGAGCTTTCCCGACAACGTCAATGGATGCAGGATCAAGCCCTACGGCAGCTAGTTATACAGATGGATAGATAAAAGAAATCCCAATAAAAACTGTAAAAATGCTAGTGGAGCCAGGCTTTTTAGTTCAGGTAGTAGTGGCTCACTTTTTGTGATCCAGAGATCCAGGTGCAATCACAGCCCACCAAGGTGCATTGGTGTTCAAACACTGAGCCTTATTGTTGAAAGTGTAACAATGTGAGCTCCCTATGCTCTGCTCTGCCAGTTCAGTCCGGAGATGCCATTCATCTGTTTCTCACACAGGGAACTCTGCAATGTCCTGCCCTCTGTGTATGGAACAAAGTCCCTACATGATTCTGACACAGCAATCCCTGTGGCAATGTCTCAAGCCAAGCCAGAGCAGCAGCAAAGATGGGACCTCTCACCTTCTACACTCCTCTCCAAGAGGCATGAACTTCAGAGCCAAAGGGGGCCATGAGTGGGATAAGTGGAGGCAATTTCTTTTTGCTCTTTTATTTGAAAACAAAGAAACAGCAACAGCAAACGTACACAAAGGGAATTAAATGCAAAAAAAAAAAATCCTTTGTGAATTCAGTGTGAAGCTGATGCTCTTAAAAGCACGAACAGTCGGGGAATGGAGACGCTAAGGTTCTTATAACAACATTCGCTCAGCATAGGTAAGATGTTCCAGACCTGTCTTAATGGATAAATCTGTTAGTTAATACATTAGGGCAGGTGGTGGCTTTACATCACCGTTCAGGCTGGCGAAGGAGGTGCATGCTGCAGCAGGAGTCCCTGGATGAGGTCTGGATGATTTAGCCAGAATTCCTAATGAGGCTACAGCCTAGACCAGCTCTGGCTTCAGTGGCAGCTGCTCCACCACCCTTAGAAAGGGTGCAGCATGTACTCCACATAGGCCACCTCAGCTCCACTGATTGGCGTGGGGGATGCTTCCGCCTTCATCCCATCCTCCTTGCTCTCTTTGTGGCTGGGGTCTAAGTGGGGAGGGAAGGCCCATATACCTTCTTTCCCAATTTGCACCATAGTGCAGGGCCCAACTGTGTCTGTGCATGCCTGAATGTATCCCTGTGTGTATGCACACACACGTACTCACGCTCACACTCCCTGTATATATCAATACAGAGCTATCTTTTTGTATTTGTGCTAAATGTGTAAAGGGCACACCGGAACTTATTCCAAGCCTCTCGCCAGATGGAAACTCAGGTATAATCAATGGGGAAATGTGCTCATGTCCCCAGAGTCCTTTGAAGAGACATGAGAGCTTCCCCTGGGATACCAGACTCATCAGAGTTGAATCAGCATGGCCTACTTTTCAGAAACTAAAGACCAAAAGATTATTACAGTTCGTCTGTAATGTACAAATTCAGAATCTTATTTGCTTGCACTTGGAAAGATTTTCTATAAAACTTTATTCCTCCCCAACGATCCATCCATCTATCCATCCAATCCTCCCCTCCCCTCCCCTCCCTCTCTTGCTTCCTGTCTCCCAACACATGCCTACATCACCCTCCTTCCAGTCACTCAACAAAATCCAAAGTTGCAAGAAACAAAATGGACAAATATGTCCTGCCTTTAATGAAAGATAAATTGGGAGGTGGGCAACAGCAAGCTAGATAATAAATGGTATTAAATCATTGCCTCCTAGCCTCAGGTATTTTCTTTCTGCCCTTCCAGTGTCTCCAGGAGGGAGAGAGACAAGGTTATGTGTCTGCCCCATGGCAGGACCAAAGCACTGGAAAGATAATCAAACTGCTGTCTCAAGACAGGACAAAAAGGGGAGAAGGAAAGGAATGAGAGAAAGATAGGCAGTGCAGAGAGAAACTGTGAAGTGGAGAGGAGAGGGAAAGGGGCAAAGAGACAGCAAGAGAGAAATGACTAGTCTCAGACTAAGTACATTAAAAGAACAGATTTTCATTCCACCTGGTCACACAAGTCTCTTGTGGGCTTGATAAGAAAATAAACCTGTCATGGACATGGACTGACTATGTACCGAGGCAACGTGTGGGGAAAAAGCTTTGCTTATCCTCCCAAGCAAAACTCCACCGAGTAACCTGCGGGGGATTCTCCTATAATTGTCCCACAGTTAAGAACAAGAAGTAGGCACTGCTGAGCCCCAGTGAGATCCCTGTACTCAGTGACTATAACATTGGGGTACACTGTCTGAAGCCTTAAGAATGGCAGAGCCAGATCTATAAGGACTATATTCCACAAGGAGCACATGCGTGCCACAGCACTCTTCAGGTAAGTCTCCGTGTTAGCCAGTTGTATTTTGCACATGATGTATGCATGCAGGCAGAATTTGCATGTGTTATTCTGACTGCCATTACGATCCTGTCACAAAACCTTTGTTTTCTTCTTCTTATTGCTGCTTGTTCTAATGATCATGGGTCAAGTGTTTGGAACTACACATCCAATTGCAAGCACTGAAAAACATTTTCATCCAGGGCACCAAGAAACCTGGGGCCAGCCCTGGCTGCATTTAGATTTGCACAGTGCCCAGGACACAGAGTTCCCAGTAAATTCTTAATCCACAAGCCAGCAGGGTAACTAATCAGTACTGCCACCCGGCCTTCCCCAACTCTCTCCACCAGAAGTCAGGGTCTGTGGATATTCCCAGGCTACCTTCAGTCTGGCCCATTTCCTCTCTTCACACAGCGCATCACCTGGCTCTCTAAAGCCCAGCATCTCAGGCAAAAAAAAAACAATTCTCTTTGGATCTGCAGTGGTTTGGTCATGGAATATTCAAAGCTTGAATTCAAACTCCACTGAAGCTATTATAAGTATCAAAATAGAGAGAGAGAAGGGGGGAAGGAGAAGTAGTTTTCTGCCTGTTGGAAACTCTAGAGCAGTCATGAGTACCCTGGAGTTACAGGGAATGCTGTTCCATCCCCCTCCTCCAGGCAAATTTACAGGGATATGCTGGCTGCCTTGTGCCACTCTGAGAACTGGGGTAGCTGCAGCATTTTGAGGACTATGTGGATGCTCATATTCAACGTGACCCATAACAGATGAGAAGGCACTCAGTGAGACTTTAAAGGCAACAAGTGCGCTTCTGTGCAACACACTGTATATTTAGTTACGTGAGGAACTCACAACTGCCTTACTGAACAAAATATGTTAAGATTTTTTTTAAGGGATTAGAGATTTACAGTACATGAATAAGATCAGCATCACCAGTTACTCTAGATAGGATAACAAAAACCTCCACTCCCGGTCTTGGTGTTTCAGGCCACAGGCTGATTTCTAAACTGGGTGGAGTGTACAAATACCCCCTGTTATATATTCCATATTTCAATGTGATCTGAGGGATTTCCACCTGCCTCTGATTCATCTGTCCCTGGCCACTGCTGAGACAAGATATGAGACTAGATCAGAGGTGGGCAAACTTTTTGGCCCGAGGGCCACATCGGGGTTGCAAAACCATATGGAGGGCCTATCCCACTTCCTGCCCCCTGACTGCCCCCCTCAGAACTCCCAACCCATCCAACCCCCCACTTCTTGTCCTCTGACCGACCCTTCTTGGGACCCCCTCCCTAACTGCCCCCCCAAACCCCAGCCCCTATCCAAACCCCTTTGCTCCCTGTCCCCCTCCTCCCGGGACCCCCCAACCCTCCACCCACTATCTAACTCCCCCTCCCCCAGCCCCCTTACCATGCCACTCACAGCGGCAGGACAGGCTTATTGGAAAGCCTGGGAGGTAGGCGGGCGCAAGCCGTGATGCCCGTGCAGCGGCATGAGTGTGGGGGATGAGAGGCAGTGGGGGAGGGGCCAGGGGCTCAGGGCCCGGGCAGGACGGTCCGCCGGCAGGACGGTCCCGCGGGCCGGATGTGGCCCGTGGGCCATAGTTTGCCCGCCTCTGGACTAGATAAACAATATATAACTTGTTTGAATTGTTTCCTGAATACCTAGATCCTCTCACTACTCACAAACACTACATGTGCTGGGGACTGCTCTGTCTGAAATGTGTGTGTAAACTGGGTGAGAGGTGTAACAATGTGCCCCTTTAACGGTCGGTAGCCTGAGAAACGAGCTGGGCTAGAGGTTAGTCTAGTGCACCAGCTGTTAGAATGCACTGCAGACCCCCGGAGCTCAGTTAATACAAGGGCATTTATTCTGTGCTTCTCCATGTGCTTACCCCACAGCATGCTACAGGGGGAAATTCTTCATATCCACAAGAATTGCTCCCTTGTAGAGTATACGGTGGAAGTAACTCCAGGCGTGCAGCTATTGGGTTAAAGCTCTTTTATTAGCCAGTACATTATTATTACTATTATTTAATATAATAGGGTGTAGGAGCCAACCAAGAACAGGCCCTCATTGTGCTAGGCCCTGTAGAAACATAGAAGAATAGACAGTCCCTGTTGGATTGCTCACATTAATAGCTGGATCACTAGACAACCTCCAGCAGTGATAGAGTCTCAGGTTAGGGTAATCTTAGAGGGACGCTTTCTGTTTTAGGTGCTTATATGGCTCCTATTGCCATAGGATCTGAGCGCCTCACAGTCGCTAATGTATTTATCCTCACAACACCCCCGTGAGGTAGGGAAGTGCTATCATCCCCATATTACAGATGGAAAGCTGAGACCCAGTGGCTCAGATCCTCAAAGGTATTTGGGCTCCTGACTTCCTCTGAAACAAGTGGATGTTAGGAGCCTAAAAATACTTGTGAGGCTCTGGGGCAAAGTGACTTTTGTAAGGTCACAGGGGAATTCTGAGGCACAGCAGGGAATTGAACCAGGGTCTCCCAGAACAGGGCCCTAACCACTGAGCCCTCTTCCTTCCTACCCCTCTGACCCAACTTTCACATCGAGATTAAGCAAGAACCTTTCATTTGCAAAACATTTATCTCCTCCACCACTGCATATTTCCCTTAGAAATACTTCCAGACAGACTTCTGCCTCCCGAAGTATGTGGGTATTTATCTTAAGGGTCACGCTCCAAACTTCCCCGCTGGGAAACATGTGCTCCTCCCTCAGAACCCAGGACAGTGGCCCAGTTCTCATATTTCTCTTAGATACCAGAGCTATTCACAGGCCTGCTCTGGTACTTCCCCTTTCTTCCCAGCTCAGAGGAGGCAAGAGAAGGGAGAGGTGAAAATGCAACTCAACAACAACCCCTTTGGTTATTTTAGGAGAAAATTGGACCCTACTAAACAGAAGCACATTCCAGTGAAGCTCAAACAAACTGAAGGGAATTGTTATTTCTTTCATTCCCACCCACCTGAATCCTTTTATCTTTTCCTGTCTTTGAATCAGCAGATAGTGAGGGGATGTGTATCACCAAATGCAAGTGCACCCGTCTCAACGTGCGTGTGTACGTGTCACTGTGCAATTGTCTGCAGGCACCTGAGTGTGCGTACCATCAAATGTGCATGTGTTCATTCAAGTTAGAGTCTGCAAGTGTGTATGGGGCTGCACATAAGCTACCACATGCATCTGTGTGTTTGAGTGTGTGAGCGTACATGCCATCGAGGGGTGTGGATTTCACATGTGAGGCTGTTGTGTGTGCACGCGCTAGAGTGCAGACATGTGGGTGTGAGCATGCCTGCCTTTTGAAGCACAGGTGGGATGTGTGTGACGTGTAGCCGTGCATGGGGTGTAGACAAGCACGTGACCACGTGAGAGTGTGCATGCATGCCGGTGTCAATTTGCGGCTCTCTAGGAAGAGCTGCTTGCCAGCATGCACTGCCTCTGAGGCCTGAAGGACAAGGTTAGACACTTGCATTCACATTCTCCTAGCAGCCCCGCAGTGCCCCTCTGCTCCAGCCAAGGCAGGGGATTAGGCACCAGAGGGATGTATCAGGCAGGTTTTTATTCATGGCCAAAGCTTTGTTTTGCAGGTGGCTGAGGGCTTCGGAGGAAGGTGTTACAAGTCTGCTGGCTCTCTCCTTCCGTAGCCCCTGGCTCAGCCCTCCCTGTGCCTGCAGATGTAAAATTAACATCAACAGAGGAAAAAGTGGGCTTGGCTGACTGAACACAACTGGCCAAGAGATACAACAGGATCAGGCTCTGAGTCCACTTGCCCACAGGTGAGACAGCAGAGGGACCAGTGCAGGCCACAGGCACAGTAGAACACACTGACAGCTTTCAGACGAGGCAATAGGGCAGAGCTTTTCCCCACTGAATGGAGGGGAACTTCACCCCACTCACGATGCCGAGTGAAGAGGCTCTACCTAAGCAGCCCGAGATTTGTCTCCTCGACTCTTTAGCCAAGCCATTCCTGTCTACCTAACTACATAAAACTCTTCTAACAGCCCCTTTGGTCAAAGGCCCCAGCTGTGGCCACTGGCTTCCTTTTCAACATATGCCTCTCAATTAGGCTGGTTTGCGCTCCCTCGCACTGTGTATTGTGATGGTTATTGAGACTGACATAGAGCAGTCTCCAGGAGGATGCTTCCCTTTCTCCTTCTCTGATGCATTGCTACTAAAAGGCGCAGGCAACAACAACAAAAAATGACGGTCACAAGGGAACATCAATCATTAGCGCAGCACACATCATGTCTCTGCACACCTCACCGTCACACAGGATCACACCGCAATGGATGAATACCCCCGATACACGCATCTCCCCCCACAACCCTCGTATAAATACTCAGTCTCTCACACACTTTCTCTTTGACACACCATCTCACTCTTGCATGTTCTCTCTCCCATACACATTCTATAACACTGCAACACTCCCACTCTCTCACACTCGCATACACACACACCACCTCTTTACTCACAACCCTGCTTTGGTAGGCAAATATTATTTTGCAGCAGCTACTGCAGAAGTCCATCCTTTTCTAATCTCTCCCCTCCAGAATTCAACATGCATCCACCATGGTAAAGCTGGAATTGGTGAGCCCTGAGAGCACACAGCCACTCATCCTGTGCTGTGCATACAGGGAGGGCGCTGGCAGAGTGAAACAAACACAGAGCGCATCCTTTGATTTTCTCTTAAAATAAATAATTAGTGCTGGCGAAAGCTGCTGGACTGCAGAGACTCCAGGCAGAATCCTGGCCCCAGGGAGGTAAATGGAAGTTCTGCCATTGACTTCAGTGGAGCCAGCATTTCACTCCTTTATCTTCCAGTACCCTCACACTGCCAAACACATGCTTGACATAGAGAGATCACTTCTAGGGGCTAGAGGAGACTTCAGCCACCAGGATCCTTTTGCTCCTGGACCCCTTTCCTGAGAATGCCATCAAGGATACCAACTAGTATCAGTTGTGCTGGGAGATTAGTGCCAACTTTGCGATGCAGAGCCATGTCCAGGGAGAATTGTAGAAACTCACCAACTCCTTTTACGGTACAATGCACAGTCCATCATCACTGAAAAATTGACACAGTTCTTCCCAGCCAACTCCACAGAGCCATATTGACAAAGAAATTACAGAACAGCCTGGTCACTAAATTACCCAGTAGCTATGAGGCCAGCATTCTGAATTGCTTTGTTATTATTTCCCTAATACGGCCTGTTAAAACATCGGGCATGGCAGGGTGTTTTGCAGTGAAGCATGCAATAAAAACTATGTGATTAGGTAGTAACTGCCTTGTGATTACAGAATAGGGATTTGTAACTGGTGTAGAGAAAGGCATTCTCTCTCTGAGAGCAGAATCTGAACAGAAGAGCAAAAAACTGCAGCTTACATAAGATGCCATCATCCCCTTTGGCAGGAAAACCACACAAAGGGATACATTCTCCCCCCATTGTTCAGTCAAGGGAGGGCAGGGTTGCTCCTGCCACACCCTGCAGAATAGGATTGGACCCTTAGCCCTATAGACCTCCCCGCCACGAAACCCATGCATCCAGGGAGATCAGCAGAGGCCTGCGCAACTCTGGCCCTCTTCCTTGGCAATATGGCTCCAATACTGCCTCAGTGTCCGAGATCCCTCCGTCTGCAGTAGCTCTTAGGACTGCCCAGTAGTTCTCTCTGTGTGTGGGGGTGGCAATGGCGGTAGGGGAGTGATGCACATCCACTCCCGGCTGCCCTCTCCTGCCATGCAGATCCTTGGACCTGCAGAGGGCCCTCCACGGAATCCGAGGGAACAGAGAGTGCAGGGGAAAAGGCTTAGTCCTGTGCATGGAAGGGGAAGACCTGGGCATAGGAGTGGAAGGGGCGGGAGGGAGGGGAGGAGGGCAACATCATCAGTCCCATAGAAATGAACCTTTGTAAAAACAACTTTGACTATAATTACCAGCTAGTGTGCAGGGCCATGGAATCACCATGTAGTTACAGGAAATTGGCCATGTAATTTGCTGCGTGGTGAAGTTAAAAGGATACTTGTCAGGTAATTACTAAGTAAAGTAAGGACTACATGCAAGGGTCTAACATAGGTGAGTAACAACAGTCAGAGGCCAGTCACCAAGGAATTTACAGGCCAAGAGGCGGAAGCAACTGACAAATTTTGTTCATCTCTTCTCCGCCACCACTGTACACACTGCATTGAGATTATGGTTGGAACATCTGCATGCCTCTCCACACGGATTGTATCCTCTACCATATCCATTCATGAATGTCTCTGAATAGGTTACACTTCCATGTGCACATGCACATCTGTATACAGTGTGACAAAGTTCCTGCTCTACCTTGGTGGGTCTTGTGCTTATTGGTGGATTGGCTCGCCTTGGAGCTTCACGGCAGCCCTCAGCTTGGCCGTTTTTCTGAATTGACAGTCCAGGTCGACGCCTCCTGTGTCTGACCAGGAATTGGGAGGATTTGGGGGGAACCTGGGCCCGCCCCCTACTCCGGGTTCCAGCCCAGGGCCCTGTGGAATGCAGCTGTCTAGAGTGCCTCCTGGAACAGCTGTGCGACAGCTACAACTCCCTGGGCTACTTCCCCATGGCCTCCTCCCAACACCTTCTTTATCCTCACCCTAGGACCTTTCTCTTGGTGTCTGAAAATGCTTGTACACCTCAGTCCTCCAACAGTCCGCGTTCTCACTCTCAGCTCCTAGTGCCTCTTGCTTCCAGCTCCTCACACGCACACCACAAACTGAAGTGAGCTCCTTTTTAAAACCCAGGTGCCATGATTAGCCTGCCTTAATTGATTCCAGCAGCTTCTTGATTGGCTTCAGGTGTTCTAATCAGCCTGTCTTAATTGTCTCCAGTAGGTTCCTGATTGTTCTGGAACCTTCCCTGTTAAGGAGACGGAATCGTTCTTCACTTGCTCCTGAGCTATCTGCTTTCCTTTCTTTCCTAAAGCCCCCCGGCCCGGATTTTTCACACTTTTCCTTTTGCTTCGTTTCCCCCCCCGCGTTTGGGCCGGACGCTTTGTTTTTTTGGTTTTGTTTTTTCCCGTTTTCCTGAGCTGCGTCAGTGCGCTGGCCGGTTGCCAGCACCCCCCCCCCCCCGATGCCTGCTTTTGGACTTTGCTCTTTGCTTATTTGATACCCCCGGAGGCGGGGGGGAGGACTGCCGACCTGCTGTCCGGAGAGGGGAGTGGACCCCCCCAGACCCAGCTGTTTTGTTTTTTGCCTGGACTTTTTTCCTATCATTACAACATTCCTAGCTGCCGAGAGCCTTGGGACAGAGCCAACAGCTGTAGCAGACGCCAGAGGCCGGAGAATTCGCCCGGGCAGCTATGAATCATCGTGGAGGGAGGCCGTAAGACTGAGGGATTTCTTTTGAATTTCTACCCTCGGGGGGGGGAGTTGACTGCATTCTCAGCTGCGTCTGCGGCGGCACAGGAGTGTAGCAGGGAGCTACCTCCAGATCCATCGGTGCCCCCAACCCCCCCACCACTGCTACGACTATCACGGCCCCCGCTGCTTCGTCCCTGCTGGCACTCTGCCGTCTGCCTTCGGATCCAGCTGTTTGCTTTGGACTTTGCCTTTTGGACCGGCATAACAACCAACCAAGCGAGACTCTTTGGACACTTGTGGTGGGTTGTCCTCCCTCCACCCCCCCCCCCGGATTGTTTACCCCATAGCCTACCCCTACTACCGGACCCCGATTTTTGCCCCCCCCCCCCTTCCCAGTGTTTCCCTGTCTTTCCCTGCTTACAATGGCAGAGACGGAGGGACGCAAGGCCCCTCCACCGAAATTGGTTGCCCCTTCCCCATCTACCCTCCTGCCCACCCCTCAAGATTTCCCCACCGCCTCCATTGTTAGAACCCCCGCCACCGCCCCCGCTGGGGCATCGGCAGTGGGAGGCACCGGGGCGCTTGCTACTGCTGCTCTGGTTCTTGCCCCATTGGATTCTAGGAACCCCCCCCCAGTTAGACGGAAAAATCGAAGCGGGCCAAAAGGGAAGGGCCCCGCTACTGCCGCTGGACCCTCCGTGGCAGAGGCCGCCCCCACCACAGTGGCCTCGTCATCGATCGCGGCACCCCTCCCAGCTGTTCCCTCCACCAGCTCTGCGCTCATCCCTCCCCCGGCCCCCAGGACGTATGCCCGGGTGGCGACAGGCCCCCCCTCACCTGCCGCCTCCTCATCTCGCCCACCCACTGCCTCCGCTGCCATCACTAGCAATCGGGGCCCTTTTCCCGCCCTGACCAGGAAGCACGGCGTCCGTTGCCTCCTGGTGCCCGCCTCGCCCCACGTGGAGGCATACGTGCAGGCGTTGGCGAACGTGGTGGGACCCATGGCCATTGTGGCGGCCTCCAAGATGTATGGGAAGGTCGTTTTCTTTCTGGCCTCGGAGACTGCCGCCCAGGAGGCGGTGGAGAAGGGCCTAGTGGTGGGGGGGGTGTTTCTCCCCCTAGAACCGCTAGAAGATCTGGGCGTTCGCTTCGTCCTCACCTCCGTTCCTCCCTTTTTGCCTAATGTTGCCCTGTTACCTGCTCTTTCTGCCCTGGGGAAGCTTGTCTCTGTTATTAGCCCTCTCCCGTTAGGCTGCAAGGACCCCGCCCTCCGTCACGTCCTTTCGTTCCGCCGGCAAGTGCAGATTTCACTGCCGGCGGGGGTGCGTGACGGAGAGGCGCTCGAGGGGTCCTTCCAAGTTCCCTACCAGGGAGCCCGCTATAGGGTCTTTTATTCCACCGGAGAGGCCCGGTGCTACCTCTGCCGCTCGGCAGGGCATGTCCGCAGGGACTGCCCTTTGGCCCGGGGGAGAGGGGCACCTGAGACCCCCGAGACCCGGCGGGATATCGGCCCTGTTGTTGCCGACACCCCTGGCCACCCGGCACCCGACACCACCCCCCCTCCCGCCCGGTCCACCGCTGCCCCCGTCCGGGCCCGAGAGGCACCCCTCCAACAACGCCCGGGCGACCACGGGAGTCCCACTCTTGCCGTAGCCGCCTCGGCAGAGCCTATGGAGGGGGGTGTGGCAAAGTTTTTACCGGGTGCAGGGGAGGGCTCGCCCCACGGAGAACCCCCCGCCCCTAATGCTGCCTTACCGCTACCCCCCCAAACCCCTGAACCTCTGCCTCCGCGCCCCGCTCCGTCCCCTGCTACTCAACCCCCGGACGACGCCATGGAGGGCTGGACTGTAGTCCAGGGGAAGCGAGGCAAGCGGAGGGCTCGAGCTCCGCTGCATTCATCTGACGCGGAAGCCCCCCGGAAGACCAGGAAGGGGGGTACCGACCTTGAGCCTCCCGCCTCGGCCACGAGTGAGCTCCATTCGCTGGTGTCGGGAGGTGAGGATAGGCCAGCACTGGAGGGTGGAACCCCCCCTCCGCGGAGGACCCTCCCCTCCGAAGCCCCGGGGGAAGCCCCTTTTAACCGGATACCACCTGAACTCCCAACGACCCCCGACGTGACCGTCGAGGCGGGCCCTAGCAGAGAGGCCCCTGGGGTGGTGGGAGTTGGCCTCTCCTCTGTGTACGCAGAGATTGAAGCCCTAGATTTGACCCCGGTCACCCAGGGAGGGGATGATTTACTGCCGGCCGGCCTCGATTTGGGCAATCTCACCCCAGGCCCCCTCTCCCCGTGTTCTTTCCCCCTGACTGCCTTTCCGGGTGAGCACCCCACGGAAAGTGGTTTACCACCTGATGCCATGGCGGCCACGACCACCCCGGAGCCAGTCCCTAGCACTTCTCGGAGCCCCCTCCCTTGCCCCTTAACCCCCGACCCTGCTCGGGAGGCACCTTCTTTCCGTTGCTCGCCTCCTGAAGCTCAGGGCCTTACCTCTGCCCCTGCCCCCACCCCTATTCCGGTTCAGTTTCCCTCCTCCTGCAAGGCTACCGCCGCCCCTGGGGTTATTTCTTTTCCGCCTTTTGCAGACTCCCCCCAGGGAGCAGTCTTTACGTTTTCTAGTTGCGACTCCCCAGGAGTTGCACCTTTCCCCCTGCCATCCCCGTCCACCCCGAGGCATGAGATGGAGTTAATAACCCCAGCCTGTCAAACACCCCGTCGGCGGTCCGCACCCTGCCTACCCGCCTTAGCGGACCACGAGGCTGTATTGAAAGCCCCACCAGGGACTGCTCTGGGAATTGTAACCCTACCCCCCCATGAGCTGCAGCACGCACTACGGGAGTTCTTACAACAATGCCGTGGTGCCCGCGATAGGGCACAGCTGGCTCTCCAGCAATGGGGGGACTTTGATCGACTCCTTCGGGCCGCGAGAGCCCTTATGAGGGAGGGTAGAAGGCAAGGGAAGGGCGGTGCCGCGGCCTACGAGCGGGCCCGCAGCTTCCGGAAAGATTTACTTACTCACGGGATGGGACACGGGTTGCTACGCGACCCGCCGGGGGCCTTGAGTACCCCCACCAATGAGAACTCCCCATTCCCCCAGCCCTCCGCATGACACCTCTTATTATTGTAACCCTGAACACCAGGGGCTGTAGGATGGCTCTCCGCAGGTCCCAGGTGCTCTCCTACCTTCGGGAGGGGGGGTACTCTGTGGTTTTCCTGCAGGAGACCCACACGGACCCGACCGCCGAGGATAGGTGGCGGCTGGAGTGGGGGGACGGGGTATACTTCAGCCACTGCACGGCTTGGCAAGCTGGAGTGGCGACCCTGTTCTCCCCCACCCTGCGGCCCGAGGTGCTAGGAGTCACTGAGGCCGTGCCGGGCCACTTGTTGCACCTCCGAGTTCGTTTGGAGGGGCTCGTGGTCAATTTTGTTAATATCTATGCCCCGCAAGTGAGTTCACAGCGGCCACAATTTTACCAGCAGGTGTCCGAATTTCTCGACACCCTAGATTCACACGAGTGCCTGATCCTGGGAGGGGACTTTAACACCACCCTCGAGGAACGGGACCGCTCGGGGGCCGAGCCGAGCCCGGCCGCCGCGACCATTCTCCGAGACATAGTCGATTATCACTCCCTAGTGGACGTCTGGCGTGACCATCACCCAGATGATACTTCCACGTTTACCTTCGTTCGGGTGGAGGCCCGTCGGTCACACCACTCTCGGTTAGACCGTATTTACCTATCCCGTCTCCATCTTTCACAGGCCCACTCCTCCACCATTCGGCCGGCCCCTTTTTCCGACCATCATTTGGTTGCCGTCACGGTCTCCCTCCGTGCAGAGGGACCGGGGCCGGCTTACTGGCATTTTAACAACAGCCTGTTGGAGGACGAGAGCTTTGTGATGTCCTTCCGGGAGTTTTGGCTGGCCTGGCGGGAGCAGTGGCGTGCCTTTCCCTCGGTGCGGCGCTGGTGGGATTTAGGGAAGGTACGCGCCAAGCTCTTTTGCCGCAACTACACTCGGGGCACCAGCCGACGGAGAAATGCGGCGATAGAGCAGTTGGAACGGGAGGTCTTAGAGCTGGAGAGGCGCCTGGCCGCCAACCCCGGGGACCCGTCCCTCTGCGGAGCGTGCCGGGAGAAGCGGGAGGAACTTCGAGCCCTCGAGGACCACCGGGCCCGAGGTGCCTTTGTCCGGTCCCGCATCCGCCTCCTTCAGGAGATGGATCGCGGCTCCCGCTTCTTCTACGCCCTGGAGAAAACGAGGGGGGCCAAAAAACACGTCACCTGCCTTTTAGCGGAAGACGGCACCCCCCTCACGGATCCGGAGGAGATGTGTGGGAGGGCCCGTGACTTCTACGCAAACCTTTTCTCCCCGGATCCGACCGATCCTGGCGCTTGCGGGGTGCTCTGGGAGGAACTCCCCACGGTCAGCGCGGGCGACCGAGACCGGCTAGAGCTGCCTCTCACCCTGGCCGAGTTCTCGGAAGCCCTCCGTCGCATGCCCACCAATAAATCTCCGGGCATGGACGGGCTGACCGTGGAGTTTTACCGCGCGTTCTGGGACATCCTTGGCCCAGACCTAGTCACTGTCTGGGCTGAGTCCTTGCAGGGCGGGGTCCTCCCTCTCTCGTGCAGACGAGCAGTGCTCGCCTTGCTGCCGAAGAAGGGGGACCTCCGCGACTTACGAAACTGGCGTCCCCTCTCACTCCTCAGCACGGATTACAAAATCGTAGCGAAAGCACTCTCGCTGCGGCTAGGGTCCGTGATGGCGGACGTGATTCACCCAGACCAGACCTATACTGTCCCGGGTCGCAGCATTTTTGACAACCTTTTTTTAGTCCGAGACCTTTTGGAACTCGGGCGGAGAGACGGTCTGTCGTTCGCCCTCCTGTCTCTCGATCAGGAGAAGGCGTTCGATAGGGTAGATCATGGGTACCTCCTGAGCACCCTGCGAGCGTTTGGATTCGGACCTCAGTTTGTGAGTTTTCTCCGGGTACTGTACGCCTCCGCGGAGTGTCTGGTTAGGCTCAACTGGACCCTGACCGAACCGGTCAGCTTCGGGCGAGGGGTGCGGCAGGGGTGCCCCCTCTCAGGCCAGCTGTACGCTCTGGCGATCGAGCCTTTCCTCTGTCTCCTCCGCAGGAGGTTGACGGGGTTGGTGCTGCGGGAGCCGGAGCTGCGGCTGGTCCTGTCGGCGTACGCCGATGACGTCCTCCTCGTGGTCCAGGACCCGGGCGACTTGGTGCGAGTGGAGGCATGCCAAACCATCTTTTCGGCAGCCTCCTCCGCCCGAGTCAACTGGGTCAAGAGCTCTGGCTTGGCGGTGGGGGGCTGGCGGCAGGTAAGCTCCCTCCCACCCGCGCTTCAGACCATCCGGTGGAGTGCCGGCCCTCTGCTCTATCTCGGCGTTTACCTTTCTGCCACGCACCCTTCTCCGCCGGAGAACTGGCAAAATTTGGAAGGCGGCGTGATTGAGCGGATCAGGAAATGGACGAGGCTACTCCGATGTCTCTCCCTTCGGGGGAGAGCACTGGTGCTTAACCAACTAGTCCTGTCCACGCTCTGGTACCGGCTCAACACCCTAGCCCCGGCCCCGGGTTTCCTGTCCCACCTCCGGAGATTGATTCTGGAGTTCTTTTGGTCAGGTTTGCACTGGGCCCCTGTTGGAGTTCTCCACTTGCCCCTGAAGGAAGGAGGGCAGGGCCTGAAGTGTCTGTACACTCAGGTCCGCGTTTTCCGCCTCCAGGCCCTGCAGAGGCTCCTTTATAGTGCAGGTAGCTCGACGTGGAGCATATTGGCGCATGCCTTCTTACGCCGCTTCCATGGGCTCCGATATGACCGACAGCTCTTTTATCTTTGTCCGAGAGGTTTTCCGCGAGACCTCTCTGGGCTGCCGGATTTTTACCAGGACCTCCTCCGGGCCTGGAAACTGTTTTCAACGACCAGGTCCGTGGCGGCCATCGTGGGGGCAGATCTCCTCACGGAGCCCCTGCTACACAACCCCCAACTTTGTGTGCAGGCGGCGGAGTCCCGCACGGTGCGCCAGAGGTTGGTCCTGGCGGGAGTTACGAGGGTCGGGGACCTCCTGGACTACGACCGGGGGGACTGGCTGGATCCCCTGACGCTCGCTCGACGCATGGGGCTCTCCAGCCTTCGCACCCCCCGGCGCGTGCTTCAGGAGGTGGAGGCCGCTCTGACCCCCGCCGCTCGGGCTTATGTTAGCCGAGCCTTGCGCGAGGGCGCACCCCGCCCATCCCTTACCCCAGGCCCGCCGGACCTTTCCATCGGGCCCCTACCCTGTCGATCCCAACACACCCCTCATCCTTTCACTGCGAGCCGGCTGCATGAACTGCAACCGGTCGGTTTTCAAGTTGCATCACGGCAATATTTATATACACTCACGCTTCATACCCTTCATGCCCGCACCCTGGTGTCCCGCCCCGACACAAAGTGGCGAGATCTCTTACCACCTTTGGAGGGTGAGCAACCTCGGTGGGCCAGCCTGTACTCCACCTTGGTCCCGAGGCCCGTCGGGGACATCAGTTGGCGGCTCCTTCACGGGGCTGTGAGCACGGGCGTGTTTTTGACACGTTTTACCTCCCTTCCGGAGACTTGCCCTTTTTGCAATGTGAGGGAAACCCTGGCGCACGTCTATTTAGAGTGTGCCAGATTGCAGCCTCTTTTTCGGCTCCTCACAAATATTCTTTTGCGCTTTTGGCTTCATTTTTCCCCCCACCTCTTTATTTATACGTTCCCCATCCGTGGCCCCACCAAGTCGCGGGATCTCCTGGTTAACCTCCTCCTAGCCTTGGCTAAAACAGCCATTTATAAGACCAGGGAGCGGAGGTTGGCTCATGAGGCGTCCTGCGATTGTGAGGCCGTTTTCCGACTTTCAGTACGTTCACGTATCCGGGCGGAGTTCCTCTGGGCAGCGTCCACCGACTCCCTTGACACCTTTGAGGAGCGGTGGGCGCTGTCCGGGGTTCTCTGCTCGGTGACCCCGTCCGGTTCCCTCCGTTTGACCCTCTGATTGAGGGAAGGAGCGAGAGCCGCCAGTCACAGCCGTTAGTTGCTGTGACTACCATCATTACTGTCTTCCAGGAGGGGTCCTATAATACATGGGTGTACCCCTTTCCCTCCCAACCACCCGCCCCGCAGCCGTGCCCATCTTGTCGGGCACTCTCGGGAGAGGGAGGGTCGGTGACCCTGGGCGTGGCACTAGGTAACTCGAGAGGGTGGAAGACCACGAGTGTCGAGGAAGCCCCCCCGCTCTAGGCCACCAGGTAACTCAGGAGGGTGGAAGACCACGAGTGTCGAGGAAGCCCCCCCGCTCTGGGCCTGGGCTACCCTGAACACCTCTCCCTCCTGAAAAGCTGTTGTGTTATACCTTCTGATTGCGTTGTGTTGTTGCTAAGTTTTTTTTATCCTTTTGTACTCCTTGTAACTGTTACAAATAAATTTCTTTTCTGTTTCAAAAAAAAAAAAAAAAAAAAAAAAAAAAAAAAAACCTTCCCTGTTACCTTACCCAGGGAAAAGGGACATACTTAGCCTGCTCTCCTACTGCTACCCTCTGGCCTGGGCTTTTCTTGCTTTTTGCCCTTGCTTTCGGCTTCCCTCCCCACGCCCCCCGACTGGGCCAGACACTCTCCCCCTTTCTTTTCTTTTTGTTGTTTTTTTTTCTTTCTCTGCTGTTGCTAGAGTGCTGGCCAGCTGCCGGCCGGCTGTTAGCCCCCGCCAACCTGCCCTCGGACGCTGCTGCCGCTCCAGCTGAAACCCTCCCCCCCGGAGAGAGGGGGGGCCCTGCTGACCCGCTCCCCGGAGGTGGGGAGTGGAAGGACCCAGCCCCCAGACCCAGCCACTTCCTGTTTGTCTGCGGACCCATCTCCGGCTGAGAGAATTTCTTATCATCCGCTCCGGCATCCCTGGAATGTTTGCAGCTGCTACCCGGAACAGACAGAGGAAAAGCCGTCTACCAGAGGAACACCGCCCGGGGAATCTACAAATCGCCATGGAGGGGGCCTAAGACTGAGTAACTTTCGAACTGTGCTCTTGTGTGGGGGGAGGCCTTGACTGTGTCTTAACTGTGATTGTAGGGACACGCGGGGTGTGGCACGGAGCTGCCCCCTGATCCATCTGTGTCCTGCCAACCCCCATGCTACCATCTTCACAACTGCCTCCCCCACCATCTTTGCTGGCTGTCTAACATCTGCCTCTGGACTTAGCTGCTTGCCCTGATTCCACCGCGTGGGCCAGAAGCACCAGCCAACCAAACAGGACTCTCTGGACAAGCGTACGGTGGTTCATGTGCCCTCCCCCGCTGAATTGTCCACCCCACAGCTTGTCCCTTTCTACCTGACCCCAACTCCTGTCAATCACCTGCCACCACCCCCGCTGGGGCATCGGCAATGGAGGGCACCGGGGTGACCTCCACCGCTGCCATGCCCATTGCCTCCCCAGACTCTAGGGAAGTCCCCCCAGCCGGCGGGAAAGGCCAGGGCAAGAAGAAGGGGAAGGGCCCCGCTAAAACCACCAGGCCCTCTGTGGCAGGGGCCACACCCACTGCTGCGGCCCCGCCACCGACCACAGCATCCTCCCCTGCTGCCCCCTCCTCCAGCTCTGCAGATGTCCCTCCCTTAGCCCCAGGACATATGCCCAGGTGGCGGCAGCCCCCCGGCCTGCCACCTCGTCATCTCTCCTGCCTACCACCTCCGCCACCATCAACAGCGGCCGGGGCCCCTTCCCCAGCATGACAAGGAAGCACGGAGTCCAATGCCTCCTGGTGCCCGCCTCGCCCCACGTGGAGACCTACGTGTGGGTGTTGGTGAGGGTGGTGGGGCCCTCGGCCATTGTGGCGGCCTCCAAAATGTACAGGAAGGTCGTCTTCTTCTTAGCATCAGAGGCTGCTGCCCAGGAAGCAGTGGAGAGGGACCTGGCGGTGGGGGGGGTGTTTGTCCCCCTAGAGTCGCTAGAGGACCTGGGCGTCCGCCTGGTCCTGACCTCTGTCCCTCCTTTTTTCCCCAAGGCTGCCCTGTTACCTGCCCTTTCCACCCTGGGGAAACCTGTTTCTGTCATCAGCCCTCTCCCGTTGGGCTGCAAGGACCCCACCCTCCGTCACATCTTTTCCTTCCGTCGGCAAGTGCAGCTTCTACTGCGGTCGGTGGCGCGTGACAGAGAGGCGCTCGAGGGGTCCTTCCTAGTCCCCCATCAGGGGGCCCATTACCGGGTGTATTTCTCCATGGGGGAAGCCTGGTGCTACCTCTGCCGGGCACCAGGGCATGTCCGGAGGGACTGCCCCTTAGCCCGGCAAGTAGGGGCAGCTGGGATCCCCGAGACCCGGCAGAACATCAGCCCCGTCATTGCCGACGCCCCTGGCCGCACGATACCTGAACCCACCCCCCTCCTATTTGGACCACCACTTCTCCTGCTCAGGCCCAAGGGGCACCTCCCCTACAATGCCCAGACGAGCGGGAGAGCCCCGCCCTTGCTGCTGACAATCTGGCGGGGCCTATGGAGGAGGGTGTGGCAGAGATACCACCAGGCATGGGAGAGAGCCTGCCGAATCCTCCCTCCCTTATACCGCTCCACCATCCCCACCCCAAGCCATCGCCTTTACCCCCTGATACGATCCCTGCTAATCAGCCCCCAGATGATGCCATGGAGGGCTGGGCCCTAGTCCGGGGAAGCGAGGCAAGTGGAAGGCTCGAACTCCACCTCATCTACTCGAGGCAGAGGCCCCCCGGAAGACCAGGAAGGGGGGCACCGATGCTGAACCTTCCGCTTTGCCCACTAGTGCGTCCCATCCACCGGTGTCAGCCAGGAAAGACGTGGTAGCACCGGAAGGTAGTGTCTCCCCTCCATGGGAGATGCTCCACTCCGAGACCCTCGAGGAAGCCCTTTCTGTCCTGACAGTGCCCGAAGCCCCTGTGAACCCCGAGCAACTGTCGTGGCAGGTGCCAGCGGGGAGAACCCCGGGGCGACGGAAAGTGTCCTCTCCTCCACGTTCGAGGAGATCGAGGCCCTAGATCTGACCCCGGTCGCCCAGGAGGAGGACGACCTTTCGCCAGCAAACCTCGATTTAGGCGACCTCACTCCACCCCTCTTTTCCCCATGCTCCCTCCCCCTAACTGCTGCTTCTGCTCCCACCTCCGAGGAGCCCCTGGACTCCTCCATCGAGCTGGCCACTGATGGCGCCCTGCTGATGACCACTGAGCCTGCTCAGGTGACAGCCGGCGCCACGCGACTGGGACACGAGCCACCAGGGGCACGCCCCATTGGTGCGGAGCAATCGATTTCCTTCCCAGGCAGGAGCCCAACAGAAGATAATCCACCTCCTGATGCTGTAGCCGCTAAATCCACCATGGAGCCCGCGCCCAGTATCACTGAGAGCTCCCTCCCCACCCCCTCAACCCTCGAGCCTGATCGGGAGGCGCCACCATCCAGCTGCCTGCCTCCCGAAACCCAGAACCTCGCCTCAGCCCCTGTCCCTGCCCCTACCGCTATCCAATTTACCTCCTGCAATGTCATTGCCGCCCCTGGGGCTGTCTCCTTCCCTTTTCCAATCGATGATCCCCAGGGAGCGGCCTTTGCATTCTCCTGCCCCGACCCATTAGGGGCTGCTATTTTCCCTCCACCACCCCCTATCGCCCCAGGGCTTGAGGCGGGCCTAGAAGCTCCAGCCCATCAGGCACCCCGTTGGCGGTCCGCACCCTGCTTGTCCATTTTAGTGGACCACGGGGCTGCACCAAGGGCCCCGCCGGGGAACAACCAGGAAACCGTAACCCCACCCCCCCATGAGCTGCGAGGAGAGCTGCGGAAGTTTTTAGAGGATGTCCGTGGCTCCTGCAACAAGGTACAGCTTGCTCTCCAGCGATGGGGGGATTTTTTTCAAATCCTCCGGGCCAAAAGGGCCCTCATGGGGAAAGGTAAAGGGACGAGGAAGCAGGATGCTGCGGCCTACTGGTGGGTCCGCATCTTCCGTGATCAATTACTCACCTACGGGATGGGTCAAGGACTGTTGCGCGGCCCGCTGGGGGATGCGAGTGTCCCTGCCAGTGTGGATGCCCCCAGTCCTCCCCATGACACCTCTCACCATCGCAACGTTGAACACCTGGGATTGTAGGATGGCTCTCCGCAGGTCCCAGGTGCTCTCCTTCCTTCTGGAGGGAGGGTACTCTGTGATTTTCCTGCAGGAGACCCATACGGATCCGACCGCCGAAGATAGTTGGCAGCTGGAGTGCGGGGACAGGGTCTACTTTAGCCATTCCATGATTCGTCAGGCTGGAGTGGCGACCCTGTTCTCCCCCGACCTACGGCCCAAGGTGCTAGGGGTCACCGAGGCAGTGCAGGGTCACCTGCTGTATCTCCGGGTCCGTATAGAGTGGCTCATGGTTAACCTCGTTAACGTCTATGCCCCGACATCAGGCCCAGAGTGGCTGCAATTCTATCAGCAGGTGTCCGCCTTCCTCGGCACCTTAGATTCTCACAAGTGCCTGGTCCTGGGAGGGGATTTTAATACCACCCTCAAGGAGCGAGACCGCTTGGGGACCGAGCAGTGCCCGGCCGCCGCGGACACCCTCCGGGAGATAGTTGAACATCACTCCCTAGTGGACATCTGGCGTGACCACCACCCGGAGGACACTTCCATGTTCACCTTTGTCCGGATGGAAGCCCATCAGTCGAGCCACTCCCGGTTGGACCTCATTTATCTATCATGCTTCCATCTCTCATGAGCCCACTCCTCCAGCATTCGGCTGGCCCCATTTTCTGACCATCACCTAACCACCGAGACAGCCTCCCTCTGTGCGGAGAGGCCGGGGCCGGCCTATTGGCATTTTAACAACAGCCTATTGGAGGATGAGGGCTTCCTGACGTCCTTCCGGGAATTCTGGCTGGCCTGGCGAGGGCAACGGCGTGCCTTTCCCTCGGCGTGGCGATGGTGGGACCTGGGGAAGGTGCGCGCCCAGCTTTTCTGCCACGACTACACCCGGGGCACAACGGAGAAATGCGGCAATAGAGCAGTTGGAACGAGAGGTCTTACAGCTGGAGCGGCGTCTGGCCGCCAGCCCCGAAGACCCGCTCCTCTGTGGAGCGTGCCGGGAGAAGCGGGAGGAGCTCTGGGCCCTCGAGGACCATCGGACCCGGGGCGCCTTTGTTCGATCCCGCATCCGCCTCCTTCGGGAGATGGATCATGGCTCCCGCTTTTTCTATGCCCTGGAGAAAATGAGGGGGGCCAAGAAACACGTCACCTGCCTACTGGCAGAAGACAGCACCCCCCTCACGGAACCGGCGGAGATGTGCGGGAGGGCCCGAGCCTTCTACGCAAGACTTTTCTCCCCGGATCCGACCGACCATTGCGCTTGCAGAGTGCTTTGGGAGGAGCTCCCTACAGTCAGCATGAGCGACCGAGACTGGCTAGAGTTGCCTCTCGCTGTGGCCGAGTTCTCGGAAGCCCTCTGTCGTATGCCCACTAATAAGTCTCCAGGCATGGATGGGCTGACCGTGGAGTTCTACTGCGTGGTTTGGGAAGTCCTCGGCCCAGACCTAATCACCGTCTGGGCCGAGTCTCTGCAGAGTGGGGTCCTCCCTCTCTCGTGCAAGCGAGCTGTGCTTGCGTTACTGCCGAAGAATGGGGACCTCCGTGATTTACGAAAATGGCGTCCCATCTCGCTCCTCAGCGGACTACAAAATCTTAGCGAAAGCAATCTCGCTGTGGCTAGGGTCTGTGCTGGCGGACGTGATCCACCCAGACCAGACTTACACCGTCCCGGACCGCAGTATCTTTGATAACCTATTTATGGTTCAGGACCTTTTGGAACTCGGGCGTAGAGACGGTCTGTCGTTCGCCCTCCTGTCCCTAGATCAGAAGAAGGCGTTCGATAGGGTGGATCACGGGTACCTCCTGAGCACTCTGCAGGCGTTTGCCTTCGGACCCCAGTTTGTGGGTTTTCTCCGGGTGCTGTACGCTTCCGCAGAGTGTCTGGTTAAGCTCAACTGGACCCTGACTGAACCGGTCAGCTTCGGGCGAGGAGTACAGCAGGGCTGCCCCCTCTCGGGCCAGCTGTATGCTCTGGCGATCGAGCCCTTCCTCTGTCTCCTCTGCAGGAGGTTGACAGGGTTGGTGCTGCAGGAGCCGGAGCTGCTGTTGGTCCTGTTGGCGTACGCCGATGACGTGCTCCTCATGATCCAGGACCCCGGCGACTTGGCATGGGTGGAGGCTTGCCAGGCCATCTATTTGGCAGCCTCCTCTGCCCGGGTCAACTGGGTCAAGAGCTCTGGCTTGGAGGTAGGAGACTGGCAGCAGGCGAGCTCCCTCCCACCCGTGCTTCAGACCATCCGGTGGAGCGCGGGTCCGCTGCTCTACCTCGGCATTTACCTTTCTGCCACGCATCCCTGTCCGCTGGAGAACTGGGAAAATTTACAGGGCGGGGTGATTGATAGAGCAGCTCCGGAAATGGACAGGACTACTCCGATGTCTCCCCCTCCGAGGGACAGCACTCGTGCTTAATCAACTAGTCCTGTCCTTGCTCTGGTACCGGCTCAACACCCTGGTCCTGGGCCCTGGGTTTCCTGACCAACCTCCGGACATCGGTTCTGGGGTTCTTTTGGTCAGGAATGCACTGGGCCCCATGTAGGGGTTCTTCATCTACCCCTGAAGGAAGGAGGACAGGGCCTGAACTGTCTACACACTCCGTGTCTTCCGCCTCCAGGCCCTACAGAGGCTCCTCTATGGTGAGGCAGTTTGGCGTGGAGCACACTGGCACACACCATCCTTCGCCGCATCCGAAGGCTCCGATATGACCGGCAGCTCTTTTATCTCCGTCCTGGAGGTCTTCCGCGAGACCTCTTGGGGCTGCCAGTCTTCTACTAGGACTTCCTCCAGACTTGGAAACTGTTTTTAACGACCAGGTCTGTGGTGGCCACCGAGGGGTTAGATCTCCTCGCGGAGCCCCGGCTACACAACCCCCAGCTCCGTGTGCAGGCGGCAGAGTCCTGTTCGGTGCGCCAGAGCTTGATCCTGGCAGAAGTCATGAGAGTTGGAGACCTCCTGGACTACGACCCGGGAGACTGGCTGGATCCCCTGATGCTCACCCGGCGCATGGGGCTCTCCAGACCTCGCACCCACCGGCGCGTACTTCAGGAGGCGAAGGCCACTTTGCTGCCCGCTGCTCGAGCTTAGCTTGACCGGGTCCTGCTTGAGGGCGTGCCCCACCCACCCTCTACCCGAGGCCTGCCGGACTTTTTAATTGGACACCTGTCCTGCAGATCCAATTGACCCCCCGACCGCTTCACTGTGAGCTGGCTGCATGAACTGCAACTGGTACGCTTCCAAACCGCGCCAAGGAAACATCTATACCTGCTCGTGCTCCACACCCTTCACGCCCTCACCCTAATGTCCCACCCTGACACAAATGGCGAGAGACCTTCTGCCACCTTTGGAGGGTGAGCAGCTCCGGTGGGCCAGCCTATATTCCACCTTGGTTCCGAGGCCCGTCGGGGACATCAGTTGGCGGCTCCTTCATGGAGCTGTAAGCACGGGCATGTACTTGGCGCGGTTCACCCCCATCCCAGATACTTGTCCCTTTTGTGGTGTGAGGGAAACCCTGGCGCACATTTATTTGGAGTGTGCCAGGCTGCAGCCCCTGCTCCAGCTCCTCACAAATCTCCTATTACGTTTTTGATAGCATTTTTCCCCTCACCTCTTTATTTATGCACTCCTCATCCGGGGCCTCACAAAGTCGCGGGATCTCCTAGTTAACCTCCTCCTGGCCCTGGCTAAAATGGCCATCTATAAAACCAGAGAGAGGAGGTTGGCCGATGGAGTTTCCTGTGACTGTGGGGCAGTTTTCTGATCCTCGGTCCGTTCACATATCTGGGCGGAGTTCCTCTGGGCGGCATCCGCTGACTCCCTTGATGCTTTTGAGGAGCGGTGGGCACTGTCTGAGGTTCTCTGCTCAGTGTCCCCGTCCGGGTCCCTTTGTCTGACCCTTTCATTGGGGGAGAGAGTAAGGGACCCCAGCCCCAGCCATTGCTGCTGCAGACACCACCACCCTAAAGGGGTCCTTTCACACGTGGGTGCATGTACCCCTCCCCCTGGATTGTCCACCCCACAGCCTGCCCCTCTTGTTGGGTGCTTTCTGAGGAGGGAATTGTTGGTGACACTCGGGCATGGTGCCAGGTAACTCAAGGGGGCGTCAGACCACGAGAGTCGATGAAGCCCCCTCGCTCTGGGCCCAGGCAAGCTTGAACACTTCCCTCCCCTGAAGCTAATGAGAAAACAATTGTGATTGGTTGCTGTGTTACACATTGCATATGCTGCTGGTGTTTTTACTTTGTAAGTGTGTTATGCAAATAAAAAAACCATCTTTTGCTTCAAAAATAATTACTCTCCTATAGCCATCTGGCCCGACTCTGTCACAACAGGTTATGGCCAGGGTGTTCGTGTGAGTCTTGCGCATTTGTGTACAGACTGTGCCCAGAACATGCGTGATTCTCTATCATGTTTCTTTCCTGCACATGCCTGGTGTGTCTGCACATGTTGCATGCATGTCTCCATTCAGCTCACACCTACAGCATCTGCATATGTCCTGTGAATGTCTGAATGAATGAGGCCTAGTGGGTTGGACTGTTTCAGAGATCCTCTAAGTGCCACACCTTTAACAAGTGGCCCAAGTGCAATCTATATTCCAGATTTATCAGACCAAACTTTGTGCAGGACCTTTACACTCTTAAATAGCTCCAATCTTTCGTGGCCAACACCCTTCACCTGGTATTTCTCTTCTGACCACTGTTGATTTGAACTCTTACATATTACAGAAGCAGCATTTTGATTTCCCCCTCCTTGTTAAGTAATCAGGCAGGCCTGGAGCACACAGTCATTTGCAGTTATTCCATATGCAGCTCTGGGATAGCCTGACCTTTTCTGTTTATTTACAGTCTGTTCACATGTGTCCAACAATATGTAGCCCCTAGTGCCTCAAACGCTGGGGTTTTAATTTGTCTGTTATATGCCCTGCAATGACAATGTGCATTGGATATCTTCTTCAGGTCTGGAGGTTTGGGGTAAAGCTGTATGGATAGACATGCAGAGTTCCTACTCCCAGCTGGATATAGGCCTGAACCAACCCCCAAAATCCAGATAGCCAAACTTTATGACTGCTAATATCTATCATCTGCTAAATCCAAATCCCAGAACCCAACACCCCTGAACTTTGCAGAATGTGGCAGCTCAGTGTTCTTCCTCCGCTCCTATCAGCAGTAATTCCTGCTTCTCCCAGAGGCAGGTTTATGTCATTCATTCACTGAAGACACCACAGCAGGAGAGCTCAGAACTAGAAGTGGCCAGATTATTCACTACATACAGTTTATATTGTAGATTTTGCCCCTTTTTTTCAGTTGGTCTGTGAACAAATCACTATTTTTATGCATTTTTTTATTATGGAACATTGTTCAATGAATATTTTACATGAGCAAATTTCAGCCTGGAAACTTGTAAAGGAATTTCATTCGATTAAAGAATTGTGAATATTCTTGATCGCTAACTGGCCATCTAAATCACATGCTATTTTTTCTGTTCACTGATTGGATAACTTCCCTTCTATAAATTATTTCTGTTTCTGCCCCACATTAACTTATTTTCTTGAATATAGAATCTTGACAACAGGCCTGAAATTCTCTTTCCGTGGTCATTCAAACAACACTTCACTTGCACTAGTGATTGTGAAAAGCCAAACAACCACCAAAGGACACAAGAAGAGTGAAGTGGTTTCAGAATCCATGAAAATGCTTGCAAAGTGAATACCCACAACTGTGAAAAACACCGAAAAGTGTTCCATGAAGTCCACTCACCCATTGCAACAATAACCCTTTGTGAAAACCGGGATGTTGCTGCACTTCATGAAACCTTAACCGGATTCACACTGTTTTCCCAGTTCCAAATATATCCACATCACATCCCAAATCACCACCACATTTAGCAATAATTGCCCCCACCCCCTTGTTGGAAGTTCCAGCATAGAAGCCAAGGAGTGAATGGGCCATGGAGACAAAACTTCCATATCACACCTTGATGGTTGAGACACATTGAAAAGAAGCTTGGTCTACCATAACCCACGACTGCTGGGTGGGCAGATAGAGATTTCAGTCTCCAGGCCTACTACCATTATGAATGATATGCCACTTTCATTTTCAGTTCATGCACTCAAGTCCAACTTTATCAAAACTAATCCTTTGGGCCAAAATCTCTCACACTGATTGGCAAAGGGTGAACATTTGCTGAACAGCACACAGCTCAACCATATCTAGTGAACCAGATGTTTCTGAGTATCAGATGGAAAATATCCAACCACCCAATATTCAGGAGTGTGCACCCCAGAAGGAGAGTACAGGTTGGGTGGAAGGAGCCTAGCCAAGTCTCATTGCCTTTGGGGCACAATAGTTTAGGCTCCTGGGGGGCTATAATACTTTGGTCTATGTTTGGTTGTTGCATTTAGTGGGCAGGTACTGGGTGGTGTTGGTGGCCTGTGATATACAGGAGGTCAGACTAGATCAGGGATTGGCAACCTTTGGCATGTGGTCCATCAGGGTAAGCCCCTGGCGGACCAGGACGGTTTGTTTACCTGCCATATCCGCAGGTTTGGCCAATCGCGGCTCCCACTGGCCGTGGTTCGCCGTTTCAGGCCAATGGGGGCTGGAAACGGTGAACCGTGGCCAGTGGGAGCCGTGATCAGCCGAACCTGCAGATGCGGCAGGTAACAAACAGTCCTGGCCTGCCAGGGGCTTACCCTGACGGGCCATGTGCCAAAGGTTGTCGATCCCTGGACTAGATGATTTGCCCTTAAATTCTTGGACTCATGGTAGCATCCCAATGAATCAGTGGCAATATGCAGGCTATCGGCCCTGTGGCTTAGGTGATCAGACATTTTGCCATCACTTGTCCACAGTTTGGATGCTGGCTGGAGGCAGTTGGCTGTTCTCCTCTCAGTGCTTTCTGGAAGAGATAAGGAGAAGGAAACTAATCTCACCACTCCTGTTCTAAATGCAATACCGATCTTCAAAGAGTGGGCCTGATTCTCCCCTCTCTCACACCAGCGCAAATCAGTATAACTCCACGGAAGTCAATGGAGTATACCAGAGTCAAACTAGCGCAAGAGGAAAGCCAGGCCCAGTACCTTAATTACTCTTCACTATGGTGAGGGAGACCAACTACAAGTAAGCTAATGCATTGGCACCAGAGTGCTGGAGAAGGTGGGAAAGGTTAAGCCAGACTGATATCCCACTGCGCTACACCTAGTGGAGTCTGGCTATCAAACCTTACCAACCCAGAAGGGTAGGAGCGCTCTTACAAGTGTAAATGACTCCACGGGGTGCAAAGCAGTGGAGATTCAGCCCATCCACTTCTGTTCCCAGCTCCTCCGCTTTAGTGTGTTTGCTACAAGGCATATATCAGCGTAGGGATAGCAGCAGTACGCAATGCATAACCCCCCTCCCCCATCAAAATCCACATGTTCTGCTAATGGTTGGTGCTGCTGCTCTTTTGGAGAGCCAGTTGCTACACTACTGCAGCTGGGAGATGTGGATCAAATTCCCCTCATTTGAATGTGCAACTGAGTGCAGAAGGAAGTGCTCAGGCACCCTTTCCTCAAGCAAGGAAATTACATGATGTTAATGCGAGTTAGCTCAGGGTTGACTTTACACACGTAAAAGTCAGAGAATTTAAAAAAATGATGGTTCCCACAGCAACCTTAACTCACCTATGCTGCACATATCTAATAAGGCAGAGTTAACAGCGTACACACAAATGTAAAATACTACTCAAGCAAATCTCAGCCATCACATTGCATTAATATTGATTTGTTTCATTCAATAATAGATTGTCTCATCACTGCTTTTGAGAGAGAAGCTTTTTATGAAACTACTGTTTTATAGTTAAGGCTTTTTTTAAAAAAAAAAGAAAAAGCCAACATATTTTATTAATGTTTGATGTTGTAGAGAACAGACATTGCTTCTTCATCAGAAGAAACTGACAAGTGATCAGGTAGAGTCCAGGCAACCGTTTAACAATATAACAGAAATAGCAGTTACAAAGTTTTTAATTAAAAATGTGAAATCTAAGTGGGATGACAGACAGAAGAGGCATGAATAGTTCTATAGAAAAGAGGCTTTAATACTAGATATTGAAGTGTTCTCCTTCACACCCTCTGCTTCCCCTAATTTCCACCACAGAACCAGACCCTCCGTTGGGTGTAAATCAGCTGCGTTGATTTATACCAGCTGAGAATCTGGTCCATTTAGTGCTGCAATGGTTTCAGCACTGGAATAGCAGGAGGTGTTATAGGTAAGAACTGTGAAGCTTGGCAGAGCCATGTGGAGTTCAGTGGCAGGAGGTGCTATAAGTTAAGACTGAAGGCCCAGACCCACATAAGGACTTAAGCATTGCAATGCTGAGCATCATGGCACCTAACCTTTAGGTGCTAAAAAAAAAATCACAGGAACAACATTGTGATCCACAAAACCTGAGTGAGGTGCTAAGGCTCCCTAGACAACGAACAGGGAGAGAGAAGACCCTTGGACTGGGCTCCACAAAGCCAGCTCGCTAGGTGGGGAGAAGCCTAAAGTAGGCAATGGGAGATGCTGACAAGAGGGGTATGTGCTAAACCACTCCCCTCTCACAGAGATGGGCACTAAGTCCAGGACAGGGAGACAGATACACCTATCTGTCATTGCGATCCACAAACAGAAACCTGTCTCCTGGAGTCAGGAGGCTTAGGTGCCTGTGGGGGAATGAGTTAGGTACCTGCCCCACTCCACAAAACAGCCAGAGGAGGTAGTAGTAATGTTACCCACTGTAAGACATTTAGCCCAGTGGCTAGTGCACTCAACTGGGATGTAAGAGAGCCCAGTTCAATTCCCCCTTCTGGTAGGATAGGAGAAAGAATTTTCATAAGGGTCTCCCACCTCTCTGGAGTGTGCTCTACTCACTGAGCTCTGGGCTATTCTGATATGAGACTTCCTCTGTCTCTCCTGTTGAAGCTGTTCCACTGTGGATAAATAATGAAAGAATGGTTGGAGCCAGGGAACTGTACGCAGGGTTTCCCACCCCTCAGGTGGGTGCCCTAATCACTGGGCTACAAAGCCCTTCTCATTCTCTCTTACCAACTGACAATTTAAGTATTTATCTCCCATGGAACAGGTTCAACAGGAGAGGCTAAAGGAGCCCCACCAGAATATCCCAGTGATTGCAGCACTCTCCTGAGAGGCGAGAAAGCTCTGTTCAAATCCTTTCTCCCCCTCTTCCCGAGGGGAAATTGAACCTGGGTCTTCCCACATAAGTGCTCTAACCCCTGGGTTATAAGGTGGACACGACGCTCCCCTGGATAGATTTTGAATAGGACCCGATGCAGTAGGCACACTCATAGCATGGATACCACATAGGGCCCACACATACCACTTAAGCAGCCAAATGCCCCTGGTTGGTGAATCACTCTGGGGCATAGGTGGGAGATGGGTGCCTACAGCAAGGCAGCAGTGCTCATGCTCAGAGGCAGAAATATAGGCACCTAGGGAACTTTTGGCTTGAAAACTTAGGGTATGGGAAAACACCTGTAGCCCGTGTCAACTGAGTTGGGCTCGCAGGACTTGGGCTATGGGACTATAAAACTGCCTCGATGCCTACAAAGCCTGGGCTCCAGGCCAAGCCCAAACATCTACACTGCAATTTATAGCTCTGCAGCTTGAGCCCGGCAAGCCCAAGTCAGCTGACATGGGCTAGCCAAAGGAGTTTAATTGCAGTGCAAGACACACCCCTAGGCATCAAGTGAAATTAGGTGCCTGCAGGATTAGGTGCCTGCAGTGGCACATAAAACTTAGTCTGGGGTTTAGGCTCCTAAGTACCTTTGTCAATCAGGGCTGAAAGACCAGGGCAGAGCTGTGCCAGGATCCAGCCCAAAGTAGCAGAAAGTGTTGCAGGTCAGGGTTGAATCTGGGTGTAAATAGAGTGCATTGCCAGCTGGTGTAAATCCTGACCTGCAGCACTTGACCCGCAGCTGGTGAAAACTGTGTGGAAATTGACAATGCCATGTGGAGAGCCCAGGGCTGGAATAGCTGCAGGGCAGGTGTGATGTGCCTTGGCAGAGCTGTGTGGGGAGTCCAGGACTGGAACAGCAGAGTTGCTGCAGGGCGGGACTGAAGGGCAGTGGTAGAGCTGTGCGTGGCGAGCGAAGGACTGGTATTGCAGGCGGGCTGCAAGTCAGGATTGTGGTACTTTGCTAGGGTTATACACAGGAAGCCTGCATGGCACTTTTTTTGTAACAGGTCTGGCCCTTAGTATGCTGCCAATCTCTCCCTTTCAAAAGCACCAACATAGACCACATCAGGTACAGCCCAGATCTCCACCAACGTTATCACCGCAGCTGCCTAAGGGCCCTACTGTTTAGCTGCACCATGCACCGATCTCAAATGGATTTCCACAGCATGTCTGCCTGTGGAGTAGATGCAGGGCCAGGCCCATAAGGCTAGGCCTACATTGCCTCTGAGAGCGAGTCTCTCAGCCCCAGCAGCCTGACTAGAGCTAGCAGGCTCCTAGCACTCTAAAAATACCAGCGTGGGCCTTGCGGCTCGGGCAGCAGTTCAGGCTCTCAAGCCCACCCGGCAACATGGGTCTGAGCTCAGGGGGGCTAGCCACAGTCTCCTCCAGAGCCACAACATCCACATTAGCTCGAGGAAAACTAGCACGCCTCTGTCAAGCCAGGCAGGGAGGCTCTCTCCCAGCTGCAGTGTAGCCGTACCCTGTCGGGCAGTGCTGCCTTATATCAAAGAGAAGTGAGCTCCAGCAATTCAAGTCGGCATGTTGAGGGGAGTTTATGACATTGTTTAGCCAGCAGGACTATTCCACCCTCACCCCCGCCCTCTTCCAAAGCACAAGTGAATTAGCATCAGAGAAAAACAAACCAACCCACAGCCTCAACTGTATGTCACATTTTTTTTAAAAAAAAGATAAATAAATATAAACAAACCCTTTCATTTGGTTCCAAAGTCCTTGTAAAACAAGCTCCCACCCTCCTCCCGCTTAAACTTTACAGCTCATTTAAATTAACTTGCTAAGCATTTGAGCCACTAGATGGTTTGAGGCACTATCAGGTCCATCAGTGGAGCCTTGGCTGGTCACATGACAGCTCTCATTAGCGAGAGGCAGCGCTCAGCTGTGCTGGCTTTGATAAGCCCAGCTCGATGCTCACAAGTACACCGCAAAGCAATTAAAATAGCAAAGGGCCCTTTTTTCTTCACCAGCCCTTTCCTTCCTCCTCCGACGCTGAATAAAAATGATTTGATAAATTATTCTTTTCAAAGCTAAACACTCAGGGAATGGAAGGGGGGGAAAAGCCACACAGGGAAGAAAAAGTTGCTCTGGAGGACTCGTTATTAGCATGAATTCCCAGCCCCCCAGCAATCAGGACAAATCCTGGCGATTGTGGATGCGGGATGAAGGAGTTTGAGGCTACTGTGCGATGCGGTCCATCCTGTGGAGAGTCACTGGGCCTGCTCCACTTAAGCCAGGGATGGTGGGGAGTGTTAGTAGCATTAAGCCAACTTTGCATTTCCCATATTTTGAGCCTATGTGGGGCCCTGCTTGCCACCCGCCCAATGTGAGTTAAAGCAGCCTCAAGGTTGCTCTAACTTAAATCCTGCTTCCCATGGCTCCTGAGAAGCAGAGTCTGCTAAAGTTCAATGCCATCTGGTCACTCCTTTGCCAGAAACAGGGAGCAGGGCCAGTGTAGATTCCCTGTACCAGCTCCACACCACCCAGGAAGTCCCTTTGCACAGAGGATATTTTTGGGGCGGGGGCATTTACGTAAACTTGAAGGTCCCTTAGGCTGCCAGAGTGGCATAAAAGGGCCTGAGTGTAACTGAAAGTCATGCCAGTGAAGTACCCAGCTGTAAATGGATAGCTCCCCAACCTACTCTCAATACAGCACATGCCACAGGTTAGCATCCTAGGGTCACCCCCGTTCTTGGTATCTGCCTTTGTCCTTATGAAATTTAACATCCCTGGATACATTTCTAACGGAATGCTCAGCTTGCAGAACCTGGGAGATTTGGCTGGAACTGATCAGGAGGCTCTGAACACACGCCGGAGCCTGGGCCAGTGGAGCTATTGACAGACATGTGCCTCTCAGTAACTGCGTTAAGTGACCGTGCTGGAAGCACTTGGGAGGCCTCGACAGAGTCATCCATCCTGGCGAGACGCTCCATCTTTCCCCACTTTGTCGGTGGCAATGAAACGGGTCCAGTGCCCACCTTGGTTACTCACTGCTGGCTCTTGTGTCTTTACCGCTGGCCATATGTGCCAGTTACGGTAATGGGGAGGGAGGGGAGCTGTGTGTGCACGTACACGCACAAGGCTGCACCTCCCTGCTCCAACCCACACTTGTACCTTGAAAAATTCTGCTCCCTTTCCCCCATGTCAGAGAGCCAACTGATTTGAGTTAGGGTGCTTGCAGGGGTTAAAATGTGGGGTGCAGGCAGAGCTGTAGGGGGATATGTCAAGAAACAAAGCAAAAGCTTCACATTCCCTGTTCTCTCCAAGCTTGAGAAATTTATGAGATGCTTTCCCACTTGGAAAAAAAAAATGCCTCCAGGGAAAAATAAATAACAACAATACTCTGCCAGAGCTTCCTATCTGAGGATCTCAGATTGCTTTGCAGACATTAATGAATTAAGCCTCGCAGCCTCCCAGTGACGTACGTCACTGTTTCGGTCTCCATTTTACAACCAGGGAAATGGAGGTGCAGAGAAGGGAAGTGACCCATCCAAAGCCACAGCAGAGCCAGGAATAGAACCCAGAAAAAACTGTTGGGAGGAGTTTTCACAGAGCTTAACCTGGAAGTGAACTGGGAGAGGCTAAGAAAAAACAGAGGGGAGACCATCAGGGGGAGCAGGGAAGGCCTGGGGAGATGGGGGGAGCTGGAAGGGAGAGGGTGTTGCACACATTAGAGGCTCGTCTTATTCTTCTAAGTTGCTCAGCCTCCTGTTCCCAACTCTCTACCTGAAATGGGACCTTTCTTTGCTCCAGCAATGGCCACGCAGAGGGAAAACCCTATGGGCGAGAGGAACCTTTGGTGAAGGAGGCAGCCGCAGCCGGTGATGCCAGGAAACACTAACAATGCCTGGGTGCAGTATGTGAGGAGAAGGGTGCAGGGAGTTTAAAAGTGGCAGCTCTCTCCTTTGCCTGAGAGGTTATTTCTCATGCAGAGTGAGTGCAACCCTCCAATGCGTCTTCCAGCCAGTGACATCCAGGAAATGTTTTATGGATGAGGCTTCATCACCTGTTGGCATGGGGAGTAGAAGGCACAGGAGCCGGTGATGAATGACCCCTTGGAATCTGCACAGTGTCCTCTGTGCCTGCCCCCTCCCCTTCCCTCCTTATCGTGCATCATTCCAATAGCATCCATCTGCCTCTGCCGGGAAACTCCCAGTTCCCAGCCTCTCCCCCTCTTGACTTTCGAGATGTCCCCACCCATCCCCCCCTTTCTGGGAGTGTCTCCATAAGGAAGAGATGCCATCATCAGATGGGGGTAACCTCCCTGCGTGTGGAGGAGAGAACAGGTTCTGCTCATTCTCTGCTCAGTGATCACACAGCCCTCTCAGGATACCAATGATATATGAAAGGAAAAAGGGACTGGGTATTTATCAATGGTGCTTTTTGCTCCCCACTGTGGGGTGCAATGTATCACAATATTAGCAGTGGGAAAGCAACTGTCTTCTGGGTCTTATTGGCGACAGCACTGACATGGGACAGGATTGGGCACACCCCATATGATCAATTCCCTGCAATGACAGAGGGCCAGTGGTGGCCCCATCTTTTCTTGCTGTGCTTCTTCCTGGGGCACAGGTTATTTTCACCAGCTCTCTGTTTCTCTCTCCCAGGCACTTCTAGTTCACCCTAAGCATAGTTTCTAGGCCCCTTTGTGAGGTGAACACTTTGAGGAGTCCAATTAGTTAGTAAGGGATCCATATGGATTTGGAGTTAGGTACAAACAGCACTTCCTTCCTTTCAGATGGGCCACTGAGACTTGACACAGGATATCCCCAGTACTATAATCCATAGGCGCCGACTTTTACTTTTCCCCGGGGGGTGCTCTACCCCTCTCTGCCCGAGGCCACGCCCCCACTCCACCTCTTCTTGCCTCCTCCCCGAGGCCCTGCCCTCACCCCACCTCCTCCCCCAAGGCCCCAACCTGGATCCGCCCTCTCCCTGAGGCCCCCACCCACCCTCACTCACTGGTCTCCACCCTCTCCCACGCCCCTCCCTGAGTCGCCAAACAGCAGGCGGCTGGTGGGTGCTGAGCACCCACTATTTTTTTCCTGTGGGTGCTCCAGCCCCGGAGTACTCATAGAGTTGGCGCCTCTGCTATAATCATTCAGCAGCGTATGGGTCTAGTGACCTTTGCAAGCCCTGAACCAAGAAGGATTTGAGCACAAAGGCCCTAGAGGAAACATGTTCAGCAGGGCTAGGCCAGTAACTTCACAAATACTGGTCACATGCACTACCAGAAATGCTTTATGCTTAGCTGAAACTTTAAGTGCTGTGGATTCAGGATCAGAACTGTGACTCAGGGTGACTCAGACTCAACACCTGACATGAACTGGCAGGTTTCACTGTAACGCCCAGCCACTGTTAGTTTTACTGAACCACTACCCAAATCAGCACCATTGCCAGTTTCCTCTAAGAAGAACCTGAGGCTTAAAATAGTGGGGGGGGGACTTTATTCTGCAGGGCAGGAGTGAGGGGCATTGGCAGAGCTGTGTGGGGAGCCCAGGGCTGGGAGAGAAGTGTGTGGGGGGGATGCAGGGCAGGAGTAAGGGGCATTGGCAGAGCTGTGTGGGGAGCCCAGGGCTGGGAGAGAAGAGTGGGGGGGGGGGTGGCTGCAGGGCAGGAATGAGGGGCATTGGCAGAGCTGTATATGGTGAACCATGCATAGCTGCTGCCTCTGGCCAGCAATATCATGCCATAATATTCATCAAAATTTAAATTCACCCATGTTTAAAACATACCCACTCCTGCATCATATACAGGCCAATTTACCAAACTCACCCTTGTGCAGCGCTTGGGGGAAAAGGGGTGTTTGAGCTGCACAGCGAACCTGATACTTCAGCCTGCCAACTTCATCATGATGGTGATTGCAGTGTTTCTGAAAGAGCTCCTAGGCTAAGCCAGCCCCTCCCCACTCTCGGCAGGAGAGGTGGGGTATCGGGAGAGCAGATGGCTCTGGTGGGCCATGAAATGTTACAAATGAAATTAAACGGCTGCAGAGATGGTGGGGATGTGTCCTAGAGATGGATACATGCTCTATGAGCAGATTCCCTGCATTTATCAGTGTTAAACAGCAAAAGGCACAGGGAGACGGGAGTGAGAGAAGAGAAATAAAGGAGAGAGAAGATCTGGAGCGAGCAAAGGAGGAATGAGAGGGAGAGAAGACTGATGGGAGAGAGAAAAGGAGGTGGAATCAACTAAAAAAAAGAGAAGTTGGAAGGAAAAGTGAGGGGTGCTTTATGGGGGAGTCACTGGAGATGCCCAATTTAACACCACCTGCCCTGAGAGGAATGAAAGCTGTCCCTGCCTTCTTCCCTGGCTCATCCGGGGCTTGGCCGTGTAAGCCCAGAGCAGGAGCCCTTTCCAGCTCTCCATGCATTAATATATTCATTTCATTATTCAATTATTTAAAATGGTGTCTATGTTCCATCCATTTCACACAAATGGAGTGCGGGGAGGCTCTCTCCCTCTGGTCTCTTTAGAACACGAACAGCAGCCTCAGAGGAAAGCATGTGCGTGTGCAGCGTCAGCACACCAGACCATCTACAGAAGTGAGAACTGCGCGGGGGCGGGGAGGGGTGGGGGGGAGCACCAGTTCCTTTACTCTCCCTCTCCCCCTCCCTACACCAGGTCCCTCCGACTCCCACCCCAAAGATCCTGCCGATCTCACCTCCATCCTCTTGCACAATAATACAAATCACGGATGCGACTGCTGTTAGTTCTATTGCCACCCAAGGGGGGGGTGCAGTGTGATGTTGACACTATTCGCATATCTGCAGGACTGGCTGGGGTTGGAGGGAAACAGAGAGCCCTGAAACATGGCAAAAGCAGTTCTTCCTTCAAACTGGGCTGTCCCCTGCAGGCCAACCGCCTTCATCTCACAGGAAATACAAGGCTACCCATTAAAAACATGCCATTCCTTGAGCATCACAACTGAGCAGTGTCCTCAAACATCACAGGTCACAGGAGCATTACTGTCACTGCTGTGCTGCTCCATGGCTGCGGATGACTAGTGTTTTTATAACGGGTGAGTCTGAGATCCCTCTTCCTTTCCCTATCAGCCTTTCAGGTGGGTAATTAGCCACAGTTAGACAGCGTCTCCCTCTGGCTAGGGAACCAGTGAGAGTTGTTCTCTGTTTCTTTTTGTTGCAGGGGATCATTATTGGTTTCTTGGTTGAGGGCCCTCCAAGAAAGGAAGACGCTGGGAGCTTCAGAGGGTGTGCTGATGAATCAGGAGGTGGTGCTTTTCCTACAAAGTCAGTACTGAACTCAGTGCCTCAGTAGGGTGGGGTGCTCACTGGGTACCAACTTGAAACCAAAGGTCCTGATTGCTTGTGGTGAACAAATATCCCAGGGCACCTTGCATATTAGGTGGTCAGGCCTGAAATCCTGGCCAAGTGATTACAATCTGTCTCTGTAAAATCCCCCCTTATTAAAACTGAAAATGAGATTCTTCTTCCCCAAAGCAGTTGTGTAGTATTGCGGCATGCTGTTAAACAGACATCACATTCCATATCAGAGGTGGCTCCATGTCCCTGTCAGATGAACTAATTCCTGAGTGACATGTAGTCCTATCTCATTTTAAGATATTTTACACATTACATGAAATAGGTATTACTCTACCCAGCCCTCTGCTTCGGGTTAGCAGTCATTGTTTGCCACAGCTTTGAAAACAGCCATTCCCCTGATCCCCAACTCTTTTACCTTCCCTCTGTGATATATGGACTGTTCACCAGCCCCACTGTGAGTTGCCTCATTACTGGGAGCTGATGAGCAGTGGAATGGAGCTGTGTTCATTGACACTGCCAGTTTGAGACTGGCCTTGTGTGTTAAGCTTCTTGTCATTAGAACCAGTGGGTGGATCAGGCTCCAGATGCACTGTGTCTTTTGCTATTAGGAAGGTGGGAGGCAACTAGGGAAAGTTTTTATAGAACATCAAGCAAATATTATTTTTGGCGTTGGAGGGCATTATCTGTCTGAATGCAATTGCTTTGCCCCTTTATTAGCAACTAAATTTTTGTTCATCCCTCAAGAGAGATTTCTCTGGATGCACATTTCAGTCATGTTTCCATTCAGGCACTTCTGTTTGGATTCTGCACAGTCAGAAGTTACCAGCACTAAAGAATCAGAGCAAATGAAGAAGAAGAAGGTTTGGGGAATGCATCCCTTTCTTCTGCTACAACAGCTGAGCTGTCAGCTCCCTATACTTCATTTTCCACAGCTCTGTCCAGCCTGCTACGAAATGTCCCAAGTGTGATTCTACCCTATCCCTTGGGGAGACAGTCCCACAGCCAGATGCATCTCACTGGCAGGAACCCTTGCCAGATAATCATCTCCCTTTTCACCTTCATTTAATCCCTTTACTACTTTTTATAACTAAAGCCAGGCCAATAATTCATCATGAATCATTAATTCCATCTCTTCCAATTTGTGAATTGTCCATTAACAGTTTGCGATGGTCTCAAACTCATTCCCTCTTCAAAACAACAAATGCCTGGACACAGCCCAGCCCATTGAAGTCAGTGGGACTATTCCAGTACTTAAAGGAGATTAAGCCTGAGTTTAAGCACTTTGCTGAATTGGGGACTGCCTCAAAGACTCTTTTCTTTTTTTGTAATCATGTTTTGGGCTGCAGCTTGTTTGGGAGCTGTCTGACGCGGGTATTCAATATACTTTTATTGGAAACATGGGAAATATGGTCCATCTGTATTTCCTGGATTGGATGGAAATAAGTCTTGGAGTCCAGTTTCCCATGCAACACTAAGGATTCAAAATGTATTATCCCAGTACGGTGTTGCAGTGCCAAGCATTCAAAAATCATTAACCAGGCCCCCAAAACTCCTGAGATTGGCTTAAAAATCACGAGATCTTTTAAAGATGATAAATTTGGGATACTCTTTATTTGCCTTCTGGTTTCAGAGCCTCTAGGATACATTCTCTTCACATTTGAAAGCTTTTCTCCATAACCATCAGGGCTAGAAACCATTTATTACTGTAAACTGAGATTTTTTCGGTTTCAGAAGCTTGGGCTTTAAGAAACATATTAAATATCATCAGGCTCATGATACGACTGCCAGAGTTGGCAACACTACTGAGTTAGAGTCTGTAATATTTACTTACATTCACAGCTTCCACCAAAGTTCTAGCCAGGAAACTTGTTTGTTGAGATGTTCACAAAGAACTCACTCAAAAGGGGTGGGGACAGCGCCAAAGCCAAATCATTTAAAAATCCAGTTGCATATTCTAGGAATGATTTGTGCAGTAATCACCCAGCTCTAGTCATCCCCCCTGTGGCCGGCACCCCAAACAATGTCTTTCCCGCCTTGCTGTTTTTACACCCTTCCGACAGATAAATACATATGATGTCCCATTAGCCCAGCCCTACAGATTCAATGCTTTTCATCTTTCCTTCTCAATCAGCCTCTCCACCCGCCCTGGTAATTTTGGAGGCTCTTCTCTGAACTCCATCTGATTTGTCTGTATCTGTTCTGGTGCCCAGGACTGGACTCTCAATTCCACCTGTGGGAAAATCACCCTTTCGGATCAAAACTTGCGCTGCTCCTCTCCTTCTGTTCTGAACACAGCTGCAGCAGTCTTCAACTCCAAGGGTGATGTCTGGTTAGATGGTTTAGCATCTCCCTCTGCTGGTTAGATGGTTTAGCGTTGGCAGGGCCACAAAACTATTATGGCTGTTCCCAGCTGATGCCCGAACACAACTGATTACATGTGGAAGGGTTTCATTTAAAACTTAGGGGCTGCTGCCACACGCCCTAAACAATCCTACCCACAGAAAGTCCAGGTGAGATATCTAACCCCCCCATGTCAGTAACAGGAGGGTACTTAGTGATTTCTAGACTGGGTGCACACACAAACACACGCTGCCTGTGCTCCGTGAATTCAAACGATACCCTGTGCACAGGAAGTCGAGCTGATGACCCTAGCCCAGCAGAAAAGATGGTTTCATGCTCTTGATTCTTCCTAGTGACACCATCTTGCTCATTCCTTGTTGGATTTTAAGCAGTTTGTCATGCTTCCCTTGCTGAGAGTCCACTGGCCCTAACAAGGGGAGAGGTAGCAATTTCTGGAGTGGGCCCAGTCTGCCCTGACCTTTCTCTAAAAAAAAACAAAGCCTGCTTTGTGATCTTCCACGCATCTCCCAGCAGGTCACTAACCAGAAGATTTGGCCTGCTTGCCACAAAGGCCTGCAGTGTTTAGGAAGGGGGACTCTTTCTTGCCCAGAGCTGGCTCCCTTCTCTCCTATCCATCTTAGGTACTTGTACAGGCCTCATTCCTGTAGTATGTGAGCATTTCACAGTCTTTACTGTATTCATCCTCATGCACCATTGTGAGGTAGGATAGTGTTGTTATCCCTATTACAGAGTCAGGAAACCTGAGGCACACAGTGGCTAAGAGCACAGGAAGTACATGGCAGAGCAGGAAATTAAAGCAAGGTCTCCCAATTTCTAGGTTTGTGCCCTAGCCACTGGATCACCCTTTCTACCTCCACTGCACAGCTCCTGAGCGCTCTTGAGGCAGAGCACTGCAGAGGCTAATGGGGAGCTCCATACTACCGCCTTTCAGCATGAATAGGGGTTGGCTACATCCCCCCGTGGATAGTGCCCCACCTGGGACAAACCTATATGTTGTTGCTTTACCAAGCTCTGCCACAGTAGGGGGTGAGGAAGGACCACCACATGAGTGCAGTGCTCTGGTTCCACCCATCTCCTTTCAGTATGTCCCGTGAAACTAGTTCTTCTGGGCTCCCCAGTGCTTGTGCTCAGGTGCTGTGGGCACCAGGATTCCAGCTGCCTCCTAAGCAGGAGAGAGAGAAGGTGAGGGAGAGGGCTTAGGTAGGGCCAGATTTGTCCCTAAATACTTCTCAAATGGCCATATCTGGATAGACACTCAGGCTCATCCCCTGCAGGGCTGACAGGTCTCATCAGGACCAAAGCACCCAGCAGCCTACACACTTTCCTTACTGAAAAAGGCACAAGCAATTGGGGATCACTGCTGTGAACAGATTAGCCTGTCAGGCAAGGGAACTGAGAGAGACAAGGCATGGCAGGGCAGGCAGCCTGAAGGCACCTAGTTCTGGCACCAGGACAACAGTGTCTAAGAAGGTGTGTATGCACATGTGGCTGGGACTATATTGTCCTCTAGTGGCTGCAGTCCAGAAAGGATAGAAATACTACTATTACTACTTACCGCTAAAGGGGATTCTTCTCTATTTCAAATGGTACAAGCCTGTGTTGTCAGAGGGGAAGTTCCTGGGTTCTTTCTTCAATGCTGGGTGGATGCAATTCAGCTGTTGGCTATGTTTAAATGCATGGACCTGCTACCATTCATGTAGGACAGAAAGGCAGGGGCTGGGATTACGTTTTTGTGGGCCCGGCGCCAAACATATTTGTGAGCCCTCATAATACCCAGGCTTAAAAATCAGCCTCAAGCCCGCCTTAAACCCAAATTGGCATTTTTTAGCAGAAAAAAGTTGGGGCTGGACAATTTCTCCCAGCCCCTGTGTTAATCCACCCTCCGGAGTGCTTCATAGCCCTGGGGGAAATAAATTCTGCTTTGTTTGGAAAAGGCTGGCTCTTCATTTCTGCAAACATGTGCTGTCACGGGCTCCGGCAGGGGAATGCTCCAAACCCTCCTGGGCCCATGTCCTTAACACAGTTGCGGCCCCCTGGTTCAAAGCCTTGAGATCCAGCCAGAAAACGGCCGGGCCAGGTGGTTGGACCTGGGTCATCCAATGAGTGCACTGGAGAGGGGCCACAATGGTTGCTGCATGCTCCACAGCCATGGCCTCAGCCAGTCCAGGTTTGTAACACACCAGGTGACAGCGAATGAGGATCATGCAGGTGGAAGGAACAGAGGGACCAGTTGCTCTAGCTTGGAGTAGGATGGATATTTTGTTGTGAATCGGCGATAGGGCGAGACAAAGATCATTGTGCAGAGATGGGCTAGCCAGTTCTGGAGAGTGTGTGTGTGGGTCTGGTCCCTGCTCGAGGGAATCAGACCCGCTCTGTATGTGTGAAGGACTGAATTAATGAATCCCCCCGTTAGCATCACGGATCAGCCACACTGGAATCATTGCTCCTTCTCCTTGCATGCTTATTTTCTGTGATTTAGGAGCATGCTCAGGCACTCACATTTCTTGGGAGACAGCACAATCTAGCTGTAGCGGACGGGAGAGACTCAGAGTCAGGACTCCTGAGTTCTCTCACCAGCTCTGGGAGGGGAATGGGGTCTAGTGGGTTGGGGGGGGAGGGGCGGAGGCTGGGAGTCAGGACTCCTAGGTTCTATCCCCAGCTCTGGGAGGGGAATGGAGGCTAGTGGTTACAACAGGGGGGGCTAGGAGTCCCCTCCATTGACCTTCGATAGCTAAACATCTCTCTCCCACAAGTCTGCTCAGCTCCCCACAAAGCCACCCCACTGCTCAGAAACCCCATTGCCCCATCCCCTGCTTTCCAGGGTGATGAATCTGAAAAGCGAGGGACTACATCTCCCTTCAGTCCCTGCCTACTGCACATCCCCCTTTCCCTGCCCAGGTAAGAGGAAATGTCCTAAGCCAGGGAGTAGTCGGGCTCTAATGGCAGGGTTTGGGAGCCCCGGGAAGCTTGGGCGGAGCTGCACATGGAGCAGGCTGCACCTGCCGGACACCACAGCTGGTGCAGCTCTGTGGTGGGTTTGTAGGGGAGCAGCTGCAGCTGGGCAGGGAACCAGTGCAAGGGGGCCCAAGAAGAGCCACTAATGGAGCCTGGCTAGGAAACCCACAAGCGCTTATTTGCAGGACTAGAGACTGGATTGGGCAGGGCACCCCCAGGCAGGCACTAGGCCTTGTGGCCATCTGCCGGGGGAGGGGGCAACCACTGACTTATCCAGCCCACCGCTTAGGCAGAGCAGCAGAGAGAGGAAGGTCCCGCCCCCCGTGACCCTGAAACTGATGAGGGCTGCTGATGAGGGCTGCTATCAGTGATGGGGGCAGAAAGGAGCAAGCAAGCAAGGGAGGGGCAGAGGGTGGAGAGGAGCCGGCGGCTCGAGGTGCAGCACAAATGAAGTGGGCTGGGTGGGGGCCTCCTGAGTGTGGGCCCGGCCCCAGGGCACCACTGGTGCCATTATAAACCCAGTACTGGGGAAAGGGGACCCAGATTATACAACTTTCCATGCCACGTGTTCGCCTCAGCCCTGTCTTGACACTCTTCTTTAGCTCTGTCTTTCTCTCCTAGCTGATGCCTACCCATATCCTGCAGTTCTCACTCTTGGGCTTTCTGTGCAATATCTCCGATTGACATTGCTCTGCCTGAAGCAGGTGGGCTGATCAGGCAGGGGGTCACTGATCAGAGCAGTGCACCCCTGTGCCCAGGCTAATGATACTGTACAGTACTTATGCAACAAGGACCAGGGCTCCTGTGCAGGGAGCAGACACCAACCAGGATAGGGTTGTTACCCAAGTATTGGGTTCAGAGGACCCATCAACATCAGGAGCACCGACCTGAGTTTTCGGTGGACTGCACACAGCCTCACTCAATAAAAGGGGGTTAGCATCTCACAAAGCGAGGAAGCCAAACAAGCCAACGCCTACTCCAGAAACATCTTGGACCAGGCATGTGCTATCCAAAACGCAAGACAGTAATTACTCCCCAGCCCCAATTGCCATTCGGCACACACTTGCTATGCATGGCCTGGTGAGAAAGCATGCTTCCCTCTGGCTCCTCCTTCCAATCCTGCCCCCTGCCCTCACCTCCCAGCTCACCGCTTTGCTGTCAGAGCCAGTTCATTCAAACAGCCACGAACAGGAATGGGAAGGAATGCGCTATTTCATGCCCACTGGCCTGCGTGGACAGGGATGGCTTTTGAAAGGAGGGAGGACGTCTAGGGCTAGACTGTGGCAGTTAGCCATCCCGGTGCCCTCATCCGTCCCCTCCCTGGCACAAGGAACTGGGGCAATTTGTGTCCCAATGTGTCAAAACAGGGGATTGGGAGTCAGAACTCCTGGGTGCCATTCCCAGCTCTGCCAACTGTGACTCAAGTTGCCAGGTGTCCAGTTATCGACCAGAACGCCCGGTTGTAAAGGGACCCTGGCGGCTCCGGTCAGCACTGCTGACTGGGTCATTAAAAGTCCGATTGGCAGCGCAGGCAGGCTCCCTACCCAGCTCCACGCAGCTCCCAGGAAGTTGCTGGCATCTCCCTCTGACTCCTAGGCAGAGGGAGAGCCACGGGGGCTTTGCACCCTGCCCCCAGCCCCAGCTCAGCAGATCCCCCTACCCCAACCCGGAGCTTCCTCCCACATCCTGAACCCCTCATTTCTGGCCCACCTTGGAGCCCCTCCCACACTCTGAACCCCTCAGCCCCACCACCCAGCCCGGAGCACCCTCCTGCACCCCAAACCCTTCATCCCTGGCCCCACCCCAGAGCCCTCACCCCCTCCCGCACCCCAACCTCCTGCCCCAGCCCCGTGAAAATGAGCGAGTGAGTGAGGGTGGGGGAGAGTGAGCAATGGAGGGAGGGGGGATGGAGTGGTGGGGGCAGGGCCTTGGAGAAGGGGTAGGGCAGGGGTGTTTGGTTTTCTGCAATTAGAAAGTTGGCAATCCTAACTGTGACCTTGGGCAAGTCATCTTCCCGCTTTGTGCCTCAGTTTCCCCTTCTGTAAAACAGTAGGAAATGATGGTTACTTTCTCATCCTGGGTGGGGGGACTGTGACAGAGGAGTTCAATCATTCATTTATTCTCTGGAGTCTTCTCAAGGGCAAGTAGTGATTATTTTAAAGGACAAGAAAACAAACTCATCGTGGATGTCTGTGTCCATTGGTATGGGACTCTGGGCACATGGAAGGGAAGAATTAGAACTCGGTAATGTACGGTTTTAGGCCTCAGTTCTGAAATAACCAGACTCCCTGGGATCACAGACTCCTTTCTCAGGAAGATCAATAGCGCCCTGGACCTTCTGGGGTAGATATAGCCGGGTGGATTCTGCCCTGTGCGGGTGCCAGTGTAGGGACACGGAGGAAACAGTGTGCACAGAACTGGCTCTGTATCTGGGTGTAGGAACCCTTAGCCATCCTCTGGTGCTTTCGTCCCATTGTAACTGGTGCAGAAGGGCTACAGACAGATCAGGCCCACTGAATGCCGCAGGGTAGATTGCGTGGGGTTCAGATGAAACCTTTAAATGCGCAAGGTCCAGTTGTTTGCATAGATGGTCACAGAACCCTTTTCATAAGATTTGCCTCTTTATGATTGGCTAGTGTTTCTTTCCACCCTAGAGAAGGCTACATTTGCAGCCATGCTGCACGTAAAGTGCTTTAGAATTAGGATCCTTTGGAATGAATGGAGGTATAACAAACGTATATGATACAATGTGAACGGCCGGGATTTCTGTGTGGGGGGAGAGCAGCAAACTCTAGGCTACAAACCAACAAACCGTAATCCCTTCACCCATCCACCCTCCTTTCAAAGCCTCTGCATTCTGACGCTCACAGCTTCTCAGTGGATTTACGAATTGCAATTTTCTATGTGGCCAGCAGATGGCAGAGGTGTCCCACTTTATATTCCCAAACTCAAGGGACCAGGAAAGGCGTCCACATTGGTGCCACGTATTGCACAGCCAAAGAGAACTCTCTCTCAACACTCCCACCCCACAAAAAAAGCAAACAAACAAACAAAAAAAAACCCCCACTATGTTCGGACTCTGCACAACAAAACTGTATTTTTTTAAAAAGCGTGGGGGAGTAAATAATGACATTTCATGTATAAACCCATAACCCAGGAGCCTGTGTGTGACAGAAGGCTCTGGCTTTGCAGAGCAAACATAATGATTTTCTCATTTTCCCTTCATTTGTGTGTGGGCTGGAGTCATAACCAGCCACTCTAGAATATTTCAAGGAACTAACTGGCTTTCTTTGCCCTTTTATCTCTTGTGGTGAAAGAGATGGGTTTTTCGCTCCACATGGTGCCTCACATGAGCTGGGCAATGGACACTGCAGGTATCAGCTAGTGGCAAAGGATCCTCTTCAACTTTTGCTTCTTCCAGTCACGCCCATCAGCATTGTCTCTGTCTTGGCTAGGGGGAATGTCCTTGAAATGCCCTTGAGATGCAGAGGGTAACAGAGGGGCTGCAATATATAAGCAACACCCACAAAGGCAAAAGGCATGCACACAGTCTGTTCATTTCCCAAGGAATCAGCAGACTCATGGACCTAGATCCAGCCCTTCACCCCTCCGAGGCCACTGCAGAACTGCCCTCCCCCCCCATTCTTCTGCACTCTGCACTGTTTAGTACTGAATGTCCCGGGCCACTAGGCTCTCCAAACTTCCCATGGAAGGTCACTGACCCCAAGTGGAAGAGTCCAGAACCCTGCCATCCAGGTCAGGGGGTTCATCTTATTTAGTCTGCGGAAGAGAAGAGTGAGGGGGGATTTGATAGCAGCCTTCAACTACCTGAAGGGGGGTTCCAAAGAGGATGGAGCTCGGCTGTTCTCAGTGGTGGCAGATGACAGAACAAGGAGTAATGGTCTCAGGTTGCAGTGGGGGCGGTTTAGGTTGGATATTAGGAAACACTATTTCACTAGGAGGGTGGTGAAGCACTGGAATGGGTTACATAGGGAAGTGATCGAATCTCCATCCTTAGAGGTTTTTAAGGCCTGGCTTGACAAAGCCCTGGCTGGGATGAGTTAGTTTGGGTTGCTAACGCTTTGAGCAGGGGGTTGGACTAGATGACCTCCTGAGCTCTCTTCCAACCCTAATCTTCTATGGTTCCATGAAAATCCCCCAACTGAGCAGAGGAAACCCACTGAGCCAGTGGCGTGATTTGGAAATCCGTCTTGCCACTCCACTGCCTGCTCTCGAGGGGTGGGGGATGCTTCTGCAGCCCAGAGAATTTAGTGCTGGTCCAGGGAGCCTCCCAAATCAGTGAGGGGAGGAGTCACTACAGGTTCAGGAAGCCCTGCAGGGACAAGATGGCTTGATGGAAAGCCACATTAGCTCTGGAAGCTGTTTCTCAGCTTCATGGGATGAGCTATATGGGGACAGGTGATGAAGGGGTATAGAGGAGATGCAGTTTGAACTGATAAGCTGCTGTTGCCCAATGGGTGAGCAGCAATCATGGCATGGAAGTGACCAGGATACTTATGTCTGAAGAATGAGCCTACTGCACATGAGTGTAGAGTGGGGGTGGAGGGGAAGGGAGGGAAGGCACTTCATCTCATTGGTATTTAAGTTGTCAGGGGAGATATCTCTGGCAGAGGACTGATGAGAGAGGAAGAGGGGGCTCTCAAGCAGCGAAGGAGAGTTGAGTCTGTAACCCCCTCAGAGGTTCTCCATGACGACCTGTCTCATTAGTAAGGATAAAAGCCATATCCCAGGGACTGGCAGCGTTTCAAACCCCCCTCCCGCTGAGCGATCCCACAGGGCAGGGGAGAGAGGTGCCCTTGAGACAGGATTTTTATCTGAGAGATTTTCAACAGCGGCAAAAGAAGGGAAGAAAATCAAAATGCTCCACCCCCTTTCCCTGCCACCAACCTCCCTCCCTGCCCTGCTGTAGAATCTCCCTCTGGAAAGGACTGCTCTGTCTAAAGACACTCCTGAAAGCCCCGTGGCTGTGAACAGCCTGGCATGTAGGGGAGTGCAGAGAAAGAGAGTAATAAGGAGCAAGAAAGGGAGAAAGAGAAATGCAGGGAGGTACATCCTGCCTTTCCAACATCCCCCATATTCAGGGACAGTCACCAAGGATCCCCCTATCACCCAGTCCCCTGCTTCTGTTCCAGGGATGGGGATTTTCCAACGAGAAAGACCATATGGATGGCGGGAAGTTTCAGTCTAGCTGTGGTCTCTGTTTGTTTAGCTCTAAGGGAAAAACACAGACCTTGCAATGCTAGCAGCAGCAGCCTTCTCAGCCTTTCAGTCCTGATGCAGAGGATGGCCCTGGCTTGGGTCCCACAGGCCAAGTTGGTCGGGGGGATGGTTTTGATCTCCAAAGAAACGTTCCTCCATTGACGCTTATGTGGTGCATACATGGTCTCAGCTACTTATCTGCCTGCAGGTTAGTTTAAATGTGGGATGGGAGGATTCACTGCTCAATGGAAAGGGAAATAGTCACAGCCCAGATGAGCTGGGTACACAGAGGACACATGCTGTGGAAACTCCCCACACAGCTCTTCCAATACCCTTCTGTCCTGGCCTGCAACACTCCCTATTCTTCCAGCCCTAGGCTCCCCACACACCTCTGCTAATCCCCCTCTCTCCTGCCCTACAGCCCCGCTGCTATCCCAGTCCTGGGCTCTCCACACAGCTCTGCCAATTCCCCTCACTCCTGCCCTGTTGCTCTTGCTGCTCGCTATTTCACACCAGGCACCCTCCTGAGGTAGAGAATACCTGTCTTTCAATAAGGAGTCTAATTTTATGAAGTTTTTTTGCGATGGAGCTCATGTGGTCGCAGTAAGACCCACCTAACTTTTTTTCACTCGTGACTTCAGTCAGGATTTCGAGTCAGGCTTCCGAAGGTGAAACCTAAGTCCAGCCTGGGCCATCAAGGTGCTGGATCCAGGGGCACAAACAGAAAGGAGAGACTGACTGTCTGTCAATCACATCAGGTATCCTGGTTACGGACTCTGCATCCAGAAGAACAAGTGTCCTCTGGTGAGCTACATCAGAGGAGCCAATCACAAGAGAGGGAAAGCCACGCCAGACTCTGAGCCAGCAGTTGGCTGGCTTCCTGCTGCAGAAAGCTGTTACAGTCACAGGGCACCAAAGCAATGTGCACATACACCCACACACAGCACCAAGATGCCAGATAATGGAAAGGAACAAAATCCATTTGTATACCCTGTGCAGCACAAACACTTGAACCAACACATACACACACACCAGAGACACTTCAGCAAACACAACCAAGCATCACACACATTTTTGAATACACAATTGAGCAGCTCCTCCATGCTCATTCATGCAGCCAGCACTTTGTGATTCTACTCTCCCCTTCCATGAAGATGAATCATGCAAATGGATTCCTCCCATCGGGTGAGTTTGCAGCTCAAAGCACAGGAGAGGAGGGGATAAAAACTTCCCGACACAAAGAACTGGTTCTCTATGCTGCTCAGACTTCAGGGGGCAAGGTTTCTAGGCATAAGCAAGGGATCCCCAGCTACTTAGCCTGGGTCAGCCCTAAAGGACATACAGAGATTGCTTATTATAGAAGCTTCTATTACTTTTTGAAACTTAAGATGGTAACTGATTTGTGTGTATATGGTTACCTGGTTTAACATTGTAAAAAACTCTTATTTCCTTCTCCTATTTAATACATCTGAATGTAGTTTATTATAGGATTGACTACAAGCATTGTCTTTGGTGTGAGATCTAAGGTGCAAATGAGCTGGGGTAGGTGACTGGTCCATTGGGACTGGGAGTAACCTGAATATTGCTGCGATTCTTGGTATAAGGGAACATCTATCAAAAGGCAGGCTCACTTGGGCGGTGAGATAGATGGGAGTACCTGAGGGGACTGTCTGTGACTCCATGTTAAGGCAGTTATAGTGTCTGAAGAGTTTACACTTCATTATTGGTTGGTGAAATCTAAAGTACCAAGTTCACAACCAATTTGGGGTTTGCGCTCTGCTTCCTAACAGTCTGCCCTGAGGTTGCTACTCCCGCTCGAGTCACTGCAGGCACAGGCACTGGCTTCCTCCTTGCCCCAGGGGTGCTCAATCCCTGCTCTGCCCCAGGCCCCACCCCACTGTACCCCTTCCCCCAAGGCCTCGCCTCTTCCCGCCTGTGCCCCACCTCTTCCTGCTCAGTTCTGCTCCCTCCCCCAAGTGCACCCCATCCCTGCTCCTCCCCCTCGCCTCCTGCATGCCGCAAAACAGTTGATTGCAGTGGGCAGGAGGTATTGGGAGGGAGGGGAGGAGCTGGTTTCTGAGCACCCACTAATTTTTTTCCATGGGTGCTCCAGGGTTGGAGCACCCACAGAATAGGGCCTATGCCTGCCAGCAATTTGACAGTCACAAGCGCACCCACGGGAACTCAGCCACACACAGCATCATGAATGTGTGCGACTCAGCCATGAGCCGCACACAGCATCAGATGTTAACCAAGTTGCATGATCACACAGGAAGGAAGAGGCACATAAGACAAACACTCCCTTGTGTACCACATGCAGGCCCCCCACACACCCACAGGCTATGCGCAACACCACATGAGAACATAGCGACTGGCACACAGGCAAAGAACAGAATGCAGACCGGTCACTAAGCTATCCAGCAAGGGGCCTGCAAAGATGTCACACAGGATCTACACTGACCGAGCACTAATCATCAAGCACAGTCACTCCCGTGTGTGCTTGCGGCTGCATTACACAGATGAAAAAACACTGATGCTTCCTCTCCTACAGTAGCTCAAGCAGCCAGGTAGCTACTCCCTTGCTACTGGGGGTTTGACTTGCCCCACAGCCCATCTTATATACTTGTTTTGCGCACTGCATTGTTACGCTGGCAACCTCGAGAGTAACGGGAGAGGAGCAGAAGGGCAGATGAGAAAGACGTGAGGAGGAATGGAGGGCCACATGCTAGTTGGTGCAAATTGGCTTAGGTCTATTGAAGTCGCTGGAGCTTTGCCACTTTATTCCAGCTGAGGATCAGGCCCTCAGCATCTTGGGTGATTCTGAAGCGCATTCTGTAGCCAGGGCCTATAGCAAATGGTGCCATCCGGTGATATGTGTAGCAATTACACAGATTTCTCTTGATGAATACCATCACTTGGAACAACATAGGAATTTCACACTATAGCACAGCACCAGGTAATCGCTACACAGAGTACTGCAAAGTACCCAGCCTTTGATTTAGGAGTCTAGACTCCGCAGTTTCCCTTTTAATGTCACAGCTGTATGCTGTGCCACTTTGGTGGCCATCACTCAATTATCCCAGGGTACATATTCATGTCCTGCCACCGCAGTGGAGCTGGTTAGAAACTGGAATTTCCATTCCACAGGCAATTTCAACATTTTGACATTTGCTTTTGTTCTGAAGAGAAAAGAAAAGTTGAAATTGGAAAATTTCTAACTGAATGGAAAGTCTAAAAAACATCAGTTAAAAATCATGAGAATATTTTGATTTGATACTGATTTGATTTCATCTTTTAAGGTAATATAAATATGGTGTTAACATTAGTATGCTAATATAGGATAAAATCAAAACAAAATGAATCAAAATGTTAAAGAAAAAACAAAAACATTATACCTCACTGACATGAAATGTGCTCACATTACTGAAACGAGAAAGTCAAAATTATTCATTTCAGCAGTTTTCCAGCAAAAGTCTAAATTGACACGTTCATTCAAAAAATTTAGATTTTGACATAACTGCATTTTCCAGAGGAAAAATATTCCAGCAAAAATGTATTGAGCAGCTCTACCCAATAGCCTACAGAGCACTTGCCACATGCTTAGAAAGCCACAGGCCAACCCAATGCTACGTTGTGGTGTATATTGCAAACCCATTTTTAAACAATGACTGTTATCACAACCTTACATCATGGAACGTCTATGGCCCATTCGTGTTATAAATCAGGGAGGTAAGGCCTTGAGATGGCCAAATAGTCCTCACTTTTTTTAGGGACCTGAACCTAGGTTTGCAGGGGCTGACGGGGGGGAAGACACCAAAGTCCTTTTTTGTTTGTAGTCTCAGAGCCCTGAAACTGCCCTAAATAGAGCATGCAGATGATAGGGTTGGAGTGCTACAGCATCGTGTAGGAAGGCTAACTGACTGTGGACTAACAGACGCACACATAAAATGGGCAGATATACCAGGGTAAGCCTGGACATTCCTTTCCAGTTTGCAGCTTTTGTTCGGCTCTGATTAATCGGGGAGTGAGGGGGGTGGTAGGTTGATTGTGCATGCATGTGCCGATTCTGGTACAAAACAAAGACAACAGAAATGTCTTATCAGACAAAAGACTCCAGCATCACAGGAGCAAATAGGAGTTCTTAATCCGTTCGATTATACAGTCGCTGAGGCGCCATCCACATAAAGAAAAAAAAATACGTGTCTGCAGTGAGTGGAATTTGACCTCCTCCCTCTCCGCTGTTTGCAGGAATATTGAAATCCTTGTCCCTTCACATCCTGCTCCCAACGGAAAAAAGAGCACTGCTCAAATGGCCCTAACTCATCCCTTACCCCTTGAATAATTCCAAATGTATGGCTCTGTCTGCCTTTGAGTCTTCATTATCTCCTTAAGTGGCTAGCTTTGTACACAAAGCCTGGAACCTACAGTCAAATTACAGATCAATCGACAACTACACAGAAAACAATTAACATCTGACAGCAGTTACAGCTATAAACCAGTTTCCTCCTACCCCTCACCCCAGCATGGTCTCCTCTTTTCTGAGTGTTTGCAGGATACTAGGAGTCCCCGCCCTGCATCCCGTGTGACTCACTGAAAAGCCCATGAACAAAACTTTCTCCTCATTAACCTACTTTTCCTCCAGCTTTGTTTAATGACATGCCTCTCTGTCCAGCTCCTATTGTAATCCTCTGATGGGTGCCCATGTTTCTGCTCTCCAAGTCTCATGAACAGGTATAAGAAAGCTAGATTCTTCAGCCAAAGGGGAATTCACTCTTCCTAAGTCCTTTCAATGCATCTCCATTCAACCTTGGCTTTTCCCCTTCAGCATGCCTGTCCCTGGTTTAGGCCCAAAACAGAGAAAACAGTAACAGAATGAGAAGGCCAAGAAAGCCTCTCTCAGCTGTCTGTAGTCAACTTTTTCTTGAATCATGCCCTTGGTGTGGTTTAAACCTTGTCTAATGATGGCTTTCAGCAGCAGGGCCAGCAAAGGAAAAGTCACCACTTTCCGATGCTTGGGGATATCCTGCCCTCCTAAAACTCTTTTCATTCACACAGGTGTGCTTAAGGATGACATCTATCACCAGCATCATGTTTTCTCCAACCATGTTGTCTTCTCATCTTATAGCAACAGTTACCCACAGGTACTTAGGACCATTTTGGTGGTGCTCTTTTTTTTCCACTGGAGGAACGTGAAGGGGCTTAGTTTCAGTATTCCTGCTAAAAATACCTTCCTCAAGCACTCTCTCTCTCTCTCTTCCCCGCGACTCCCTTACAGGAATGATTCCTACCCCTCTGATTCCACCACCAAACCTGGGTGAAATATATAGCCATTGAACCCATGGGTGCACCTAGAGATGATGCACATTGCACCGCAGCTCCAGCAAATGCCATCTGGCTCAACGGCAGCCTGGGGAAAGGGAGCCTACTCCGTACATGAATGTTCCATACAGCTTGATAAAAACAATCGGTCTCTTGCGATAGAGCCACGAGTCAAGGAACATTGCTTCAGGGAATCCCTGAGCATTGCTAACAGTGGCTGGCAGACTCATCAGCAGGGAGATCGGTGGGCAGACCAATTTGACTCACCATACTGCGCCCTCTCCAACCCGCACTTGGATCACCAAATGAAATTAATGGGCATCAGGTTTAAAACAAATAAAAGGAAGTTCTTCTTCACACAGCACACAGTCAACCTGTGGAACTCCTCACCTGAGGAGGGCTAGGACTATAACAGGGTTTAAAAGAGAACTAGATAAATTCATGGAGGTTAAGTCCATTAATGGCTATTGGCCAGGATGGGTAAGGAATGGTGTCCCTAGCCTCTGCTTGTCAGAGGGTGGAAATGGATAGGCAGGAGAGAGATCACTTGATCCTTACCTGTTAGGTTCACTCCCTCTGGGGCACCTGGCATTGGCCACTGTCAGTAGACAGGATACTGGGATGGATGGACCTTTGGTCTGACCCAGTATGGCCATTCTTATGTTCTTGTCAACAAGTGCGGAAGAAATGTTTCAGCTGTGTGCGCAGAAGCAGCTGCGGAGTGGCCTTCACACCGCACTGGCCTGTGTGTGACCGATATAGCTGGATGGAGCAGAGCCACCTTGGAGATGCTTTCACCTAGCAGAGAGATGAGGGCCGCTGATACGGATGGACAGACAATGCTGAGGAAGCTGCCACCCTTCAGTGAGATAAAAACAGTTGCTGTTGATGATGATCACTTCCTAAATAATTTGCTCTAGTACAGGCTTGATAATGAAATGTACCTCTAGAGTAGCAGATTCGTTCTGAACGGACATTTTATCAATTCTTTGAAGAAGATCCCTACAAATTATTCACCCAACTCTTAATATTAGCCCAGGAAGATGCCAAACACACCTAGCTGTAACTCAAGACTAATATGTAATCTAATATCTTGTTACATTTACCAACGTTCGGCCTAGAATTGGTAAACTGTGTTTCAAAATGTTACCTATTACCATAACATATAGAACTGCTGTAATGCTACTGCAGCTTTGCTACAGGTTTCCCCCCCCCCCAACATTATTAAGGCAAAGTTACAATAAAACGTTAATATACTAAGATTCCTATTAATAGTATTCATTATTTGCATTGCAGTAGCACCTAGGAGCCCTGCTCATGGACTAGAGCCCCATTGTGAGAGGTGCTGTACAAACATAAATAAAAAGACAGTCCCTGCCCCAAAGAGCTTACAGTTACCATAATTTTAATGCAACAAAACCAAGTGATATTGACTACTACTACAGGACCTTGAACTACAACAGGAGACTCTACCAATGTCTCTTGAGTTATTAGGCCTAATTCACTACTGGTGTAAATGGAGTAACAGTGATGAATCAGCTCCACTACATTTAGCTGATAGTACCTTGCTACTTTATCACTACTGGATTACTCTATTTTTATTATAGTTTGCAACTGTCCTCTTGTTGACATGCTGTGACCCTGTGGCAACCTTGGTGTAAGTGACGTTTCCTTTCACTGCCATGAGACTCTTTAACATCTAAGGGTGTGAGGAGACAGGACATATTGAAGTGTTCACATGTCAATCAATTTCATTTTAGGTGAAGAAGAGACTCGGATGAGATTGAGCGGAATAGTGGTAATTAATTATGTGGGCAGGGAACACAAGGCATAAAGCCTACAACTTCCACTCACGCAAGAAATGTGATGTGAGCAAGTATTGTTCGCAAATCTGCTCTCAGACCCACTCCACATGCGATAGAGCGTCTTAACTCATCCACTTCCCACCTGCCTTGGCTGTGTCTAGAATTCCCATCCAGATTGCTCAACCCACATCCTAGATCTTCTCTTTCTAGACAGCCACTCCAATCTCCCCTCTGCCCTGAGAGAGTAATGAGTCACCTGCCCGAATGAATCAGAAGAACCTAGTTAAACATCCTCCAGAAGGATCCACACCTGGTAACAGGGTGGGGTGTTCTAGGCCAAACACTGCCAGCACGTCACACATGGGAAGGCAACTTAGAGGTTTACAAAATATCTTTCAGTTTCCAGTCAAGACTCTCTGGAGGAGGAGGAGGAGTAGCGGGCATCTCCCAAAGGCCATAATTAGGAATGGGGCAACAGGATTCACACTTAAACAGGCTTGGGATATGCGTACACTGCAATCCAAGGTGTGCCTGCAGCTTGGACAGAAATACCTGGGGAAGCTTCAGCCATGCTAGCAGAGCTAACAATAGCATTGTAAATGTAGCAGCATGGGCTTCAGCGACACCAGTAGGTTCCCAGGGTCCTGGGTGGGCTTGCACAGCCTGTGAGGAAGCCCGCGTTTCTGCACCTACTCTGCTATTTTTAGCCATGCTAGTGCCCGTCTGTCTACCCAAGCTGCAATCACGTCTGTGATTGCCGTGTCGACATACCGTCAGTGCCCCAAGGAACACATCGGTGGCTGCCGGCAGGAGGACAGCTGCCACAATTCCAGCACGTGCTTTGGAGTTTCAGCTTTGTTCCTGTCCTCAGGCTTTGTCCTCAGTCCTCCATACTTGTCATTTGCACTTAATCCAGTCCCTTGGGCTTTATGAGGGTGAAGTGGATTTTACTCACCCAGAGCTTGTGCCTTAAAAGGTCCTTCAGCGGCAGCGGGATGGGTTTTAAAGCCTGCAGAGTAGCCATGCAAGTATGCTCAGCTTCACAATGGCTGTAAGCAGTCCAGCCAGCCAAGGCCCAACTTCAGGGGCAGATGTCACAAGGGGCTTGGTGGCAGACAACTCAGTATTGGTATATTCTCACTCTCCTACTTCTACAGCAGAATGATTAACAGGGGACACACGTACCATAGCAAAGGAATGTTTCACGGTTGAAAGGTTAATTCTTGATTTGATTTGTTTCAGAAGTATTGGAGTTTTGATGGAGGAGGCCGGCAAGGTGGAGGATTACAGGGGCTCCCGCTCTCAGAAGAGAATGATTATGAGATAGACACTAATGTGCGGGGAGAATTGTGCGGTTCCTCCCGAAAATTTATCTGTTTGATTTTCTTGTAATCCTCTTCCTGCACCACCTCCACTCTGTAATCCCCCTGCTCCCATCGCTGTACACTGCAACAATATCCCCTGCTTTCATTATCACAGATTAATACTAGAAAATATGGTTGGTTTTTCTGGGGGGTGGGCATGAGGGGGAAGAACGGGAGAGAGGAAGAATGGATGAAACCTATATGCGCAATGTTGAATCTCATATGCCGAATGTTAACGAGGAGAAAAGTAACCCAACAACCCTGAAATAGAGAAGAGTCCAATTTAAATTCATTACATTTAAATTAAATTTAAAGCCCATGTAAATGATTGCCTTCGTTAAGAATGTGCCACGTGGAAGTAAAAAGGGCAGCGGCGGCATACAATTTCACAGTTCATACCAAAAATCTTTTTACCTTGTGTGACAGGGTCAGGCCAGATGGCTATAGGAGAGCGATCCTATTGGGATCCGGGAAGTGGGCGGGCGAAGCCCACCCACTGATAAAGGATCTTCCCCCCCCACAGCCTAAGAGGGGGATCCACAGGACCTGGATACCAAATGAGTACAGGGGACAACTAATGAAATAACAGGGACAGGAGCATGGTCAAAGGGTCAAACGAAGGGAACCAGACGGGGACACCAAGCAGAGAACCCCAGACACCGCCCACTGCTCCTCAAAGGCGTCAAGGGAGTCAGTGGATGCCGCCCAGAGGAACTCTGCTCAGATACATGAACGGATGGAGGATCGAAAATAGGCCCTACAGTCACAGGAGACTCCATCGGCCAACCTCCTCACCCTGGTTTGATAGATGGCCATTTTAGCCAGGGCCAGGAGGAGGCTGACCAGGAGATCCTGTGACTTTGTGGGGCTGCGGATAGGGAGTGCATAAATAAAAAGGTGAGGGGAAAAGTGTAACCAAAAGTGTAACACAATATTGGTGAGAGCTGGAATAGGGGCTGCAGCCTGGCACACTCCAAGTATATGTGTGCCAGGGTTTCCCTCACGCCACAAAAGGGGCAGGTGTCTGGGATAGGCGCCAAGTACACACCCGTGCTCACGGCTCCATGAAGGAGCCACTAACTGATATCCCCGGAGGGCCTCGGGGCCAAGGTGGAGTATAGGCTGGCCCGCCATTTTGTATCGGGACGGGATGCAAGGGTGAGGACGTGAAGGGTGTGGAGCACAAGCATGTATAAATGTTTCCTTGGAGTGGTCTGGAAGCAGACCAGCTGCAGCTCGTGCAGCTGGCTCAAGGTGAAGGGGCTGGGTGGTCGGTTGGGTCCACGGGGCAGGGGCACGTACACGAGAGTGACAGAAGGCAGATATATTAGCCCCAGGTTAAGTAGGTCTCTTTTCCCTGGGTAAGGTAACAGGGAAGGTTGTTGTTTTTGTTTTTTTTTTGAAACAGAAAAGAATTTCATTGTGTAACACTTGCAAAGAGTTACCAAAGAAACAAAACAAACTATGCGACAAAACAACGCAAACAGAAGGTATAACACAGCACCTTTCAGGAGGGTGAAGTGTTCAGGCTAGCCTGGGCCCAGGGCGGGGGGGCTTCCTCGACACTCATGGTCTTCCACCCCCTCGAGTTACCTAGTGCCGCGCCCAGTGTCACCGATCATCCCTCTCCTGAGAGTGCCCGGCAAGATGGGCACGGCTGCGGGGTGGGTGGTTTGGGGGTGGGAGGGGTAGACACCCATGTATTATAGGACCCCTCCTAGATGACAGTAATGATGGTATCCACAGTGGCAACGGCTGGGGCTGGCGTCTCTCACTCTTCCCCTCAATCAAAGGGTCAGACGGAGGGATCCGGACGGGGTCACCGAGCAGAGAACCCCGGAGAGCGCCCACCGCTCCTCGAAGGCGTCAAGGGAGTCGGTGGACGCCGCCCAGAGGAACTCTGCCCGGATACGTGAATGTACTGAGGATCGGAAAAAGGCCCTACAATCGCAAGATGTTTCATGGGCCAACCTCCTCTCTCTGGTTTTATAAATGGTCGTTTTAGCCAAGGCTAGGAGGAGGTTGACTAGGAGATCCCGCGATTTTGTGGGGTCACGGATGGGAAGTGTATAGATAAAAAGGTGAGGGGAGAAATGAAGCCAGAAGTGCAATAAAATATTTGTGAGGAGCCGGAAAAGGGGCTGCAATCTGGCACACTCTAAATATACGTGCGCCAGGGTTTCCCTCACATTATAAAAAGGGCAAGTATCCAGGATAGGGGTAAACCGTGTCAGAAACACGCCTGTGCTCACCGAAGGAGCCGCCAACTGATGTCCCCGACGGGCCTCGGGACCAAGGTGGAGTATAGGCTGGCCCGCCATTTTGTATCGGGACGCGACGCAAGGGTGAGGACGTGAAGGGTGTGGAGCACAAGCATGTATAAATGTTTCCTTGGAGTGGTCTGGAAGCAGACCAGCTGCAGCTCGTGCAGCTGGCTCAAGGTGAAGGGACTGGGTGGTCGGTTGGGTCCACGGGGAATGGGAACATACAGGAGAGTGACAGAAGGCAGATATATTAGCCCCACGTTAAGTAGGTCTCTTTTCCCTGGGTAAGGTAACAGGGAAGGTTGTTTTTTTTAAAACAGAAAGAAAGTTTATTGGTAACGCTTACAGAATTACCAAAGGAAACAAAACAACGATGCAACAAAACAACGCAAACAGACGCTATAACACAGCAGCTTTCAGGAGGGAGAAGTGTTCAGGCTAGCCTGGGCCCAGAGTGGGGGGGCTTCCCCGACACTCGTGGTCTTCCACCCTCCTGAGTTACCTGGTGGCCTAGAGCGGGGGGGGCTTCCTCGACACTCGTGGTCTTCCACCCCCTCGAGTTACCTAGTGCCGCGCCCAGCGTCACCGATCCTCCCTCTCCTGAGAGTGCCCGGTAAGATGGGCACAGCTGCGGGGTGGGCGGTTTAGGGGTGGTGGGGTAGACACCCATGTATTATAGGACCCCACCTAGATGACAGTAATGATGATATCCACAGCGGCAACGGCTGGGGCTGGCGTCTCTCGCTCTTCCCCTCAATCAAAGGGTCAGACGGAGGGAACCGGACGGGGTCACCGAGCAGAGAACCCCGGAGAGCGCCCACCGCTCCTCGAAGGCGTTAAGGGAGTCGGCGGACGCCGCCCAGAGGAACTCTGCCTGGATATGTGAATGTACTGAGGATCGGAAAAAGGCCCTACAATCGCAAGATGTTTCATGGGCCAACCTCCTCTCTCTGGTTTTATAAATGGTCGTTTTAGCCAAGGCTAGGAGGAGGTTGACTAGGAGATCCCGCGATTTTGTGGGGTCACGGATGGGAAGTGTATAGATAAAAAGGTGAGGGGAGAAATGAAGCCAGAAGTGCAATAAAATATTTGTGAGGAGCCGGAAAAGGGGCTGCAATCTGGCACACTCTAAATATACGTGCGCCAGGGTTTCCCTCACATTACAAAAAGGGCAAGTATCTGGGATGGGGGTAAACCGTGTCAGAAACACGCCCGTGCTCACCAAAGGAGCCGCCAACTGATGTCCCCGACGGGCCTCGGGACCAAGGTGGAGTATAGGCTGGCCCGCCAGTTTGTATCGGGACGCGGCGCAAGGGTGAGGACGTGAAGGATGTGGAGCACAAGCATGTATAAATGTTTCCTTGGAGTGGTCTGGAAGCAGACCAGCTGCCGCTCGTGCAGCTGGCTCACGGTGAAGGGGCTGGGTGGTTGGCTGGGTCCACGGGGCAGGGGCACGTACACGAGAGTGACAGAAGGCAGATATATTAGCCCCAGGTTAAGTAGGTCTCTTTTCCCTGGGTAAGGTAACAGGGAAGGTTTTTTTTTTTTTTTTGAAACAGAAAGAAAGTTTATTGGTAACGCTTACAGAATTACCAAAGAAAGCAAAACAACTATGCAACAAAACAATGCAATCAGAAGGTATAACACAGCAGCTTTCAGGAGGGAGAAGTGTTCAGGCTAGCCTGGGCCCAGAGCAGGTGGGCTTCCTCGACACTCGTGGTCTTCCACCCTCCTGAGTTACCTGGTGGCCTAGAGCGGGGGGGCTTCCTCGACACTCGTGGTCTTCCACCCCCTCGAGTTACCCAGTGCCGCGCCCAGTGTCACCGATCCTCCCTCTCCTGAGAGTGCCCGGTAAGATGGGCACGGCTGCGGGGTGGGCGGTTTAGGGGTGGGGGGGGTAGACACCCATGTATTATAGGACCCCTCCTAGATGACAGAAAGGATGGTATCCACAGCAGCAACGGCTGGGGCTGGCGTCTCTCGCTCTTCCCCTCAATCAAAGGGTCAGACGGAGGGAACCGGACGGGGTCACCGAGCAGAGAACCCCAGACAGCGCCCACCGCTCCTCGAAGGCTTCAAGGGAGTCGGCGGACGCCGCCCAGAGGAACTCCGCCCGGATACATGAATGTACTGAGGATCGGAAAACTGCCCCACAATCGCAGGACGTTTCATGGGCCAACCTCCTCTCTCTGGTTTTATAAATGGCTGTTTTAGCCAAAGCTAGGAGGAGGTTGACCAGAAGATCCCGCGATTTTGTGGGGTCACGGATGGGAAGTGTATAGATAAAAAGGTGAGGGGAGAAATGAAGCCAGAAGTGCAATAAAATATTTGTGAGGAGCCGGAAAAGGGGCTGCAATCTGGCACACTCTAAATATACGTGCGCCAGGGTTTCCCTCACATTACAAAAAGGGCAAGTATCTGGGATGGGGGTAAACCGTGTCAGAAACACGCCCGTGCTCACCAAAGGAGCCGCCAACTGATGTCCCCGACGGGCCTCGGGACCAAGGTGGAGTATAGGCTGGCCCGCCATTTTGTATCGGGACGCGACGCAAGGGTGAGGACGTGAAGGGTGTGGAGCACAAGCATGTATAAATGTTTCCTTGGAGTGGTCTGGAAGCAGACCAGCTGCAGCTCGTGCAGCTGGCTCACGGTGAAGGGGCTGGGTGGTTGGCTGGGTCCACGGGGCAGGGGCACGTACACGAGAGTGACAGAAGGCAGATATATTAGCCCCAGGTTAAGTAGATCTCTTTTCCCTGGGTAAGGTAACAGGGAAGGTTCCAAAACAATCAGGAACTTTCTGGAAACAATTAAGGCAGACAGGCTGATTAGAACACCTGAAGCCAATCAAGAAGCTGCCAAAATCAATTAAGACAGGCAGGCTAATCAGGGCACCTGGGTTTAAAAAGGAGCTCACTTCAGTTTGTGGTGTGCGCGCGAGGAGCTGGGAGCAAGAGATGCAAGAAGTTGAGAGTGAGAAGGCGTACTGCTGGAGGACTGAGAAGTACAAGCATTATCAGACATCAGGAGGAAGGTCCTGTGGTGAGAATAAAGAAGGTGTTGGGAGGAGGCCATGGGGAAGTAGCCCAGGGAGTTGTAGCTGTCACGCAGCTGTTATAGGAGCCAGTGTAGACAGCTGCAATCCACAGGGCCCTAGGCTGGAACCCGGAATAGAGGGCGGGCCCAGGTTCCCCCCATCCCTCCAACTCCCTACTTGATACTGGAAGAGTTGACCTGGACTGTGGGTTCCACCAGAGGAGAAGGTCTCTAGCCTGTTCCCCGATCCACTAGGTGGATCAGCAGAGACTGCGGGGAATTATTCTTCTTCCTTTTCCCCATGCTGGCCAGTGATGAGGCTAACTGAGTGAATAGCAGATTTGAGCCACGAAAGTGGCCAAACTGAGGGCTGCCGTGAACCTGTGAGGCGAGCAAATCCGCCAATAAGCGCAGGACCCACCAAGGCAAAGGAGGAACTTTCTCACACTTGATATCAGATTTAATATACACACAAACCCCGTAAAAGCAAATTAAAAAAAAGAAACAATGTTTGTGCAGTTCGCTGAAGTCACAGAGGCAGTAACTCTGGGGTGGGACACAACTGCTTCACAGCACAGAACAAGGGTTTCCAGCAGAAGGCAGAAAGGGAGCAATTTAGGGAGGGGTTTTGCCAGGATCAGGGTTAATACCCTGAACTGAATGAAAAGGCTATGGGATCTGTAATCACCTTGACTTTAATTCCTATTTGAAAGAACATTTTACTTGTATTTGATTCAGAGAGAACCCAGTTTACCATTTTTTTGAAAATATCTACTTAACCTACCAACCACTCCCTTTGACTGCAGCAGGTTCTGGATCACAGTATGAAGGACTAGGCTATTGTAACTTTAAGCAATATCACCATTTGTCAGGAATTAAAAAAAAAACTCAAGCATTGAAAAACCCCAGCCCACCCCCATCTCAGCCCCTCTTCACTCACACACTGTTTTTTGTTTGGTTTTGGCCTATTACACCAAAATTGTAACTATTGCTTTCATGTATTTCTTTGCAAGAAATCAGTGGATTGGTTTAAATAACAGACATTTATAAAGGTATTTCCAACCTGACTGCTACAATGTAAAGGTGGTATGAAGCTGATGTTTTAATAAGGTAATAATCTGATGGGGGGGTTGGTCAGAATGGGCTGACTATGCAGGAACACCAGTTTTGTTGTCACACCCCTCCTAGCTGACATAATTATACCAACAAAAACACCCAGTGTAGATACAGCTATTCTGGCAGAAGAGTGCTCCATTTAAGATAAAATACACAGTGACACAGTGTCTACACTAGGGGGCTCTGGTGGCACAGGTATAACCGAAAAGCATGTATGGTGTAGCCAAAGCCCAGCTCCACTAACAGAAACAGTCAGCCCAAGTACCTTACTTCCATACTCATATCTTGTGTGAAAAAAGAAGTTTCTCTTTTCACAGGGGGCGGTGAGAGATGAGCAACCTTGCCTGGATAGAAGATCCTGTGCAGGGTAAGTCCAGTCAGTTATGTGGGACATCTGATTAGCTGAGATGCGTTTTTGATAGATATCTCTAACACAAAGGTGGAGGTGGGGGGATGTAGTGTTCAGGGTGGACCAGGTTAACACTCACAGAAAGACAAACAGAAGACTTTATTTCTGCTGAGACTCAGCTGTGCATTTTAGCAAGAATTGCCTGTGCACAGCTTTGTTGCTGTTCTTGTTATTTTTGTTCAAGGTGAACAGGAGCTGTATGCCCTGTGAATAAAATAGACTAGGTGGGAACTGTGTATTTGGCCCCTATTTGCCATAAGAGGAGACACACATTATAAATACAATTATTTTTGTTAATTTAATCATCTTATTGTCCCAGCATCCAAGCAAGTGGGATTTCAAGCACAGGTTGATTTTTTCAGGTGAGGAATGAGACTCATAAGCTCTCATTCCGGTCCCACTTATACTGGTGTAAATACAGAGTAACTCCCCTGCAAAGAGTGGCCATGCCCCAAGGTAGATCTGGTGTGAAATCAGAAGTAGGCCCTATAAGTCTCTGCATCACTCATTCCTCTCGCAACAAGAAGTCAACCCACACTTGAAATCATATATGCTCAGAAACTGGGACAATGTTCAATGGTACAGTAACTCCTCACTTAAATGTTGTAGTTATGTTCCTGAAAAATGCGACTTTAAGTGAAACGATGTTAAGCAAATCCAATTTCCCCATAAGAATTAACGTAAATTGGAGGGGTTAGGTTCCAGGGAAATTTCTTTCACCGGACAAAAGACTATACTATATGTATACACAGAATAAGTTTTAAGCAAACAATTTAATACTGTACACATTAATGATGATTTTGAAGCTTGGTTGAGGTGGTAGAGTCAGAGGGTGGGATATTTCCCAGGGAATGCCTTACTGCTAAATGATGAACTAGCATTCGGCTGAGCCCTCAAGGGTTAACACATTGTTGTTAATGTAGCCTCACACTCTACAAGGCGGCACAAATGGAGGGAGGGGAGACAGCATGGCAGACAGAGACAGAGACACACACCCTGTGTGTGGGAGAGAAAGAGATGCACATTGCTCCTTTAAGTATGCTGACCCCACTCTAAGGACCCTGCCTTTTTAGATCAGGAAGTTGAGACAGCAGCTGCTGCCTGCAAGCTCCCTCCGTCCTGAGCCCTGTCGTGTCCCTGCACTGCTCTATGGAGAAGGGGTAAGCGGGTGGCAGGGGGAGGGGGACACCTTGATATTAGCCCCCCTCTTCCCTCCCTCCCCCCTCCCCCACAGCAAGCAGGAGACAGTGGGGGGAGGGACAGCTGAACTGCGGGCAATTCAGCTGCTGCACCGGGAACTTAGCGGAGTGGGAAGCTGATAGGGGGGCTTCTGGTCCACCCTGGTTCCAAGCTCACCAGCTAACTGCAAAGGGCTGCTCTTCCTGTAAGCAGTGGACAAAGCAGGCGGCTGCCAAGCGACATTATAAGGGAGCATTGCGCAACTTAAAACGAGCATGTTCCCTAATTGATCAACAACGTAACTATGAAACAACGGTAACCGGGACGACTTTAAGTGAGAGTTACTGGATAATAATAAACACATACATTCATAAATGTAGATCTTCTTAAAACACTAAGGTGCCTTCACTTAGGCTATGTCAGAAAAAATGGTTGCTCAGGGGTGTGAATAAGTTATCCCCCGAGTGACATGAGTACTGGTGTGGACAGAGCTTCTTCTGCTGGCATAGCTTCTGCCACTCACAGGGGCTGGAATAGTTAAACCAACAAGAGAGCTCTCTTCTGTTGGCTTAGAGTGTCTACATTAGAGAGCTTACAGCGGTACAGCAGCATCAGTGCAGCTGCTCTGCAGTAAGCTCTCTAGTGTAGCTGTGCTCTTAGGATAAACCCCTGGCCCTGCTGAAGTCAATGGGAGTGTTGCCTTTGAGTTCCACAAGACCAGGATTTTCACCTATAGAGTTTAAACAATGCCCACAATAAGTCAGACAGCCACCCAGAAACAGTTTTTGGGTTACAGACAACTTATCAAAAGGGAGGGTTTCCAAAGGCTGTTTAATACTGGGAGAAAGGAGGTGAGGTAGATGCTCTGGAGCAGTGGTTCTTAACCTTTACTGCAGCCTGCACCCCTTTGGTTCTCAAAATATGTTCTCGCACCCCTTTTCAAAAATTGTTGAAGTAGGTCAGTTCTTTAAACCTAGATATATCATAACTATAGAATGAGAGAGATAGATAGAATTATATATTTATTTTAATTTTGCAGTAAAATTAAGAATTCATGAAAAATGTACAGTAATAGGTAAAAAATGTATAATGTTTATAAATACATAGGTTTGATGAAAGAAAGTAGTTGTACTTACGTGCCTGTGCTTAATTTGTGTTTTCAATGATTTACCTTCTAAAAAAAATATGGCATGTCTCTCACCCCCAGGAAGGGCATCTCACACCCCCAGGGGGGGTGTGAACCCCAGATTAAGAACCACTGCTCTAGAGGGAGCTACCTAATAATAAAGAGCAAAATCTGTTGTCCTTCTCTGTCATCTTCCAACCAAGAACCTCAAAGCAATTCAAAATCACAACACTCACAATCCCCCAGTGCAGTGAAGCAGTATTAATCCGATTTTACAGATGGGGAAACTGAGGTGTAGGGACACTGAGGTAAATTAAGAATGAAGTCTGAGTGAGGCCAACAAGCGTTGCAAGTGTGGAGGAGCAGGCCCAGGGGATCACTAGCCTCTTAGTCCTGTGCCTCACGCACAGGAACATGCCCTCACTTGACATTCCATGCCTTAAAGTACATCACATCAAATGTAGGCTACATGAACCCCTAAAAATATGGCATTGTCATGATGCTTAAGGAAAGGGCTGGATTTAGGGTCAAGCAACCAGGTGACTACCTGGGGTGCTGGGTTTGGGAGCAGCCTGGAGAGGGGTGTTGTTTTTGTTGTTAGTGTCATGTATGACCAGGATAAATCATGCATACAAGTGGTGCATCAAAGTCATGAAATGGGCTACAAATGCAATAAAAAGGAAGGTATTCAAAAGTTTAACAAATGGAGGTGGGGGCGTTGAAGAAGGTCCTCACCTGGGGTGCCATTTGGTCTAGGGCTGGCCCTGCTCAAGGAGTTGGTCTCAAATGTAACAAGGTGTTTCCTGTTAAAAGGTTTTAAATCTAGCCAGACCAGCTTAAAGATTGAGCCAAAATATCTTGACAAAGCCCCTTTAAATGGAGCAGATATTGGTCTTGGTGAGGTGGAAAAATACAGCATGAATTAAGTCTGCAGAATGAGGACACTGGAGGAAGCAACCTGCATTGACTAGCAGCCAATACTGCAGCCCCACATGATGTGTAACTAATAACAGCAAGCCAGACATTAAATATTAATAACATTTTTCTTCTGACTCATCGTTAAGCCAGAGCCTTGCTGCCCAGCACAAACTGATTTACAGACCATCGACACTGGTCTCCCCATGCTGCCCATGTCACCAAGCATGTCACTAGTTGGCCAGGTGTTTGCTGCAGGATTCGCCGGCAAGACGGCTCAGGAGCAGTGAGTTTACCATTAAATGAAATAACCCTCTGGATTAAAACACAATTCGCAGTTCAAGCACAGAGAGTAAAAGTCACCCCTAAGTGCAAGGCCCGTGCACCACTTCAAGTCTAACTGCTTAGCGCCGTGAATGCAGTGATTCAACAGTTGTACGATGCATTCCCCCCAATATACACCTGTCCTGCACATGCAGGTGTAATTGTAGCACAGGAAGGCATTCCCATACTACCTCGACTCTAGCAAGCCTGGGTAACAATAGCAGTGAGGATGTGGTGGCACAGGCTTCCGTGCAGGCTAGCAACCCAGGTATGCACACATGGTCCCTTGCAGGCTCATACTGGGGCAGCTAACCCACCCTGAGTCCCCTCCTGCCACTATACTGCTATCATTGAGAATGAGTGACAGGGGATGGATCACTTGATGATTACCTGTTCTGTTCAATCCCTCTGGGGCACCGGGCACAGGCCACTGTCGGAAGACAGGATACTGGGCTAGACGGACCTTTGGTCGGACCCAGTAGGGCCGTTCTTATGTTCTTATCGTTATCTGTGCTAGCTAGATCAAAATGAGCAGGGGTATGCCCACTCACATTACAGTCACACTCACATTTGCGATGCAGCTGTATCTTAAGAGCAGCAACAGTCAAATTGGATCCCCCTCCCTTGTACCGATAGGCAGTGTATTCACAGATCAGTCCAGGGGAAAAAAAACTATGAATAGTAACATTATAGGTAACCACCAAAGGGACAGTAGCCAAATCACCGACCACTTTATGGGGAAGCGGCAATCTTTATTCAGGCTACGTCTACATAGAGAGCTTGCAGGGGCACAGCTGTACCAATGCAGCTGCGCCACTGTACCATCTCTCGTATAGCCACTCGATGCAAGCTCTCCTGCCGACGTAATTAAACCACCCCCAATGAGCAGCGGTAGTTATGTTGGTGGGACAAGCTCTCCAGCTGACATAGCTCTGTCCACACCGGTGCTTCTGTTGTTGTAAGTTATGTTCCTCAGAGGTGTGTTTTTTTCACACCCCTGACCTACATAAGTTTTGCCAACGTAAGTGGTAGAGTAGACATGGCCTTAGTAATTTTCGTTATAAACCAGATTTTGCCCCCTGCTCCCATGACCTCTACTTTCCTCAAATAAGCTAATGTTCTCTTCAACTTAACCTTGCACTGCCTGGATTAGAAGGCAATTTTTGGTCTGAATCCAAGGAAAGCTTTATGTGGGGAGACTGAGACAAGGCATTTTTGAGATCTCAGACTTAGCATAAAATAAATGTTATGTATAAGGCTGTGATTCTGTCGCAGAGGTCGTGGAAGTCACAGATTTTCCATGTTTTTAGGGGTTCATGTAGGCCACCTTTGATGTGATGTACTTTTAAGGCATGAAATGTCAAATGAGGGCATGTTCCTGTGAATGTGTATGTTCATTATTATATTATTGAATATTGTTCCAGCTTCAGAGCATACAGGACTTCAAGAGTGGGTTGACTTTCCATGACTTCCACAACTGCAGCAGCCCCCTGGGCCAGCCGCACAGGCCGATGCTGGAAAGGCCCTGGGCAGCAGGCCCTGTGGCCGCCTGAGCAGCGGCCAGTGCTGCTGGCCTTGGGGGCCGCCAGAGCAGCAGCGGTTCCAGGGGCCACCCTGAAGGCTTTCAGAGCAGTGGTCCCTGTGGCCTCAGAGCAGAGGCTGGCTGGGGGCAGTCACCCCCCACCACCAGTGCAGGGGCTAACCGTCGGTTCCTGGGGCCCCCCAGGGCAGCAGCGTCCTGGTGCCCCAGGAGCTGCTAAGTTTTAGTTGTGGGTATTTATATAGTAAAAGTCATGGACAGGTCACAGGGGTATATACCCCAAGTAGCTGTATTGCTTGTCTTGGCCTGATATAGCACCAGTGAAGAGGCAGGGTATGACAACACTGTAAGGAGGTTTCTCTATTGCTGGTTAAAGTACCATGGGTTAATTTACCACGCTCAGCATGCAGTGAAGGCACAGATTACAAAAATCAGAATGGGGTGACAGGATTTTAAAAAGATACCAAATGACTCCTGACAGGGCCAGATTTAGGGGCAGGTGACCAGGGTGTTGGGGGGCGCTGGGCTCGGGGTGCTGTTTTTGTTGTTAGCGACAAAAGGGCAAATAGAATGTTTGAAGTAACATGTTTCAGGTATTCGCTATATGGATTCATTTTTCACTAACCTCCTAGAATGTTCTGGACCTTTGTAGAATCTCGTGGAACCTTCCAAGCACATTCTGAGAACAATATTTCCCTTGAACCTCCTAAAATGTTGTGAGCCATGCCCTCAACGGGTATATAAGGGGCGGGGCATTGCCAGTCAGTCAGTGAGAAGTAAGAACAAACCGAAGTGAAGAGAAAGCCCAGCTAGGATATTGTGAACCTCGTTTTACTGTGTAATTGTGAAAGTGTACTTGTGTTTTAAGATTTGAAGAGTGTAAGCAGTGACACTCTGAAGCTGTGTTCAGTTCACGAGGGCAAAGGCAAGAAAAGCGACCTTTTGAACTAAAGGACTAGGATTAACATTATAAGGCTGTCGCCTACTGTAACACTATTCAATACTGGTCCACCCAGTGTTGGTGCACAGTTCAGTCTCTTAATGTTAGTACATTTCAGTTATTCTTTAAATTAAAAAGTTTCTGTAAGCTGAGAGGAAACAATTTTTTTATTTGCTTATATGGCATTAATAAATACTGTACAGATTCACAGATCCTAGCATGCAAATTTATCATCTTATATGACCGGGATAAATCACTCAGGCAAATCGTGCATCAAAGTCATGATGAAACGGGCTACAAATGCAATAAAAAAAATAAGGTATTCGGAAGTTTAACAAATGGGGGGAGGTGGGGGAAGACACTCCTTGATTGGGGCACCCTGACTGCTGGAGACAGGAGCTTCCATTTAATTAACTTAAAAAAATAGTAGCTCTCTAGTTCAGCTCCTTTGTGAAATCTTCAAAATGTAACCAGATCAATAGGGAATTTTTGTCACACGGTGAGTTTTCAAGAGAAAGAAAAATGAAAAAAATATCATCATTAAACCCCTCACTTCCCTTCACCTTACGCACTGGCTGTGTCATTGGCCCTTATCTCCTGAGCATTGACAGACTGTGCTCTTAACTCAACTATTGGTAGTGTGGCCTAGTGGCTAGAGGACTGAATTGGGATTCAAGAGACCTGGGGTCTATTCCCAGCTCAGCCACTGGCCTGCTGAGTGACGCCAGGCAAGTCACTTCACCACTCTGGGCCTCAGTTTCCCCATCTGTAAAATGAGAATGATGTTGGCCTCATTTGTAAAGTATTTTGAGAGCTACCGATGAAAAGTGGTGTGTGTGTATGTTTGTTTTAAAAAGCTAGGTATTATTTCTATTCCTGGTATCTTCTTCCTCACCCATCAGGATAAGCATCTGTTGAACCTTCACACCCAGTCATGCCTCCCCTGACCCCCTTTTAAATCTTAGCTCTTGACTCTAATGGCCATGGCAGCAGTATCACTAGAGACCATCAGTTCCCCTCTCCTCTTTTATATGTACAGCCCACTCTGCAGACATACAAAAAGCCCATGACGGACTCCCAGCACCTCATAGCACAAAGATTTAACAGCACAAAGAAGTAGTGAGATGTCATATTACCAAGGCTTTATTACTCTTACCAAATATGCCACAGCACATTATGGACTTATAAACAATTAACTAAATTACGGCTGTCAAAGTGAGTGAGTAAAGCACATTTTGTGATTCACTGTCTTTTTTTTTATGATGATGATGATGCTTGCTTGCTAATTCACAAAATTCTCAATGGGTGTCACTGTCATTCACATGAATTAGCCAGATTTTCTCATATGGATCTTGTGTGTTGCCACTTTATTGCTCAGTTGTTATGAAGTATTAGAATAAAACTGACAGCTCTTTTAAAAGTGTTACTTTTCAGATTGTTTCCTGCTCTGGACCAAACACCCTGTGTGCAATTGCCGAGTCACTGTGGATCAGTTACTCAGGGTCTTCATAATCTGTTCCCCCCGCCTCTCCCACCATCAAAGGCTCCCCTGCATACCTAAAAGCTATAGAGGTTTTGATCATTGCCCAGCAATAATGTCAATAAAAACAGCATTAGAGGCAAATGAAAGCACCAATACCTGGTTTCAGAGTAGCAGCCGTGTTAGTCTGTATTCGCAAAAAGAAAAGGAGTACTTGTGGCATCTTAGAGACTAACCAATTTATTTGAGCATAAGCTTTCGTGAGCTACAGCTCACTTCATCGGATGCATAATACTCATTTACAAATGAGCTCTGGGTGTCAATTAAAATACTCCAAAAATAACCAGGGACCATTCCATAGAAACCCAGGAATATAAGCAGGAAAAGAAATACAGAAAGGAGACTGGGCTGGGGGAAGTGGGGAGAGAAGACTGTCCAGGGAAAACTGATCTCTGCATGGAGTCCCTGCTCGGAGGAGCCAAATTCTGTTGATAAGAGGGACATTTAAGAGCTGATAGCATGTTGCACTCTCCAATATGACACTTGTGGCTATGGGATTTCTCCAGCAGCAACTTTAGCCACGGAGATCCAAGTAAGAGATGATGAAGTGCAAAAGAAGAGTAACATTTGCTTTGTGTCAGCACTGGAAGCAGCAAGAAGGCCCAGTTTTGCCATCCCCCGAGGCTGGAGGATGGGAAGGAAAGGAACCAGCTGATTCTCTCACTAGCTTCCTCAAGACTCTACTGCTTATGCAGCAGATTGAGGCTTGGACCACATCCAAGCATCCCAGCCTCCTTCCCTCTCTTTTTTTCTTGTGGAGAATTCAGTGCTATTAAAAGATGTCCAACTGACAGCCTCAGAGTCCTCTCTATGCACAGCCAGTATAGCGAGCTTTCCCCATCTTCCTCCTTCCTACCAATACCCAGGTATACAGAGAGGGTTTATAGATAGCTCGATCTCCATGACCCAGTCAGTCTTTGCCCTGTCTGTCAAGACTTTGGACAAAGGAATCCAGATGATTACTTTAGTCCAGCTTCCAGTGGGACAAGGGTCCACCTCATAAGATCACCACCATCCCAAGTTATTTCACATGTACTAAAGAGATTAAAACTGAGGAGAAAATCTCCATCCCCTTATTGCCAGTCCCATGGGTTACTCACTTCATCATTATCTCTCTCCATCCAATCATCAGTTTATGGGCCTTTTGTCATTATTTCTCAGTGATCTCTTGCTGCAGGTGACAAACCCAAGAACCAACTCAAAAATTCCTCTGTCCTCTGTCGCTCACAAATAGGTCTATTCCTTACCCCTTCTCTGCACTTCCTTCTTATGAAGGAACTAGAAAGTCTGCAGGTTTTTTTAAGAGGAAGCATTTAGAAAGAACAACATTTCACATAACCTTGATGAACACTACGTATTTATCTGTGTTTATGGCATATTAGGGTTGGGATTTAATTAAAAACAATACCACACAAACGTCGGGAAAGTATAACACACACAACAGCACCACAGGAATCAAACTTCAAGAGAGCCAAGAAAACAAAAGTGACCCATCTAAATTGACTACCTAGATGAGTAAAATATAAAGCAGTGTCATGGGGTGAAAATTTAGATCTTTAGCTTTAAAATGTGATTAGTAACACTGACAAAGGATTAAAAACAGTGCTGTAGGTGTATATCTTGACTGTGTCTCCTTAACAACAGTGTGGCTACCACCATAATAAAGGAAATTAGTACTCATAATTTGATCAAATCCTTTACGCCATTAATCCTACTTGAAGATATTGTTAGATGGGCTGGGGTTTAAAGCAGTATCCTCTAAAAGTCCAAGATTCATTAATTAAAATTAATATTTAATGTGTTCCAGGCTTTCATTTCTTGGAAATATTCAGGGCCGTGTCCAACCAACTCATTTGAGACAATAGTTTAGTCACACCAGGAAAAAATCTCCCATTCTGAGCCAAAGATTAGCATGGAGCAAATTAGTCTCTCTTTAAATGGCACTTTGGGCTTGTCTACATGGCACCACAGTAATGTGATTTGTAGAGCGCTTTAAAGCGTTGTGCACTAACTGTCCCATGTAGACCCTGCGGGTGCGAACTAAAAGATGCCTGGTTCACATTAATGTAGTTATGTTAATGAGTGATCGGGTGAGCTTCCATGGCCTGCACTGTGCAGGAGGTCAGACTAGATGATCAAGATGGTCCCTTCTGACCTTAAAGTCTATAAGTCTATGAGTATATGTGACAGGAAAAATAGCCATGCCTGAGAAGAAAGAAACCACGCCAGAGAGAATACCTTCTACAGTCGACGCCCTCCAACTTTTCACCAGCCTTAGAAAAAACAGGAGCAGCTACTTACCTAAAAAGAAAAGAGAGAAAAGTGTCAATGTTTATTGAATTTTCAAAGGAAAAAAAAATACACTGCATGCTGAGAGAGATTAAATAAAATGACTGAGGTGCCCTGGCAGAGCTGTAGGAGGTGGGGCTGGGAATGGAACACAGGGGGCGCTGTAGGTTGGGAGAACGATGCTTTGGCAGAGCTGCATTTGGGGAAGCAAAGGGCTGGAATCTGGAATAGCAAGGGGTGCCACAGATCAGAACTGAGGTGCACTGGAAGGGCTAGAAAGGAGAGTTTAAATAGTGGGGGGTGGGGAAAGCCACTATGAGAAAAACTGGGGATTTTACAGGTCAGGAGTGAAGTCAATAGGCTAGAAGTAGGGGCTGGAGTGCCAGAAATTTGCACTGCACAATACTTCTGGACATGGCTCTTCCATTTCAATTATGAATCGATATGGAAGATTCCCCTTCAACGAACAACCTTAATGTGTTCCCTGTTGTTCCTCATTTTATGTACAGTCTAATTTGTAAGGTTAGTGAGAAATTCTCTGTAAAATAAATAAGAAATAATAAAATAATAATAATAATAAAAGAGGAACCTGCAAATGAACTCCCTTTTGTCTAACGTGTGTACAGCCCCATTATGCACTGACTAATTTATATGTTTACTGAGAAATGCTTTGTAAAATAAAATAAATAAATAAAGAGGACCCTGCAAATGAATTTGCTTTTGTGCAACCTGTGCATACAGTCCCATTAGCAGCAACACAGCAGGCAATCGATTAGGGAGGGAAAAATGGCCTTTTTTATGGTAATGGATTTTTAGACTCCTGGTGATAATTTATTTACTAGGAATTTTTGCAGAGCTGGCTAGTGTGCTGCCGAAAACTCTCGGAACTGGTTCATTTAAAAAAGGGGTGGGAAAAAAAAAAGAGTGGTGTTGCTTATTTTTGAGAAATATTGTTATTAAATCATTTTAAACCTATTGATAAAATGCGCCCAAGAGCTACACTGTTGTAATTTATAATACAAATTACACTGCTATTGACAAATGGCAATTTAATCCAGCGATTAACTTTAACAATATGAATTCCTCTGTTGCCTCTTATTTTTTTAAAACCATAATATACAACACAAGAGGCAGGTTATGTGCCAGGCTTGCCAGATACTGTACTACTTCTGGCCTCAAACTTATTTTCTACCTCATCTCTCCATAGGGGATAACCAACTGGGAGTACTTGAACCAATTACTCTACTTCCTTTAAAGAGGAATCAGACTCTGGGATGTAGCCCTGAATATACACTTGGATTCAAGTTAAGTAGCCTCTCTGTCTCTTCCTCTCCCGCCCCCCACCCCTCCATATATATAATCTCATCTATTGCCCCTGTAAATCACAGAATCACTGGACTGGAAGGGAGTTTGAGAGGTCATCTAGTCCAGTCCCCTGCACTCATGGCAATTCTAAGAATCATCTAGACCATCCCTGACAGGTGTTTGTCTAACCTGCTCTTAAAAATCTCCAATGATGGAGATTCCAAAACCTCCCTAGGCAATTTATTCCAGTGCTTAACCACCCTGACAGAAAGTTTTTTCCTAATGCCCAGCCTAAACCTCCCTTGCGGCAATTTAAGCCCATTGCTTCTTGTCCTATCCTCAGAAGTTAAGAAGAACAATTCTTCTCCCTCCTCCTTGTAACAACCATTTATGTACTTTAAAATTATTATCATGTCCCCTTCTCAGTCTTCACTTTTCCAAACTAAAGAAACCCAGTTTTTTCAGTCTTCCTTCATAGGTCATGTTTTCCAGACCTTTAATCATTTTTGTTGCTCTTCTCTGGACTTTCTCCAGTTTGTCCACAACTTTCCTGAAATGTGGTGCCCAGAACTGGACACAATACTCCAGGTGAGGCCTAATCAGCATGGAGTAGAGCTGAAGAATTACTTCTCATGTCTTGCTTACAACACTCCTGCTACATCCCAGAATGATGTTCGCTTTTTTTGAAACAGTGTTACACTGTTAACTCATATTTAGCTTTTGGTCCACTATGACCCCCAGATCCCTTTCTGCAGTACTCCTTCCTAGGCAGTCATTTCCCATTTTGTATGTGTGCAACTGATTGTTCCCTCCTTAGTGGAATACTTTGCATTTGTCCTTATTGAATTTCATCCTGTTTACTTCAGACCATTTCTCCAGTTTGTCCAGATCATTTTGAATTATAATCTTTTCCTCCTAATCCCTGGCAACCCCTCCCAGCTTGGTATCATCCGCAAACTTTATAATTGTACTCTTTATGCCATTATCTAAAATACTGATGAAAATACTAAACAGAACCAGACCCAGAACTGATCCCTGCGGGACCCCACTCGTTACGCCCTTCCAACCCGACTGTGAACTACTGATACTACTCTCTGGGAATGGTTTTCCAACTAGTTATGAACCCACCTTATAGCAGTGCCATCTAGGTTGCATTTCCCTAGTTTGTTTATGAGAAGGTCATGTGAGACCGTATCAAAAGCTTTACTAACATCAAGATATACCATGTCATCTGCTTCTCCCTTATCAACAAGGCTTGTTACCCTGTCAAAGAAAGCTATCCTGTTGGTTTGACACAATTGGTTTTTGACAAATCCATGCTGACTGTTACTTATCACCTTATTATCTTCTAGGTGTTTGCACACTGATTGCTTGCCCTGCATTTCGTAGCCTCCTCTCCTGGCTTCAGGGCAGCTCTGCAAATGGCCCCTCACCTCAGTTTCCTTCGATTCCACACAAACTCAGTAAAGCCTTCAGACTCTATAAATAGCCCTTTTTGCAGGGTTAATTTACTACCAAAAATCCCACTACAATAAACCAGAATCCCCCTGCAGCAGAGTACAAACAGAACATTAATCTCAACAGTCCAACCCCAGGTATGGCTCCAGTGTCTCTCACCATGCCCCAGCTCAGCTCCCAGGCACTGCTCCGGTGTCTCTCACTACACCTTTTCTCAGCTCCCAGGTATGGCTCTGGGATCTCTCACCAAGCCTCACCTTCGCTCCTCTAGCTGGGATGTTTCTCTACCCTGTTTCCTACTCAGGTAGGGTTCCAGTTCGTGCCTGGCATCGTCAGCAGGTCCAGCCCTTCGTCACACCCCAGCCTTCAGCCCTCTCCACCTCAGAGAGCCCATAGGCATCTTCCTCTACTCCTCCCAGCCTTCACTCCTCTCCAGTCTTTCTCTAGCCATGGATCTCTGGCCTGGGGAAGTTTGTAGATGACCCCTTGTCTGCCTGCACCAGCCTGATCTAGCTGCATTGCTCAACTAGGGAATTCTTACTGCTCCCTCCTTCAGGGGCATCCCCTCGCTGAAGCTCTTAGCCCAGCTCTGCTCTTCCTTTGAGCTCTCTCTACTCTCAGCACTTTGGACTCTCTTTTCTTGACTCTGGGATTTAAAGATCTCCTTCTAAGCACTCTCAGGGCTCTGGGTTCTGAACTCCTCTCTCCCCATTTTGAACGCTGATCTATAACTTCCAGGGGCAGCCCCACCCTCCTCATTACACCAAACTAGGATGCACCTGGACTGGAAAAAGAGTGCTGAGCCCAATTTCATTTAAGGGTCAAGTTAACCAGTTACACCCCTGTTACTCTAAGCACCCCTGTATTCACACCCTATATACCACTGCAGCGATGTTTGTACAAAATATGCCTTGTAAGGTATCATTTGAAATTTAACACAATGGTTGTTAATATCACTGTAAAATGCATATGTTGGCCTTACATGTGAAGTTATGAATTCCATGTTACTATAACATGTTTCAGACAAAGAGAGCCTAGCCGAGGTAAAGGTGATAAACTGGTTGTTCTACATAAAGGAATGTGGGTTTACCTCAATTTACACATTAGCAATAAACAAAGCTATCAGGGTGAACCAGTGTGGGTTGTCTTGAGTCTCAACTCAAGAAACAGAGAATTAACCAGCTTCCTGTACTCCAAAGAGACACAGGAGACTGAATCCCCAGGAGGACGTCCTTTCTTTGAGAACAAAGACAATTTTTGGGGGAAAATAATGGATGGACAGAAACCTTTCACCTAAGATGAAAAGGAAAACCAACATCTCATACTTCTGCGGAAGGTCCTGACTGAGAGATAGTCAGCAGTGCTGGACTAAGAATCATTGGTGAAAGAACCCATTTTAAACACAGACTGTATGTTGATAGATCAAAATTTAGACTTTTAGATGTGTGTTTTCACTTATATTTGCTTGTAACCTTCTCTACCTTTCTCTCTTTTACTTGGCACTACTTAACCTACATTCTGTTGTTAACAAATTTGTTTTATTTTTAGTCTAAACCAATTCAGTGCTATGTTTGGATTGAAGCGCCTGTTAACTCCAATTAACATGGCAAGCTGCTGGGTATTGTCTCTTCAAAGGAGCAAACAAATCTTATTATCTCTGAGTGGTCCCGGAGAGGGCTGGACACTTCAGAGCAGACTGTTTCAGGGAACTAGGGACTGGAAAGGAATCCAGGTCATCTTGCCAGGTGTAACCAAAACTGGTGGGTACCAGGGTTGGGCTGCTCTGCTGTAGGGAGGCTGATGGGATCCGAGCACTGAACCAGGCTGCACAGCACACAGACACTCAGGATACTGCATGTTTGTCTGCTGGCTATTCGTGTCCAGGCTGAGAGTCGCAGCAGAGCATTTAAGGGACCCAGGATTACAGGGTAGGTACTGACAAAACCCCTTAGTGGTCTGGATTGCACCACAAAACATGACAATGCCCCAACAAGATCCCCGTAGTAAAGTCTTACCTGGAATTAACCTAGCTAGCCAATGTGCTATACTGAAAATAAGAAACATATTGCATATCCACAAGGAATGCATACCCGGCAGTATTATAACCCATCAGTCTCTGTACCATCTTTCAATAGGAAGCAAAAGCTAGGATAGATGTACCATGAAACTAGACCCGTCTACCCTCTGTGCAATAACAGAGCAGAACGGCAGTCTATAATGGTATCTTGATAAGTCAGATCATTCTAAATTTTAAACTGATTTCTATCACAGATATCTTTGATGGCTACAGGAGCAGTGTTAAATGCAATAATGCGGTGTTGCTTGGTCACTTAATTCTAGAAGTAAATTCAATGTTTGCCGGCAGGTACCAGCAAAAGACACAAAGTGCATGCAAGTACTGGAGCTGTTCGGGCAAAATTAACTTTACAGTATCTTGTGGGGGGGAGGGAGGGAAGGAAAAATAGCCAAGGTGTTTATTTAGTGAGTTTCTCAGTCTTGCCTCTTTACAAAAGTGCTCAAAAATCCCTCTGCATCTCCAGTGCCCTTCCCTTGTGTCTGAACTGCAGTCTGGGACTGTCAGGATTTCTCCACCAGTAGCACAATGGATCAGTTCTCATTGTTCTCAGCATTGTCAAAGCAAGGATAGTAGCAGAAGGATTAAAGCAAACATTATGTCTCCCTTTGAGTTACCATTGGTTTTCATTCAGGGAAGGAACATACGGAACTAACATCACTTTTTTAGTGATGGGTCAAAATGAAAAAGACTTGGAAGCTCCATTGTTTATCCAGTTCTCCAAATCTGCTGAGTTGTGCTGGGAATCCCACAAGAACAGTTTTGTCATATTTTGGTGCCTCCTTTTGTGGCTGGAGCCAATAGGGGCAGAGAAATATAAACAGGAAAAAACATCAGGGATAAAATTATGTTAATTCATTTTTACCTTCTAAAAAAATTAATTTCAAATGTTAGATGAAGGTTCAGATCAGTTGTTTTCCCTCATTTAAAATGTTCCTCTGTCCTGGCACAATAATATCACAGAATCACAGGCCACAAAAATCTGCAAATAAAAATATTGTTTTGTCCAATAGGGCAAATAACCTCATTAGGGTATTTGGGGAAAAAGGTGATTGATGATCTTGTGTTCAAAGAGCAGGGCTAGGAGACAGAAAATCAAGATCCTAGTTCTATTTCTGGCACTGATTTGCTGTGTGACCTTGGGCAAATCACAAGCCCTCTGTACCATGATCTGTAAAATGGAAATTGGCAAGGTAAATTAATTAACGTTTGTACAGCAGTTTACGCTCCTTGGGCAGGAGGTGCAATAGACGAGCAAAGATAAGGGTTTTTATAAGGCTTTATCCATGCAAGAAAATTGACCAGCAGAACAAAGCAGTATAATTACGCCACTATAATTCTGTCAGTCAACTTCCCTGTGTAGACCAGCCATTATTCTTCTGCTGTAGAACTAGTATTGGCTCTTTAATAAACACTGGCTATGATAAGTATTTCAGGGGGCTTCCCTATCACTGGTGCTTGGTTTCCTAAAGTAGGCACAGAATGATTGGTAGTAGCACAAAGAGGCAAAAGAAGGGGAAACTGATTCATGGACATTAGGACACATCTACCCTGGATATAACTCCATAGAGCTGCGGGGCCACTTGCATCCCTAATGAAATTCCAACGAACTTCACAGGCAGGAGTAGTCAATATGTGGACCATGGGCCAAATCTGGACCACCAGATGCTTTTGAACGGATCCCAAAATCTTATTTACTTATTATCATTATTGGGTTTTTTTATTATTTTCTCTGGAGTCTGGACCTTTACTATACCTTGACCAAGAAATTTGGATCGTGACAAAAAATAATTGACTACTCCTGTTCACAGGAATGAACACGGCCCTGATTTAAGTCCTAGCTCAGAGAGATGGGTGTCACTGACTGACTCCACATCACTTCCTGAAGCATCTAGGTTTTCCTTGAGGTTCCCTCTCTACACCAACATTCCTCACAATGATGTCATAGCTGCATGCCTCAAATATTTGCGCCCCTGCTTATTTTGAGCATGTTGATGAGAAGACAGCCTGAGGTGGCATGTCTGCAACTGTAATGCAATCAGGAGATAATGACTTCAGAAAAGGAGGGGAGGGGGAATAATCAGCAGAGGCAGATGAACTCCCAAGATAAGAAAATTCTGTTTTCATGCAGATGTCCCTAATAATAAAGAAGGAGGGAAGAGCAATACGGCAAATTCATTAAATAGAAAAAGCACTGTATCTAAATGGAACTATTTCAGAGTTTTCCATGGGGTGTTAGCAGCTCTTTAAAGCAAGAAGGTATGGAGATACCCCAGACACATCCCAGCTCTATCCAGGCCACACTGCCTGTGAAAATAGTCATATATATGTGTGTGTCCCCATATCTGTTCTCCAATTTATAGTGAGCCTTAGTGGAAAATGAGGAAGATATATAAAATATGCAGAAAACATCCCCATCTCCCTCCAGGCTCAGATTGAGCTCAGTGTCTTATGAAAATATTATGCAAATACAACAGTGTTTTCTTTGGGTGAGCCATTTAACTGGAGCTTTCAACACCTTGAAAGCCTGGAGAAAAAGAGAGGAGGGTAATGATAAATGTAATTTATTTACAATGGGCATAAAAGGAAGGCGCAGGCGGCTGCTGTGAAAGGTGAACTCCCCGCTTCCTCTTCTTGCTCCACCATAGACCTCAGCCTTCACCCACAATGTCTCTCTGCCTCCTCACCTGAAGTGAGGACTTTCCAGAGACCACTCAGGTCTCAACTTCCTCACTCCCTGCTCTTACTCAGATTCTGTAGACTCGCGCATGTAACTTCCAGGGGCAAGAAGTCTTAACTAGTAAGTTCAGATCAGTAAAAGATCCCGTCAGCCTGGCAAACCTGTCCTAGGTTTTCACATGTTCACAGAATTAACTCTGGATCCAGCTCCAGAATAACCTGCAGCAGATCCCCCAGCACTTTAAAGCAGACACTAGACACAGTCATACTACTGTGTTGATCCCGTCAATTCTCACAAGCTTAGCAGCGTTCATCTGGATCAACGCTAAGGAGAGATAGCTCCTAAGACCACACAGGTACTGCAGGATGTGACGCTGTCAAATCTAGACGGAAACCTAAGCCCAGTGTGGTGCTAGGGGCTGCTGAGCTACTGGAGATGTGGGGCCAGATCATCATCTGGTACAGATCAGCATAGCCACTGTTATCCTTTGGATAAGATGTAAAACAGAGGTCTTGACTTCCTGTGGCCATTACATAGCCACGGCCCCTCTTTTTACTAAATATCAGTTGTTAGCACCAGTGTCCTGGCCAAATTCCAACAAGGATAATTGTAGTCGGAGTTTAAAGCCAGAATCAAATCATCTAGTCTGATCTCCTGTACATCACGGACCGTTAATACCACTCAGCCACCTGCACACCAAACCCATCAACTGGAATTAGACCAACATATTACAGCCCTCAGGAATCTAAATGATTGTGCGCTGAAGACAGACAACGGCAGGCACCAAGGTGCACCAATGGCTGAGGACCCTGCACTGATTAAGTGCAATTTACCTAAATGATGCTAGCCTCCCCAGGTGTCTCTTGCAGGTTAACTGGGTAGACCTCTACTTCACTTCCCATATGAACCTGCTGCTCTGTTTGGGATGCTCCTAAAAACAGCTCCTGTGTTGCATCCAAGATGTGAAGTAGGTATGTGAAGTAGTGATCTCCATAAAATTAAGCTTGCAAAGGACTGTTTGAGCTCTCTGGATAAGAGACATAATGCAGTAAATGTAAGTTATACTTTATTGTCATTACCCCAGAAGACCTAGTACCCTCTTAAAATATATAATCCTTTTTAATTTGTTCTAAGTAAAATCATTACTTGCAGGGGTGACAAATGTATTACTAATTATGTAATTACTTTACTATGTAGCACTAGTAAAAATGACTTGAAGTCAAAATTAGGTCTAATAAAAAATACTTAATTTAATAAATCATTTTGTCTCCAATAATTATTTACTTAAAACTAGAATTTGCTGAAAAATATCACATTATTTTTATTAATGGCACACAAAGTAATTGTGTAATTAGAAAACAACTTACAAGGTGACACATTTTACTCAATAATGATGTATGATATGTATATAGCACTTACCAGCCAGAAAGATCCTAAATCACTCTGTAAAATAAATACTAGTGCATAAGAATCATTTTCCCCACCACTTAAGTGCAGCCACTTCTGGGGTGAGAGGAGGCAGCTGTTTAATACAGCAGAGCAGCACAGTACAACAGTTTAGGACAGAAAAGCATAGAACCATAGAAATGTATGATTGGAAGGAATCCCGAGAAGTCATCTAGTCCAGTCTCCTGAGGCAGGTCTACGTATGTAGATGATCTCTGTTGTTTGTCAATACAATGTCCTACTGAAACTGCAGAGTAAGGTTGGGAGGCAAGACATAGTCACCCATGGTGAGACATGCCTAGGATTAGGTTGGCCAGGTGCCCAGCTTTCCACTGGAAATTCCGGTCGAAAAGGGGACCAGACAGTGTCCAGTCAGATTTACTGATTGGACACCCAAAGTCCGGTTACTGCAGATGGGGGAGGTTCTGGGTCATCACCCACACCAGCCCCTACTCAGTCAGGGCTGCCTCCTACCTACATCAGGCGGCTGCAGCTCCCGGCATTGGTTCCATGGGCAAGTCCCTCCTGAACGAGGCAGGAATGAGGAGATGGGAGGCGAAAACCCCTGAGCCCCCTGCTGCACCTCGCACCCCTCTGGACCCCCTGCCCTGAGCAGCTGCTGGGAGCCCCAGCCCCTTTAAATTGCCGCCAGGGAAGCCAATCCACCCTGATACGGCACACGGGCTCTTGCCGGTACGCCATACCGGGAAGTACCGGCTTACTTTCACCTTTGGCCCCACCATGCAGAGGAAGGTAAAAAATCCCCAGGGTCTCTGCCAATCTGACCTGGGGGAAAACTTCTTCCCAACCCCAAATATGTTGATCAGTTAGACCCTGAGCATTTGGGCAAGACCCAACAGACGGAGACCTGGCAAAGCATTCTCTGTAGTAACACAGAGCCCTTCCCATTTAGTGTCCCATCACCGGCCACTGGAGATAGTTGCTACTAGCAGTCACAGAAGGACCATATGCAATTGTAGGCAATCTCATCATACCATCCTCTCTATAAACTTATCAAGCTCAGTCTCAAACCAGTTAGTTTCTTTGCTCCCACTACTCCTCTTGGAAGGCTGTTCCAGAACTTCACTCCTTGAATGGTTAGAAACCCTCATCTAATTTCAAGCCTAAACTTATTGATGGTCAGTTTATATCCACTTGTTCCGGACTTTGACTGTGTGTTGCATAATTTTTGGAGCACTTAGCCTGCTCCCTCATCTTAAATATGTCTCCTATTACTTTCCTGAAAAGGTTGATCCAGAACTCTTCTTCCTGGTCTTGTCAATTTGTCTTCCATCAGTTTCTCCTCTACCTCACATACTCCTGCTGCCTTGGGTGCAGTGATTTTGCTGCTGAGATTTTGGGGCCCTGAGGGAAGCAGTGCTCTCATATTTCTCAATGGAGTAGCGGCTAGTTATTTTCCAAATATCATTTTTAAGCAGTCAGGAACAAAACTATTCTTGCATCTGACAAGAGTTTAAAAAAACCCAAACCAATGGCTAAATAACTGCCAGTGCAGATATGATGAGTGTGGCCAAGCATTCTGCTCAGGAGAGCTACAGCACCAAATCTGCAATGCCTACTCATACCAAATAAGGCCCAGAAGAATGCTGGAAGGAAAATGTGATGCTTCTCATACTTTGGACAAGGACATCCTATGGGTATTGGCTGTTACCTGAAGTAATACCCATCATTTGTTTGCTTGTTTGTTTTAATACACTTCAGTGTGATGTGCAGGCTGAAAAAAATGCCATTCAATTAGCAACAGGTTAAGCTGTGAGCTAATATTACTAAAGTGGGAAGGTTTCAAGTAGAGCTAGTCAGAACATTTTCCTGACCCTTTGTCAAAAAACGCTGTTTCATCAAAGCCAAACCATTTCACAGAAATGTATTGACTTTGATGAAGTTTTCAACAGGAAGGTTTCTGAGGTCTAGGGTGGACTCTTTGGACGCTTTCAGAGAGTGAGAGAGACCCAAATAAAAACCTGACCTTTCTGACCCAAAACTAGATGTTCCGACACAGTTTTTCGGTCACAGCTTTTTTCGTACGGTTATATAGACAAAGCTCAGGCCTGGATTTGGATTTCAAATTACACCCAGAGCTCAGAAGTAGAGAACTTCAGAGTCAGGGCAGTGGTCTTGGCCCATCTTCAGTTACATGTTCTCCTTTCATGCCCATTCTGAGCCCAGCTAGTCCGGCTGTCAAACAGTGTATCTCTAAGGAGTTTGAGACAGGCTGATGAGCTAAGTACTTGCATGCCAGAAAAACCTTGTGTGTTAAATTGCGTTGACTGTATCTAATTTCTGCAAGGATGGAAATTGTTTAGTCCCTTGACCAAACACAAGACTTGGTAGGAGGGGGCAACAACTCTTGGAGCTTCCAGTTATTGCATTTCAAGGCTCTGCTTTGCAACACTTGTTCCCCTATCCTCTCTTTTCTATTGCACTAGCCTTGGGGTTAGGCTGAGGGTTCTGCTATGATGGGAAATTCCAGCGGCTCAAATGTGCTGCCTTCTCACTAAGAACATCACCCTAATGGTAACAAGGAGAAACACTGGCTCTCTGAATTTTCACGAAGGCTCATGTTAAGAGATGTTCTCTTGCCTTAAACAAATGATAACATTTTGGAGGAGAAGGATGTGGGGTGACTAGAGAGATTCAGTTTCCTTTAACCTACTGGATGTATTATACAGTGTTTCTTGGTTATTCGTTGACTTTGGTTGGATCAGTATTGAGGACTTTTTCCATCTATTGGACTTTCTCTGGTTGCAAGATTGATTCTAAAAACCTGTCCCTCCCATACACATCCTGTGCTGAGATTCTCAGTCTAAACAGAACCATACCACATATATAGTCTTTGGTTAACTGGAGTTTAAAGGGGTGAGGTTAGTATATCCCAGCTAACATGTTTTAAAAACGTAATGCAGACAAGACCATGGACTTTAGCACGTGCTAAACTAGTCAAGTTAAAATCTAGGCTCCCCACTAGGCTTTAGCTCAACCAGTTTAGCACATTCTAAAATACAGCTTGACTTATCTTGACTACAGCTTTAGAAGTTGTTCATTAGATCAAGGTAGCTAAAATGATATAACATCACACCTTCACATCCTTGTCAAGACAAACACTTCCTGACCCCTAGAACCACCATCTTCCCCACACGTTTGCTGGCCTTGCTTCCTCTGTGATATGGATCCTAGAATCATTGCTTCTCCCTCCTGCCTATATGCCAGGCGACTAACTCCTGTTTCAAATGAGTTTGACCCTCTGCTGTAGTATCATTTTTCCTTGTTGGCCTTATTCTATCAATATCCGGGGGTGTTGGGCATGATGAGAAAAAGAAGACATTTCAAATCCATCTCATGTAGCCATTTATTCCTCACTTTCTCTGCCATAGGTAACAGTAGCTCTGCAAGATGGCTGTGTGGTGGAAATTCAATGGCATGGAAGAAATATCAAAAATAAGCAAAGTGGTTCCAAAAGAAAGAAGGGATTTCATAGCTTCATAGAATTTAAGCTATGAAGGGCCCATTAGCTCATTTAGTCTGACCTCCCATATGTCACAGGCCCTTACATTTCACCCCGTTACCCCTTGGCTAAAGCATATCTTCCAAAAAGGGATCATCTTGATCTGAAGACATGGAGAATTCATCACTCCCTTCAGTAGTTTGTACCACTGGTTAATCACCTTCACCGTTAAAAAATGTGCCTTATTTCTAATTTGAATGTGTCTGATTCCAGCTGCGAGCCACTGGTTCTAGTTATGCTTTTGTCCTCTGAATTAAAGAGCCCTTTAGTATACAGTATTGTTTCCTGCGAAGGCTCTTTCACATTAATCAAGGCACCTCTAAATCTTCCTGTTTGATAAGATGGACAGATTGATCTATTTAAGTCTCTCACTGTAAAGCATCTTCTCCAGCTCATTTTTGTGGCTCTTTTCAGCTCCTCTTCCAGTTTTTCAACATCCTTTTTAAAATGCAGACACCAGGACTGTGCACAGTATGCTAGTATTGGCCTCACCAATGCTGTATACAGAGGTAAAATCACCTCCCTACTCCTATTCCCTTGTTTATACATCCAAGGATCGTATTAGCCCTTTTTGCCACAGCATCGCTTTGGGAACTCATGTTTAGTTGTTTGTCTACCATGACCCCTAAATCCTTCAGAGTCACTGCTTCCCAGGATACAGTCCCCCATTCTGTAGGTGTGGCCTGCATTCCTTTTTCCACAATGTGTAACTTTTCATTCGGCTGTATTAACACACATATTTGAACGGTTCCAGCTTCCCAAATGATCCAGATTGCTCTCTCTGACTGCCCCTCTGCCGATCGTCATTTACCACTCCTTCCATCTTGGTGTCATCTACAAATTTTATTTACAGGGATTTTATATTTACTTCTAGATCATCAATAAAAACATGCTGCCTAGATGATCACTATGCTCCCTTCTGGCCTTATAGTCTACAAGTCTATCAATAGAGTTGCGCCTACTATCGATCCCTGCAGAGCCCGACTGGCAACACCACCATTCAATGACGCTTTCCCCTTAACAACTACTTTTTGAGGTCTGTCCGTTAGCCAATTCTTAATCTATTTAACATGGGCTTTATGGATATCATATAGTTCTAATTTTTTAATCAGACTACCATACATAACTAAATCAAAATGCCATATAAATGTGTGTGTGTATATAAATATATTGGTACATATTTCATCTATGTATTCACCGTTATCTAAACTTGTAATTTCATCAAAAAATGAAATGAGGTTTGTTTGACAAGACTTATTTCAATAAAACCATGTTGACAGGCATTAGTTATATTCTGATCCTGTAACTCTTTATCAATTAAATCCCTTATCTTTTCCAGTATTTTAGCCAGGGCTGATCCTAGGCTAACTGACCAATAATTACCTAGGTCATCCCAATTGCCCTTTTAAAATATCGGCACAACATCAGCACTTTTCCAGTGTTCTGAAACCTCCTAAGTATTCCAAGATTTGTTAAAAATTAGTATCAGCAGGCCAGGGAGCTCCTCAGCTAATTTTGTTCAGACTCTTGGGCACAAGTTATCGAGGTCTACTGATTTAAAAAATGTTTTTATCCCTAATAGATATTGTTTAACATCCTTTTTAGTTACTAATGGACTGGAAAGTACTTTATCAGCCTCATATGATTTGAGTACATCATCCTTCTTCCTTCCATACACAGAACAGAAATATGCATTCATTATTTCTGCCTTTTCTGCATGATTATTAACAAATTTACCATCTCCATCTAGTAATGAACCTATACCATTGCTAGGATTTCTTTTGTTCCTAATATGCTTTGAAAACTCCTCCTTATTTTTCTTACCCTTGACTCCTTTAGCTTCCCTGATCAAGTTTCTATCTCCCCCTTTCCCATTTTCTATATATTGCTCTTTATTGTTATTATTTCTAATTGCTGCCTTCACTTCACCACTGAATCAGAATGGGCTTTTAGCCAAAGTTGTCCTCCTTAATTGTGGAATTGTGCCTTTTTGGTAATCTAATAAACTTTTCTTAAAGAACATTCACTTTTTTCTATCTAAATTTTTCATCAAAATCAATGTTACTCATAATTTTCTTAAAGAATAAATTCCATAAAGAATCCCTTTTGAGGCACCATTAATACACATGACTGATTGGAACGGTCTTCTGTTTGCCGGTATTGAATGTAATCAGGTCCATGGTCCCCAGGCAACCACCAACTTCCAGTCCAGTGATTAATTCATCTTTATCTATCAAAATGAGGTCTAAAATAGAGTTACCTCATGCTGGGTGCAATACCTTTTGTGTTAGAAAATTAACATCTGTAATTTTTAGAAACTCTACTGATATTTTACTACTGTCTGCATGAGACCTCCCGCTTACGTCTGGTATACTGAAGCTCCCAGAACAACACAGTTTTTCCTTCCACAGATTACAGACAGATATTTAAGGAGCAGGACCGGCTCTAGGCACCAGCAAAGCAAGCACATGCTTGGGGAGGCACAATTCCAGGGGCGGCATTCCAGCCATTCCTCCCCCCCCCCCCCTTTTTTTTTTTTTTTTTGGCTTGGGCAGTTGCGCTCTCGGAGCTTGGGGCAGCAAAAAACCTAGAGCTGGCCCTGTTAAGGAGTCACTCATCCTCTTCTCTGATTTGTTTCAGTGATATGTAACAGACCCTCCCCAGCATCCCTCCTAGGTTTTTATTAGCTACCACATCGATCCACATGCATTCAAGATCCTGCTGTTCTACATTATCAATAACTCTAAACCAGCTAATGGTATCTCTAATGTAGAGTGCCACCCCCCCTCCTCTTGTACCCTCTCTGTCCTTCCTAAACAGGTTATAACCAGTGGTTTTAACATGCCATTCATACATGTTGTCCCACCAGGTTTCAAGAATGTCAGTTATATCAAACCTTTTCTTATCAATGAGAATTTCTAATTTCTCTTGCTTGTTTATCCAGACTCTCAGCACTGGTACATATGCAACGGAAAAATGGCTTCACTTTATATTCTTTGCCACTGTGGTTCAACTGATTGCAACCTGCTAATTTTCAGTTTGTACTACATTTGCCTCTGCAGCAGAGGATTGAAGCCCCAGCTGCACCCAAGAAATAGTGGGTGGATCTGAGAAGAAAAGCCACAAAGCAATCATTATCCATGAGGAAGTGACACAGAACTGGCTCTATACCAACCAAGGATTCCTTCAAACCAATGGAATAAGTTACCAGTTTAGGGAAGTTTTAAGTCTCTTTGTAGTGCCCATAGGCATAACAGAGGGAACACTGCAGGGGCCTCAGTGTGTTCCCATGGTAGTTGGCCAATCGCCTCTGATTGGTTACAAGGTTTTACACTCTAGGAGCAAAGTTGCAGAAGAGGATGTTGGGAGAAAACTGACTTATGAGGAGAGGTAAAAGAACTGGACATGCTTAGTCTTGAGAAAGGCCAATCAGTGCGGGGGGGGGGGGGGGCTTGTTACAGTCTTCACATGTGTGAAGGGTCATTTTAAAAAGGATGGTGATCAGCTGTTCTCTGTGTACACTGATGGTAGGACAAATAATAATGGGCTTAATCGGCAGCAAGGGGGATTTAGGTTATATATTAGTAAAAAAGTTCTAACTATAAGGGTAGTTAAGCTCTGGAATAGGCTTCTGTGACACTGATATGCTGTTTAACTTGGGTATGACCCATAACAGCTGAACAAGAGGCACTGAAATGTAATCAAGACAATCTACGTGTATTTCAAAGAGATGTACTAGAACAGCAATCATTAACCCATGCATTTGTAGTAGTAGAAATGAAGGATAGATGCTAAGCGTAGATGTGTTTGTGTTTACCTAAATCTTGGCAGAAGTTTAACAATGTAGCCAGATTAGCCTGTAAATGTTAATTCCCTTTGATGTCTTAATTGTTTTATATTAGTATGAGGTTGGTTCAGTTAACCTTAAATTCAAAGATGTAAGATACTGCAGGAAACTAATAATAATATTTATATTCAACTTAATTATATATGTTATAATGAAATACCAGCTAATTGCCTTATGTGAATGAATGCAACTAGTTTACCTGTGTATGCATTGGAAACAGAAGATCAGCTTCAAAGCAACAATCTGCACTGCCTATTCTTCTTTGTGGGAGGTCCTGCTGTTACAAGAGGCCTGTCAGCTTGCTAGGGAGCTATAAAAGAAAGCCCCGGGCCTGATCCTGCCAGCTTAGGTCTGCTTAAACTTTAACAGGAAAGGTCTAAGCCAAAGACTGAGGTCTCCAGGTTTACTCTGGAATTCTCATAGAAGAACTTGAACAGACTCCACTCCTGGACTGCCTATTGGACCATAATATTTTAATTGATTCCAGAAATACTTTTACAAACCAGCAGCCTCACTATCTCTGCTATGAAACTGACCTAAGGACTTTAAACGTATTTTTATGTATATTGATCTTATTCACTGCAACTCTCTTCTTTCTCTTTCCTTTTATTATTAAACCTTTAGTCTTTTAGTTACTAAAGGATTTGCATCTGAGTGATTATTGGGTAAGATCTGAGACTCGTATTGACCTGGGGATAAGTGTCCAGTCCTTTGGGATTAGTGGACCTCACATATGGTGAATAATGATTTCAATAACCCCTCACTGTATTAGACTTGGCTGTCCAGATGGAAGTTAAGGACTAGAATGCTTAAAGGGGACTGCATTTGGCTTCTTGGTAACTGGTGTGGTATCACAGAAGCTGTTTTGTTACTGGCTTGGTGAATCAAATGATAGAATAAACCCCCAGCTCTGGGGATTGTCTGCCCTATTCCTTGCAGTCTGCCATGAATGCAGCATTCCCAGTATGGCACATCCAGGCACCCTGGTCACAGCTTCCAAGGGAGCCTGTGGAATCTCCTTCATTGGAGGTTTTTAAGAACAGGTTAGACAAACACCTGTCAAGGATGGTCTAGGTTTACTCAGTCCTGCTTCAGCACAAGGGACTGGGCTAGATGACCTCTCAAGCGCCTTTCCAATCCTATGTTTCTACAATTCTAAGAGGCTTATAAGACCATTGTCGAGGCATGATTATAGCTGGTTTGGTCCCGTCCACACAGGAAACCAAATTATAATATCCGAGGTACCCCCTTTTTAGGGGAGGCATGATCCCTCAAGATGCGAGGTGCTGCTGTGAAGATGATCCTTTAGGCAGGGATTTCAAGCCTGAAATTTCAAGTCAGCGTTTACAAACAAACCAACTGACCAGCAGTGTCCAACATCATTAATTTGAAATGCCCTCTTCCTCCCTAGAAACATAAGACTCACTAAATGCCCAAAACGGGTTCACTGTTCCAGCGCATCTCTTCCAACCGTTTGGGTTCAGAAGCTGCTTTCCTGGCCTCATTCAGAGAAAAACAAATTATTTTTTTATCAGACTTGAGGGCACATGTACAACATGCTTTTAGGGGTTCCATTCTCCATCTTTTTAGCTCTTTGTTTCCTTGCAGTGACTCTGTTTTCAAAAGAAAATCTACTGTACAAGACCAACAAGAGAAAGATCATTAGACTGTAAAAACAAAAACAGCTCTTAGCCGGAGGAGAGAGTGTTTAGTGAAAAAAGCTGCTGAATTTAACAGGGGTGCATGGGCACTAAAGACCTTCAAGGGATTTCAGTCTCCCCTTTGACTGAAGGCAGCTATGGCCTATGGTACAAATACATTACCTTCCCTCCAGATGTTCTTTGGCTAGAATGTCACATGAATGCCAGCATCTGATAAACAGTTATTCTACTAATTAGTATTGACAAAATAAATAAACAAACAAAGTTTCCGACATGGAGTGCACTGAGGTGGAGTTCAAGATCTTGTTTTGACTCATATGGGCCACTCAGGATAATACACACACCAACACAGAGAACTAAGGTGACTATGCAGGTGAAAAAGATCCCAGATTGCAGTCCTAATGGAAAAGGACAATGCTGTGGACACTTTCTTCCAGAGAAGAGGCAACATCAGAAAGATCTGTGACGATGAGAGGGACTGACAGTACAGGCAAAAGACAGGCACACTGCAGGCAGGAGCCATGAATACTTTTGTCATGTAGTGTATAAATGCACCTCAGCCTTGACCAACATAGCCCCTTGCTATTTGTTTTGTTGGCTCTGCACCTAGCTCTCTCTGCCTATGTTCCTCAGTCCTGGACTCCAGTACCCCAGTTTTACCCATTCTGGCCTGTATACAGCTCTGTCAATACACTTCCTGATTAAAAAAAAAATACTCCAGCTAGCCCATAGCTTTAAAGCTCTCATGTAAACATGACTAATTGTGATACATTTTGTGGTCCTTATTGACATGAAATAAAGATCCTTCACAGGGACTACATATGGTAGGTTGAGACAACAAACAGAAGAGACATCTACTGCCAATAAAGAGGTCAGTCTCCATTTCACTGTACAGGCATCTCCTGTACTCCTCTATCCGCAATGTGGAGAATGGGCAGCTACAAGAAGGCAGAGGGCAAAGATAGCTCTACAGCACAGCAGAGAAGCAAAATCAAGTGCTATATTGTGAATCTTGCTTAAGAGAGCACCTCCCCTTCTGAGAGCAGAAGAAGCTAAGATAGTTCATTTTTTATTGTGAGTCACCAAGTACGAGACCACGCTGAGCAAAAGCTAGATCTGGACAAGAGATTAATTTTTTGGAGGTGCAGGTTGTCCAACACCAAACATGAAAATGCTTCCTTGTCATATTACATTTTGTCTAGGATAGCATAGCAGCTTCCTCACTTCCTCTCATTTTCCGTATTAGCTGCTCTCAGACAGCTCCATTTTCCATTTGTGCATATAATTATCCCTTCCTATGTGAACCACTTTACGTTTGTGCTTATTGAATCTAGGTTTATTGATTTCACTTCTTGAATTCATCAGACTCAGACTCTTGCTTAAGCCTATCCTCCAGCATATTGGTGATTGACCCCAATTTTTTTGACACATAGACTCATAGATATTAAGATCAGAAGAGACCATTATGATCATCTAGTCTGACCTCCTGCACAATGCAGACCACAGACTATCACCCACCCACTCCTGCGAAAAACCTCTCACCTATATCTGAGCTATTGAAGTCCTCAAAGCATGGTTTAAAGACTTCAAGGTGCAGAGAATCCTCCAGCAAGTGACCCGTGCCCCATGCTGCAGAGGAAGGCGAAAAACCCCCAGGGCCTCTTCCAATCTGCCCTGGAGGAAAATTCCTTCCCGACCCCAAATATGGCGATCAGCTGAAACCCTGAGCATGTGGGCAAGATTCACCAGCCAGATACCCAGGAAAGAATTCTCTGTAGTAACTCAGATCCCACCCCATCTAACATCCCATCACAGGCCATTGGGTCTATTTACCATGAATAGTTAAAGATCAATTAATTGCCAAAATCATGTTATACCATCATACCATCTCCATGTGTCCATGAATTTGATTTGCATACTTTCTATTCCACCCTCTAAGCTGTTAATGAAAATATTGAACGATATTGGATCCAGATCAGACCCATACAGGACCCGTACCAAATGTCATCCAACGTGACTCTAAGCCACTCAATTATCTGTGCCCTTGGGGTACTTTAATAAAAACACAGTTGGGTACCCACTTTAGAGTAATTTCATCTAGTCAACATTTTTCTAGATTCCAGATGATACCATCACATAAGATTGTATCAAATGTAGAGAGAGGCCAAGGAGACAAGTTGTGAATCTAAATTAAGGTTAGATTTGGCATATTGAGCTGACTCAGGTTTAGAGTTCAGGTTCGATGACACCAAAATCTCATAAACAGCTCTTGAGAGATTTCAGTCCAGAATGGTGGAAATCTGCTAGATGTCGGCTGACTTGAGCTACAATCTCCTGATATGGCTGTTCTTACACAATTCTGAATGAAACTGAGTTGGAAAGTATGTCTGTTTTGGTTTTGATCTAACTGGTATTTGGAATTAAACTGAAGGAACTAAAGATTGAGTCCAGGGCTTCTAATTCAAAGAGGTTAGGATTCAAAGGTTCTGGTTTTGTCTCATCTCTAATCAAATGCTTTACTGAAGCCAAGATACACTAAGACTGAATCTGTGGTCTTAACATACATGTGTAACTTCCACTGAAGGCAATGGGAGTTTTGCCTACATTAAGGCTTCAAAATCAAGCCTACTATGTCCACTGAAGTTTCTTTATCCACTATGCCTATTATCCAATCAGAGAACAAACTGAAAGCTGGGTGACACAAATTAATTTCCAAGGTACCATTATTTATTGTCTTATTTCCTCTAGGTGGTTTCAAATTGGCTGCATTATTAACTGAACCAGCAATTCACTAATATTAAAGTGCAATAAATTGGGTGTGTAATTCCACAGGTACCACTTTTTTGCCCTTCTGGTACTACTGTATGCTTTTTTTAATCCTTTTGAAATGTGCTAGGACCTTGCCTGTCCTCTGGGAGTTCACAACTATAATTGCTGACAGCAGTGCTGGAAAAGATGCAGAGGATCGGGAGGAAGAAATTTCTCCATCTCTGGTGAGGTTAATCTCTCTCTCTGGACAGTGATGGGCCAACTCTGGCAGGGATGATTTATCCCTGGCTCATAAAGATGTTTCTGAAGAATACATTTTTGGGTCTGTAGAATACACCAGATAGCATGGATTCTCACAGTGTTTCTCCTGTTCTTTCCAAATCCTGCCTCGAAATGTCTCTGTTCATGTTAACTGCTCCTCACAGATCTGTGCTCACCAAGACTGCACAACTGGTACTGGTCTGTGCACTTGGAACCTTCAGAGACAGCTGAAGTAGGACTCTCATCCTCCATTTCCAAAAGAACAAGCTCCTAGCTACGATAATCTCCATCTGGTAGATGTAGCAAGTGTTGGGGTTTGTGACACTGTGACAATTACTCAAAGTGATTGCTGGCCGGTTGGAATTTATTACAAGTGGGATTAAGGAGTTATAAAGCTTGCTCCAGCCTTGGAAAAGTCAGTTTGGCCAGGGAGCTTGGATTTCAGAGGCCTGCTCCAGCGTTGAAAGACAGTCAGCTTGGGAGACTGGTTTAGGTGCTACATACAAACTTGCCAGCTCATATCACTGTCTTAATCATCTTCTTATTATTCTTTTTAGTGAGGAATGAAGCAAAGAAGCACTTCAGACTTCTATTGGTCACCTCTAATCCGCTCTTGCTCATGTTAAAAAGCTGATCGACTGAATGGTACTATTTACATAGCACTTTTCACCTTCCAAGCACTGTACAGACATTAACTAACACCCTAAGCCTCAGTCTACACCAAGGGTTGATGAAAATCGCCTTCCATTGCAAGTCTATCAACAGAGGCAACAGTGGGAACACTGCTCCAGTTTAGGGTGTGTCCAGATGACATGGTGGTAAAGTTGGGAGCCACCCACACTAGCAATCACACTGTTGTTACAACTGTGGAGCTGCAATGGAGCTAGAGCAATGGTATGAGATTTTCACGAACACTTTAGCACACACAAGATCTTTGGAAGGCCAGCTTGCTCCTTCTCTTTGCTTTCAGCTGCTCAGGTGCATTTACAAAGGCTAGAAACACATTAAACACCTACCTAAGATTACTTTTCAACAGTAAAAGGAAAAGGAGTACTTGTGGCACCTTAGAGACTAACAAATTTATTTGAGCATAAGCTTTCATGAACTACAGCTCACTTCATCAGATGCATTCAGTGGAAAATACAGTGGGGAGATTTATATACACAGAGAACATGAAACAATGGGTGTTACCATGCACATTGTAATGAGAGTGATCAGGTAAGGTGAGCTATTACCAGCAGGAGAGGGGGGGGGTGGGGAGGGGGACCTTTTGTAGTGATCATCAAGATGAGCCATTTCCAGCAGTTGACAATAACATCTAAGGAACGGTGGGGGGTGGGGGGGAATAAACATGGGGAAATAGTTTTACTTTGTGTAATGACCCATCCACTCCCAGTCTTTATTCAAGCCTAAGTTAATTGTATCCAGTTTGCAAATTAATTCCAATTCAGCAGTCTCTCATTGGAGTCTGTTTCTGAAGTTTTTTTTTGTTAAAGAATTGCCACTTTTAGGTCTGTAATCGAGTGATCAAAGAGATTGAAGTGTTCTCCGACTGGTTTTTGAAAGTTATAATTCTTGACGTCTGATTTGTGTCCATTTATTCTTTTACGTAGAGACTGTCCAGTTTGGCCAATGTACATGGCAGAGGGGCAGCAACCACACACCACACAACAGAACCACTAACCCAGGAACCTATCCTTGCAACAAAGCCCGTTGCCAACTGTGTCCACATATCTACTCAGGGGACACCATCATAGGGCCTAATCACATCAGCCACACTATCAGAGGTTCGTTCACCTGTGCATCTACCAACGTGATATATGCCATCATGTGCCAGCAATGCCCCTCTGCCATGTACATTGGTCAAACTGGACAGTCTTTACACAAAAAAAATAAATGGATACAATTAACTTAGGCTTGAATAAAGACTGGGAGTGGATGGGTCATTACACAAAGTAAAACTGTTTCCCCATGTTTATTCCCCATGTTTATTCCCCCCCTCCCACTGTTCCTCAGATGTCAACTGCTGGAAATGGCCCACCTTGATTATCACTACAAAAGGTCCCCCCACCCGCTCTCCTGCTGGTAATAGCTCACCTTACCCGATCACTCTCATTTCAGTGTGCACGGTAACACCCATTGTTTCATGTTCTCTGTGTATATAAAAATCTCCCCACTGTATTTTCCACTGAATGCATCCGATGAAGTGAACTGTAGCTCACGAAAGCTTTATGCTCAAATAAATTTGCTAGTCTCTATGGTGCCACAAGTACTCCTTTTCTTTTTGCGGATACAGACTAACATGGCTGCTACTCTGAAACTTTTCAACAGTAAATACTTGCTGTAACTGCCACAGGGATGTGATTCAATCATCAACAGGAGGGGAGAGGACACATACCATCATGAACAGTGAATTCTCTGTAACTTGCAGTCCTTTAAACCATGATTTGAGGATTTCAGTAACTCACCCAGAGGTTAGGGATCTATTACAGGAGGGCGTGGGTGAGGTTCTGTGGCCTGCAACGTGCTGGAGATCAGACCTGATGATGATGATGATGATGATGATGGTCCCTTCTGGCCTTAAAGTCTATGAGTCTGTGAACAGGAGGGAAGGTGTCCACAGGACAACCTCTGTCCACATTAGGATCAAGCCACCTAAAATGTCTATCCCATCCCTATTGTCTAGGATCCCCACGTTCCTTTTATTGTGTCACTCAGCATGGCAGCTGATACACGAGTTCTTCTGATGTGTAATACCCTCAAACCTAGCAAGCAGCTCCCTTTGCTGCTGTTGGGAGGTCTTTTTAACTAGGTAGTTATATAGCCCCCTTACTGTAGTATCTGACCACCTCCCACTCTTTAACGCATTTACCCTCACAATGTCCCTGTGAGGCAGGGAAGTGCCATTCTCTCCATTGGACAGATGGGGAACGGAGGCACAGAGAGACAAAGGCTACAATTTTAAAAGCACCTAAGTGACTTAGGAGCCATAGGCCAGATTTTTAAAGGTGCTTAGACACTTAATAATGCAGACAGTCACCACCTGGGGTTTTCAAAAGCACCTTGGTGCATAACTCCCATTGAAAACGATATCAGGGGGTAGCCGTGTTAGTCTGTATCCACAAAAACAACAAGAAGTCCAGTGGCACCTTAAAGACTAAACAGATTTATTTGAAAGCTTATGCTCAAATAAATCTGTTAGTCTTTAAGGTGCCACTGGACTCCTTGTTGTTTTTATTGAAAACAACAGAAGTTAGGTGAGGGGCCCTGGGGGGACAATCCACTGGGTCAGCAGTTCTCAATCTTTGTCTTTCTGATGCCTGCCCAACATGCTCCAAAAACACTTCACGGCCCGCCTGTACCACAACAACTGTTTTTCTGCATGTAAAAGCCAGGGCCGGTGTTAGGGGGTAGCAAGCAAGGCGATTGCCCAGGGCCTCATGCCACAGGGGGCCCTGTGAAGCTAAGTTGCTCAGGCTTTGGCTTCAGCCCCAAGTGGCAGGGCTTGGGGAAGTGGGGCTTCAGCTTTCTGCTCTGGGTCCCAGCAAGTCTAATGCTAGCCCTGCTTGGCAGACCTCCTGAAACTTGCTCTTGGCCCCCACAGGGGACCTGGACCCCTGGTTGAGAGCCACTGCACCAGGTCACACAGCCTGGTGGTTGCAGAGCTATTAATTGAACCCAGAGCTCCTGAGACCCAGTCCAGGGCCTTATCTATGAGCTCATCCTTCCTGTCTCCAACATACACATACCTCTCATGATTTGGATTTACTGGCACCACACTGACTGCATTTTCTACTTTTGGGGTTGTCAAGGTTCCTCCCCCACTCTGAACTCTAGGGTACAGATGTGGGGACCTGCATGAAAAACCTCCTAAGCTTATCTTTACCAGCTTAGGTCAAAACTTCCCCAAGGTACAAAATATTCCACCCGTTGTCCTTGGACTGGCCGCTACCACCACCAAACTAATACTGGTTACTGGGGAAGAGCTGTTTGGACGCATCCTTCCCCCCAAAATACTTCCCAAAACCTTGCACCCCACTTCCTGGACAAGGTTTGGTAAAAAGCCTCACCAATTTGCCTAGGTGACTACAGACCCAGACCCTTGGATCTTAAGTACAATGAATAATCCTCCCAATACTTGCACCCCCCCTTTCCTGGGAAATGTTGGATAAAAAGCCTCACCAATTTGCATAGGTGACCACAGACCCAAACCCTTGGATCTGAGAACAATGAAAAAGCATTCAGTTTTTTACAAGAAGACTTTTAATAAAAAATAGAAGTAAATAGAAATAAAGAAATCCCCCCTGTAAAATCAGGATGGTAGATATCTTACAGGGTAATTAGATTCAAAAACATAGAGAACCCCTCTAGGCAAAACCTTAAGTTACAAAAAAAGATACACAGACAGAAATAGTTATTCTATTCAGCACAATCCTTTTCTCAGCCATTTAAAGAAATCATAATCTAACACATACCTAGCTAGATTACTTACTAAAAGTTCTAAGACTCCATTCCTGGTCTATCCCCGGCCAAGACCAGCATATAGACAGACACAGACCCTTTGTTTCTCTCCCTCCTCCCAGCTTTTGAAAGTATCTTGTCTCCTCATTGGTCATTTTGGTCAGGTGCCAGCGAGGTTACCTTTAGCTTCTTAACCCTTTACAGGTGAGAGGAGCTTTCCCCTGGCCAGGAGGGATTTTAAAGGGGTTTACCCTTCCCTTTATATTTATGACAGGGGTCTACAGCATACCCTCTGCGTAGCTTTGTCTCAGTTCTTGGTTTCCTTTTTGATTATGTATTATTCCAAAATCTACTGTACTATACATGTACCAGTTGAGTTGACAAGCTTGTGAAATTCTGGGCAGGGAGGTGGCAAACACACTGTAAAACTTTATACTCTAAATGGTTAAAAAGCAAGAATCATACAGTTCCTTCACCTCTCTTTTGCCAGTCACACAAGTAAAACAAAGTAAATTTGTTAACCGCACTGGGTGGGGCTGTCTCTGTACTCCTTCATTGCCTCTCATTATAAGTGTTTTGCAAACCCAAATTTCTCTTTCTTCCACCACAAATGACCTGTGTATTGGTGTTATCCACAAAACTCATGAGGTAACATGTATGGTGTTCAGTGATCCTGCAGAGAAAGGTTTATTCTGTGTCTGGGTCCCAGTACCTATGCATAACAAGAGCTTCACAGCACCTCACCCAGACACTACACCTGGGAAGTTCAGCCTCTAAAGGCACGGTCCTCAATACCACAACAGGATGTTATCACTTTCATATGTTCCTCCGCTTCGGTCTCTAGAGGTGTTCTTTGGGCTCACTCTATCATGTGGATTCAAATGCCTCCATTTCCCATATGGGTGAGGAATAGTTAAGTCCTAAACTGCAAAAAGCCCAGTCACAAAGTTATGAGCAGAAATCTTTCCAAACTCAGCTGCAGTTGGAGGAGATATAATTGGGTTTTTTTTGTTGGCTGCTCCTTCATGCATGGAGAAAAGGCAGCATTGCCTTTTCAATAATTTCTTTGTTGTTTTCACATGAAAAGAATACACTAAACTGAGTGGGTCAATTTAAAAATTAGTCTTCTACAGAGGGAAAGTTCTTAAGCAGAACTGCTCTGGAGTCGAGAGCCAAGAGTAATTTTCTGGTTATTGATCTCTTCCAGATGGAATTTCTTTGTGATTATTTCCCATTTCCATTCCCGCCTCATCACCTCTCTGCAAAGACCTTCCTCAGAAATAGCTTCCCATTCCCCGCTTCTCTGCTGCAGTCACACTGGCCTTGCTTCTGTAGCTGTACAAGCTATGGCCCCTCCTAGAGAGAGGCTAGGAGACAGACTGTGGGGTGGTATAAATATTATATGGTGGAAAGTATTAATGGCTGCCATCATGTGTGTCTTTGATCTATAGATCAATCACAGACCTTGTAAAACCAATAGATGTGCTAAGCACCCTTCTTTCAGGCTAAATGAGAGGTACAAGTAAGCCCCTTTATGGAGTAAGAGTGCTGGAGACAATAGAAGCCAGCACCCAAGTCAACCAGCTGCACAGCAAAGCTTCAGCAGACTAAACTGTGTGGTCTGAGGGATTTTGCTGGGACTGATTACAACTGCAGAGGCTAGGGGATGGATGAGTGGTAGCTGTGTGCACTCAAGAGCAGTAAGCCAAGAGAAAGCCAGCAGAAAGCAAGAGAAACAGTTGTGAGAGTGCCCCTGAGAGGGACAGAGCTCCCTGGGTCATAGAACTCACCAGAAAGGCAGAATGGAAAATGGTGAACCAGCAAACTACCTGCTGTTGTTTGTTTCTACTATGCTTAGGGAAAGAGGACTTCGTTCATTATAAACAAACAGGATTGCATCAAAGCAATACCTGACTCCTTTAATCAATTTATCCTCTGAATGAAAACAACCTGGCAAGGCTCTAAATATTGCCTAAGTGCTCAGGCCAAAAGAGGCAACAGTACTTGTGACTTCCCAACTTGTGTAATGTGGCCATCCCAAACTCATGCTAATAAAACCTTTATATCCCACTCTCATGTATTCCAAATATGTATGCAATCAATATTATTGAGTCTGTTCTAATTATCTCCTTTCCTAACAACTATTCTAAAAAAAAAAAAAATAAGTAGACACACACAGACGCTGCAGCCATGCTACCCTCAAGCTCTGTTCTTCTCAGATCCCATTGGGGTCAGTGTTAGGATAGGAGACCTTCAATGCAATCCCAAGTGATGCAGGAAACTGTGCAACTATGACTCAGTTAGTGGTCCCTTTCCCTCTGACCGACACAATGCCCTAACATGGTGGCAGGCGGTAACATACTGCAGGATATGCTGTCTGTTAGATTAGATGTAAAACCAAAGCCCTAACATAAAGGTCAGGGCTATATTTCCTGCTGTATCCAGCCCCTGCTGGGTCCAACAGAGATGGAGGATCTAAAAAGGCGCTCCTCATGGCTCACGGGGTGTACCTGGGGGCCTATTTGGCTCCTGGCAAAATTTAAATAATCCTCAGGGCTGCTCTAAACTATTTTGCAAAGGCAATGCTCCCAACAGACGATACACAGCCAGGGATTGCTAAAGCAAAGCACAGTCCAGCCATCCCACTCTCCATACCCCCTTTTGCTAGGAGAGGCTGAATACTCTGAATTCATATCACCTAGGGAATACAGCTGAACTGTTTAACTCAACTACATGGATGCTTTGCACTGCTCCATAGTGGGGCTCGGGACTGAGCCCAGACTACTATCCTTCGTGTCCTGCCTAAACTCCAAAACCCTAAATACCCCCTGCCATTTCAACTGGAGCAATTAGTCTTCACATCCCATCCTAAACGTTTGTGGCGGAAAACAGCTGCCACAAGAGAGTCTTGTATGTCTGTTAAATAATCCTTGTACATACAATCATGAAACTTATTTGAGTAAGTGTGACACAGATGTCCATTGGTGGCTCACTCCTCTGTGTCAGCAACTCTTTTCAGATCTGACATGCTCACTATACCTAACACACTGCTGTCATAATATGTACCTAAAAGGTTCCATGTAAGATATCACATACAAATAGGCAGGCCATTCATCTGGGTTTAAACCAGACAGTCCTTTTTTTATATACTAATGTTTGTCACTTGTCTGGTACTGAGACAAAACTGGATGTGGTTTTGTTCAGTATTGGAGGGAGGATGCCATGAAAAAGAGCATGACACCCTACCCACACTGGCATAATCTCAGCAGCACGCTCTTCAAAATGGCAGCCCTTTGTGTGGTGTGACTTGGAGACACTGCGCATGAGAGTTCATGCCTAGAGGGAAGGGTCACCCTGAGGAGTGGGGTCATGCCATTCCCTGAAGCACTGGAATGTTCGTCACTCCAGGAATGTGTGAGAAGCCACTCTTTTTACAAACTGGTAACACGCTGGTCCCAAAAATCACTGTGTGGCGTATGTACAAGGTGTGTTCAAAGAGTTATAAATATGTGCTAGACTTTTGTTCTTAAAACGTGTTTGGTGAGTAATGCATAAATCCAGTCTGCCCTAGACAAAAATGTGTATTTGCTTGTCTGACCAACATGGTCATCAGGCAGAGACAATGAAGGTATATTTACATGCAAAGTAAATAAAGCCATTAGAAGAGCAAGTTGGGAAAGATGTCCATTTAGACTCCATTGGGGATAGAGACTGCACCCGCAGGACACCTTACCACCTCTTGCAACAGGGTCAAGGAACTTTGGGAAGACATAAGGAGAGAGAGAAAGCCATTTTGGCATCCTTCACCTGAAGAGACAAAGGAACTGAGTATTTAGAGATCGATGAAGTGTCCTGGCCAGAAAGTCTGATAAGCCATGCTAGAAAAGAAACTTGGTGGGAAACAAACACTTATTTGAACAAGAGAGTCTAGTTTGTTATATCAGGTTTTAGTCCTAGAAGCATACCTTTACCCCTTTCTATCTTTGTTCCTTATACTTGGTATCACTTAAATCTATGGCTTTTTGTTTAATAAACTTGTTTTACTTTTACTATAAACCATCATAGTGCTGCAATTGAAATAAGAGCATCTGTCAAACCCCAGTTAAAGTAACAAGTTGCTATATACTGCCTTTTTAAAAGGAGCAGTGAGTTTCTGAATGTACTCACAGAGGGGTGGACACTATAGGGCAGACAGTTTGTGGGAAATTCAGGAGTGGGAGGGGGGATATTGGAGTCACTTTGCAAAGCGCAACCATAGCTGGTGGAAGCCAGAGTAAGGCTATTGTTCGGTGAGCATGCTACTGGTGCCAGGACTCTGAACAAGGCTGTACAGCACAGAGATGCAGAGGATTATAGGGCAGGTGGTGATTTATTAGTCTGGATTGAACCCCAAAACATCACAGTAAGCAACTTCCTGCAAATGAGCAAAGTGAAACTAGTGTAATCTTTGCCAAGTCTTGCAAGGTTGTAGCCCACAGTGCTCCTTTTACATCACAGGGGGACCCAGGAAGTGTATTCATCTGCTGGGAGAAATGTCAGATTAAGGATTAATCCCAGATCCCAAAGCAGACTGGTGTATTCTGTAATCACTGCACTGCCTAAAAATTTACACAACTCTTTTGGAATTGGAAGCGCCACACTCCCAAGGTGACACAAATCTGCTTTGTGACCAAATTTCAGGCCAAGGATGGGACAGTGGTACCCTTGGCCAGCCGCCTTCAGGCACTCTCTGAGTCAATCATTGGAGGTAACTTTCTCCTGGACTAAAAGCTGCAAAGCACCACAGCAGTGCTTAAATAGGGGATTTTTTTTTGTTTTGTTTTGTTTTGTTTGCTTATTGAGTTCTCAGCATTATTGGGGTTTGCATTTTCAGTTAGAGAAAGAGAGACGTTCCACAGAGCACTGTACCACTGAAGTCATGGACCAGGACCCCACTAATATGATGGAAGTTTCCACATATGATGGAAGTTTCTCTTTGAGGTAAAGTATATTTAGTTTCATTTCACTGCAGCTCTCCTTTACATTCACTGAGCCAGAGTACTAGGTCGGTAGGATTTCAAGGGACAGTAAGGCAGACCATATTCTGGAGGTTTAGGTTGCAGGATTGTTAAAAATTCTGGAAATAAATTTTTGTGGTTCATATTCATGCAACATTGTAAGATTATGTTGCAAGAACATGCCAGTGAGACCTTAAGAGACAGACTACTTGTGGCACCTTAGAGACTAACACATTTATTTGAGCATAAGCTGTCGTGAGCTACAGCTCACTCCATCTTTCCACTTTCAGCACAGCCCTCCCTTACTCACTATACTTTTGTACGTGAATGTATATTGCACCTTGTCCCTTCCACTGTGCACTCTGCTTTCTCACCATCCATAGGATACCTGGCGCCTTATATTTTTCTGACCTGGAATAAGCATAAATGCAGTTATTGGAGGAAGAACATGACTAGGATTTTTGGGCCCAGCTAGTAGTAATGTAATATCCAGACATTTTAAGTCTTGCAAACCCATTCCTAGGCATACACATTCCTCTTGCTTTCCTATGACTGTTGTACATATCATACAGTCACTAACAATGATCTAAACAGAGGAGCTTCCTTAGGGGATCAGACTGGTGGTCCATCTGCCACTATCTTACCTTTGACAGTACTTCTGTGGAAAGTACAAGAAACAAGCTGTGGATAATTATGGAATAAACTGTCCACAGGGGATGTTTCTACAAAATCCCTAACTAATTCAGGGTATGAGAAGGGCAGTGCACAGCAAACAAAGTAGCTGTTTGACATTTCTTTTTATCCTCAACAGTTAATGTGTTGATCCATACCTCATTGGCTATACACTATCCACCTGTCGCCCTAACAAGGAATTTTGTATAGGCAGTTCAATGGTGCTTATCACCATATTATCTGAGCACCTCACACAGGAATGAATTTATCCTCACAACGAACTGTAAGGTAGGGCACTGCTATTATCCCCATTTTACAGATCGGGGGGGCTCAGCCACAGATAGGCTAAGTGCCTTGCCCACGGTCACATAGGAAGGCTGTGGTCAAGCTGAGAATACAATCCAGATCTACTTATCTAGTGTCTTAACCCACAGGACCATCTTTCCACTTTCAGCACAGCCCTCCCTTACTCACTATACACCATTCAACTGCTGTGGTGATGAGACAGGGGTGTTTATGGAGACCAAACTAGAGCCAGCTGAATAATGAAAAAAATGTATGAAAAACATTGACATTTTGAATTTTTCATTGTTGCAGTTTTCTGAATGGAACTCTCCTTTTCAAATATTATTTTTTCCAAAAAAATATCGTATTTTTAAAATTTCAACTTTTTTTGCCCCTTCCTCCACATTGTCTCCTTTCCCTGCTCTTTTTTTGCCATGAAGTGCAATAAAATGAATTATTTCCAGAGTTTCCCCTACACACACTTATTCCTTTTTCTTATTTTCCTTTTTCCACTCTTTTTCAAGAATTTTTTTAATGTTGAAAAAGTTCCAGAATGGCAAAAGCGGGGTGGGGGTGGGGTGGGGTGGGAGGAGAAAACACTGATAGCTGTGCCACATTGAGGAAGTTTGTTAGTGACCAAAAATGGCCCGTTGTAATGGGAAAACATAGGCAAGCTGAACTGTAAGCATAGCTACACATGTTGCTTTTAATTGTGATGGACAAATATGTCTGCTATCCTGAGCCTGAATTTGCCACTACTCCTACAATTCTATTACTGTTAGGCAAAAGCTTTTTCAGCCAATGTTGTTCCAAATGCTGTGAAAACCCACAGACTGCCATTTAGTGGGCAGATATTGTTTACAATATGCAGTACACTTTGGATTTCCATCAACACAAGATCACAACTTACTAGCTCTAAAAGCTAACAGCATTGTCAATTAATGGGAATATCTTGCCAAGTGAGTTCAAATTGCACAACAGGAGCACAAGCCACTAACATAAGTTCGCTGCCAGTTTCTTCAAAGCTATAGGAGTCTGCCAGCATCCACCTCTGTCCTATCTCCTGTTGAATTTGTCTTCATTAAGCTCATCAGAACATGGCTACCAGGTTCTCCTTCATTCGCTTATAGTGATGTGTATATCCAAAATTTTGAGGCAGCTCAAACAAAATAAAATGAAGGCCTATATGGACAAACAACAAAGGCTCAGTTTTCTTCAACCTGGAGAAAGATAGCGTAAGCCTCACTTGGAGTTTGCCAGCTCCTGGACTCTGCACTGAACCTCTGGGGGGGTCCTACTTATGGACTACAACAACAATGGCTACTATTGCTTTCTGACCCCATTTTCCAGCATTTTTGGTGTCAAGGGTGGGGACAGAATGGAGTAGAAATTCCTGCTGAGGCCAATAGGGAGGCATCTGCATGGGGTGATATGGGCAGGCAGTTTGCTGGGTCATAAGAACATAAGAATGGCCATGCTGAATCAGACCAATGGTCCATCTAGCCCAGTGTCCTGTCTTTTCACAGTGGTCAGTGCCAGTTGCTTCAGAGGGAATGAACAGAATAGTGCAATTATTGAGTGATCCATCCCCTGTCATCCCATCCCAACTTCTGGTAGTCATAGGTTTAGGGACAACCAGAGCAAGGGGTTGCATCCCTGACCATCTTGGCTAATAGCCATTGATGGACCGATCCTCCATGAATTTATCTATCCTCCATTAACTTATCTAATTCTTTTTTGAAATCAGCTACATTTTGGGCCTTCACAACATCCCCTGGCAACAAGTTTCACAGGTTAACTAGTGGGACTTATGGAGAAGTGTGGCTCACCTGCCAATGATGGCAGCTACTATAAGGGACTGAGAAGATTTCCAGGACAGTTCTCCTCACCTGAAGTAGTGGGTGATTTTGAAAGCTGGATGGACCAGGCCACCCAGATTGCCATTCTGGAACTATGTTCTGATGGAGAAAAGAGAAAGAAGGTCTGATGTCATAAGGCCCTCAAAACTGGCAACCACTATACAAGATTACCTAGTTATACTAGGTAATACTAGAGAGCACATATGGAAGCACAAAACATAGTGAAGGCTTGAACTACTGGTTAAGGAATCTTAAACAACGTCAGGGAGAAAAAATATGTCTAAGTTCCTGCTAAGGCTGAAGACGTTTCTAGTAAAAGTGACTCTGACAAAAGGTATCCAGATGGAGAGAGTGAACCATGCACAAACTGCCTAGGTGTTGAGGGGCATGCTCTAGGACCTGTTACTCCTCAGCCTACCCTTGAGAGGAAGGTTGGAGAATCCACCCACCTTCCTGACCCTATTAAAGGGAGCCAAACAGGAAGAGAAAAGGGAGGCAGTGAAGAAGCCCTTCTTGGCTCATGAATCACAGGCCAAGGCAGCAGCTCCTAAGTCAAGTCAAGTCAAGTGAAGAAGAAACCATGACCACCTGATAAGCAGATGTGCAAAAGCAACTGAAGGACCTGAAGGAACAGGTGGCTGCTCTGCTGACAGCACAAAGACAATTTCCTTTATCTAAACCTATCATGGGAGAGGGAGGTTGACACCCTAAGCAGCCTACTCCAACATCCCCAAATCAGTAGAGACAGAGGAGACCACCTCAACCTCTGGGCCAAAATCCTCTAATCTGTTTCAAATGTGAGGAAGGTGGGCATAAAGCTAGAATATGACCTAAGCCCAAGAATGCAGATGATGTGATTTGGAAGTTCCTACAAAGATACTTAAATCAGGGACTCAATGAAGGAGCATACTGGGTCCTGGCTGTAGGATAGCTGCAGCAAAGTTAAGCTGCCTGAAGTAATGACTATCCCTCAGGAAAACTACCTAAAGCTTTGTAGAACCTGCCTTGGAAATTACACTGAAATTCGGACAAGCCTGTAAAGCCACCTAGACAGTGGATCCCAAGTGACCATCATCTTCAGAGCTCTGCATGACAAGTATCTGGCAGATTTACTACGAACTAAGGATCTCTTGGTGTTCGATAAGGATTATGGGGATCACCTGGGTCTGATATCTACATACAAGTTTGCAAAGAGGTGTCATGTAAGGTCTCTGTTGAAAGCCTGTTTCACACTGGTCCTCATAATCATTGTGAAATGTATATATGGATAATATGTAAGGAGTGTGTATACACACACACACACACACACACACACACACACACATTATATTCATAAGGCTGTGACTTGGGGCTGGTCACCAAAAGCTGAGAAACAGGTTTTTGTGTGGTAAGAGATGTTTATCTATCTGTCTGGCTACCTGTAAATTGAGTAGTGTATACTTCACAATGAACGCCTACTGACAGTTATGCAAAATTCTAATGTAGTGATTGCAAAGTCTCCAGGGGAGATTCTAGACAGGAAAACACAAGCAGTGGGGGTTATCCTGTTTGCAAGTAAAGACAATGGATTTTTGGACTATAACGGTTGTGACAGAGACACACACACACTGATTCTTTTCCACTGAGATGACAAGAGGGCAGCATGACTTGTCTCATGAATGGAATATCACAGCAATTCCTGGCTGTAATATGCTGGAAGTATTTTTGATGAGCATTTGCACTATACCATATGGTAATAACTAGGTAAGTAAGTTTAAGGTCTAGAAAACACCTTACATTTTTATTTTATATGTAACCATTTGATTCCATTAATTGTTTGCTTCTTTTCAAAACTCTGTTCTTTGTTAAAAAAAACTTTTACTTGTTTTCACTATAAACAGATCTAAGTGCTGTGAATTTTGCAGAATTATGTTGTAAAGCTTAACTGTTCCTTTGAAGCAGGGAATTCGATCGGTGTTCAGTGGATTAGGGGCCGGGCACTCCAAGGAGATGCTCAGAAGACTCGTGGTTAGGAGTGTCCCTATTGTTAATCTGTATAGACAGAGTGAGGCCTGCACCTGGAAGTCAGTGCTTGTGTTGCCAGAGACCTGACCCACAGCAGGCACAGACAAAACTTTCTCACAGTAAAAGCAAGTGGTAGTGAGATGACTCGCAACCCTGGATACTCCCAGGAAGTGTCACACTTACCCATCCACTTGCTGCAATGATTAAGCCATATAGGGACTAAGTGACTATGAGTGCCCTTACTCTAGGTAAATCACTGTCCAACTGGAGTTTTCCCTTGCTGTGCCTGGAGTCAAGCATAGAATGAACAAATTAGCTAGATCCACAGGGGCACAATCAGGTGCCTATTTTTATTGGTACTAATGCCAATATGTTTGGACAACTTGTCAGGCTTTGCTGTGAGAAGGGAGGAGAAGACTCTCCTTGTGTGTTGCACATACATTCCATGGAGATGGATGCCTACCAGAAAAATAATAGAGAGGTTCACCAGCCCATAGGTGGACCCGCAGGGAATCATAGAATCATAGAATATCAGGGTTGGAAGGGACCCCAGAAGGTCATCTAGTCCAACCCCCTGCTCGAAGCAGGACCAATTCCCAGTTAAATCATCCCAGCCAGGGCTTTGTCAAGCCTGACCTTAAAAACCTCTAAGGAAGGAGATTCTACCACCTCCCTAGGTAACGCATTCCAGTGTTTCACCACCCTCTTAGTGAAAAAGTTTTTCCTAATATCCAATCTAAACCTCCCCCACTGCAACTTGAGACCATTACTCCTCGTTCTGTCATCTGCTACCATTGAGAACAGTCTAGAGCCATCCTCTTTGGAACCCCCTTTCAGGTAGTTGAAAGCAGCTATCAAATCCCCCCTCATTCTTCTCTTCTGCAGACTAAACAATCCCAGCTCCCTCAGCCTCTTCTCATAAGTCATGTGTTCTAGACCCCTAATCATTTTTGTTGCCCTTCGCTGGACTCTCTCCAATTTATCCACATCCTTCTTGTAGTGTGGGGCCCAAAACTGGACACAGTACTCCAGATGAGGCCTCACCAATGTCGAATAGAGGGGAATGATCATGTCCCTCGATCTGCTCGCTATGCCCCTATTTATACATCCCAAAATGCCATTGGCCTTCTTGGCAACAAGGGCACACTGCTGACTCATATCCAGCTTCTCATCCACTGTCACCCCTAGGTCCTTTTCCGCAGAACTGCTGCCTAGCCATTCGGCCCCTAGTCTGTAGCGGTGCATTGGATTCTTCCGTCCTAAGTGCAGGACCCTGCACTTATCCTTATTGAACCTCATCAGATTTCTTTTGGCCCAATCCTCCAATTTGTCTAGGTCCTTCTGTATCCTATCCCTCCCCTCCAGCGTATCTACCACTCCTCCCAGTTTAGTATCATCCGCAAATTTGCTGAGTGTGCAATCTACACCATCCTCCAGATCATTTATGAAGATATTGAACAAAACCGGCCCCAGGACCGACCCCTGGGGCACTCCACTTGACACCGGCTGCCAACTAGACATGGAGCCATTGATCACTACCCGTTGAGCCCGACAATCTAGCCAGCTTTCTACCCACCTTATAGTGCATTCATCCAGCCCATACTTCCTTAACTTGCTGACAAGAATACTGTGGGAGACCGTGTCAAAAGCTTTGCTAAAGTCAAGAAACAATACATCCACTGCTTTCCCTTCATCCACAGAACCAGTAATCTCATCATAAAAGGCGATTAGATTAGTCAGGCATGACCCTCCCTTGGTGAATCCATGCTGGGACCCATGCTGGGAAGATATTGACGTTTTGGGGGCAGGCTGTAGTGATGCCTGCTGGTGCACAATGTGTTGTAGAAGGCACTGCAAGTTATGGAATAGAAGTGAACAACCAGGTCACCCTGACTGAGTCTCCTGAGGAAGGTTTACCAAAAGGACTGCTAGCGCAGACTGGCATCCTCCTGTTATCCTCAGCAGGAGTACATTGAATCATAGACAAAATAAAGAACAAGTATACCTGTAAGATTTCCATACCTCTGAATGCGACTCTAGCCGACATGCACATATCAGACACCGTGGCTGCTGCCATTAGAGACCTACAACCTAGACACCGAGAACTGAATGTCTTCCTTTAGAGTCACCTGCACTGAAGAAATTGAAACAGCATCCTGACATGTTTTCTCTCCATGAGTCGGATGTAGGCAGTGTGAAGGCAGAAAAACACCACATGTGCTTGACTGACAATAGACCCTTTTGGGAGAGATCCAAGAGACTTCCTCCAGGAGATGTAAAAGATATGAGAAGACACCTCATAGAGTTGATGTCCCTGGGAACCATTAAGGAAACTCGGATCCTTATGCCTCTCCCTTATTAATGTAAAGAAAGAAGAATGGCCAAGTGCACATGTGCATCGACTATCGGATCGTAACCAAAAGGAGAATTCCATATCAATGTACCACACCATGAGCAGAGGATGCCCTTGATTGTTTGTCAGGAAGCAAATGGTTTTCTATTCTGGATCTCTGGGGTGGGTACTGTAAGATCCCCCTGGGAGAAAAGGACAAAGACATATCTGATTCATCTGCCCTCTTGGATTCTACCAGAGGGAATCTTGGCAGCACCTGCAATGTTCCAGAGGTTAATGGAGAACATGATTGGAGATATGAACCTCCTTGAAATTCTAGTTGATCTAGGTGACTTTATCTTCTTCGGGAAGACCCTAGAGGAATGTGAGACACGTCGGCTGAAGGTCATGGATCACCTGCAGGCATATGGCCTAAAACATGACTGGACAAGTATGTTTTCTTCCAAACATCAACCAAGTACATGGGTCCCATTGTGTTGGAACATCAGATCTCACCAGACCCGAATACGTGCTTTGACTACCTGGCCTCAGCTGTACAGCTTACGGAGCCTACAGTGGGCTCGCTCTGCAAACCCCAACCCACTTGGGCCTCACCATTCAGAACCCCCACTATAGCATTGTGCATAGTGTAGAACACATTATTTCGGTAAACTTTCTGTGACTTATCCTTTTTTCCCCACACCTCTGCCATGAAATTAACTACAAATTTCAGTGCCTAAATTGCAGCATTACTTAAAATTAACAAGCTATTTGGACTGGAAACATTTCTTTAAGGAGTGGGGGGACAGAGCAAAAAGATGTGTCATCTAGAACCTGTGGAGTACTAGTATGTAGAAATTCAACTAGTCCTAGTAAAGAGGAAGTGGAGAAGCTAGGGTATTATAAGCAGAAGGTGAAGAGCAAAGAAGCAGCAATAAGATGTTGATTGGCACCATCAAAGAAAGTCTGAATTCCAGTAGAAGAACTCTGTCTTGTTCTCAAAGAACTGAAGAGGGGGACAGATCTTATCACTGATTGTGATAAAAACAAAGTAAAATGTAGACTAGCAGGAAAAAGTTCCTAGCAGTGTGGAACAGTCTCCAAAATGAAGTGATGGGAGCCTCGAGACATAGGACATTCACAATCGGACTACACAGAGGTATGGAGAATAAAATCAGGGGAACCATTTTACACATTTGAGACACAGAGCATGGAGGGGAGGAAATGGGCTAGATGACTTCATATAAAACTGTATTTCAGGTTGTAAGCAACTCAGAGAGAGGACCTGGTTTCTTTCATGGCCTTACCAATGCCGGGTAGAGTGGAACAATTATTTACTGTGTTTTACATACGTCACTCCGAATAATACATCCCAGAATGAAATTAGTCTTGTTCACAAAAACATCACATTGTTGCCTCATATTCAATTTGTTGCCTCATATTCAATTCAACTCTCAGGGCCTTTTCTGTAATACCTCTGCATAACTAGTTATTTCCCATTTTATATTTGTGCACTGGATTTTTCCTTCTGAACAGAAGTACTTTGCACTTTTTAAAATTGAATTTCATCTTATTGAATTCAGACCAATTCTCTAATTTATCAAGGTCATTTTGAATTCTAATTCTATCCCCCAAAGTGCTTGCAATCCCTCCCAATTTACTATCATCTGGAAATTTTTGTAAACCTACTCTCTAATCCATTATCCAAGTCATTAATAAAAATATTAAAGAGTACCAGACCTAGGACAGACCTATGCAGGAAATTATTGGAATACAGAACAGGTAATGAATTAATTTTCACAGCCCCTCTTTGAAGTGGGGTTTCCCATGCTATAGAGGGGGAAATGAGGCAGAGTATGGGCTTGCCACAGCCATAGTGAGTCAGTGGCAGAGCAGGCTGCAAGTATGCAGGGGGAATTGACAACCTATTATTTTCCAGGGCCAAGCACCAAGACAAGGGAGTGTTAAGAGTGAAAAGACATATTGATTGAATAAAGAGCTGATGTTTAAAGGGTTAAATGAAATGCTGTGCAGGCATCTTAGGAAAACTCTTCTTGAAGGAGGAAAACTGCTCAAAAGATACTGAGGGCTTTTTGACAAGGCTTAGTTTTCCGCTGCTTTCAGAGGCTGTCAGTTTATTGCCAACCATTCCCATTCTCTGCTACAGACTAAAACCATCATGTCTCGTGAATACCACATAGCAATAAAATTGACCAAGGAGAGGGAAAATTCCTGGATGTTATGGCCTCATTGAGGCTTTTGCACACCTGCTAGGACCTTGCAGTTTAAAAGATTTTGCTTTGAAACCAGGAAGCTTATCTGGATCATGGTATTTATCTTGTTTTCTCGTTTTGTACACTACACCCATAACCACACTATCTGAGCGCTAAGTATAAGTCTCCTGCTAACATTGTTTCAGGGGCAGTAGGGGATTCAGGATATACAGGATTGATCTCCTTCAATAGTGATTATAAAATACTTGTCACATTTCTTTTTCCAGACTACAATACCTCAGCTACTTACTTATTATTCTTTGGTTTCAGCAGTGTGCAGTTCAGGGGCAGAATACAGCAAATAATCTCACATGCACGTGGGAGATCCTTAAGTTTAGAACAGGGTGGAGAAGAGAGTTTCTTTCTATTAAGCACGGATCATCTCATATCATCACCACCTGTTTTATGCATTACAGGCACACATGGTCTCGCTCTCAAAGCTTTGTCAGCTGGTCGGGGTTTCTGGATGCAGTGCCCTGTGGTTAGTGGTTTGCTTTGGGTGGAATGGGAGATATGTGGTCAGAGACATGGAACGACCTTTCCACAAGCACAAAGATGCTCTTTGCATCTTTTCCTAGCTGATTTTTAAGGCAGCCTGGTGGGCTTACTTGGAGCAGTGGCAGCTTCATGAGGAGGAACATGCCCAGCTGGGGTTCAGTTTAGGTCAGGCTCCAGGGAGGCCATGGCATTACTGGTCATTCAAAGGAAAAGGCCTCCTGGAGCCCAGCACACAAATACACTGAGGTTCTGTTCTAAAGCTGGCAAGGCAGGCAGTGCCCAACTTTCAAGGAAGACAGGAAGAAGAGTGACAGAAGTCTAAGATTCAGATGCAGAGAGAGCAGTCACACTGTGTCAGGTTCGCCTCCCCACTTTCACACACTACCGGCCCCCGTGTGCAAGAAGCTGAACGCTGGCAGTGCAGATGGGAAGCATGCTCATCAGATCTTCTCTCTCTCCAGAGTCCCTTTCCTGCTGCTGTTTATGTTCCCCAACCCCCGGGACCAAAGTGTCTATTAGGCTCATCAGCATTCTTCCATGGAGCATCCCTCCGAGTGGTTCATTAGGCCTTGATGCTTGACAGCATGCAGCCAGAGTACCAGGTGGCTACCTTCCTCTGCAATCCCAGCACTATTTGCAGGGGTGTCAGACTCAGTGGGAAGATGTTTTTAAACCTATTGTTTACCAGACACAGAGAGGGCTCCATGAGCCTCCACCCCCACCCAGCACAGACGGAGTCAACAAAAACCAGTATGTTTGATACACTTTCTGGAGGATTTCATTACCATGGGGAAGAGTGTGAAACTCCTGGTGTATCTGTACAGAGCTTCAGCACAGTATCTTGCTCTTCTCTAGCCTCTTCCATCCATTTGTAAAGAATTTTACAAATATTAATGAATTAAATCCCACAACCATCCCATGAGGCAGCTCATTATTGTCCCCATATTAGAGATGGGGAAACTGAGGCTTGTCCCAGGTCACACAACAGATCTGCAGCAAAGTGAATGGAGCCCAGGAGTCCTGGTACTGGGCTCGTGCTCTAACTGCTAGACAACACTCCCTCTGACCATCCCAGTTTTGTCCTTCATGACTGTCTGTGCGTAGATATTCCACTTCAAAGCCCAACTCTGTTTTTACTGTGTGAAGAAACCTGCTCTACCTGAGGATGAGATTGGATTTTTGGAGCCAGGAAAGAAAGAGATGGAAAGTTTTAGGTGATAAAGGATGCAAATATTTTAGGAATCACTTTTGGGAATGTAAATGGGAGGAATCCAGACCTCGAAACTTGGGTGATGTAATTTAAAAGCATGAGAGTCAGCATAAGGGTCATTAAGCAACATCCTGCCAGTTTATGTGCAGATCTTACCATTGTTTCTCCTCCCCACTGAACTTGTTACCATTCGTCCCTACAGCTGCTGCTTCCAGATGTTGTGAGGTTTAAGTGTCCCCCAACTAAGGAAAATACTCCTAGGTCCCCAAGAAATAGGGAGGCCTCAGAGTGATTAACTGAGCTATATTATTCTTTGTGCTTCATATGGAGATGCTCCCCCCTTCCATGCAGTCGGCAGTGAAATGCAACACAGCTGATGTAGCTGCCTTTTAAGTGGGGCGTCTCTAAGCAGGACATTAAAACCCTCAATGAGGAAATAATTATGTGGTAACATTTTTGTAGTCTGCCTTTTTCAATAGAGAGTTTATTTCTGGAACATCCTTTTAACAGAGAAGCGTGGGTGTCACAGCAGCATTTCAACTAAGCATCAGGAGGAAGGATGGCCTTGTGGTTGTGATATAGGAGTCAGGAGGGCTGCCTATTATGTTGACTTACACGTGACCCTAGGCAAGTTACTTCGTCTCTCTGTGCCTCAGTTTCCCTCTTTGTTCAACTGGGCTACTAACAGTTACCTGCCTCACACAAGGTTATGTTTGTAAAGGGCTCTGAAGAGGAAGAGCTCCAGACCAAGTCTCTCCCAGCAGGAGGATCTGCAGAGAATGGTGCAAAGCACTGGGCAGTTCATATATGTTGTACTTCCAACTTCTCCCAGAAGGTGGCAATGTAAGGAATCAGGCAGGCAATGTTGGCCATTGGGAGCTCAGAGCTACTCCTGTCTGTTTCTCCTGCCAAAGGCACTGAAGTGAATGATGCAGGAGCACAAGCTGCCTGTGAGCTCCCGTCTCCGTCTGAGAGGCTCTGTAGGGAGTGGTTCAGGAGAAATGTTTCTCTTCAGTAATGTTTGCTGGCATTGTAGTTGTTCATGTATGAGGCCCTTCTCTCCTAGCAGCTAGATCTCAGAGAAAGTCATAGAGTTTCAGACCAGAAGGGACAACCAGATCATCTAGTCCATGGGTGGGCAAACTTTTTGGCCTGACAGCAACATCGAGGAATATAAATTGCATGGAGGGCCATGAATGCTCACAAAATTGGGGTTAGGGTATGGGGAGTTTGGGGTGTAGGAGAGTGCTCTGGGCTGGGACTGAGGGGTTTGGAGGGCAGGAGGGGAATTAGGGCTGGGGCAGAGGGTTGGGGCGTGGGGAGAGGCTCAGGGGTGCAGGGTCCGAGCAGCGCTTACCTCAAGCAGCTCCCGGAAGCCGTGGCATGTCCCTTCTCCGGCTCCTACGCAGAGGTGTGGTCAGGCAGCTCTGCACGCTGCCCCATCTGCAGGCACCACCTCTGCAGCTCCCATTGGAGTCTGTAGGAGCCAGAGCGGGCCCATGCTGCGGCTTCCAGGAGCTGCGTGGTCCAGCCCCCAACCCAGCGCCCGGCTGGAGCAGGGCTGAGCCGTGTGGTGCGGTTAACGGGCCAGCATAAAACAGCTCACCGACTGGATCCAGCCCATGGGCTGTAGTTTGCCCACCCCTGATCTAGTCTGACGTCCTGTATGTGACAGGTCACCAGCACCATCCCACACCTGCATAGTAAACCCAAGAATTAGACCAAAGTGTTACAGCCCACAGGAGACTAGACTATTATGTGCCACGGGCACAGCATATGAGGGACCATGCTGCTCCAGTGGTCGAGGCCCCTGCAATGACAGGGAAATGATTAAATAGGATATACCAGACAATCCCGGCAAGTGACCGGCACCCACACGCTGCAGAGGAAGGTAACCCCCCACCCCCCAAGGTCTCTGCCAATCTGACCTGGGGGAAAATTCCTTCCCAATTGCACATATGGTGATCAGTTAGATCTTGATCACAGGAGGAAGGACCAACCAGCCAATCACCTGAGAGAGAGAATGCTCGGTGCCACTTCAGATCCCCGGCCCTCCCCATCCAGCATCCCAGCTCCTCCCATGGCCATCCTTGATGCTTCAGAGGAAGGAGATAAACTCCCAGAATACATTTGGGGTGTGGGGGAGGGGTGATATCCCTTCCTGACCCCTCCAGGTGACCAGCTGAAACCCTGAAGCATAAGCTTTTAGGAACATGAGACAAACTGGAAGTGAGCCACAGGGTGTTGAGCTGATTGATTAAAAGGATTCTCTGAATCCATAGGAAATCCAGAACAGAATTGTTGAATAAGGCCCCTTTCAGATGGATTTTAGTAGAAACTTCAGAAACTAAATGTTCTTGATTATTTTCCTGCAGAAGGGAAATTTGTACTTCCTTCTGGTTGCAGAAAGAGCCTTGAAAACATACAGCACATGGATGAAACGATGCACAACAGTACCGTGCCTATGATTGGAAAGGCTGTGCAATCAACATATAATTAACCTATGAAACTTGTTGCCAGAGGATATTATAGAGGAAAACAGATTAGTAAGATTCAGGAAAGGATTAGACTTTACAAGAATAGCAGCTGCAGCTACACTAGCCACGATAAAAGCCATATGGGTTATTAGTCTTCCCACTTCAGGGTATAAAGTGATCGCCAGCTGGGGTCAGAAAGAAATGTCCCCCTATTACATAGCGTTGTAGAACTGGGCACATGAGGGGGTTGTTCCACCTCTCTCTAAAACATCTAACACTGGCGATGGTTGGGACAAAATACTGGACTGGATGGGCCATTAGTTTTATATGGTACAGCAATTCCTATTTTCCTACATCATTCTACACTTATTTCCTGGGAGAATTCCTCTCTCAAAACAGATACACACTCCAATGATTGAAATTCAAGTGTAAACATGTTATTGCCAGAGCAATTTGTGGGCAGAGAGAGGCAGGGAATAGTATTTAGAACCCAAGGTGGAGCATTTGGTAGAGGAAAAGTTTTGTTTTTTTTTATTATAGCTTTGTGATAGCCAACTAGAAACTTCACGGCTGTCACTTACAACTCCTCTGCATCACTGGATATAAAATCAGTACCCTCCTGCACAGGTCCTGAGCAGAGAAGCTGAAGTAAAACCTCTTAGCAGTATGGAATCTATGCCACTCAGAGTTGCACAGATCTGATTCCATCCACTAGAGGGCAGCACTGGACAATAGCCTGTAGTACCTCCATACCAAGCTCACTGCTCATGAATAAAATGGAAACTGGACCATCCACAGGGGTTGCTTTAGCCAAACAGGTGGACCAATGGCCACAATGGGCAGGACAGCACAGTAGGCCAAGCCAACCAACATCCACAAAGGGCACCAGGGTACAGTAGGCCAGGCTGACTAACCGAGACAAGGGGCAGCCTGGCACAGTATAACAGGCCAACTAACACCCCCATCCAGCGCAGCGTAGCTAGAATGCCACCTGTCCAGGTTTTCCCAGGATTGCCCCATTTTAGAGGTAGCTGTCCCAGGAAATCACATGAGGGTACTCAGTACACGCTGCCAAAGGGCCAGATTTATGGGCTCAGGATCATCCCAGATGCCCCATTTTTTTGTAACTCAGAGGTGGCAATCCTAAATGCAGCATTGGGGGGGGGGGGGGAGGGAGGAGCACACAGAGAAGCTGGCTAGTGAATTAATGCCTCAGGGAATGGCAGAGCAGAAGGGGTCGGGGCAATTAATTTCCAGAGGGGTAGCAAGGCGGCATCCCCAGGATGATCATGTGGTGTCAGCACCTCACAAGATGGGAAGAGTCCTAGGGAGAGAGAGGTCAGCAGCGCAGAACGCCTGCAGCACTGGGCTAACCCATTTCCCCTCAGCCTTTCCAGAGGCAATAGAAACCTCCCCCTCCCTTGGACTGGAGGCAGCCGTTCCTTGTCTCCAAGTGGTGCCAATTAAAGGAGGCTGGGGATGGGGCGAGCCCTCCACCCAAGATTTTTGCACTTGCGTGAAAAATCAGAGCTGGGCAAGGCCACGGCCCACCCACTTGTAAGCAGGGGTCGTGGCTAAGTCTGCTGCCAATGTGATCTGGAGTGTTGCTCCGGCTGCGTAGTTGCAGCTCCACTCAAATTTGGCCTGGCCGCTCCTACATCTGGACAGAAGGTGGCTTGGCCAAATGGGGCTGTGACCTGGTGCACGGAGAGTCTGTTCCTGAATGGTGGAGCATAGGAGAGTCCACCGAGAACTCGATTCCTGGAAGCACTGGTTCATTCACCATTTGGGTGAGAGAAAGGGAAGAGGTCCCCAGCTGGTCCCTGTGGATGGAGGGCGGGTAAGCAGGGACCAGAATGGGGTGCCTCCTTGGGGGAGGGAGAGAACTGGAATTCCCCCGCCCACCGCCCACGAAAATATCTGAGTTGGCACACTGCTGGCTCCCCTGTTGGGTGTAGGTTGGTGAGTGAAGAGTCTCATCATCTCCCCACAACACCCATAGCTCCTGTTGTCAAACTCTACCCCCTCTCTGCATTGGATTGGAGGAGGGCCGGAATAGGGGTGTGTGTGGAGAGGAATGACCAGACAGAAGTGGAAGGTATGTATAGAGCCAACAGTGTGGGGGAGGAATGGGGCATTATGCATGTGAGGGAGCAGTAGGAGAGAGTGGGTGTCTGAAGGGAGTAGGAATGAGTTGTAAGAAGAGCAATTTTGGGGTGTGGGTGGTTGTGACAGCAGGTAAGAGCTAATGTTGGAGGGAGAGGGACTGATTGGGCCAGGGACCATGCATGCAGGTTACTCTCCCAGGGGTAATTCTCAAAGCCCGCAAAAATGTGACAGGCTGACTGACGCCAGGGGTGGCATGGCGCAGAGCAAGAGGCACATAAAAACATGGAGCAGCGTGATACAGAGGGACAGATGGACTAACTTGGAGCACTGTGGTACAGGGGGACAGGCAGACTAATACCCACAAAGGGGAAGCGTGTACAGGCAGACCAACAATGGAGCACTATGGTGAGAAGGACATAAAATATTTAAAATGCCATCTTCTTTTCCCCAAGGCCACAGCAAGAAAGGGAGATGGCAGCTCACTGAAGGCAAATGGTGAGTGGGTGGGCACGGGATGTCAGCCACCAGGAGAAAGCAGCCAGTCAGTGTTGTGTGCATGCGTGTAGCAGAGGGTGGCACAGAACAGATCTATGGTGTCAGACAGATACTCTCCTGTGATATCCTCAAACTTCATTTTTTGAGATGAGGCTCTGGCCCCAACCTGCTCCCCCGGCTCTTATTCTGAAGAGCTTCTTGGACCCTGCCCCCTTGAAAGCCTGTGTAAGCTCACTGAGTCACAGACAATCCTTTGAGCATGTGTTAGTACAGTACCCAGCACACTAGGGGCCCCAGTCAGGAATCACAGCTGTAGGTGCTACTTGTAATATTTCATAATAAATAATACTAATATATATGCATCCACCCTTCGCTATTTCACAGCCCTTTCAGATCCGATAGGCCACATCTTAGGGGACTATATCCTGCCCTCATAGGGGAATGGACTCACAGTAATAGCAGCTCACCTCTATCTGCATCTACAATGATCCTAGGATACATCTGCAGACTCAAGAGGTCAGACAGGGCTGTCCCTCGAACCCTGCCCCCCTGAGCTTTGCTTTTGCCTCCTGGGCTAGGCTGACTGGTTCTTGTGTTTACGAGCTCACAGGTTGATTTCTTTCCTTCCCAGAAATCGGACACATGTACATATGCCAGTATATCCAGATGCACACACAGCTTCCTTTGGCTACTCACTACTCCTCTCAGCAATGGACACTCAGAATGTTTAGCCCCACTGTGATGATGATCTAAACGGAAAGAGAAAAGCCCTTCACCTGGGAAACTAATTAATAGTCAACAAGCTCGCTGCAGCATTGGAGACCTGGCAGCGGGGAAGCAGCTCACTTACAGGCCAGAAGAACCCTCTTTCTGTTACTAGGTGGCAGTATTCATTCACTCACTCATGCTAATCACATATCCAGACCTTGCCAAGTTATTTGCTGGCTTTAATTCTGTGTGAAGTTGATGCTCATCAACATGAGGGGCTGTTACAGCCCCAGCTGAAGCCAAAAAGCTCAAGGCTGTTGCTGTCACTGCCCATGATAGGGGCATTCATAAACATGAAAAGAAAGCAGTCCTGTCTTTAAAGGGGAACTGCCAATTAGGGTCACAGCATTTTAAAGGGACATACCTGTGAAGCCCAATGTCTCAATGTGGCACGGACGCAATTGTGACTTAACATCAGGATTGTGTGCTCCTCCAAAGCTATTTCAGGTTTCTTTATCACTGATAAAAGAGAGCATTTATCTTCAATGAACTTTGCAAATGCTAATTAATTAGCTCTCAGAACTCACCTGTGAGGCAGGTAAGCCAGACCCTGCATTCTCTGCAGCAAGCTGGATCTAAATTATTGGGCTGGAACACTGGCTAAAGAGACCTTCTCATACAGAGAATAGGAAATTCTGCAGCAGATCTAAGTGTACTCTAAAAAATGGCAATTTTATTATGTTCACTATCACAGTGAATAATACAGCTGGTACTGAATTCCCTGTGTTATTGGTTTTGGTATGATATTCCATTATTTTGTACTGCCCCCCATGCTTTCTACACGCTGAAGATTTGCATATTGACAATGTGGAGCTATGTCACAGAAATATTACACTGAAGTTGGAGGTTTGGCAGGGGACAGATAGGGCTGTTGGGCCTCAGGAGGCAATTGGGGCTTTTGTTAATGGAGGGTGGCTGAAGGTGAATTGAAACATGGATGGCTGGGGCTTGAACTCCCCATCCTCAACCTCAACCTCAGCAACCCTTGACCACGGTCACTTGCCCAACAGCACCTCACCCCTGTGGCTGCCACTGCTTCCAGAAATAGTGGCTAAGCACAAAAGCTGTATGTTTCTGCTAAATGAACAGCAGTAAAATAGTTAATAATGTTAACGTTTAAATTTCGTCATTAGATTTCAGAATTAACGCCCTATTGAGATGAATGGGGAATAGATCAAACCTCTCCCAGAGCTACTGATTTAGGTTGCTACCACACTGTATTCGTTGCACTTGGCGCATGTTTAGAAGGTTTACTTTGCAAACATAAGGGTGAGAGACTTTTTGCTTGTTGTTTTCCCTGGAGCTGGTAGAAAAAATTCAAATCCAGAATTTTCCAAGTACAGATAGGGACTATTTTTTATTTTTGAGAAAAGTGTTCCCTTTTTCCGAACAGTTTTATCTTAAAAAACAAAACAGAGCAAAAAAAACCACAAAACAGTTTAGATTCTGTGACAAATTCTGCCACCTTGGAATACACTGGTGCCTGCACGTAACTAGCAAGCCTCCAGTATACAGGGCCCCTAGGTGAAGGTGGGATTTAGGGCTGCCTCTTCAAATAATTCATTATTCCCCTCCACCCACCTAGTTTCCTAGTTGTGTTGCCTCCCTCTCCAAAATGGAGTAAAGGAGTAAAAAATCTCTTCTTGACAGGTGCCTTTAGTTCCCAAATATGCCCCAGAATTTTTGCTGTCTGTATCCAGGCAAAACTCTCCCTCTCAATCTCTCCTGTAAAAGCTGTTCCACTTTGTATAAATATATGAATATTCATTGATGTAGGGAGTGGAATCCAGGTGTCCCTTCCTCTTAGATGACTCCCCGAAATACCAGATTATAGTCTCTAACACACACACACTCTTTCATTCATGATAAATATTTATCCACAGTGCAACAGCTTCAACAGGAGAGATTAAAAGAGCCAGACAGCAGAATATCCCATAGCTTGGTGGTTAGGGCACTCATGTGCAATGTGGGAGACCCAAATTCAAATCCATGCTCTGCCTCAGGCAAGTGGGAAGCTGAATCTGGGCCCCCAGTTATCCCAGGTAAGTACTTTAACTATGGGGAGTTAAAGGGCAGTGCCTTTGCCTTAAATAAAAAAAAAAGTTGAAAATGCTCACAATCAAAACAAAAAGTTTTGTTCAGGCCAAAATGTTTTTGGGTTTTTTTTTTTTTTTGGTATTTTGAAGCAAACCCAAACCACTGTTTGCTGACTGAACTGGAGCAATCTGAAACTGAAAACCTGACTATTGGTACAACTCTGAGTTTAGCCTCATAACTACTCATGTTCACAAAGGCCCAGATTTTTAAAGGTATTTAGGTGCTGGAACACTCAGTGTTGCTCTATCTATCTGATTTAGGAGCCTAGATCTCATTGTTAAAGAGAAATTAGGCAGTTAGGAGTCTAAATCCCTTTAAAAATCAGTGGGATTTAGACACTTAAATCAATTAAGCATTGCAATGTTGAGCACAGCAACACCTAAATACCTTTTAAAAATCTGAGCCAAAGATAGCAAGTGTGAACAATCGGGATGGGGGGAGGGGTAAGAGGCGCCTATATAAGACAAAGCCCCGAATACTGGGACTGTCCCTATAAAATCACGATGTGTGGTCACCCTATTTGAGGCCCTTGGATGGAAGACCTATAGAAGTGAAAATCATTACCTCTATTTTACAGATAGTAAAACTGTGGCACAGAGACCCTCAGGGATTTGCCCAAAGTGTCATAGTGGCAAACCTGAGGAGTCCTGCATCCCAGCCCCTTTCACTCGACCACACACCACAGATGTAACATGGGAAGGGATAGTCATTGACTCTACCGAGAGGTGGTAGAGTCTCATAGATTGGTTTAAATGGAGCGTTGGCATATTATCAAAGGAGAAGGCAATGGCCCTACAGCCTGCAATCTAAATGTATTATAAGATATGCATCCCCATTGCTACCCACTCCCACTTTGGTGTGCCCCTGGCAAGGAACCTTCCCTAAATATCAGAGACTTAGAGCTAATAAATCTAATAACCTATTCCAGACCCCCTCTCTTTACTTTTCAAATAACTTTGCTTTGTAATAACAAGGGATTGGGAGTGCTTGGGGATGGGGGGAGAGGGCAGAGAAAACCAATAGAGAGAAAGGTCACCAATCTGAACCAAGTGCTGGGAAGGTTTTGTTGTTATTTCTGAAGTGTGTTTAGCACCAAGACATATTGTACATTTAGAGCGAGTCACCGGGACCCTAACGAGCTCCTAATGTGTCCCATACTTCAAGGTTTTTCTAAAGAGGGCAGTAACTTAGCAACAGCAGTGAATCCTTGACGAGAATAATCAGTATTTGTGTTGCAGCTTCAGGCTTCCCTTTTTCTCTCCCACCAAGCAGTTTCCTGTTTGTTGTTTTTCTTTAAATCCTCTCCCATAATGAGTAAAAAGGAGCACTAGTCTCTTTGTGGCTTTGTGCTAGGCAAGGCACAGTGGGAAGGGGGCCCCAGGAGTGCTGAGGACAAGGAGGTGCAGAGTGAGGGGTGGATCTCCTGGGATGCAGCAAATAATGAGCTCGAGGGAGGGGTGGTTCTCAGGTGACAGCAGGGCAGGGAGTCACCAGGGCCAAGGGTGTTCCCTCAGGAGTTTCAGTGGCTGAGAAGAGCTATAAAGAGACTAGTGTTCAGCAATCATCCATCCTCTCTGGTTTGTTCATGTCTTTCAGCTAAGGGGGACTGTCTGAATAATTAAACTTCATGGATTTTCCCTTAAGAAAATATAGCAATTCTGTCAACTACTTTTACTTCTAGAAGCCACATGAGATGCCAGCCTTGAGAGGAATCTAAGCTCCTGTAATATGGGTCCTTCAGAAGACTGGCTCTTGATTTGTTAGCGTGGGATAAAATTGCGTGCCACAGTATAGCGTGCATGCCCCTTTCCGTGCTGCTGCAGGTTACAGAATATCACTGAAAGGAGGCTGCTTCCCATCTCCAGCAAGGAATGAATGCAAGAGACCATGAGCAGCCAATTCAGACGTTGAGAGGAGCCCATGGGGCAGAAGGAAATACCTCTGAATGAATGCCCTCAGTAGACTGAGGAAGCTACTTCATAACAACAGCCTCTACCAAGCAGCAAGACTTCTGGTTTAGCAGGGCTGAAGAGGATGCTTCAATGCATCCAGCTGACAGTATCATTCAGGCACCCTCCAAAACAGGGACCAAGCATGCAATAGGAATGGCTACACGCGTGGTCTGTGGTATGAGTTCTAAAGTGCAATTGGCCTGGGGTAAGTGACTGGTCTTTTGGCACTTGGAGTAACTTGAATATTGTTGTGATTGTTGGTGTAAGGGACTATGTCACAAAGGAAGCTTTCTAAGTGACAAGATAGATCAGAGTACCCAAGAGGACTGTCTGTGACTTCATGGTTGGGTTCTTATAGTACTTGAGGACATTACACTTGATGACTGGTGAAATCTAAGTATGGAACACTCAGCCAATTTGGGATTTGTGCCCTGGTTCTAAACAGTCCGCTCTGAGGTTGGTACTCATGCAGGGGCAGAGTTAAGGCTGTTTGTGCAACTCTAACTGGCATTTCTTGGCTTTTGAAAGTTAACTATATGACACATGTACTTGAGCCACTGCAGGATAGCTTTACAACCAGCAATGTTCATTACTAACCATACTCAGCAGAGTCAGCTAACTCTGATCTAAAACCATCAGGAGTTCATTCCTGAACCTAGCTAGTGCAGCCTCAATCCAAAGGAGGTCAGAACAAGGATCTCAATAGAGTCCAAGTGTACTTGGAATTTAATAGTGACAGCCTTCACAATCTCCTTTCCTAAAACAAGAGATTTGAGCCTAGATAACTGGCAACCATTCCCACATCAAGGGTTTCCTGGACCAAGCAGTGGACAACCTCATCTTTAGGAACAGTCAGGACTTGCTAAGAGAGCCTTTGAAAAGGAACTATATTAATAGCACCACCGCCACTCACTTGTGTTGAGCAAAACTGATGGACAAGGATCAAACATGCAGATGGTGAGTCTTGGCCAAGTCAGAAAACTAAAGACAGCCTAATCAAAACTGGTGTTGAACACAAACAGGGGGCAGCTGTCCATAATGAACCCACAGCTTTCCTCATCAAAATGTCTGGAGAGACCACTGTGGAGCCAATCTGTCTTACCTGCAAAGAACAAACTCATCGCAGCAATCAAATGAAGACACTATTACCAGGAGGAAGCAGTCTGGATCCATCAGTTTGCTCATTGACCAAAAGTGATCTCTTCACTGGATGGCTCCTCATAGTGTCTATGGTTAAAGACAGTTTTCCTTGGTCCGAGCCATGGCACTTCAGCATCCTTGTACAGAAGGAGACCAGTCTCCATTCAGCTCCCCAGTCATCGTTTCTCTAGTGTTTGCTCTAGCTGCTTCCATTCCTGCTTCTCTGTTAAACCACAGTGGTCTCCGGGCAAAGGAAACAACTAGCATTTAGGCAAGGAGCCAGGGATTGTGAATCTCCTTTAACAGCTGGTAATAGTTATCAGTGAACTGAGAGATTGAAAGTGGATGTGGGACCAGCTATGCCTTACAATAGAGACAAAATCCATTTGTCTCTAAGGCTGTGGAGTTACTAATTTGCTTCAGTGCAGATTTCAGGGGCACAACAGCCTCACATTATAATACCCATCCTACTAGGATAATCCAGGTACTTGAGATAATCAAACCAGACTTAAAGGTTGGGAATGTGGAAGCTCTCCTTGAGAAACCCAGTGAGTCTGTTATTTCAAGGAGTACATGAACTAAGCTGATGTAGCCATGTACACTGAAGTCCCTGAGGACAGTAATCTGTAAGGTCTCCAATTGCAGCACAGAGAACTTGGCTGTAAAATTCTGTGTAGCACCCTGTGGTGTTTTCTCCAGCAGAATCATAAATTTTGGTCCTACCATAAAAGAATGGGAGATAGCCAGAAGCTCAAATAAACTTCATTCTCTGGTGTCCGTCATGTGCATCACAAACTGAATGAAAATATCTCATCTCTTCCTCTTAATTATGCATGACACTGGTGAATCAGTGAGTACCTGGCTGGCACCAACCATGGCAAAACTGAGCCTGCATCATGATCCAGTCAGGTCTCTATGATGCATAACAGAATTATTAAGAGTGTCTCTTTCACTCAACTGACCTGGCATTACCCAACCAAAAATGTGTGCAGGAGGGATCTGAAGAATCCATTATATCCTTTTAGTTTGTTATATGAAGTTTGTTGATTTGTTGGAGTATCTAAGAAGACACTTCATAGCAGGAGCACTAATATACTTCAAACAGGTTAAAGGACTTGGACTTTTATAGCTCTTTGCCGACTGGCTATCAGTAGGAGACCTTTTATTTTCTAAAAGTCAACAGTGTTACTTTGCCATAGAAGACCTCCAAACTGGGCGAGACAAATGTCTCACATACACACACACACACACAAAACCAACCACCACCATGAATCAAGACTGAGCATGAGAAATTTCAAGTCAGATTGACAAAGACATGTGGGTCAAAAAATAGATGCTTATGATGGAAGACTGGTGAACTGTTTGGGTAATACTATTTACCATGAGCTCCACATAAGCAGTTGCTGGAATAGCCTGAACTGCAAATAAAGGTATTCTAGAAAAACAGAGTGGAGACTATCCACGTCTGTAAGATTAGAAATCCCTGCATTTCAGGTAGACAAAGGAGAGCAGAGCAGTGGAGCTGGACAGGGTTATGAATTTCAGAGACAGGTGTGGTCTAGGCTGCTGAGCATGGGCTTGAGAGCCAGAAGTTCCTGGAAGCTAATCCTGGCTCTGCCAGTGACTTGCTGTGTAGCCTTGAGCAAGTAAGGAATGCACCTCAGTTTCCCCAGTTGTAAAGTAGGGCTACCAATATTAACTCACCTGCCTCATGGCTCTGCTGTGAAGATTTATTAGTTTACATTTGTGAAGTGCTAAGGGGTTCAGGATGTAGGCCCATACTTGGGCAGAACTCCCACTGCCTTCAACAGGAGCTTGTCCTCATTAAGAAATGAAAAAAAAATAAGGACTTCAAGACTTGACCCAGGATTTGTCACAATGAAACTACTGTACAGACAGGACACTGATCTGCTAGCTTCTCCAAGCAGTCAAAGCTAATGGGAAGTTCACGCCTCTCCTTTATCCGCCTCAGAGTTTACTGTGAAATTAGATGGATCCAAATGCCTGGGGTGATATCCTGGCCCCACTGAAGTCAATGGCAAAACTCCATGATTTACTTGGGGCCCAGATTTCACTGCTTGTCTGAAATTCTAATTGAGACAAAAAGAATGGCTTGTTTTTTCTCTCTCTGACTGATGTAATTGGAGAAATCCTGAGTCTAGATGCAAAGGCTAAGTGCTAAGTAGAACTGGGGCTGGCTCTTGCCTAAGACCACCTGTCCCAGATGAATTGCTGAATTGATTTTCTAGGGAGCTCAGATACCCCCTCAGGATCAGTCCCTTTACAGTCTGCTTGAGCCAGCTCAGTAAAGTGTTTGACCTTTTCCAGCCTTTCAAATTTCATTATGCTGTAAAAAGAGAAAGAAAAGCAGAGGAAAGTGCCTATTTCTCATTTGGATAAAGTATTCCTATTACATGCAAAGAAAATGCAGGCTTAAAGTTGCTCAGCCCACAATTTACAATTTTCACAATTCAGGGAAGGGTGCTACAAATTATTTCGTTCCTAAAGGCAAGAACACCTCTCCAGATGCCGCCTGTCAAATCAGAAATGGCCAGAGTGGGCCTGTGAGCTAACGGTTTGCTAGTCTAGAAATCAAGCTTCAATTTTTGGCTTATGTCAAAAGTCAAAATGAATTCTGAAGGTTTCATCTTAGTCCCTTCACAAAACCTGCTGTGTAGTTCAGCACAAGTTGCGGTAGCTTTTCAACCTGGACCCAAGACTGGAATATTAAAAGGAGCTGTAAATCACAGCGGAGGTGAACTGAGAAAGCTGGAGGGAGGGGAAAGGATTAAAATAGCAGAAGGTGCTGAAGGTCAGAATTAAGGTGCATTAGTAGACTAGGGTGTATGCATAAAGCTTACACTATACTTGGTTTTAACCTGCAACAACTGTCTCTCACTTTTTATGAGCACTAGAATTCACTAAGTCCAAAGGGATCAAACAAGTGAAGCAAAAAGCATCTCTGCTTGTTTGTTTGGTTTCAAGACAGGATATAAAACAAAGGTCTTCCTGAGGCTACACACTATTTGCTGGCTGATAGAGACAATCGCTTTACTACTGGTGCAGTTTTGAAATACCATCAGAATAATTACCTCCATAAAAGGATCTGAAATAGATCTCCAGCCTCTAGCTTGATGGGATGAGGAGGTGTGTTTGTTCTGGGGGAGGGCTGGAGACTAATTCAGTATAAAGAGTCCTAACCAAAGTACATACATTTGTTGGAGCATGGGGAATCTGAACCCAAACTTCCCTAAAATTAAGGCCTGTTAGTTCTTTCGGTTCAGTAAATCAATTGTAGAGATAAGAGTCAATCATAAAGTTCAAACTGGGTTCCACGTTTGAAGCCATTTGCACCTGGGATTTTGGTCTGGGCCTATCTCTAGTGTTAACCCTGTATTTAGATATTTGAGCGTGAGTTTGTTATATTTTAAAGCATTTACCCATTTGAAGACTGGACTTGTATCAATAAAATTGATCATTATTGCAATTAATTTCCTTGAAAGACAACTGAAACCAAACGTAACATCAGACTCCCATCTGCTTACCAGAAACCCTGGAGTCAAACCTAAAACAATACCACAAATAAATACCTGCCTAGAGCTCCAGGCAGCTTTGATTATAGAAAGAGGATGGGATGGGATGTAATGGGCGGCAGGAGGCGGGGGAGAGAGCATGATCTCTGGATACAACAAGCCTCTCACTTCCGCTGGGTTTGTATTCCAGAGCACCTTCTCGAGACAGAAGGGTTATTTTCCATTGTGTTGCTTGTTGATTAAGTGGAACAAGTGCCTTCACTCCTGTTGGTTAATTAGAATTACCTGCTACGTAGATGTATCCTTTTCCAGTCCCTTGATTCTTAGCAAATAAAAAAATCTATTTTGGCTTCCCTGGGCTGACCCTTTAATTGAACTAACATAGGTTTTGTTGCTGTTCTTTGGTTTTAAATAAAGTAATTTCATACTTGTAGATTTTAATTTCCCACATGGCAACACCGTTCTGAATACCTCCAAATCCTGGGCACCTCAGCAAGCAAAAGTGCAGCTCCGCCTCCCCACACCCCACCAAATTTGTCAGGAATCCCACGTGTTTAGCCCTTTGCCATGACATTCTGTTGGCTTCAAACTAGAGATTGTCTTGATTTGGCTATGCTAATCCTGTCATTAATTCCATTATTAAAGTTACAGAGACAGGAGATTACAAATCAGTTACTTACCACTAAGCCCAACAGATTTCCAAAGAGTCTAATTATATATACTGGACATTTATAGCAGATTGGCAAAATTCTACTCGTCCACTCACTGAGGGATTTAAAAAAAATATATATTATATTCTTCACCCCCTCCCTCTTTATCTTCATCATCAAGAATTTGGGCTGGTATTTTTTATGACAGTCTCATAACAGGTTTATTGAGCTTGTATCCTCTACCAGGTTGGTTGGGCCGGTAGTAGGTAAATGACTTGTACTCATGTCCACTGGCATGTCCACAGGGACACACATTTATAGGCCATATGCAGCTACAATGATTTTGCCAGCTGAGAATCTGGGCCAATATATTTATGAAGAAAGCAACAGCCCTATGTGAATGCAATTTTAAGGCTATGGTCTCCTCTGAATTGGGCCTGGAAGATAAAAAAACCCCTGGATTCTGTTCCTAGTTCTGCCACTGATTTGCATATAGCCAAGGGCAAGTCCCTATACGTAAAAGAATTATAATGATACTAAATAACCTTTGTGAAGTGCTTTGAGATCAATGGATGCATGGTTAGCATGTCATATAACTGTCAGATAGACAGACGTGTGTGTAGTATAGTTAACTTCCAAAAGCCAAGAAATGCGAGTTAGATTTGCACAAACAGCCTTAACTCTGCCCCATCTGTGTATGCTTTACCATACAGTCTTTAATGACATGACTACAGGATTTCTGAAATGCAATATATCATAGTTTTTTCTACAACTGTAGATAGATGAGCTGTATTTTATAAATGTTGTCTTTTTTATGTTTGTATAGCTGCACTAATTTTATTGCTATTATGTTCCTGTCCATCATTATTGACAGACATTTTACTGTTAAGTAACTTTCTCTCCAAGGTATGTACGGTAATAATTTTGTCTGTGCCATGTACTATATTAAACAAAATATTTTGTTTTTCCTCTGGAGACAGATACATTTCTGAAGAGTAATTTATTATTGTAGGATTTCACAAGCTGTTTTTCAAAGTAATATAGAGACAAGTGTATTAATATTGTTTATGATATGTTGGTTTGACTAGGTCTCTTGTGTACAAGTATAGCTAATTTGTATCTTGGAGGTGACTTGTTCTCAAACTGTTTTAACAAACTTCAGTTATTAGTTTCTCTTGGCATTTGGTGTACTTTTAAAAAATATTGTTAAACTGTTTCCTTAATTTTACAGAACATCCTGGGTACAAAATTTCTGCATGGACATGACTGGTTTCAAAATGATCAATCCCTATGTTTAGTTCTACAGTATAAAGGCGTAAGCAGACTGTGAAGGGGCAATGCCCCAGCCTACTCTCAGCACCGCACATGTACGCACACTTTCATGTGGTTAGTCTCCAAGCCTTTCTGTGTTTCTTTTATTGTAAATTTCAAAAACTACATTGAAACCTCAGCCTAAACTACCCCTTGCCCCAGGCCTGATTCCCTCTTCCCATCTCAGAGACAGACCTACAACTCTTTTATACCCTGGATTGCAGCTAAATGAGTCTGTGACAGATTTGAAATGACCTGTAATAATTTATGAATACTGTATAAGGGTCTGATGATTGTAATGGTGTGTTCTGTATGCATGTATTGATCTAACTCAAAGGGGGCTGTTGCCAGAAAGAGGAAGGTGGCTTCAAATAAACACCCAGCTGTAAATACTTAAGGATTGTTAAATGACAATGCAAGGACTATTAGCTTTGAATCCTGCTGGTCCCAACTCTTGGGCCTGAGCCTGCTGGACAGGTTTCCCTTGGACTAATCAAGGCCCTACAATCACAGAAGATCAAAAGGAACTGTAACAGGATTTAAAGGCACACTCCATTAAGGAAAGGGAAGAGAGAGGTTTTTAGTAAAGGAAAATAGACAGACTCCAGAACATGCTGCAGAGTGGCTGAATAAGATGGGCCCTCCTAGGCCACCCTTATGGGACGGTAGCATTTTAGGTAAGATAGATGTGTGTAGATTGCTTATAGTTTTAAAATCTTTTTTCTCTGAAATGCTTTGTTCCTATGGTTTAATAATCAATATGTTTGGGTTAAGGTGGCCGAAAACCACTGGTCACAGACTCCCAAAGGGAAGAAACACAGTGGTTTGAACTTACAGGGTAATCATGGGGGCTACATAGGGTGCTATAGTCCAAGCCTAGTCTAAGAGTCAAAGAATCATGGGATTCCACCCTAAGAGAGGTGAAGGCACCAGATCTGAGACCTAAGGGGGTGCACTCAGAGAGACCAGAAAGGGGACAGAGGTGCAGCTAACTCTGTAAGAGTGACAGTCACACCTGTTCTGCCTGTCAGCATGAGTCAGCAGAATAGCACTGCCCCTTTCCTCGAGGAGTTCTAAAGTCCGTGTCACTCTAACAATAACAAGTGTATCCTAAGAATTTAATTGTATTAAATGCTGATTACACAGTTGCCATGCACCATATATATGAAGTTCAGTGGACAGTAACATGGAGCCTAGTGTGCTCCAGTTGAAGTCAAAGGCCAAAATTTCTGTGGACTTCAGTGGGAGTAGGATTCAGCCTATATGGATTATATAAGAGTTCATGTTGTAATTTATTTGTACACATCTATATGCACTAACACTTAAATGCCTTTCACTATGTACTATTACTTTACTTCATCTATAGCAGGGGCCTTTTTAGAATCATGCCCCACCTTAGCTTTTTTTTTTTTTTAAACTTGGAGCCCACCTCTCTTTAAAATAGCGAGAAGGATACTGCCAGCTAGCATTGCTAACGTATTCATTCAGGAGATGCTAGGCAAGCTACTCAAAATGCAAGTCATAGGCTACTATACAAACATTCATTAGCTGTGTTAGTGCTGCCAGTGTCATTCAGTGAGAGATCTGAGTGAGTGGCATCGTGACCTGGCACACAGGGTCACATTGACACGCAGATTTGGCCAGTGTCCTCCACACCCAGCATGATGGAGGGACGGCTGGGCCAAATTTGAGTGAGTGTCACTGCAGCCTGGCCTCCCACTTTTACTATAATTATGGAATTATTAGAAGGCTTGCCACACCACCCTAGAAAGTTTGATGTTTCCTCCCACCCCATAGTCAAGAACCTCTGATCTATGACGTATTATTGACAGAGACGTTTCCTGTAAGTGATTTTCATAAGCTCTGTTTGCTTGGAATGCAGAGAGTCCTGTGCAGCACTACAAAATACTACACATGTGGATTGACGGATATAGGGGGGAAAAACTATTATTATATTGTGTTATCTAAGAACGAATATGTTATCATGTATTTAAAGGGTTCATTATAATGCATATGTACAAGAAGGCAGAGTTAAGGCTGAATGTTCACTCAATTTGGGGATTTCATCTAAGCTAAACTGTAAAATATCAGAGTTCGGCACATGCGACCATAATTTTTCTATTAATAGTCATTCAGATGGATTTACACACTAAGCATAACAAGGGAAAAAAAAGATTCCCCTATTTTATTTTCCACCATTTTGTTAGTTGCTTTCCCTGCGGCTTCTGTGGTGTGTAAGTTATGCTCATTTTATATATTCAGTGAACGCAAGTTGCATTTTGCTACTTATGACTATTTCCTGACCAATTTGAAACAACATATAAATGACACCATTCTTTACATCAACAGTACATTTGGTCCCATTTCTCTCTGAAAAGGTTCGTGTAGACAAGTCACACTAGTCCACTAGAGACACCTTTGACCTTGTGATAAATCTGGACCGTGGCAGCACTTCACTCAGACCCAACCCCTTGGGGAGCTGGGTTAGGTTTCCTGATGTTGCAGTCACCTTACAGTGCCACGCCTAAGGGGAACAATTTTCTGCAGGTCCTGAGGCGTCTGTGACGTTTGCAACCAGCATCCCTACCCAGTCTGTATGTTTGTTTATTTATATCTTTAGAGCACAGGAACCTATTTCCAGCTCTTTCCTAGCTCCTCAATATTTATTTTGATTCCTTATATTAATAAATAAATAAAATCTCCAGCTTTATTAGGGGTGTAAAACAGCTCAATTCACTGCTGGGTTACAGAGTTGATACACTATATATTTCTCATTTATTAGCTTCATTCCTTTGCCAGTTCTCCAGTGGTAACATTATATTTCCCACGGGGATCACATGAGATTTTTGTCCTGCTTGTATTTGCGCTCGCGCGTGGTTATTTATTTAGTAGGTATTTCGCCCTTTATCAGGTATTTATTTCAAGCTTTTCCTCATACCCATTTGATCTGAATAAACTGGCTATGTGCCATCTGTTTATAACCAGGCTCTGTCCTTAATGGTGTATTTACACCAAGTTTTCACTCAATACCAAAGAGATCCATAACCAAAGTGATTTAAAAGATGATTTCACTGTTCCTTTCCCCAGATCTGCTTTGCCTTTCACAACAAGTAGGAAATTGAAACTGTCGGGGAAGGATTTGCCTGCAACTCTGCTGTAAAAGCACTTTCCTCTTCTTCAAAGAAATCCCTCTAAGAAACAAAAATTAAACCAGATTCTCAATATTGGTAGTTATCTTAAGAGTAGGCCTTCGGCGATCACTTACTGCTATCAAGAATAGCACTAGTTAAGGCACTGATACATAAAAACAGCCCCTGCATATTTACACCTATACCTCTTGTGGGATGTTGAGAAATGGAAGGAGCACTTGCAGGTTCGGATGGTCCGCACTCTTAAACACGATGCTGGTGTATCAGCAGATGATGCATGTCCTGGTTGTGATATCAATACCTCCAGGTGTGTAGTGTCCCATTGCCATTCTAGGCATGTTGGATGAGGGATCATGTCTAGGTTCTGAAGGACCTCGAGAGATCCCAAATGCCACCACTCAAGAAAGCAATGTCCCTTGTCCCCTTCCACCACTAGAACTAAAACAGTATTTCTGGTCTACACTACCAAAGTTACAAACAAACAGTGCAGAAAACATGCTTATAAGTGTTCCTAGAGTTGACATACCCTTACAGAGTTTTGTAAATCAGTTTATAACACAGTGTATACTGGCCAGATAAACCATCATAGTAAGAAACATGTTCTGACTACAACGGTACGAACTGAAGTTTAACAGGGCCTTATTAAGCTTCAAGAACCACAGACTGGTAAACATTTACAACAGAGTCTTTGCTCAAATCCTGCTAAATGATCAGGCACAATTTCTTCCCTTCCTTTCCTTTCAGAGAGGTGCATGGATCTAAACAGCAGAGGTCTCTATTGTAACAAGACTCATCTTTATGTCTATCTCATTTAGCAACATCCTAGCTTTTATCAGCTCAAAAAATTAGTTTTCAATAATGATGAGAAACTAAAAAAAATAAACAAAAACCCCCTATCCTGCACTCATATAGCTTAGCTGTTCCCAATGCAGCCTTCCACCCTTATTAATCTACAAGAAGAAATACAGAGAACGTATATGACAGTTTAATGGTGTCTGAAGCAAATATGTGTTTGTGTTCATTGTTATATCACGAGAACTTTCCGGTCAGCCACGATTAATGGCACAGTTGGTTTAACACAGAAGCTCATCAAGAAACCCAACCTTGCTGCCCTGTTAGCCTGAGATCCAACAACTCAGCCAGCTTCTCCAAAGAGAGCAGAACTGCTCACACAATACAGTTGCAGAACACAGACATTGCCTTAATGGTACTTCTCTCCAATACACAAGATTCTCCCCAGCACTCGTGAAAGCAGATGGATTGTCAGCACTGCAGACTGGAGTTCCCTATATATATCTCCAGAATAGCTATAGAAATACTGCCCCCACCAATATGCCTTTGCTGTAACTCGGAGGGGCCTCCTCCGAAGGTAAGAGAACAGCTTCAGTAGCACATTCAGTCCTTGTGAGACAGCCAAATAGAACTAGACATGGCAGTGGTTTGTGATGTGCACACCTGACCCTGGGGAAGCAAACTGAGACAAACCAAGCACGTCACACAAGACACTGAATAGATGTAAACTGGTAACATCTTCCAGTTGCTAGTGATCTGGAGTAAATTTTTCAAAAGCACCTAAGTCTTAAAAAAAAAAGCACCTAATTTTTCAAAAGGAGTCTAAGTTCCATTTTGAAAAGCGGCTTGGGCATTTAGGCGCCTAAGTCTCATCAGCTTTCCTGGGGTGACAGTACTGGGGGGAGGAGGGACTGGCACCCTCGCAATGGAAATATTGCAGGAGCCAATCAATGTTTCCACCCCAGATCTATGTTTCTTAAGTCCCACTGATTTTCTCAGGAGAAGCAGAGGCAAGGGTGGGAACCAGAGGGGCTGGAGAGGCCACTGTAGTGCCTGGTGGCAGGTAAGAGCCAGGGCAATCACTCGCCCTCCTACCCCTCCATTCAAGGTGCGCTCCCGCCACCTCTGGACTTTCCCATTGACTTGCCATGTGACTTATTCACTTTTGAAAATAAGACTTGGATGCTTTTGAAAAATGTAACTCCTGGTCAAGATTTGAACTTGTGACTCCTGGGGAGGGGGAAGGGAAGGATAGTATGACTCATTATCAACCCCCTGAGCTATGTAGAAGGTCCTTACCTATGCCTACCTATCACATTATTAAGTATATGATATGAAACATACATTTTCTCAGTGCATATCTCTGGGTCCCTTTGTAAAAGAAAAGAAAAGAAAAGAAAACAAATTATCCCCTTGCAACCAGGATCACAGGAAAATATTTCCATCACTTCGTCTCTGTTTTAGCCAAAAACATTGCAGTTGAACATTATTGCTCAGAGTGGCCAGGGGCTCTTGCTAATTATAAAGCTGCCCTTCAGCAACTCAAAGCTCTCCCCAGCCCACCCCCCAGGAGAGGATTATCAGCTGTTCATGGAGAGATAATGCACCCCATACTTCCCTGGTCCTTACTTAATTCTTCACCAACGTTTGTATTTCAAACCTTATATGCAGCATGGCTAGATAACGGAGCCAACCCTGAGGGACAGAGCATACACAATGCTCACTGACATGCTGTTTTTTATTTCCCTTTCCCAGAAATCTTGTGAGGCAGCAGCTTTACACACCAGAGATAGATTTACATAAAAGGACATTTCTGTCAGAAAATGTTTCTCTAAACCCCCTTTTTTGCTTCAAATTGTAGCGCTGATCAAAACAATTAAGGTTTCCTTCATTTTAACAGAGAATTCTAAGAAAGATTACATCAGGGTGGAAAGGGAGAGAGAGAGAGAGACCAAGAGGTTACTTGGCAATTAGGCGATCTTGATTATTTCCCTCTGGTCTTGCTGACTCTTTCAGCTGGCTATGGGGTGGAAATGATTTTCTATTCTATCTGAAACTCACTGCACAGCTAATTTGATTCCCATCTATCTGTTTTTATTTGATCCCCATCACCATTTTATTTGACAGGTTTCAGAGTAGCAGCTGTGTTAGTCTGTATTCGCAAAAAGAAAAGGAGTACTTGTGGCACCAGAGAGACTAACTAATTTATTTGAGCATAAGCTTTCGTGAGCTACAGCTTATGCTCAAATAAATTTGTTAGTCTCTAAGGTGCCACAAGTACTCCTTTTCATTTTATTTGAGTGCCTCCTACAAGTGCAAACAACAACAATGATATCTCTCTTTTTTAATGCTGGGAAGAGGCAGGCATGTTTGTGGACAGATATGAAAGGCCTGGCTGAAGAGGAATATGTTACCTTTAACACTAATTTGGCAAGGTCAGTGGTCATTTTTTCAGGTGACAGCAAGTTCTAGTCTTGATCCAGCTTCTGTGAAAATTCTGTCTCCTGCAGTCATGTGCCTTACCAGAGGTTCTAATCTCACAGAGACAGGCAGTTTCTCACACAGTGTCATGAGATTGGGTTGTGGGCAGTCAGGCTGAGTGGGTGGAGCAGGAGTCAGGGTCCAAATGCCAGAGCCAAGGATTGAGGCAGAGGTACAGCCAGGACTTGGAATGGAGCATCAAAACCGGATTACCTGGACTCAGGGAAGGCAGAAGTATGGCTGGTTCCAAGGCTGGTACAGAACTGAAACAAGGTCGGGTGCAAAGTAGGGTCTAAGCTAGAGCAAGGCTGAGAGCAGACTAAGATCTAGACTGAAGCAGGGGTTGGAGTAAGGCAAGTGGCCTGCTGCTGCTGCTGGGCTTAAGACCAGCCTACTAGCTTCCTCAGCCAGTCAGGCAGGTGGTCCATCAGGCAGCCTACCTGACTCAGGCCACCAGAGACCGAGCGGGTGCAGCTGTGGGGCCATACTCCTGACAGGTAACTAGGATCAATTCTCTACAAGGCTTTGAAAATCAGGTCACAGACCTCCAACTGGACTCTGTGTCCAGTGGGGAGCTAGTGATGAGAGTGGCAAATGAGGGTAATGGGTTCCTGGACTCCTCCATTGCTGACCAGGTGAGCTGGTGAGTTCTGGAGCAGGTGATATTATTCAGGGTGTTAAGGTTTCATTCCTAGATATGGAGAATTGCAATTGTCAGGTTCTGGATGTTACAAAAACATGCACTAGAGTGACCAGCTTTCTCTGCAGGTGATTCAGCCTCCTTGCTTCAGGCTGCATCAATAGCATCTACATAGACTCAAATGTTCATACGGTTACCAGAAGCATTTGCTCTTAGGTCCTATGGAGAAACCTATCACTGTGTTTAGGTTATAGATAAATTAAAAAGAAGCACAGAACAAAATAGTAAATTGTTCAGTTTGCTTAGACAAAATGGTGCTAAGACTAATTGCTTGTGTTCACCTGGAAGCAGTGTGGCTAGTAATCAGAACAGAGGGCTGGGAGTCAGGACTCCTGGGTTCTATTTCCATCTCTGTGACTGATTTACTGTGGGCGAGTCACTTCCTCTCTCTATGTCTTAGTTTCCCCATCTGTAAAATGGGCATAATTAGAGAGACCCACATCATATGAAGGGTTGTGAGGTTAAATTAAATAATTGGGAAGCATCTTGCTATCCTCAGATAGATGGCATCAGCAAAGTCGAATGGATATTAATGCTGTTGCTTTCTAATTTAACTAACTGTAACGACTCATTCTGGATTTTCACAGACCTTGGATTTTTGCCCGACAGCTTTGTACATTGTAGATGGGACCTTCTGAATAGAGCTTGACAGTATTTTCAGCCAAAACTTTATTTTTGGAAAAACATGCAGATTCAATGACATCAAAACATTTCATGATTTTGTATATGTTTTGTGAGTTGTGTCAGTTGAAAACAAAACCACAAATCTTAAAAAAAAAAATCAATAAAAACAATGTTTTGATTTTTTTCTGTTTGAAACAATGCTTCATTTCAAAATTTCTTTGAATTCTATTTTTAAAATACAATTTAAAAAATGTGTTGAAATCAAAAAGTTTCATTTTAAAATGCCAAAACAAAAGATTTTGTTTGATCCAAACATGTTTTTAGCTTTACAATAAGCCAAAAATTTGAATAATAGTTTTTGTTTTGGCCACAAACTTATTTCTAAATATTTTTTTTCAAATTTCCAGCTTTCCAAAAAATCTGTTATTTGCACAGCTCTACCTGTGAAGCATATTTATGATGCTACCCTAAAATGCAGGGTGCCTTCAGGAGGTGGGCTGCCTGGACATTCTAGTTAAGACACTGCTGGGGAGCGTGCTCTATCGTAACTTCTTCGGTCCAGCGAAGACTCTTTTCAGGACCAACGTAGGCAGGTAGCAGCAGCAACAGCAAAAGGATTAATAGTATTGTCCATACTTATCACCGTTTCTGCTTCAGCTGGCTCCCAAGGACTTCAGCAAGTTGATTGTGGAGATCAACCTCTTTTGCAACCTCTGACAACTTGTTTCTGGAGCTCTCCCTCCCTCTCTCAGCCTTAACTCCTTTTCTGCTTTGCTGGGGCTGCTGCCTTCGTTAGAGAGAATTTTAGCTTTGATTAATTATTGAGCCTGTATTGCTGAGGGTTTTCTGTTCTCCAGTTCTCATTACTGATGCCTTACAGCTTGTGTGCTTCACTGGTCCCGTTGCAAGATTTGATGGATGGACCCGTGAAGTTTTCCTGCCTGCACAACCAGTCTTGCCTTTTGCTTGATTTTGTTTGGTGGACAGAGTTTTCCTGTTAGCTACTGCGAGCATTAAAACATACGTGCCTGACAAAGTATTACTATTACTGTGGTGTAAGTAGCTTGAAAGTCTTACTCCTTTGCTTTCTGTTTACTTCCCCTTTACGTGTGTTTAAGAACTCTGCCTGTTGGCGTTTTGTTCTCAGGAGGTGTTGCAGCCTATTGCAAAAGATTCCCCTATACTCTGCTCTCTCTTGGGAGACTTTATTTGTATTCTTCCCAGTTGTTTGCTTTAATCTAAAATTAAAAGTTATACATACTAAAGATATGGTGTTTTACTCTGTGCGTATGGAAACAATCATTACTAGGGCTAGTTGAAAAATGTTGATCGAAACATTGTACCATTGGAAAAATAGGGTTTCATTAACAGCAAAATGTTGTGTGTGATGGTTCAGCCACCGGGTTAGGCCAGAGTGTATCATGGGAGATGTAGTTTAGACAATGAGCAACACCCAAAAAGGAGAATGGGGGCACAAGAGCCCAGACCTACAACTCCCATGAGGCACTGCATTGCTCAGGTAGACACAAGAACTGGTTTTGACATTTCTGAACTGATTTTTTTCAAAACTCTTAATGCAGTGAAAAGTTTCACTACTTTTCATCCTGCTTCAGGAGGTAAATAATATCAACACATTGGAATTTACCTCCTTGCATAAATTCAGCTTTTCAATGAACTATAATAATGATTGTTAAATTAATCCCTATTGCAACTCCAGTCCTTTCAAAGGAGTTAAACCAGAGATGACCCTGGCCCATGTTCCTCATAATCTGACCCAGCTTGGTGCTGGGTCAGATTAGGTGCTGACCCACCTGTCCAGTCACGATAAAAGTACATTACCTCTTATGTAGTTGTGTGTGTGTGTGTAAGGGCAGGTCTACACTACCATTTGTGTTGCTATGATTCACGTTGCTCAGGGATGTGAAAAAGCCACCCCCGAGTGACACAAGTCACATTGACATAAGCAGCTGTCCACACTGGCGCTATGTCAGTGAGATACGCTCTCCTGCCAACATAGCTTCCACCACTCACAGAGGTGAAGTAATTATGCCAATGGGAGAGTGCTCTCCCATCGGCATAGGGTGTCTTCCCCAGACATGCTATAGTGGTGCAGCTCACAGCACACCTAGTGTAGACTAGCCCACAAGGTACATTTAGCCTAGATCTCACCTGGTGTTGTTACTATAAACCTGTGTAGCCCAACCAACATCTATAGTTCTCCCTTTTGTCCTGTAAACGTTAACAGATTCAGAAGAGACATCCAAGCTTGGAGAGCAAGGCTGTGATGGTGCCCCAGCACACTCTCTACGTCCCATGTGGTTGAATGTCCTTTAACCATGGCCTCAGTTGGTCTTTTGTGCCCTGACGTCTCTGTGTCCAGGCACTGTGAAGAACAAGGTGGCCTTGGAGCAGTTAGCTATCTGTGTTCTACGGCACAAATATAAAGGGAAGGGTAAACCCCTTTAAAATCCCTCCTGGCCAGAGGAAAAATCCTCTTACCTGTAAAGGGTTAAGAAGCTAAAGGTAACCTCACTGGCACCTGACCAAAATGACCAATGAGGAGACAAGATACTTTCAAAAGCTGGGAGGAGGGAGAGAAACAAAGGGTCTGTGTGTCTGTCTATATGCTGTTTTTGCTGGGAATAAACCAGGAATGGAGTCTTAGAACTTTAGTAAGTAATCTAGCTAGGTATGTGTTAGATTATGATTTCTTTAAATGGCTGAGAAAAGAATTGTGCTGAATAGAATGACTATTTCTGTCTGTGTGTCTTTTTTGTAACTTAAGGTTTTGCCTAGAGGGATTCTCTATGTTTTGAATCTAATTACCCTGTAAGGTATCTACCATCCTGATTTTACAGGGGTGATTCCTTTACTTCTATTTACTTCTATTTCTATTAAAAGTCTTCTTGTAAGAAAACTGAATGCTTTTTCATTGTTCTCAGATCCAAGGGTTTGGGTCTGTGGTCACCTATGCAAATTGGTGAGGATTTTTACCAAACCTTTCCCAGGAAGTGGGGTGCAAGGGTTGGGAGGATTTTGGGGGGTAAGACGTGTCCAAACTACGTTTCCCAATAAACCCAGTTAGAGTTTGGTGGTGGCAGTGGATATTCCAAGGACAAAGGATAAAATTAATTTGTACCTTGGGGAAGTTTTAACCTAAGCTGGTGAAAGTAAGCTTCGGAGGTTTTCATGCAGGTCCCCACATCTGTACCCTAGAGTTCAGAGTGGGGGAGGAACCTTGACAAGGGGACTGAGAAAAAATGTCTGTGGTTAGCTTGAAAAAACGCAAGGGTCTCTGATCCTGCAGTCAAGTAGCTTGGCGATGAGTGTAGCATAATGACTAGACGTATAGTCTACATGGACAGCTTTGCTTCTGCTTCCCTTCGGGGACTTCCCATACACAAATAGGCTCAGTGCGGGTCGAAGCATGTGGACTCCGGCAATCCCACTGTAGGCACACGCGCACGTCCACACACCTGTCTGCATACATGCACACCAGCAGCCTCTCCCTCATTCCAGCCCCTCATTCCAAGCCTCCCTAGCTTATCAGCACCTCAAAGAAACCTGCTGTTAAGCCATTCTGAATCCTGCAAACTTTCTGTGGGGAACTGCTTGTCATGGAACTGAAGGGAAAAAGCGGGCGGGTTGGGGTTCTTTCAGGCAGAAAAGAAACGGGCACTGCTGTGAAGTCACACAGGACAAGCAGCAGGCCTCAGGCCCATTGCACCCAGCTCTTCAGTGACACACTCACCCAGCCTCCCTCTGACTTCTATGAGATGGCAGTGGGCATAAGTACAACAAAGCAGGGTCACGTACAGGCAGACACAATGGTCCGCAACAGGGAGAGAAACCAGGTACTTCAGCACCAAAAACATAGGGTTCTACCACGGCAGCTAAAGGTGCAGTTTGAATCCTGCTGATGGCCACAGTGTCTGGATGTATGTAGCCATGGGGCATTAACTAAATCAGTGCAGAACTTGGCCCACCGTGTCTCATGTGAGCCGAAGTTTTTTTGCAATTGGGTGTCCCCTTATTTCTCCCAGTTGGACCTGGACAGCTTCAGAATGAGGCATGTAGGTATGATTGCCCAAGAATGTGCATCCATCCAGAGATACTGTGTATGGTATGCATTGGTGGTATGCAGTGGGATTCAGGGCAGGGCACATAAACCCTGTCAGAAATCTGCAGGGGATGACGTGACCCCGCCCCGTGCCTCCCCCAACACGTTGCTTCTGTATCTGTCACGTCCCCGATCAGACAGTTGCACAGCTTTGCACATGAATAGTTCCCACCTAGCTCAGAAAGGAGAAGAGCCCTGAGGATTTTCTACCAGCATGCTGAGTGTGAGCCCCCCATGCTCTACCCATTACTGTGCCGGAGCCCAAAGCTTCTGCCCCCCCAGTCACATGCTAAAAGAGTTCAGCATCTCTCTTTATTTTATAGTTATCCAGGTTTCTACTCAATATTGGCAAGATATCCCGCTGGGACCGTAGCTTCCCACACTGAACAGCATTTGACAGCACATTCAAGACTGTGCAAGTCACAAATCCCATTTCTCCAGTAACTGGGTCTCACCAGGGCAGAACAACGGGGGGGAGTGGTTCTGGGTAAATAGGAGGTGAGTATTTCTGCAGAAATTGATGGCCTAAGCCCTCCTTCTACACCCACCTCGCCAGGGAAAACTTCCCACTCGCCACTAACTAGTGTGTGATCAGATTTATGCAAACCTGCAGAAGACCGTTCTTCTTCTGCTGAACATGAGCTGAGAGAGAGGGAGGGAAGGAAAACCTCGTCCATGGAGGGTAATAATACTCTTGAAGTAGATACAACTTTCTCAGCGTCATTGCCCAACAGGAGAAGGGTTTTGGCAGGTGTGTGTCTAAGGCTAGGTCTACGCTGGCAATTGAATGACATACCTTTTGTCTTTCTGAGGTGGTTCCCCGCCCCCCCCCCACCGGAAAGAAAACTTTTGCTGCAACAAGTGCCAGTGTGAACAGTGCATTGTCCACGGGAGTGCTCTCCCGCCAACATCACAAACGCCGCTCGTTGGGGATGGAAGTTCGTTGTCTCTCTGCCAACAAAAACCAACAGCTACCCTGCGCGCCTTTTAGCAGCACGGCTGCAGTGACACAGCCATGTTGCTAAAAGCTGGGTAGTGTGTAAACAGCCTGAGAGGGAGTTGGTTTGGGGATGGTGGTTGGGCCAGTAAAGTAGAAGGGGACCTGATCCTGGATGGCTGCAAGAGAGAAAGCTTTGAAAGCCAAGGAAGTCAGATTGTGGGCACACTGGAGAGTTTGGCAGCTCTGAAGCGATTGGGCCAGCAATGCAGTAGAGATCAGCCCACAAAAACAACTGGGGTCTACATTTTTGTAACCTGTTAATGAGGATGGTGAAATGGATTCTGGTTTTCACTATAATCAGCTGGGACATTCCTTGAAAGCCTGCATATTCCCAGTAAACTGGGATATCTGATCACTGAATACTTGGAAGTTTGGTTCCCTTACGCTTGGATTCAGTCAGGGGAGGGAGAGTCCCACTCAAAAGCCACTTGGACACTAAGATTCTCACATTAAAGTCTTTCTCTGTATTTCCCTCTGCATTGTCCTCGGTTTCTTCCAGCACACCAGTTGGATTGTAGAGAGATGTCTGCCTAGTGCCTGGACCCTGATCAGAAACTGCATTGGGGCTTGGCCTTTTCCATCTGGCCAGGTGGCACCTCTGTGGCAGGAGACTGCCCCTCTCGTGACATTTCCATCCATCAGCGTCAAGCCCATGCCAAGTTGGCTCTGGGAGTAAATCACTGCACTCTCCTTACTTCAAAGACAAACCCACACTAACCACTACACAGTCCTCTAGAAATGTAGCTTCCCGGCTTGTGTTTCCCTGGGGGTCTGGTGTTTAACAGCAGCCAAAGTGCTCGTCTGTCTGCATGCCTCAGAACTCCCGCTGCCCACTTTCCCACAGACAAGCATGCCAGGGGAGCACATGGGAGGAAAATATTTTCTCCCCTTTAGGAACTTGGTTTCTTTCACTCCCTTCCCCTTCACTCCCCAGTGAAGTAGCAGGGAAATGTAAGGAGGAAAAGACTTGTTTTTTCTTCTACCCCAAAGCAGAGGAACTATTACAGCTTCTCCCAGGAATCACGAGCATCACATGGAGAGCACCAGTTTGTTGCAGCCAGTAGGCATATTATTTAGGGAAAGGAGGATTACTGGGAACAGGCTGTGAGGACTACGATTAGTTATTCCTATAGGATGCTACTAGTATTGTAAATGGTCCACACCAAACCTTTATTTTCCAGACAGAAATCTTCTATTATGGAAAAGAAGAAGTCCAGTTTTCTGGAAGAATCACATGAAGAAAATCTCCCTACCCCTTTCCACTTTGAGGATAGAAGTATTTTTCCCCTGCCAAAGTCTCCAGAACTAGACAATTATTACAGATTCCCCTGGAGGTGAGAGAGAGTCTACACTATGTAAGACCCTGTTCATTTTCCACCACTCAAAACTGTTAATACTTTGGAATATATACTGTGTGTAAAATCAGTGACGCCCCTGGGATTTAGGGAAGGCTTATCATCATCTCAATTTTATAGATGGGGAAGAACAGACATTGAGAGAGATTAAAATGCCTTGCTCGAGGCCACACAGAGTCAGTAGCAGAGCCAAGATTAGAACTCAAGAGCTACTAGCTGCTAATGCCAGGCATGCTCCAGTCACTAGACATGCTGCATCTCTGAGCAGAATTGGCCAAGTCACTAGAGAAGCTTCCTATGTTCCCTGTTAGGATGCAGAGATGCTTTGGTTTCTACCAAAGTGTAGTGGGGGGGAGAGGGGTATCAGCATTCCTTCCTGACTTCCTCTACCAAAAGTACAGCACCCCAGCAAAGATATGCCTACCAGGAGATGGAGGAACCTATACGGAAATAGCACAGCTGAAGTGTAGTGTGAATCTAATTGCTCACCTTGTTCCCCGTGCTGTACCTGCCTCTCCTTGCCTGTCTCCTGTCTGCCTAACGTGCAGTGTTTGCTCATTCGCTCACTTGCACTCGCTCCTTTCCTCCCGCCTGCCCTCTCAGCAGTGCCAGGGAGACAAGTGAAGGTTATTGTATGGCATGTTTGTTTTTGCATTATTTATGTTGTAGAAGACGGAGTTAGACATTTAGAGGACAGTCTTAGGTCACACGTGAATCTTTCCAAATAGGGCTCACTAGTACTGCCAGCCAAGTAGAAAACAGCTGGGTAGACACATGGAGCGAGGCTGTGTTTGGGAAGAGAGATTATCAGCATGCCCATCATAGGCAACTGGTAGCGACCAGGTTTGCTGGTAACTCCACCCTTCGCTCATCTTCTCTCCCTTTCAGATGTACACATCCCTTCGTCAGAGCGAAGGGGAAAAATAAACCCTAAGAAATCATGTCGCTAAGCTAGCATGCTTCATTGGCACTCAAATATTGTACTTAAATACTATATATGTCCCACACTAATAGAACTTGCTGGCACTGGAGTACCTGTGAGCTCCCCACAGCCAGCACTCCCACACCATTCCCTACAGTGCCTCCTGCTGGGTGAGGTTGGATTGGAGTACCAGTGAGCTTCCCGCAGCCAATAATCCTGGCACCGTTCCTTATGGAACCACCTGCTGGGAGAGCCTGGCTCGGGAATTAAGAGTTCTAAACCTACAATTCTTGCAACTGTGCTTTTCAGTGACTCTCACATTATCCAATAATAAACATTTATACAGCACCCCAATGACAGAGGGTTTTCATATCTCATCTCTTCCCCTTCCCTTCAGTAATGCTAAGTCTCCCTCAATCTCTTACTGAAAATGAAATGGGGACAGTACTGCTTATGCAGCTGGAGATAGAGATCACCAGTGTGCAGACTGACTTATCAAGCAGATTCTGAATGCCATAAAATCAATGGGTTTAGAAATTCTATTATCCTGATCTCTGACAGAATATGCCAAACTAAAGAAACTTCTTGCCCTAATTTTTAAAGCATACTTAAATATAACATTACTACGGTGCCAAAACAGGCTTCCCCCATGGTCCTCCAGTGAGCATCAAACCATGAACACAGGGGTTACCTACAGCTAGGGTTCAGGGTGGAGCAGGGCTATTTTGATGCTTTTTTTTTTTTTTAATTCCTGGCCTTTGTTGCGCTCTTTCGGTAAACATATCACAAATGCACAACTGAGACATCTACTGCAGGGTTCTGGGTGAATGGGCATCATGGCAGGTGATGGAGACATCTGTCCAATGAAGATCAGGTGGATGGTGAAGACAAAGTTAGGTGAGGGGAATCAGGTAGGACATAAGGGCCTGATTCTCTATTTACACTAAAGTGCCTTTATACTGTAATGGCATATAATTTACATCCACTTTAAGGCCCCGTTACACTGCCAGAGACATGTAAAGAGGCTGTAGTAGAAATGAGAACCAGGTCCAAAGAAGAATAGCATGATCATACACTCAGGAGAAGGAGAGGTGCCTTAATATTTAGAGCACAGCTCTGTAAAACAGGAGACTGACCTGGATTCTGTTCCTGGCACTGCCAAAAACTCAATGTATGAATCTGGGCAAGTCACCTCTGCTCTGCACCTGAGTATTCCCATCTGTCAAATGGGGCTACTGATATCCACCATTCCAAAACACAGTGAGACATGTGGATGACAAAAGTATCAGCATCAGCATCATCATCTAGAAGCAGATGGGCCACAGTGGACCATGCCAATGAAGCCTTACTATATGTACACTCTCTGAACGAGAATGATTTAATCGTGGAATGGCTCCAGAGAAGAGAGTTGTTTTGACCTGATTAGCCTATCACAGTGGCACACCAGGATATAAATTATTCTCAGGCTACAAGCAGCAATGAATTACACTGAAGCACTGGCTACTTTTAGCTAATGAAAGAGATACGGGGATTTGCCAACTGCCATTTCACCGAACAACCAAGCAATCAACCAAGGAAGACGACAGCAACAGAATGATCAAGATGTATTTTCTGTAGCTTCACAATCAATATATATAGTGAGGCAGTTTCTGCAGATTGCTCTCAGAGAACCACTTATATGTTATTTAGCTTTAATGTATTTGGCTCCATCTATATTAAAGATGCTTTGTGATCATGGAACCTGATTTCCATTTAGTGTCCTGCCATGCAAATAGGTGCACTCTACATAGAGAAGATTTCAGGGGCAAATTTCTGTATTTTGGAACACAGGATGCTTTTCAAAGGACGGACAATTTATGGTGGGTAAAGGGAAGATTGGGGGGAAGGGTAGGAGAGAGAGAACCATTCAGCCTTGTTCTGTACTCAGAAAATCCCAGGCAGCTTCCCAACATTTAAACCAGTCTAGATTAGCCACAAAGCAGAAGGGGAGCATGGAAGCAAAACGAAGACTGGCCCAAGCCAAAGCCCTGGATCCAAGCACCGACAGGTTTGGGGAAACCCAGGCCCATCACGACTCAGGGACTAAATCAATTTCCTTATCCCTCCCTCCATGGTCTTATCAAATGAGATTTGAGAAGAGTCTGGTCCCCCTTGCATGCAGAAAATTTGAGCCAAAAAAAGAGTCTTTGAATGAGGGAATTTAAAGCCAAGGACAACTTCTAAAGTGGGAGCATTCAAACACAAAGAGCATTTGTTCTGGCTGGAGTTTGCTGCCTTCCTTTTTGTTATCATCAAAAGCCGCAGCATTGGTGGGAGAATATTTCTGCCCTACATCCAGCTCAGTTCCTCCTGCCGTGAGGTCACAGCCCTGTCTTTGTGACATGGCTGCCTGTTGCCATGGAAGTGTTTGTGCTTTCACAAAGTCAGCACAGCAATGACTTCACAGGCAAGGTCATGGAGGAGCAGATGGGCTTTCAAGGAGGGAGAGAGGGAGGGACACCCTCTTGTTTAAACACAAATAGCAGTGATAATTAATTAACCAAAGTAGCAGGAGAAATTATGAGAAACATGTGAAAGGTAAAACGATTTCTGTCTAGCTGCCTTTCCCAAGAGTAGAAACATCTCAATTATAAGCTCTTTATAGCAAGCTAGTAAAACAAGGACATTTTCTGGAAATGCTTTGGTTGGACACCCTCGGAAACTATATAAACAATGTAAGCTTTGCTTCTCCTGCCCTCTTCATCCTCCCACCAAAGGATCAATATTCTCTGGCCCAGGAATCTATGGTAGCATCTATCTTGTTGGGATTCAGGAGGTGTGAGCGTGATGCACTCTATCACAAAGTAGCACCCTATAGCCCCCAAATTCATCATTTGTGTATGGCTGTGATATTTCATACGAGGCATGCCTTGTAAGGTAGCATATGAAAGGCCACAATCCACTGAAACTCATTGTTCTGTCAAAATATGTGTATCATCTTTGCATACGGAGTTATGAGATGTCATTGAAATTTCTTGTGCGTCTGGGAGATGCCCACAACTAGTTCTCCAGTGGCAACAAAAGGGGTGACCCACACCCAAACCGGCATTAAGTGACCATCACGAGCCATTGATCAGCAGGGGAATTGTAAAAAAAAAGAAAGAAAAAGAGAGATTTACAATTCTGTAAGAGACAGCTGTGCAAGCACCACACAATGGGGATTGCTCGACTCTGTGACTCAGTAAGGCCCACCAGGACATGTCTGGGATATGTCTTCCCTGGAACATGAATTGAGATAAAATAAGGGGCAGTGGCATCACGAGACCACCTCTCTCCTCCCCTACCTATGCTGCAGGCAACAAGAATGCTGGGAAGACACAGACTTCAATCTAAGGGCTTGTCTACACTGGCACTTAACAGCACTGCAACTTTCTCGCTCAGGGGTGTGGAAACCCCCTCCCCCAAGCGCTGCAAGTTTTAGCAGTGTAAAGTGCCAGTGTAGACAGCATACCAGCACTGAGAGCTATTCCCCTTGTGGAGGTGGGTTTTTTAAGAGCTGCGACGACACAAGCCATCTTAAACTGCTGCTACAGCTGCTCTTTAACGTTGCCAGTGAAGACGTGCCCTAAGAAGATTGGTCCCCGACTGAGAGGGAAATTCAGCCTGTATGTTAAGAACTGTAACCTGCCTCTGACATCCAGTGGGGTGAGAAAAGCCGTTTGAGTCAACTCTTGCTTAGTCTGAAAGTTTAGGATTTAGAAGGTGTTTACACTTTTTATTTTCTTAGGTAATTGTCTCTGACCTTTATGCCTTCCACTTATAACCACTTAAAATCTATCCTTCTGTAGTTAATAAATATATTTTAATGTTTTATCTTTACCAGGGAGTTTGTTTAAAGTACTTGGGGAATATGCTCAGATTATGAAGCCCAGTGCATGCCCACTTTCCTGTGAAGGAGTGGCAAACTAATTAATGAGCTTGCGTTGTTCAAAAGAAGGTCTTGAACAGTGTAAGGCTGTGTGTTTCTGGGACACAAGGATGGGGGGATTTGTTGGTGCCTCCCTGTGTATAGTTCATGAGTAGCTTAGAGAGCATTCATGCAATTTAGCTGGGTGTGTCTCTGCATGCTGCTGCATGCATGCCAGGAGGGGTTTGCTGCTTGTCACTAGCAAAGTATTATGAGAAACAGCCCAGGCTGGAGAGTTAAGGGGCACAGTGGTCCCACAGCTCCAGGTGTACCCCAGGAATCCAGTCACGGTGGATAATGGACAACTACAGGGACACCAATGGTGTCTTGTGGATATAAGTGAGATTATAAAATTTATGGTAATAATGCTTTGCATTTAGCACTTTCTATCTCCAGATCACAGTGCTTTATGAACATTGAAGTTGATCCACTTGAAAAGCAACTGTGAAACAATACCATGGGGCTCCATGTATATTGTCTCTTGGTGACTTAAGAGCAAACATGCTCAGTTTATGAGGGAAAAAGTTGTTGTTTTCCCCCTAACTGCCAGCTTCACAACCTACCCTGGGAGCTGAGAGTCAAGCTGGGCTTTTTTCTTCTCACACAGCATTAACAGTGCTAAAGAATCTGCAGCCAAATTATGCCCTCACTTCTCTCTGATGTATTTACAATCCCGCATAGCAGGGGTGGTTCTGTCTGCCGGGCCAGAGCAGTACAAATGGACTTTTGCCACCAAAGTCAGCAGATCTGATTCTGAAATACACAAAGAGCAAATTATTTACATAGGATCAGGGATCCCTGCAAGCATGAGATGGCTGGTTCGCAACTTTGCTCTTCCTGGATTCTCCTCCCAGGAGTAATCCACCAAGTATGCAAATCACTGTGGTTTATCCACTCAACGCCCTGCCCACAGCAATGACTGAAGAGGATCTGCAGCCAACAGGCTTTGAAGTCCAAGGATTCCTTCCCTTTGAGGTTTGAAGGAAAGGTGATAATCTTCTCCCCCATTATTTGTCCATTTACATGTGACAATCCCTTTTTGGTTTCCAGGTAGATGGAGAAATGCCCAAATACTTTGGGAACAGCTTTTCTTGGCCTGATGCAAGGTAAGAAGTATAGGAAATCTAACCAGGAAGCAAGTTTACATATGAACTGGTAGTTACCTTTCTCAGACCTGAGAAGACTGGACAAAGTTCGGAAAAGCATGTCAACCTTTTTGGTTCTATTTTGCCCACTGTTAAAAGTGCAACAAGACCATTGCTAGAGAAAAGGAGCAGGGTTTTCGGCTGGTTTACTTTGGGGATCACAAAGGGCCCCTTCCTCTCTTCCCCAGCAAACATCAGTATTTTCATTCTCCAATCACAGTTGCAGACACATCAGCATATACATCCAGGAGCTTCAAGACTACACACCCTATTGTGGTGTTTAGATGTTGCTTGTAATTATTAGAACTGGGAGCACTGGCTGTTGGGAGTCTGAAAGGACAGGAAACAGGAAGGAGGGGGGAGGAGTTGAGAGGCTGGGAGAAAGCTACAGAGGGTGCAGCAGCAGCTTGGTAAAGAGGTTTCCACTTTGAAAATAAAGCCCTGTTGAAGCTTGTTAGTATCTTGCCTGGTTGATACAACACCTAGCTGCTCATCAGTTTCACTAACAGAAGTGCCCAGCACAGTTGGGGCAACAGTCACATGTAGGGGGAGATTGATGGGGCCTAGAACATCTGTCTTCAGGCCCCACAGAATCTAAGACTACCCTTGGCCAGGCACTGTTTTGGGGCCCTGTGTAAGACTCTTCTTTTGGCCAGGGAAGGTATAATGTAGCTTCCACTGGAGCCTGTCAAAGCCACAATTAGTGCTAGGCAGGGGGAGGTGTTGCCAGAAGGCAAGGAGTTTCCTCTCCCACTCTGGCCCATAGCACGCTGCCTCTCATGATGGCTACAGACTGCTAGGTAGAATTGGTGGGGGCAGGACTGAAAGGAGTAAATCTTGCACCCCTTGTAAAATCCCCTACCTTTCTTCAGGGTTATGTTAGAAGGTGCCATTATTTCAAACTGAGTCCCATGTTCCACACATCATGATAAGGCACACTTAGTAACACTGCCTTTTTATCAACATTGTGAATGCATGGCCCTGGGGTAAGTTACTGCTGCCTCCTATCAGATAATTATTCACTAAGTCATTCAGCCAGCCAGCCATACAGTATAGAGCAAGGACACTGTTTCCAAACCATAGTATCACCTGCTATTTATGGTGCACCTTTTTATCTCAAAGGATTTGAAAGATTTACTAATCCCCTGCATCGCTCCACCTGCCACAGAAATGCAGCCACCTCTGGAGTGGAATGTTGAAGCGTGTTAGGAGCATAAAGTCACATTATCCAATAGCTTAGCACACGAAGTGAAGATGAATCATGTATCCACTTGAATCTGGAAGGAGAGTTGAGGAGGCAGAGTGTAATTACCTGAGTTGGAATTTGACAAGGACACTAAGGCTAACAACTTTACTTTTTGTGAAAAGAGCTATGAGAATTGTCATGGCCACACATGGTCAACCCTTGGTTTTATATGAAAAATGGCGGGCAGCACAACCAGATGTCATCATAAGCAGCATAGTGCCCCCTATCATCACACTAAGGCACTTTATATTACTGACAGGGGGAAAAGCATCACCTACTGAACCACATCTGTCACCGCCTACAGCACTATTGCCTTTCTTTGGTGGTCTCCCATCCAAACCATGAGAAGACATAACACTTCTTAGCTTGGGAAAGTGGATGAGATGAGATCCCAGTGCACATGGTCCTGAACTATAGCCTCAAGATCTCTCTGTATAATTAGCTGAATCTGAACACTAAATGCAAGCGCTCCAAAATTTGGGGAAGTTCAAATTTAATCCTGATTTCCAGCCCCTAGGTTTGTGAGTGTTCAGATCCCGAGCTCTGGTATGCCTATTAGATATACAAAGTTTGGATCCAGAGTTTACACCCAGGATTTACATTCAGACTCCTTTCCTAACTGATGGGTACACATATAGGAAATCCTCATGACCTACAGAATTGTGAGCTGAATGGTCATTTCCAATACAATAGCTTCCCCAATATCAAAGAAATGTGGTCATTTTCACTGAAGATCTGTGCTGAAGTTCTTAAAGCTACCAAGACAGCCATTTCTTTGGTATGGCTCATGGGGGAGGAACTTGAACATTCCTGGAGAATCATCCCTTTCAGGAAGCCACCATTCTCCCACCAATTTCAGTATAAATTCCAATGGGACTTCCAAAATGAACCCTGGTTTTCATGGTTAGAGTACTAGCCTGGGAGACCTGAATTCACTTCCCTGCTCTTCCACAAGCTTCCTGTGTGACCTTGGGCAAGTCACTTAGTCTCTCTTTGTACCCCAGGGAATAATAACCTCTGTAACCTGGGAATAATAGCACTGCCCTAACTCACAGTGGTATTGTGAGGATAAATACCCTACAGATTGTGAAGTGCTCAGATACCAAGGTAATATGGATCACCTCACCACTTTGATCTCTATCTGTATAGATGAGCAGAAACCAGCAGAATTGCCATGTAAAAACATTCCATCAAACGGAGGTGCTCCAATTTCATCCACATCTTAACAAATCATCAGGAAAGATAAATATGTTCCCATGAGGACAAACCCCACTGCAGATATTGGTATCATTGGATGCACCACTCCCCCAATCTTCTTTCACAGGAAATGGCATTCCTGATGTTAAAAAGGGCAACGTGAAACAAGGAGAGAAAGAGCGAGAGGCTTTAACCTTTGCCATCTGAAAAGGTCACTTCATCCACTTTCTCTCCTTCTTCATCCACCACTGTGCGCATACTCTCTCTCTCTCTCTCTCTCTCTCACACACACACACACACACACACTCGCACACCCCCTCTTTGAAGTAAAATAGCAGTTCCATCAAGTCTGTGGTTGCCCTTAACTGAAGTCAGTCAACTGGATCTAATATCACAGGTTTTGTGGCAAGTCCCACTTATCCAGTAAGGTAGGCGGAGAGAGAAGGACAGAAAGAAGGGCTGAGTAAGCAGCAGCATCAGACCCATCTTTGGCAAAGGGAGTCCTGCTGCTTCCCTTTTCTCCCATCTAACCCTGCACCCCTGTCTTCTGTCCCTCCCCTTTCTCACGGTCAGTTAGCCAAAACGACACCTGCTGCATACCACTAGAAGTCACCATCGTCTGTTTATTTCCCCTCTCTCTGACTCTTGGAGCTGCAAAATCACATTCAAGTCAGACTCTCAGTGGCATAGATAATTCAAGAAAAAAAGAAAAATTTATCATGTGATGAATAAAGGGGCTGCTCGCTTCAAAGCCACAAACGTGAATCATTGCAAAGACATCTTCCCCCATGCAAAGTCCTGAGTATGAATCAGAAAGTTTTTCACCTGACCAAAATTCCATTGCATGCCAGGGGAGGCACTGATGGTGCTTGGTAACTTAGACCTGGCCGACACTACACATCTATTTCAGTCTAACAATGTGGCTCAGGGGTGTGGAAACCCCACACGCCTGAGAGATGCAGTTATACTGACCTAACTCCCAGTGTAGACAGAGCTGTGTCGATAGGACAGCTTCTCCTGTTGACATAGCTACCGCCTCTAGGGGAGGTAGATTAACTACTCTGATGAGAGAAGCTCTCCCATTGGTATAGGCAGCCTCTTCACTAAGCACTACAGCCGCATAGCTGCACGGACCCTGCTGTGTTGCTGCAGCACTGTAAGTGTAGACAAGCACTTAAGCCTTGTCTACACTATGGGGGGAGATCGATCTAAGTTATGCAACTTCAGCTACGTGAATAGCTACGCAGGGTCCACACTACGCGATGTCGACTAGAGACGCCCTTCCATCGACTCCCCTCGCGCTTCTTGTTCAGGTGGAGTACAGGAGTCGACAGGAGAGCGATCTGCGGTCGATTTAGCGAGTCTTCACTTGAGTCGCTAAATCGACCACTGATGCATCGATCATTGCACGTCAACCCCCCGGTAAGTGAAGACAAGAACTTAGAGTCCGGGGTGACCATTACAATAGATCTCACAGGTCTGGTTTAAAATTTGTGACCCTGCCCCCAAAGTGCCAATTAACCTTGCTCCTGCCCTATCTTTATTGCCTTAGCCTTGATCCCAACACCAGAAATTCTCTAGGGCCCAAGTGGGGAGCCTCACAGAGATGGTCCTAAACATTTCTTTGTTTTCCTTTGTTAAATACAGAGTTCCTGAATGGCTACATTGAACTCCCTCAGTCATGTCTTGGGTGTGCACAAGCTTCAGAAATTTCTAAGCGTCCCAGTCCAGTGAGGTAATACAAGTCCTTGTGTGACAGTCACCATCTTGACCTTTTGTGAGGAGGGGGTTCTTACCTGACAGTCACCATCTTAGCTGACACTACAGGGATTGAACCTTCAATTTGGAACATTTCCAAGATAAATGCTGCACTGTAGTTCACTGATCCCATCTCTTGTGAATCCCTCCATAACCCAAGAAAACATGCTCTCCCCTCCTTGCAGGTCTGGTGGAGATATTTGGTCTCTTGCAAATATGCTCCTGGAGGAGGGATCACCTCTAGCACTGACAGGGGAAGTTAGTTGCACTGTGCAGTTGGTCCTGGACTTCTCCTTTCTAAAAATGCCAACATCCTATAGGGTGGTGTTCATTTGGAAATGTGGCTCCTGTGGTACACTGAAAACTGTTACAATTGTAAGCTATCACTTAACCCTGAAATGTATTCCGTGGTCTTACTTAGGGGCTCTGCAGGGAAGTGTGCTACCTGGGTCTAGCAGCAGTCATTCTGCAGAGAGCCAGTCTAGATTCAGGTGGGGCGAGCTGTGCCTCTCTGTTTTAGAAGACAGCCTGTTTTGCCTGTGTTTTGGGGTTTGTCATAAATATAAAGGGAAGGGGAAACACCTTTAAAATCCCTCCTGGCCAGAGGAAAAAACCCTTTCACCTGTAAAGGATTAAGAAGCTAAGATAAACTCGCTGGCACCTAACCAAAATGACCAATGAGGAGACCAGATACTTTCAAAGCTGGAGGTGGGGGAGAAACAAAGGTTCTCTCTGCCTGTGTGTTGTTTTTTGCCAGGAACAGAAAAGGAATGGAGTCTTAGAACTTAGTAAGTAATCTAGTTAGATATGTGTTAGATTCTGTTTTGTTTAAATGGCTGATAAAATAAGCTGTGCTGAATGGAATGTATATTCCCGTTTGTGTCTTTTTGTAACTTAAGGTTTTGCCTAGAGGGATTCTCTGTGTTTTGAATCTGATTACCCTGTAAGGTATTTACCATCCTGATTTTACAGAGGTGATTCTTTTACGTTTTCTTTAATTAAAATTCTTCTTTTAAGAACCTGATTGCTTTTTCCTTGTTCTTAAGATCCAAGGGTTGGGTCTGTGTTCACCAATGCAAATTGGTCAGGATTTTTATCAAGCCTTCCCCAGGAAAGGGGGTGTAGGATTTGGGAGGATTTTGGGGGGAAAGATGTTTCCAAGTGGGCTCTTTCCCTGTTATTTGTTAGATGCTTGGTGTTAGCAGCAATAAAGACCAAGGGCAAAAGGTAAAATAGTTTGTACCTTGGGGAAGTTTTAACCTGAGCTGGTAAAAATAAGCTTAGGGGTTTTTCATGCAGGTCCCCAAATCTATACCGTAGAGTTCAGAGTAGGGAAGGAACCTTTACAGGGTTCTTGTGTGGTAGAGTTCTGAATTCTAAGAAATAAAGTTGTGTTACATTACAACCTTTCAGCAAGCATATTTATGTTTATTTAACTTCTCTTTGTGTATGCCATGAACATAACAGATCCCTAATATACTAAAAACTGAATTGAAACCAACCTACTCATTACATACAGGCCACAAAGCAACCAGCAGAGAGTATTGGACTTCTATCACAACTGAGTCCACCACAGCTTGGCATCTGTAACCTAGAGGTGGCAAATTCCCTAGCCCATCATGAATCCCCTCAACCAGTTTCTCATAGGCCAAAACAAATACCAACCATAAGTGCTGGCACTAGGGGAACTGGGTTGAAGTTTTTCCATTTACAGGGCTTACAGTTTGGTTCAATGACTCTCAGCACCCCCACTGTACAAATTGTTCTAGCACCCCGGATACCAAGAGATAAAAGCAAAAACAACCCAGAATTGCACTCAAGACAATAAAATAGCGTGAGAGCAGCAACATGCTCAAAACAGAACCTGGCCAAAAGCATAGCCACATACTCATCTCCTCTCTCTGCTGTTAAAAAGGGAAGAGAATAAAAATAAAAGGGGAGAGAGAAAATTGCATTTAGATAGTTAGCCTTTGAATTTGATTCCCACGCCTGGGTGAGCTTTTACTGCTACTATAGGTTTGTCTTTCTGCGAGCAGCGAGATCAGCTATTAACCCTGTGTCGTGTGTTTTCTTAGCTGAGCCACCAAGCTTTGTTGAGACCCAACGCAAAGGTGCTATGCCAGTTCCCCATTATCTTCATGAGCCACTCAAAGTTCCTAACGTTGTATGGTGTGCAAGCCCTGTGGTCCACCAGTTGTCACAGAGTCCCTGGGCGATGCTCTGGAACTGCTCCCCATGAAGCCAGTCAGGACTCTGGGGCAGTCGCCTTTCTGTGAGCAGCCTGTCTTCAGGACACACAGCTCACACAGCTTCCACCTTCCTGGGTCTGACCTCGGAGCATTCAGCATCCTCTGCCCCTCCGTGCGCTTCCCCCAGCGAGTCCGCTCAGGCAGGGCTCCTGGGGAAGCCAGAGGGTCCTGCACCCCAACTTCGCAGTCAGACGTGACTCTCAGCCAGCCAGTAAAACAGAGGTTTATTAGATGACAGGAACATGGTCTAAAACAGAGCTTGCAGGTGCAGAGAACAGGACCCCTCAGCTGGGTCCATTTTGGGGGGCAGTGAGCCAGACAACCACGTCTGCCCTTCACTCCATGTCCCAGCCAGCCCCCAACTGAAACTCCCTCCAGCCCCTCCTCCTCTGGGCCTTGCTCCCCTCCCGGGCCAGGAGGCCACCCGATTCCCCCGTTCTCCAACGCTTCAGCTCCCACCCTGCAGGGGGGAAGGGCCCAGGCCACCAGCCGCCAGGAAACAGGGCTTCGGCCACTCTCCGTGTCCAGACCCCTGCACACATATGCCCTCCAGGGCTCTGCAATGACCACACACCCCTACCCCACCACCCAGACACTCAAGAACTGCCTAGGGGAAACTGAGGCACCCCCACACTATTCAGAGAAAACATTAAGAACAGTCCCACTTCGTCACATCTCTCCCCCCTTCAAGATCGAACTGAGCGGGGTCACTTTAGCCGGTGACCTGGGGAAGTTCGAAGCCACCAATGTTCCCATGGATGCTCCAGCATCTCTCCCATTCCTTGGTAGGAGTTACACCAGGCCCTTCCAGTTTCACGCCCTCCCTTAGGTCGGGGGTGGTCGACAGCACTCGCAGGCCGCATGTGGGAAGGTTTACGCGGCCCGTGCCCTTTGGCCACCCCAAAACCCCAGGGGGTCAAACTGGGATTGGGTCTTCTCCCCAACAAGCTGGCCAAACACAGCCACTTGGTTATTGGACTGTTTAACTTTCTTAACAGCTTTCACTTCATCTGAGACCTTCTCAAAGCTCTCCACACTGGGTCTTTCAACAGCACAGTCAGTGGATCCATTCACAACAGAAAATTTCTGGCTGTTAGGAACTGAAACTTTCTTGATTAAATCACTTTCACACCCTTCAGTGGCAGTAAACTGCTTGCAAAGACTCCATGAGGATTCCTTTCCCTAGGGCTTTTCTATGCAACAATTCACCCCTCCCAGAAATTCTGCTCTTACCCTCTTTACCTAGGGCTTGCTCTAGAGGAACACTTTCCTGAGCAACAACAGACTCTTTCTGGGTCTCCCTTACATACAGAATCACCTCTGGCCCATCCGGAGGATTCCTACACAATCCCCTTCCAGGCAAACATACAGACTTCCTAGATAAAAGGTCAGAAACATTCTCCTTCCCTTTGCCACACACAAGTTCAGGAATCTTTTCCTTCTTGCTACAGGTTTCCACACCCTCAGTAGGTAACACAATCACATCACCTTCATGCTCTCCTTGTGCCCTGGCTAGGATCTCAAGAGGAGAGAGCATTACCATTATGAAAGTTATCTTGGTGCAAAATAAATAGAGTCAGAAAGCAGAGAGATTGGGGCAAGGGATCAAAGGAGGAAGATGCCATATGTATTGTGTGTATGCAGAATTATATGTGCACGTGCACATAATACTTATTTTTGCACAGGTGCATCTGCGTGACGATGCCCATGTGTGCAAACGGGAGTGTCTGCGTAGGAATTTGGTGCATGTATATGTGTGTTTGTGTGCAGGGACTGGATTTGCTTCTGTACATGAGTTCATGTTTGTTGACAAATGCACACCAGAGTGTTTGCACATGTCCACACCTTTCACTGCGCAGGTGAACATATTTGGACGGGCAAAACATCCTCCCATCCACCTATGTATTGCATGATGCAAATCCAGCCAGCAGCAGTGTGATGCCAACTCACCTACCCTCCACTTGTCGCTCTCCCCCTCATCTCTCTCCCTCCTGTCACTCATACAATAATGATTTGTGTTGTGGGCATTTGCTGGAAAGCTTTAACATAACCATTATTTTTTAGGTTGCTGGAATTGAGGTGGGCGTCAAGGATGCCAGTGAATACAAATAAGATACGAGCAGGCTCCATCTTGTATAATCTTTACTGAGCAATAGACGGGGGGAGGGGGGGTTCCTTGTTTGTTCTCATTTAGTATGGGAGGAGAGTGCACGACCATGCCAAGGCTACTGCAGTCTGTATTGAGCTCACCTCCCAAGGGCTCCTGCACCTTCTCCATCACAATAGCTATAATTTGTGCAGGACGTATTGTTCACCAGGAGACAACTCCACCCACCCATTACTGGAGCAGCAGAGGCAAATATTTCTTCCCGCCCTGTTGACGCCACAGTCATGCGATCAAATTAGTTGTGGGCTGAGCCACAAAGTGTACATCCACACTTCAAAAAAAGACCATGGCAGCAAGTCTCAGAGCCCGACCTAACTCCCTGATAGCATTTCAGAGCCCAGGTTCCAGCCTGAGCCAGACTGTCTATGATACCATATTTAGCCCGATAGTGTGATCCCTGAAAGTCAGTTCACCCAGGCTCTGAGATGCACTGCTGGAGGGTGGGCTTTTTCCCCCCCCAGTGCAGATGTCAGGATCCAGATAAAATCTCCTCCAAAATGGATGCTGGTTTTGGGTTGGAGCCCGTGGCTAAATTGAATGCAAGAATTTTTAATGAATCTGTAAACTCTGGGGTTGTACCGTATGATTGGAGGATTGCTAACATAGTTCCTATTTTTAAGAAAGGGAAAAAAAGTGATCCAAGTAATTATAGGCCTGTTAGTTTGACGTCTGTAGTATGCAAGGTCTTGGAAAAAATTTTGAAGGAGAAGGTAGTTAAGGACATTGAAGTCAATGGTAATTGGGACAAAATACAACATGGTTTTACAAAAGGTAGATCGTGCCAAACCAACCTGATCTCCTTCTTTGAGAAAGTAACAGATTTTTTAGATAAAGGAAACGCAGTGGATCTAATTTACTTAGATTTTAGTAAGGCGTTTGATACGGTGCCACATGGGGAATTATTAGTTAAATTGGATAAGATGGGCATCAATAGGAATATTGAAAGGTGGATAGGGAATTGGTTAAAGGGGAGACTACAACGGGTCCTACTGAAAGGTGAACTGTCAAGTTGGAGGGAGGTTACCAGTGGAGTTCCTCAGGGATCGGTTTTGGGACCAATCTTATTTAATCTTTTTATTACTGACCTGGGCACAAAAAGTGGGAGTGTGCTACTAAAGTTTGCAGATGATACAAAGCTGGGAGGTATTGCTAATTTAGAGAAGGACAGGGATACCCTACAGGAGGATCTGGATGACCTTGTAAACTGGAGTAATAGGAATAGGATGAAATTTAATAGTGAGAAGTGTAAGGTCATGCATTTAGGGATTAATAACAAGAATTTTAGTTATAAGCTAGGGACGCATCAACTAGAAGTAACGGAGGAGGAAAAGGACCTTGGAGTATTGGTTGATCATAGGATGACTATGAGCTGCCAATGTGATATGGCTGTGAAAAAAGCTAATGTCGTCTTGGGATGCATCAGGAGAGGTATTTCCAGTAGGGATAAGGAGGTTTTAGTACCGTTATATAAGGCACTGGTGAGACCTCACCTGGAGTACTGTGTGCAGTTCTGGTCTCCCATGTTTAAGAAGGATGAATTCAAACTGGAACAGGTACAGAGAAGGGCTACTAGGATGATCCGAGGAATGGAAAACTTGTCTTATGAAAGGAGACTCAGGGAGCTTGGCTTGTTTAGCCTAACTAAAAGAAGGCTGAGGGGAGATATGATTGCTCTCTATAAATATATCAGAGGGATAAATACCAGAGAGGGAGAGGAATTATTTAAACGCAGTACCAATGTGGACACAAGAACAAATGGATATAAACTGGCCACTAGGAAATTTAGATTAGAAATTAGACGAAGGTTTCTAACCATCAGAGGAGTGAAGTTTTGGAATAGCCTTCCGAGGGAAGTAGTGGGGGCAAAAGATCTATCTTGCTTTAAGATTAAACTCGATAAGTTTATGGAGGAGATGGTATGATGGGATAACATGGTTTTGGTAATTAAATATTCATGGTAAATAGGCCCAATGGCCTGTGATGGGTTTTAGATGGGGTAAGATCCAAGTTACCTGGGAAAGAATTTTCTGTAGTATCTGGCTGATGAATCTTGCCCATATGCTCAGGGTTTAGCTGATCGCCATATTTGGGGTCGGGAAGGAATTTTCCTCCAGGGCAGATTGGAAGAGGCCCTGGAGGTTTTTCGCCTTCCTCTGTAGCATGGGGCACGGGTCACTTGCTGGAGGATTCTCTGCTCCTTGAGGTCTTTAAACTACAATTTGAGGACTTCAATAGCACAGATATAGGTGTGAGGTTTTTTTTTTTTGTAAGAGTGGTGGGTGAAATTCTGTGGCCTGCGTTGTGCAGGAGGTCAGACTAGATGATCATAATGGTCCCTTCTGACCTAAATATCTATGAATCTATGAATGCTTATTTTTTAATGTTGTTGGCTTGCTTAAATGACCACACAAGCTCACACCATTTTTTAAACCACAAGAAGGTTAGAATTTGACTGGAAGCTGAGCAGCTAGGAGACACAAACATGCTTTTTCTTCCTTGCTCATATAAACAACCACAAACCTGCTCCTGCATGATCTGGACATGCTCATAATCAGCAACCTGGGTCTGATGAGATACCATGCTGCTGGAGGGTATGTCCTTCATATCCTGAACTTGCTCCACCTCCCAACATCGCACCGAGGCATGAGAGGGTGCTGCATTACTGGAGGGGCAGCGCTCTTTTATAACATCTCCTTGTCCCTCTGCACGATGTTTGGGAGCGCTATGCTGCTCGTGTCCTTCAAATCTGGATACGTTCCTCAACATGGTTCTAGACAGTCCTGTGTGGCCCACTGAATCTCTCTAACACGCTTAATCTCCTAACCCCGTATCTTGGTATTAAGGGGTCCTGTGCTGCCGGGGTGCCATCTCTCTTAACCTAGAGATTTTCCATACTGCCCCAGGCTTAGGTGCTATCTGGCACACGAACATGTAGGATCAGCCAAACACACAGCCCGTTTCTCTCTCTGGGGCCCAACCCCTCGGGTGATATAAATTGGCGTAGATTCATTAACTGTAGTGAAGCTAAATTTAATGCCAATTTACACCAGCTGTGTCTCTGACCCTCTCCTTGCACGCGCTCATCCACTCACCCATGAGCATGCACACACACGCTTCAGCGTGTATCTCTTGTGAGGACTATAGTTGATAACACAGATCAACAAAGCACACGCAGCACAGGAAGACAAACGCTGGATAAACAAATCTTTTTGCAGGAATAGGAGAATACGTAGTCCTCATAAAAATGGTAATTAGAGCCCAACCTGAGGAGGCTGCATTTTTCACAATAATAATAATAAAATCTCCAAGAGCTATCATCCAAGAGGAAATAATATTTGCTAGCATTATTATTATTATTGTACCACCACTAATAATGATGACAGAGCTCTTGCCAAGAGACAGGGCTTTCTGTGTAAGTAAGTAAACATGCTTAAAAAGGGGCTCCCCTGAAGGCATGTCTTCAATTAATAAAGGAAACTGACAGATCTGCTCATAGTCCACTGCAAGGTACCAATTGATTGCCTCCTCTCTAATAACTGTTTAATTAGTTTTCCCCTTACCAATCACACCGTGCAAATTGTTGGCCTCTGCCACACAGTGACAAAACAGTTGGCATTTGCGTGGGCAGACCTTTGCTGATCTACTCCCTCCTCCTTACCCTCACCCAGCCTTCCATTTCCTCTCCCACCCCCGCCACCTTCTCCATCAATTCTACTTGTTCCCCCTCTCGAGCCCTGCACACGACACCACTGTTAATTTATCTGGGAAACTGACTGATGGTGATAGGAAAGGAGAGTGATCAGACCTTCTGAGCAGCCACCACAGGAAGAAAAACACCCCTAGCCGTTTCTCAGGGACCTCTCCCCATGCTTAAAGAAAACTCATAAGCTCCCAGCATGAATTAGCATGGCCTCATTATGGAAACAGAATTGGGGTCAGAAGTAAGTAACATGGATAAGGGAACTTTTTTTTTTTCCCATCCAAAGCTGCCTCCGAGATGGAAGTGCCCTAACTGCTGCCCACACTGAGCACAGTGAAGGACACCAGAGTGTGACAGTTTTGGGGAAGGGAGGACATTCATGGCAGGAGGGGATATAAGCAATGCTTCATCAAAAAACAGCCTTGTGGCAGCCTGGATAGTACTGGAATGGGGCAGCAGAGAGTCCAAGGCTTTCCCTTCTACTGAAGTTTTCCTATTCAAACCCATTCCAGTGACCAGAGCACATATCAGTGTTTGATGGCCAGTTCCTAATGGACAAGCGCCCACTTCTCAAACGGCCAAAACAGTAGGCTTTAATTGTCCTCCTTCTGGACGGCCTCTGTAGAGAGACACCAAGTTCTCAATGGTCCTGACATGATTCTTTCCCATCTACAAGGAGACCCTCGTCTAGATCACAGCTGAGGCCCAGTGGTGGTGAAGCTTGCACTGCCATCTCTGTCCCAACTTCTTTAAAAGGAAACAAAGGGCTTCAGTTTTCAGGGCTCCCAAGCTGGCTTTTTGTTGTTGTTGCCAGCAATGAGGCCCCTAATTGAATAAAAATAAATATTAAGTCATCCCGCCTGTAAACGGAGATGCAGACAGAAAGTGGCAATGGGTCCTGAAGAAAGCTCACTCTTCTATATAGTGGAAATAGGATGACTCATGCAAAGTCTCCAGGGAAGGATGCCAGATGCATTGGCACTCTGGCAGCAACCACAGCTAGGGAAGCTGTACGTGGATAGTGAAGGAAGATCCTTCTCCACCACCAACCACCCATTCTTTTGTTGGTGCTGCCCTCCAAGTCCTAGAAGAAGTTATCCACCACTTCCCGCATCATCCTTCCTGTATCCCATGGAATTGCTGAGAGAACCCATTCTTCATTTGCAATGCTCTCTGGGACTCAAGAACCCTTTCTGTGTTCTTTGTTATGAAATTAGTGCTGGTTTGATGGGCACTTAGAAAAGTCTGGCAACGCCTATCACCATAATACCTGAGCTTCTCCCTACCCTCACATCCCCCCTGTGAAATAGGTCACTGTGATTATGCAGATGGGGAACTGAGGCATAATGTGACTTGCTCAAGGTCACATAAGAGAACCAAGAATTGAATCGAAGTCTTGTGATTCCCAGTTCAGTGACTTAAACACATCATCATCATCTACTTATCTGCACAAATAGGTACAGGCTAGGCAGTAGCAGTGCAAATTTCCAACACAACACCCTGCTAGTGTGACTCAACCCTGCCCGAGAAAGGCCTGACCTATAGAGCTGCAAGGGTGGGCCAATCTCCATGGCCCACTCACTTCTTGACTTCTGTCCTGAGACTGCCCCAAGCAGGCCAATGTGGCAACAGGATTTTGTTTTTTCCCCTCACATGCCACAGGCTGAGCCAATACACTCATGTCACGCTAGCCACTGATTGACCATCAAATGCTAACAACTTTCATTTGCTACTAACCTGGCCTGGATTTGAACTAGCAACCTAGAAATGAAAGGCTTTATAACCCTTACCAACCCTCGCAGCCATCCAGTCCCTCTTCCTCCGAGTGTGGAGAGGGGTCATGGCTCAATGACATCAATGCAGCATGACTCCGTTTATGTGGCATTCAGTTGCCTTTCCTTTGATACCGAGAGGTGACAGGAGAACAGGAAAGCAGGCAGCGAGGCACGAACTGTTGCAAAGTAACTGAGTCAGGAGCTTAGAGGATTTCTCTATTTGCTTTTTTATTTTATTTATTTCTGCATTCAGAAAAAAAGTTAGATGAAAGACAGAACAAATTGGACTCCGAGGTTATTTTCTCCGACGCTCTCCCTGATAATTTTCACCCTTGAATCACCCTGCTGCCATGCCGCAGGTCCTTCTGACATCAACATTAATGCTTTCTGCTCACGGCAGCAGCTAGGGGATGTGACGTTTCATAATTCAGATGTAAAAATTAAAAGCCCAGCACTAGAGAGAGTGCACGGCAGCCACATACACTAAGCCTGCTGACTGATGGCCCTCTGGTAAACTCTACAACTCCCTGCCACTGCCACAGAAAAATCACAGTCAGAGGTTCAGAAGTTGCTTGAGAATTATCTCCTGCCTCTTAGGAGGGAGGAGGCTTTAAAGATTCAGAGGATGGAGATCCAATGGCTCAGAAGGCTGGAGCAGCCTCCGCTATGCTCAAGTAAGCAGATAAACTTGTTAATGTCTGAAATTCAAAAAAGAATGGGTCAGCCCCTCCCCCCAAAGTATGAGCTTGTTAAAAATGACATAATTTGGCTTTTTTATTTGTTTGGGGGCCTTTAAGGGTTATATTTTTGAGTTTTTCATCCGCAAGAGCTAGAAATTCCTTAAAAAAACCTCAAATCAAATATAAAAAGACAGCGGAGATTCTCATGTAATAATAGGTCTCTGGCAGCATGAGCTTTAAGAAAAGCACCAAATACTCTGAGCCTTCTGAGAAAATCACAAGTATTAACAACATTACTATCTGTGAGGGGAATAGCTTTGGGGGGGTGAAGTGTAGAACAGGATTGAGGGGCACTGGCAGAGCTGTTGATCTGTTATTTAATCAGGAAAAGTGACTTAATATCAGGCTTTCGGAGAGTCCCCGCTCAGCTGCTGCTCCAACCAGGAAACCTTGATTCCAGCGGCCATCTGATTAAATAACTGGCAGAGCTGTGTGGAGAGCACAGGAGTTGAACAGCAAGGTCATCTACAGCTCAAGAATGAGGTGCATTAGCAGAGGGAGCTAGAACCAGAAAAAGGGGGTTGTGGGTGCTGCACGTAACATGATAAAAGGAGGAGAGGACATCATCTGGTATAAAATATGTTGGTGAGTGTGATTGAGAGCTAAAGGATGAAATGGCTTTTGCTGAACGTTCCTAGCAAAGCTGCTTTTAGGTGCATTTCCACAGCCTGGCCTCTTGGTTGTCAACAGAAAATAGTTTTCATCCTTTAGCTCTCAAAATCACACTCACCAACATATTTTATACCAGATGATGCCCTCTCCTCCTTTTATCGTGTTACACTCTTGTCCTTGCTGTCAGTACAGCCCAGCCCAGGAAAAATGACTTTTACAATTTACTGTTGATCTGTTATTTAATCAGATGGCCACTGAAATCAAGGTTTCCTGGTTGGAGCAGCAGCTGAGCGGGGACTCTCCGAAAGTGGAAATGTCAGCCGACCTCTTGGGAGACATTCTGAATCCATCTGGAACATCCTCAAACACTCTTAATTACCGTTTTGTATTTTAAATGGCCAGGGGAAAGGGGACTCTTAAAATAATAAAAACAATAGAATGAGGTGACCAGGTCTGCAAAGGCCACTAAAAACCCATCTGTTTGAATTTCACTGAGTGCTCAAAACACTGACCTGCTTTCCTAAGGAAGCTTCCAAGGTCCTGATTAAAGGCACACAAATATCACCAGATTTTATTCTCCTCATGCTTCTCAGTGTTCCGGGGAAGCAGGGGCTGACTGCAGTTAAAATTAAGGATGGGTCTCAGTAACTAGAGCCAGGCACAGTGAGTGAAGATGACGTGGAAACTTCACTTTCCCCATCACCCCTAGCTCTAGCAGCACACCACACTCCTGACTTTATAGCATCCACTTTCCTGAGTCCTTCTGCAGCTCTGTCACTGCACATCAGTCCTGGCCCATAACATCCATGTTATTTCAATCCCTGCTGAGCCTCCTCTCTGCCGCCACTTCTGTGACAGTGGCAGCGTGCTTTCCTTTGGAAAAACGTCTAGTAGCAACCATTCATATGCAAACTAACATTTGATTAGGGGACTAGACATCATTTGGAGCATGGTGTCCAGAAAGCAAATACAAGCACATTAACTCACTGCATTAGCCCCCAAGACACTTTCAGTGAAATCAACAGGAGTTTTGCCAGGAATTCATCCCTTACGTTAAGGTCTTCAGCCCCAACACCTTGCACTGGGATCCCATTGGTCACAAAAGTTGATCTGGGTCAGGCTTTGGGCCAGTATTTCAATGAGAGCTCTCCAGAGACTATTGACATATTGCAGAAAGTGGTGCTGAGGACCCAGTGCATGGCACTCCTCTTGCTGAGGTAGTACTGATCCCAGGCCTCAGCAGGTCTATCTATATTATATGTTCCCCGCTACTGAAGTGTCTGAGCACCTCACAATCTTTAATGTAGCCTCACAGCACCCCCGTAGGCAGAGTAGCACTATTGTCCCTATTTTACAGATGGGTAATTGAGGTGTAAAGAGGCTAAGTGACTTACCCAAAATCATACAAGAAGTCTGTGGCAGAGCAGGGAATTAAATCTCATGCCAGCACCCTAACCACTAAACCATCTCCACTCTGCCCCATAGGGCAGTAGGGGTGGTTGTGCTGCTGGAAGTGCTGTCTTTCTGATGACATCCAAAAGCAAAGTCCTGACTACCTCTGACCATTGAAGGGTCCTGGACATTTTCTCAAAGATTAGAGGTGTTAATGCCAGTGTCCTGGCCAACTGCACCATCGTTTATTACATTCTATCGCCCTCATTTCCCTCCCACCCCCCACTTTCAAATGGACAGAGTCACAAAGGAATCCTTCCCTTTGCTGTTGTAAGTTGTCTTGTCATGTTTTTGTTAACTAGGCAGTGACACCAGTGAACAGCAACCCCGCAAAACAATTGACAACAACAAGACAAGGCTCTAAGTGAAATGGCATCCATTAGAAAGCCGAGGAAGGGAGGGCCTATTTACTCAACCTTTGATTCAGCCCTTTGGCTATAATCAGCAGGTTCCCAGGGACTACTTGAAAGATGGCAAAACTTCATTCTTGGGCTCATCTGACCTGCTCCAAAGAGGCCATCTCAGGATTTGTGCCCAGAAGGAACCTTGCTTGGCTGTGGCCTGCTCAAGAAATTCTCCATTAAGCCAGCTCATGAAAAGCTCTGAAGGAAGCCAGCCACAAAGAGAGAAACCTCTCCCCAGAATGTAATGGCTCAAAGAGTCGTTTTAGTGCTAATCTCATATCTAGATATAAATCCATAGAAGGCACATGTTTTCCAGCTACACTTGAAGCGGATGAGCTGCTTCCCTATGTCAGAAAAAGTAGCGAAGAAGTACAAAGGAACTATAGAGACGAGAGCCGTAGAAACGTCTCTACATAAAAAACAAGAGACAAAAACAACATGGCTGGCAACCAAAGCAACAGAATTTAGTCCTAACTAAATATGCGTAATCTAATGCAAAGTGCATTGAAGCTTTGACCCACAAACCAAAATGGCCTCATTTTAAAAGTTTTTAAAGCAATTAAAATAAATTGGAAACTTCATAGGAGAACAGCATCACTGAAAATAAGAGGCACTTTATGCCACATGCAGTGACTGAAAGTCAAGCCCATGGGGCCAGCCTCTTTTTAGAAGAGCTCCTGGCTAGATTTTCAAGTGCTTGGCATGGACAACGAGGGCCAGATTTTTCAAACAGCTCAGCTCCCAGATGGACATCTAAATAGGGTCTAGATTTTCAAAAGTACTCAGTGTCCATCAACTCCCCTTGTTATAGTTATTGCCACAACACGCTGAGGTCTTTTGAAAAAGGGGGCTGCTTACTTTAGTACCTAAAAGAGCTGAGTTCTTGAAAAACTGACCCATAAAGAGCCTAGAATCTGATCCTTTCCTTGAGGATGTCTCAGCACGTTGGCTTGACCTCCTTTGTGCTGGGAGGGCCAAAGGTTCCAAACGTAGTTGGCCAAATTGAACATCCAATACTCTACAGGCACAAGAAATCTTGCAATCTTTATTTTATTCTTAGGCAAAATGTCCCATTGACTCCATGACAAAGAACTCCAGAATTTTACTCAGTATCACCACAGAAACAAAGTTCTTGGAAAGTTATAACACTGCTTTGCCAAGAAACATACAGTACATTCCTGCGGCAGCAAAAGCATAGGAATTCCATCTGAGAGAGAGAGAGAGAGAGAGAGAGAGAAAATTCCCTTTAGCAACATTTTTAATGGAAGAAAGAGAACATCAAGTTTTTTTCCTGGTTGCTAAACCACTGTTAGCTCAGCTGAGGTGTGAAAGATTTTGCAGCGTTTGAGAAGGAAGCTCTCATGCAGCCAGTGTTACAAACTGATGTTACTTGCTAGCCAGATCACTACCAACAACATTGTCATTGTAACAATTGTCAGTTAACAATTCCTTCCTACCCCACTCTGAAACGGACACACGCCAAATTTGCTTTGGGACAAATTTTAAGTTTCTTGCTAATAAAAACTGTTTCTCACCACATCCTCAGAGCTTTTAGAGTGCTGGAATGAGAACAAATGAGGAGGATTTCCCCTAAAATAACTGTCATTAGACAAAGACGTGTGTACGTATTCTATGGTGATGGGTCTTTCTCCTCACGGCCTGGAGCTGTGGAACCTTTCAGTCAGCCTCAGAATTGTGCAGCAGATGCTGTTAGCATACTCTTGACTGCACTCACCACTATGCCTGCTGAGGTGAGTTACTCATGCTGCAGTACAGGCTGCAGAGCCAATGCACTGCCATGGAGTTTAACAGGGTGGCAGACTCTAGTTGTGGAATCTTGGCCTGTTGAAGTCAATGAAATGTTTCACCTAATGACATTACATGAAGGACTCCTCCATAGACATCCTGTCATCAGGCGCTTGAACCCTGGATGAAAGTGTAATGTAATTACTGTGGTATCATATTAAATACAGAGACCTGCTCTGCTTCAACCAGGAAAGAAGAAAGGCTGGAATACTTCTATGGGCAGAAGGAACTAGGATCCCGAAGAGAGAGGTTCTCCAGAGAAAACTCTTGCAGACTATGGCAAGCAACGAGTTTAGGGTGAGGTTTGGGTTTGCATGTGGTTCAGTTACTAGTAAACCCCACAAAGGCGGGGATTTTGCACTATACAAAGAATGCAATACGGCTATATTTTGTTCAGAGCAATACGGGAACTGGGTGAAAAATTTTCAAAAGCAGCTAAGTGATTTAAGAGCCTCCGTCCTATTGACTTAAGCTCCCACCTGCCTAAATCACTCTTAAAATGGGACATCGACTCTTAAGTCCCCCACCTTCCCTCACCACGAAGCAATGAGCAGGTGCATGGCAGTATGTGTGCTGTGCCACGCCTTCCTTTCTTACACTGGCTGTTCCCCTTGGGGCAAGATGGTTAGATTCCTCCCTAAGAAAACATCAATATTTTATTTATAATGAACTGGGCAGACCCAATTATACCAGCAGGTTGTTAATACACGGAATTGTGGAGCATGGCTGCAGCTTTGAAATGGGAATTTCTGACACATGGAGTATGAGCTAGATGCCATGTAGGTGGGGTGGGCGACTGGTAAGAGTGTTTAAGAGTCAAATTCACCTTAGCAACAACAATGATGGAGAGAGAGAAGGCTTCACTCTGGTTTACTGTCTTTTGACTTGTCCCCTAGCATTCAAACATCCTGACTAAGGCCCCAAAGAGTCATCAGATTTGTCTTAAAAAAAATCACATTTTTTTTAAGATAATAAATTTGGGGTCTTTTTATTTGCCTTCTGTTTGAGCTTTTTAGGGTTTGTGGATTTAAGCTTTTCTCCCCAGTGGAGACTCAAGAGGTATTTGATTTTGTTTTGCTTGAAATGAAAGTTGTAATTCTCCTGTAATCAAATGACACCAGGAGCCCAGGCTTTAAGAAAAGAAAAACACCAAATACCACGAGGCTTGAGAGACCTGGCAATACTGCATGTGGCACGAATGAAGCCTATATCTGTTGGGAAAGAAAACCGTTACCAGGGACAATCATGGGGTGTTCAGCTCAAGGAGGACAATAGTAGCTCTCTCTCCCCCTACAACCCCAACCCAGATTGTGGTAGCAACCTGGCCATTCCAAAGTTTATGGAGAGGGTATGGGAAAACCACAAAAGCTCAATGGCCACATTTTTTTAAGTGCTCAGTACCAACTGAAAACAATGGGAACTGCTGGGTGCTGAGCACTTGAAAATCTGGCTACTACAGTACAGATAGATGCATGCCACAAAGTTCAAATCCAGATCTGAACTTCCTCGATGTGTAAGGACAAGAGAATGGTTCACATAAAAAACAAACAAAACACCACCTAAACTGACTTTGTGGTCTTAGTTGGGTGGAAGAGAGCAGTTCTGCAGAAAAGGACCTAGGGGTTACAGTGGACGAGAAGCTGGATATGAGTCAGCAGTGTGCCCTTGTTGCCAAGAAGGCCAATGGCATTTTGGGATGTATATGTAGGGGCATTGCCAGCAGATTGAGGGACGTGATCGTTCCCCTCTATTCGACACTGGTGAGGCCTCATCTGGAGTACTGTGTCCAGTTTTGGGCCCCACACTACAAGAAGGATATGGAAAAATTGGAAGGAGTCCAGCGGAGGGCAACAAAAAATGATTAGGGGATTGGAACACATGAGTTATGAGGAGAGGCTGAGGGAACTGGGGATGTTTAGTCTACGGAAGAGAAGAATGAGGAGGGATTTGATAGCTGCTTTCAACTACCTGAAAGGGGGTTCCAAAGAGGATGGCTCTAGCCTGTTCTCAGTGGTAGCAGATGACAGAACAAGGAGTAATGGTCTCAAGTTGCAGTGGGGAAGATTTAGGTTGGATATTAGGAAAAACTTTTTCACTATGAGGGTGGTGAAACACTGGAATGCGTTACCTAGGGAGGTGGTGGAATCTTCTTCCTTAGAAGTTTTTAAGATCAGGCTTGACAAAGCCCTGGCTGGGATGATTTAATTGGGGATTGGTCCTGCTTTGAGGAGGGGGTTGGACTAGATGACCTCCTGAGGTCCCTTCCAACCCTGATATTCTATGATCCGTACAGAGAAACAAGACTAATTAATAGTTTGTGGACATGAAATTTCCATTAGGCAAACATTTTAGCAATCCCAATGGTATTAACATTTCATGTATGCATACAAAATAAAAATAAACTTGTGTGTGTCCACACAGTTATGTTTTAGTACCTTTACTCATGGTGAGTTGGGCTTTAATCCATCAGTGTTCCACTGAAATCAACAGGACTACTCATGGAGAAAGAGATGACTCATTGTGAATAAGGGTATCTAAATCTAGCCCCAAATGAATATTACACACAAATCACACACAAGACTCAGTACCAGACTCCAAATCTAAAACATCCCCAAACTTGTTTTTCTGGGTGGTCTGGAAAAGCTTTGAGTTGTTCTAAATCTGGATTCAGCTCAGAGTTCAGTAGCTCAGGCCCCATCTCTAATGTCCTGCATGTGTGTAACCCTTTTTCTGACATCACAAACACAGTCATATGACCTTGCAGTTAGCTTTTACGGGTAACAGCAGAATTGCCATCCCTGGCCAGCTCAGTAAAAATAAAAATCATCTGAAAAACAAAAACACCGTTTTCTAACTTTGAACTCCCCTAATTGGCTGGGGTTCCAATAAAAGCAACCTTTCTTAATGCTTCTCCACTGACTGATTTTGCTGCTCATCCTAATCATAGAAATCAAGACATTTAATTCCAGAAAGATGTGAAGGCACAATACAGACTTTGATCCAAAGCCATTTCTTCTTGTGGGACTCCAAAAAACAGTTTTCAGGCTTCCAGCGTCTCTTTGCCAAGCCTGATTTGAAGCCACACTGGCTGACACAGTAATTGCTCCATAATCATATCTTCAGTACCCTGACCTGGTTTAAGCCTACAATCTATATTCTAATAGCAGTCAACAGGTCACCAGTTAATAAAAATACCATTAATGTCCCCCTGTGACTAAGAAATGGAGATATTCATGTCACTCGGCCAGTGGCGGGCCAATATAATTTCCATGGCTGTTAGTGTAATTAACTGTGCTGGTGTGTGAATCTCCCTGGAGGACTGTGCAAGCACAGAATGACCTTGATGCGGACACTTGCTGGTGGGCACAGAGATTTTCAGGGGCTTAGACCAGGGAGGAATGAGTGCTTGGATGTTCTTATGCTCCAGCCTCCAATTACTGGGGAGCTAATAATCCAGAAGATGGTCTTGAGCACATCTGTCTCATTCAGTTAAATGGAGGGGGAAGGGACAGATTTCAATGGACAAATACAACCTGTATTTTGTGGCATGTTGTTAAAAGGTATTTAATGTTCAGGGTGACAGAGAGGGATGATCAACAGGAATGTGTGTTAATCCGGGGTGGGAGGGGGCTGCAGGAGGCGAGCCAAGAGTCAATAAATGAATGACTGGACAGATTTTCATCCTGTCTCATGCTCATCCCCTCTGAATGTAATGCACCTCATGGGCCATAAGTTGCACTTCTTGTTTATAGCTATAAAAAAGAGAATGACCTAGAAAACCTCAGGGATATAAACATTCTTCAGAGACTGAAGTTTCTCTCTAAACACTCAGCTTTGGCACATATACTGCTTGTGGAAAGGTTTGTGTGTGTCAGGAGTTACAAGATGTTGGAGATGGAGGATTTTCTTTGGGGTGGGAAGTCCTCTCACTGTTGTGGTAATCAGTGTAAGGAAGCACGCCAAGGTAACACTATAGCAAATAACTATCCAGATAAACTAGTGTTTGCAAACTAATCAAATGGATGTAAAGTGAGGGGCGAGGGAGCTACTGAGTTTTACCCTATTTTACACCTAGCTTGACTGTGAAGAATCTGAAACCCAGCAAAATTCATCTCACATAGGGGACCCAAAGTGATGTCTACCCACCTGCAAGCAGGCTGAAATCCAGCAGCATTCATCTCACACAAGGGCACCACGCAGAGAAGCCATCAAGCTGGCGAAAGACCAAGACCTACTAGAACTCGTTTCACAGAGAAGTCCTGTGCTAAGTTCAAAGTCAGCTCCCAGCAAATAAAGGTCCTGTGTTCAACCGCTACTGCAAACCTCCTCCAAATCATCTTAGATCCGCATCGCTGACCTGCCTGCACAGACTTATTTACATTCTGCCCTACCTACGCATGCTCATCTGGATCTAAGCCAAGTGCATGTGAATGACTCCCCTTTACTCAACTAAGCATTTTGTTATCAAATGTCTCCTTGTCCTCTGATTCCCTTTTCTTGAACAGAGTCAAAGGGACATCCTGAGACTTCATCAGTTGTTTTATTGTTCAGATGAAAAGACAGAATCAAAAAGAGACTTGCTGGCTGGATCTATTCTGCCAAGTGATACACGACATCACAGATGGATATTCTGAACTCAGCGTGTTGCTGTCCGACGAGGCACGCCAGCATTTAAGAAACGTCATCTCTCCAGGAGCCAGAGAAAAGCTCCTACATCAGGTATCATTATTGATTCCTTTTGACCCATGTTTTTTAATTCCTCAAGCCTCTTATTTCAGTAATGTCACTGCACTTGGGAAATGACTGAAATGGGGCAAGGGGTTAAAAAAAAATCTGTTTTGCTTCTAGAGACCCTCTATGCCATGGGGCTTGGTGACTTGGTGGATAAAGCCTTCATCCACATGACTATTTGGTGGCTTCACGCAGCAGCCCGTGGGGTTCCAGTCTGCTTGCACCCACAAGTGAAGCTGAGTTTGGTGGGTTTCCGAGAGAGGTGCTTGCCCTCATGGGTGCTTGCCCAAACTACAGTGTTTGGTGAAACTGGCAGCATTTGCTCAGGACTGGAACAGAGTCGAAAGACAGGTCAGGATGGAGTTGGCAGAGCATGTGAAGATGCGGGGGGTGGGGAGAGGGTTGAAAGCGAGCCATTGGCATAATTAGTCCCTCAGTCTCATGAGCATCACACTCAGTTCAAAATGGCCTCTGCTTGGCTTATAGGGAACTATGCAGATATTTTCATTTAGGAGTGGATTCACATAGAGTGATCCACAGGAGAAGATTTCTGGGCACCAGAGCGCCACACAAGAAGGGGAGTGTCTGGCACTCTCAAGTGAGAGCAGAAGCAGCAGTCACTGGATCAAGATGAAATTCTTCTAATCAGTTCCCAGAACCACAGAGAAGAAATGGAAATTCTAAGCAGCATAGTTTATAACTGCATTATCCACTCACTGCATGCAATATATCTTTATATACTGAATAGCTAACTAGATTAAGGAAATGAAATATACATAGCTGATAAATAACCCAGCTAGAATCCACTTTCAAAGACAATCAGGCACCAGCTTTACTATAAATTAAGAAAAAAAATGCAAACACACAAGTGTGCAGAGCATACAAGAATTGTTTAACACAAAAGAACAAGGAGAATGAGAAAGGAAGAAGGAATGGAGAAGAGGAAAGTAGCAAAGAAATTGGAGGAGGCAATGGGAAAGAAACAATAGAAGAGGGATGGCTCAGTGGCCTGTTTGTTCTTGGTCTTCTTGTAGTCAAATTTTGAAAGCCTTTTCAAACATAGCTGCAGCCTTAGGCTCTATCTGCACACACAGCCAACGTTTTGTAAGCCAGTTCATGATATTCTCCTCTGATCTGGTTATAGCGACTGTGATTAAGATGTTTCCACATAGACACTGCTTTCACAAACAACTATATGCCAGTGGCGTTTTCAGGATGCGTTAGTGTCAGATGTAACCATCATGACCCACCGTGCTACTTAATGGTGTTTACATCAGTGTATTGGGAACATCTGGGAAGTTCTCCCATACTGCCTCAGCAGAAAGCTAGACAACCCAGAGGACATGAACTCAGAACAGCACCAGCAGAAGATGGGGCACTCCTGGATATCCTAGCACATGGCATGGAGAGGAAGGAGGAGTGGGTTACAGACACCACTATGAATTCTAAATATGTTATGAAAAACACAATGAAAATCAACCCCTACTGAGCCCAACCAATTATAGGAAGACAAGTATGTGCCAACTGAAGCCACTGGTCAGAGTGAGCATGACAGTCAGGGGACAGACACCTCAAGGGGAGAACAGGGAGGTTGAACCCCACAGAATAAGCAATTGAATTGTATACAATGTTACAGTATATTAAAAAAAAATGTGAATATGGTCTTTTATAAAAGCTTGTAATGTTCTAGAATACTATGCTCATGATCTCTACTACAATTTCAAATATGCCACACACCAGGGAGGGGCTCCTCCCAAGCCAGGTGTAAGCATGAAATCAGCTCCAAGGAATGATCCATCGTTAAGCAGGGAAGAGACAATGGCAGACCATTAAAGTTAATGGAAAGACACTGAAACTAAAAAGAAAACCCCAGTCTTGGAAAACTAACCTCTGGAAACTAACCTCTACACTAGGAAATTAGTTCTGAATAACTACACCTCTCAGCGACGTGAAAAATCTACACCCTAAGCGACCAAGTTACACCAACCTTATACTCAACGTAGACAGTGCTGGGTCGATGGGAGAATTCTCTCTGGGAGGTGGATTAACTACACCAACTTGAGAACCCCTCCCGTTGGTGTGGGTCTTGTCTTCACTGAAGCACTACAGCTGTGCCACTGCAGCATTTTAAGCGTAGACAAGATATGAGGGAGTTCCCCCATACTGAAAAACAGAGGCATCATGCCAGGAGAAAGAGGAAAAAGAAAAAAAAAACAACCTTTTTTAAAAAGCAGGCTTGTTTCTGAGATTTGGCATCCAGAAACTGAGGGGCAGCCTATACAAGTATGTTGGCACATTAACCAGTAGACCGTCGACACTATCTACGCCAACGGGAGGGGTTCTTCCATCAGCCTAGGAAACCCATCTCCCCATGAGGCAGTAGCTAGGTAGATGGAAGAATTCTTTCACCAACCAGCCACTGTGCACTGGGAGTTAGTTTGGCTTAACTACACTGCTCGGGAGTGTGGATTTTTCACACCTCTGAGCAACGTAGTTAAGCTGACTTAATTTTCTGGTGTAGACCAGGCCATATCCACATCCCTGAGAAATGTAGCTTTTTCACACCCCTGAGAGACCTAGCTATACCAATGTAAATTCCTGGTGTAGACCCGCCCTTTGTGGGAAGCTGTCTGTGAAACACTGAATCCCTCTATGACAGGTGGGAATGATGAGCAATACATAACTTATATTAGAAAAGGGGATTAATCTAATATAGAAACATACAGCCTGGAGTTGCGTTGCGTTGCGTTTAAGATTATTTCCTATGTAACCTGTATGTGTTCGCATTTCCTTATTATTTTATCATTGAATCTGATTTTTCTATTAAATTAACTTTTTATTTGTTTTTACCTCCAACGGGACTCTGGTGTGCAAGCTGTGTGGAATATGTGTGCCAAAGTGAGCTGATAACTGAGGCTGTTTTCACACCTTTGGACATGATGAACCAGGGGGGAAAAAGTCTGAGTGTCTGGTAGTTAAGAACTTGGGGAGACTTGGGATTGGAAGGGCTGGTGGTGTCACCCTGCAAGGAGTAACTAGGCTGGTGGAAGCCAGGGTGAGATCTTTATGCTTGTGCACTGGCTACTGATGTCAGGGATCTGAGCCACAGCAACATAGCAGTAAGGCACGTAAAGGTTCAAGGCAAGCAGTGAAAGAACCCCTTACTGATCTACATCATGGTGACACACTGCTAGCTGCTGTTAGAATCATAGAATATCAGGGTTGGAAAGGACCTCAGGAGGTCATCTAGTCCAACCCCCTGCTCAAAGCAGGGCCAGTCCCCAATTTTTGCCCCAGATCCCTAAATGGCCCCCTCAAGGATTGAACTCACAACCCTGGGTTTAGCAGGCCAAGGCTAAAACCACTGAGCTATCCCTCCCTCTCTCCCTGTTGTTACTAACCATGTCCTGTGCAGACACAAACCACAGAGCCAACCACGTCAACCACTAACCACTTACAAAATGGGATAAAAGTTGCCGTGTAGACAGGTCCCCACTAGAACGGTAATGTTTTGGATTCTCACAATTACAGGCTCATGGCAACTGTGCACTACAGATTAGCAGGGGGCATAATCTTGAATACAGGTTGTATGCTTGAAGACCAAGAAAGGAAACAGAAACCAGAGAAAAGGTGCTACAGCAGTGTAGGAAAGTGTTTGTTGACTAGATTCAAATGATTAGGGGACTTGGACACATGAGTTATGAGGAGAGGCTGAGGGAACTGGGATTGTTTAGTCTGCGGAAGAGAAGAATGAGGGGGAGAAGAATGAGGGGGGATTTGATAGCGGCTTTCAACTATCTGAAAGGGGGTTCCAAAGAGGATGGCTCTAGACTGTTCTGTCATCTGCTACCACTGAGGACAAGGAGTAATGGTCTCAAGTTGCAGTGGGGGAGATTTAGGTTGGATATTAGGAAAAACTTTTTCACTAGGAGGGTGGTGAAACACTGGAATGGGTTACCTAGGGAGATGGTGGAATCTCCTTCCCTAGAAGTTTTTAAGGTCAGGCTTGACAAAGCCCTGGCTGGGATGATTTAGTTGGGGATCGGTCCTGCTTTGAGCAGGGGGTTGGACTAGATGACCACCTGAGATCCCTTCCAACCCTGATAGTCTACGGTTCTATTCTATGATTCCTTGCGGAAGGATGACAGACAACCGGTTCTGAACACGGCTGTTGCTACCATGGTTCAAGCCATAGCGCGTGTGACGACACGACAAACCGGGACAGCACATGTAAGCATACCCACGCTAGCTCTCTAAAAACACCAGCATGGTGGGAGTGGCATGGACCAGCTGCCAGAGTATGTACCTCCGGGTCCCTAGGGGAACGGTACTTGGGCAGCTAAGCCTGTGCTACTGCCAATGCTGCCGCACCTCCCCTGCTATGTTTAGCATGCTGCACTCACTTGCTGCACTCACTGCACGCTGCACTTTAGCATGACACACCCTGTGTGAACAGGGCCCAAGGAGGAGAGCTGAAAGAGGACATGGAGGAAATATCTATAGTGGGGACTCATTCCATGGCAATTACCGGCCTTCATCTACAGGAAGAACGTATCCCTAAAGATTACACCAGTATTTTGTCTTGACCGGAGATTGATTTTTGACTGGGCTTAGATAACACGTGCTTGCTAAATCCAACCTAAATGGGTCTTTTTCTCCCTAGCACTGATGCAGGTAACACCTTTAGGGGGATGATGGCTGGTCATGTTGTAGCCTGTGCAGAAGCTAAAGGTGGGTTACACACTGAATCTACCCTAGGAAAAGTAGCCACGATTAGGCCATCTTTATCCATCATGTTAGCTAAGTCTGTCTGAAACTCAACCATGTTTCCCAGTAAAGAGAAATCTCAAGGTACCACTGATCCTTTTGAAACTACGGTTATGAGGGAAGGTCCAGTCAACAGCTGAAAAATTAACCAAATGATGAGAAGGAGCAGGACAATCTGGAGTGGAGAGAGGTACTCAGACTCTAAGGAGAGCCTGTGGAATCCCCTCTCTCTTCCAAATTAAGTGTCTTTCTCTTCCTAAAGTGTTTCATAAATATACCATCCTACAGCGTGGGATCTTGTGATTTACTACAGCCACCCAGTTTTAAGGTGAAATGCAAGGGGCAAAGTGTCTGTGCTCTTTACAATGAACGAAAGTGACCTGAAAGTTTGTTTTCCCTACACACACAGATTTTTCTGGTTTTTTTTTCAAACACTCCAAATATCATATATAACCCACCCTGATGTCCCTCTCCTTGCAGGACTAAGGGCTCTTTGTCGAACTGATACACACATAGACCGAAACCTGAGCTGCAGTTCTCCCAGCGCTCCAGGGGTTAAAATAAGGGAAAGCAATAGGGAGCACAGCTCACCATTCCCTCCTCTCTTTTCACTGGGTGAGCACGTCCTCTTCTACAGCACTAGTATGCTGAAAGCTCCCTGTGGGAGCAGGGAACACTAGCCCTGAGTTTAGCAAAGCACATGTTTAAATCCCATTAAAGTCAAAGGGACTTAAGCTTGTACTTAAGAGCTTCGCTGAATAGGGATGGTTTGCTGACATTGGGGCCACTGATGTCTATGCTGCAATTGAACACCCACAGCTGGCCTGCGTGAGCTGGCTTGGGCTCATGGGACTTGGGCAACAGAGCTGTTTAATTGCTGTGTAGATGTTCAGGCACTTTGGGACCCTCCCCACGAACAGGGTCCCAGAGCCTGAGCTCCAGCTCAAGCCCAAATATCTACACCGCAGTTAGACAGCCCCATATCCCGAGCCTTGCAAGGACATGGGCCAGCTGCGGGTGTTTACTTGCAGTGTAGACATACCCTGAGTCTTCGATATCGAAGAATCAAAACTCCCCTCCATCCCACCCACAGCTCAATTCAGGACTGTGAGAGACAGACTCAGCTAATGTTTTCATCTTAGTATGATGTCACTGCTCCAATTCTACAGAAAGTCTTCCCTCTAGAAAAGAAAGATAAGTCAGGACCCATTATACTGAATAAAAAACAAAACAAAAACAAAAACAGGGTGAACGTTTTATCCTTAAAAGCGGAGGCTGTCTGTATAAAGGAGGAGTGAGGATGGAAATATCTAAAGTCAATATATGTACAATTTGCTCTTTGCCTTTAAAAAGATATGTTTTCCAGCAGAATGCTCTCTATCTCAAAACAATGCACATAAGAGCAATAGCTGTGAAATTTGTCATAAATGTAATTAATATATGTTCTTATTCCAGTGGGAAACAGACACGCACCACATCAGCACAAAAGAATATCATCTAGTATTTTGCTTTGAACGGACTGCACAATCGATCTGGCAAGACTGAATGAGAGGGAAAGCAAGCTATTTTAAAGTAATAATAATAAAAAAAAAAAACAGAAGGTGCCATATGCTAGACGGCAGAGAGAAAAGAGGCCATTAGATCATCTCCACTACTGGATCCCTGGGTGGGTGCAGGACTCTTCCTTGCAATTTCTGGCTTGTAGAGCTTTAAATATCTCAAGCAATAGAGTTCCCCAGAGAAATCATTCCACATCCTATACATCTCGCTGCCAGGAAACTTCACCCCAAGTGTCAGCCTAAATTTTCCATTGTTCTCTTGACACCACATGTCTTCCCACATGCCCCACATTGGAGGAAAGATAAGTCAGCCAGAGAAAGAGGAATTTAGAAAACCCTCATCCAGGGACCTTTCAGAGCTTGATGCAGGGAGATGTGAAACGTGGCTGGGCAAACATATTCAGCAGTGGTGCCCAAGTTTCCCAGCTTGGGGGCCAAATACATTATTTCAGGATGGACAAAGAGTCCTAATAAATAATTTAGGGCCTACTCAGAAAAAAAAACCTATCCGCCTACCCTCTGGCACGGTGGGGGTGGAGGGGTCCCCATCAGATGTAGCTGGCTTCCTCACCTCCCTCTCTGCAGCCTCTGGCACAAGAGATATTTCAGGGTAGAGTGAAGGGGAGACCAAACCGTAGTCCAGCTCCCCTCCCCAGTGCAGTATGGGGCCGAGGGGACCACTGCCAGTTGGTGCAGGTTAGAGCAGCCCCCAGGCTGGGCAGAGAATCAGGGGCTGTGACTGCTGGTTCTCAGCATCTTCTTTTCCTCGGCACCTGGGTGGCTGTGGGGGAGGGAAGACACCCTTTGTTAGTGCTTCCCTAGGCTCAGGCAGAGCCCTTCAGCCTCCAGTGCTGCTCTCCTGGGGCTCCCATAGCCCCATTGGGAATCAGGCCCTGGGGCAGCCAGACCTGCTCTCGCCTCTCTCCCCTGCAGCAGAGGAGGGACAGCTGCGGCTCAGAGCAACCAGCTCTCATCAGAGCTGCTCCTGGGGCAGCAGGGGATGAGATGCCTCCCACTCCCCCTCATAGCACCATCTTAGTTTAATATCGCAGGCAGGGCCTGGCTCAGGAACCACATTTTCAATTCCTAATCCAACACACATTTTCTTCTGAACACAGTCACTCTCGAGGGCCACAGCTTAGACATTACTGATCTACAGCTTCTTCTCCTGATTGTGAAGATCAACGCATTGGTGACCAGATCCTCAGCTGGCATAAACCAGCAAGACTCCATTGACTTCAGTGGGGCTAGATCAATTATACAGTCTGAGGATCTGGCCCTAAAAGTTATTTTGAACTGTAAAGAAACAGGCCCACAGACCGAGGTGTGGGAAGATTCCTATAGCCCATTGTGTTAATAGCGGGGGAGGATTTGTGAGAGACAGGCCAGTCCTTGCCTACAGACAGCCCCCCAACCTAAAGCAAATACTCACCAGCAACCACACACCACACCACAGAACCACTAACCCAGGAACCTATCCTTGCAACAAAGCCCGTTGCCAACTGTGCCCACATATCTATTCAGGGGACACCATCACAGGGCCTAATAACATCAGCCACACTATCAGAGGCTCATTCACCTGAACATCTAACAATGTGACATATGCGATCATGTGCCAGCAATGCCCCTCTACCATGTACATTGGTCAAACTGGACAGTCTCTACGTAAAAGAATAAATGGACACAAATCAGACGTCAAGAATTATAACATTCATAAACCAGTCGGAGGAGAACACTTCAATCTCTTTGGTCACGCGATTACAGACATGAAAGTTGCGATATTACAACAAAAAAACTTCAAAACCAGACTCCAGCGAGAGGCTGTTGAATGGGAATTCATTTGCAAATTGAGTACAATTAACTTAGGCTTGAATAGAGACTGGGAGTAACTAAGTCATTATGCAAGATAACCTATTTCCCCTTGTTTTTTCCATACCCCCTTGTTTTTTCATACCCCCCCGCCCCAGACATTCTTGTTAAACCCTGGATTTGTGCTGGAAATGGCCCACCTTGATTATCATACACATTGTAAGGAGAGTGATCACTTTAGATAAGCTATTACCAGCAGGAGAGTGGGGTGGGGGGAGAGAAAACCTTTTGTAGTGGTAAACACCCATTTTTTCATGCTTTGTGTGTATAAAAAGATCTTCTATACTTTCCACAGTATGCATCCGATGAAGTGAGCTGTAACTCACGAAAGCTTACGCTCAAATAAATTGGTTTGTCTAAGGTGCCACAAGTACTCCTTTTCTTTTTGCGAATACAGACTAACACGGCTGTTACTCTGAAACCTGTAATTTAAAACTAGTGAGGTTGTTTGCCCGCAGTACTCCTACTGGAAGGCTGTTCCAGATCCTCACACATTTCCAGTACAGACAGGACGCAGATGGTGAGAAATGAATCCCTATACTTAGGTTTTCTTCTAGGTTACATTATGCCTCATGCTGCCAGCTACCCAAGAATTTCAGCAACAGCTCCTCATGCCATGAAAAATCATGGCCCCTCTCTCATTCACCCCCGCCCCCACCTGCCACAGGGTTGGAGTTGAGTAAATCAGATTATGCTCCATAAAGTATGTCAGTTTCTATACAAACAATATTAAATATGATAATTTCTTCCCCTCTCCTCTTTAAGCTGTTACATTTGCTTTCCCTCTCAGTCACACCAGCTTTGGAAGGAAAAACAATTGCAAGGAATTTTGGATAAATGTAGTTATGCTAATTTACTGGAAATCTATAAAAGTCAAAGAATATTCATTGATATGGGAGCCCTGAAAATAAAGTGGTTCATTTTCCTTTCCCACATGCCCCATTCTTTGTTGATCAGAAAAAGTGACCTGTTGCCAAACTATCCCTTTAAACTACCACTGATCATATCTATTTCTATATCAAATTATATATAAAAGATTTGAGAATAAGATCACAGTTTGCTATTATTTGTGGAGTCTTATTATTCATACAACCCCAGGATATTCATGAAAATGTTCACAATACTCCGAAGTCTCATGAATTTTAGCACAGACCAAGTGTCTAAAGATTAGTTCTGAAAAATGCGTAATTTGCATTTTAAAAAAAGTTTCAGTCACCCACTCAGCAGAAACTATATAACATTAGCGTTGTGTGACTCATTGCTGAAGTAAAGTGATCGACCACAAAACACTGAAAGCAAACCACAAATAGTCAAAATGAACAGTTCCCAAACAACCCACAGGCTGAAAAGTGTCCATCCCAGCTCTTTGGTGAATCAGTTAATAGGAAATCAAGACCAATTCACAAACAGGCTGCTAAACAGAAAAGTGGGCCAATCTTGTAATAAGTATTGAGCCATATCCACAGCTGGTGAAAACCAGTGTAGCTTTATTGCCTTTGCTACCGATCTGGCTTGTTACCTACAATTAATAATTCAGGCAGCTCCACTGAAAATCTTCAACTCCTGCAAATTTCAGTGTAAATGGATTATTGCTCAGGATTTGACTAAAGATCAGCTCAAGCCACAGAGTTTGGATCCAGATTTCAAGCGCCTCAAAACTGAGACCTGTCCTCATCTGGGATTTGGGTTCAGCCCATTAGGGAATGGGGCTACTTCCAAAATTCAGATACATGTTTAGATTTCAATGAATGAGCCTGCAAGTGTTCAGATCCTGATCCCATCTTTAGATTACTCCTTCAATAGGCCATGGTGGGTGGGATGGGTGAAATGCAGGAACACTGGTTCTGATGAGAACCTGGAATTTGGATCAGAATTACCCAGACCTGCTGAGGATCCAAAACTAAGCTAGCAATTTTACTTCTGACATTTCTAGTGCTTCCTATTGGGCTAGAAACGCCATGAGAACAGAATTTCCAAGATCTGGAGGGGAAAAAACACATTGGGCAAGGGCTAAAATCCTTTCCCATTTTTACCCGGGCTGCCTGGTTCTGCCCAAGAGTGAGGTGAAAACGATGAGGCTATTAGCCATATTACCAGCCGGTGGACAGAAGTTTCTCAAGGAAGCCTGTTCTCTTGAAATTGAGAACTGAAGCTTGGCAGACTCTAGGGGTCCAGCTACTGTATTTCACAAAAGCCTTCAGAAGTGGACCTCCAAGCATTCTAAGGCTTATGAATCACTGTTCAAATCACAAGGTGATTTGCTCCTCTGGACTATTCCAGCCTCAGGTCAAATGTATAATTCATGTTCACCACGAAGGAACAGATTTCTACTTGGACAGTCAACATGGATTCACCAAGGGCAAGTCATGCCTGACCAACCGGCTTGCCTTCTATGATGAGATAACTGGCTCTGTGGATATGGGGAAAGCGGTGGATGTGATATATCTTGACTGTAGCAAAGCTTTTTATACGGTCTCCCACAGTATCCTTGCCAGCAAGTTAAAGAGATATGGATTGGATGAACGGATAATAAGGTGGATAGAAAGCTGGCTGGATCATTGGGCTCAACGGGTAGTGATCAACGGCTTGATGTCTAGTTGGAAGCCGGTATCAAGCAGAGTGCCCCAGAGGTTGGTACTGGGGCCGGTTTTGTTCAACATCTTTATTAATGATCTGGATGATGAGATGAATTGCACCCTCAGCAAGCTCACAGATGACACTAAGCTGGGGGAGAAGTAGATATGCTGGAGGACAGGGATAGGGTCCAGAGTGACCTAGACAAATTGGAACATTGGGCCAAAAGAAATCTGATGAGGTTCAACAAGGACAAGTGCAGAGTCCTGAACTTCGGAAGGAAGAATCCCATGCACCGCTACAGGATGGGGACCGACTGGCTAAGCAGACATTCTGCAGAAAAGGACCTGGGGATTACAGTGGATAAGAGCTTGATATGAGTCAGCAATGTGCCCTTGTTGCCAAGAAGGCCAATGGCATATTGGACTGTATTAGTAGGAGCACTGCCAGCAGATTGAGGGAAGTGATTATTCTGCCCTATTTGGCACTGGTGAGGCCACACCTGGAGTATTGTGTCCAGTTTTGGTCCCTCCATTACAGAAGGGATATGGACAAATTGGAGAGAGTCCAGTGGAGGGCAACGAAAATGATTAGGGGGCTGGGACACATGACTTACAAGGAGAGGCTGAGAGAATTGGGCTTATTTAGTCTGCAGAAGAGAAGAGTGAGGAGGGATTTGATAGCAGCCTTCAACTACCTGAAGGGGGGTTCAAAAGAGGACGGAGCTAGGCTGTTCTCAGTGGTGGCAGATGACAGAACAAGGAATAATGGGCTCAAGCTGCAGTCGGGGAGATCTAGATTGGATATTCAGAAACACTATTTCACTAGGAGGGTGGTGAAGCACTGGAATGGGTTACCTAGGGAGGTGGTAGAATCTCCATCCTTAGAGGTTTTTAAGGTCAGGCTTGACAAAGCCCTGGCTGGGATGATTTAGTTGGGGTTGGTCCTGCTTTGAGCAGGGGATTGGACTAGATGACCTCTGTGACTAAGTTCCTGCTCTACCTTGGTGGGTCTTGCGCTTATTGGCGGATTTGCTCGCCTTGGAGCTTCACAGCAGCCCTCAACTTGGCTGTTTTTCTGAATTCACAGCCCAGGTCGACTCCTTCTGTGTCTGACCAGGAGTTGGGAGGATTTGGGGGGAACCCGCGCCTGCCCTCTACTCCGGGTTCCAGCCCAGGGCCCTGTGGAATGCAGCTGTCCTGGAAGAGCTGTGCGACAGCTACAACTCCCTGGGCTACTTCCCCATGACCTCCTCCCAACACCTTCTTTATCCTCACCATAGGACCTTCCCTCCTGGTGTCTGATAATGCTTGTACACCTCAGTCCTCCAACAGTTTGCGTTTTCACTCTCAGCTCCTCACACGCACACCACAAACTGAAGTGAGCTCCTTTTTAAAACCCAGGTGCCCTGATTAGCCTGCCTTAATTGATTCTAACAGCTTCTTGATTGGCTTCAGGTGTTCTAATCAGCCTGTCTTACTGGTCTCCAGAAGGTTCCCGATTGTTCTGGAACCTTCCCTGTTACCTTACCCAGGGAAAAGGGACCTACTTAGCCTGGGGCTAATATATCTGCCTTTATTACTCTCCTATAGCCATCTAGCCTGACCCTGTCACACCTCCTGAGGTCTCCTCCAACCCTAGTCGTCTATGATTCTATGTAAACTTGCACTGTAGGGTCCTGTTTCCCTTCCTACAGCAGGGGGCAGAGATGGGATACCTGGAAGTTGGAAGTGCAGAGCTGTTCTTCAGGCACACACTGTCAATCAAGGGGGTTAAGGTGTTCGAATGGACTCAGGGAGGCTGGGTAATTATCAGGCCTACAATGGCATTTCCTACCTGGAAAAGAATGTCTGTGCACTGTGATTCATGATCAGACAGCCCAAGGCTGGAAGGCTTTCAGGCCTCCTTGGGTTATATCACAGCTCAGCAGTGTGCTGTGCAGGGTCTTTTAATCAAGATCCAGCCACTCTGACTCGCCACAATTCCCCAGGCCCCCAAAATCAAATGTTTAAATGTGAAATGCCTGTCAGACTAGAGGAGAGAAGAGTAAAAAAAAATCCATCCACTCCTTAGCTCACAGCACCAGAGGAGACGAACCTGCTATACAGAGCTAGTCTGTGCCTGTAGCTCTCACACAGTGAACCTGTGTGAAGCAGTTCAAGGTCTCTCCCTCTTCTCTTCTGGTTCAGAGAGTCCACAAACCACATTGCACCCGTTCTTCCCCATAATTATCTGGTTTCTCGGCTGCAGGGCCACGATCCACCAGGGGACACGGTCTCCCCAAAAAGAGAAAGGAGGGATGGTCTCTGGGAGTGGGAAACATTTATTGTAACTACTCAGCTCACGATTTGTCTGGAGCCATTCTGGCCAGCCTCTATCTCGAATGGACAGGAAATGCTTAGCACAAGCCAAAGCCCAAATTCTAAAGGAATATTGAGTTATCAGTGTCCAACTCCTTCTTTTCTGTCTCTGGCCTGAGATCACACCAGCCCTTTTCTTTTTGATCTCTTGATTAGTGGCTAGGTCTCGCCTGGCCAGATTAAAGCAGGTTCCACAAGTAACTCAGTTGCTTTCCTTCAGCTTCCCAGAGTGATGGGAGAAAGCCCATCCCTCAGGAGCTGAGGTTCAGAAATGTAGCCCTTATTCCTACAGTTGCCTTGGCAGTAGCTTCTCAGTCCTCTTCTGGAGGCCTAAAATTGACCCTACATTGCTGCTCAAAACCTTGAAAGGCTGTCCCCCTTCATGGAAAAGCTTGGCCAAAAAGCATGATGGGGAAGACAGCATCCGCTGAAGCTCTGACGGACCTGCCAACCCAGTCATGCTCTTGCCCAGTTTGTGTTCAGTATTACTTGCTCTCTCTGGGCACTAGATGCCGCATCAGGCACTCTTTCTGTTAGCACGGTGACGCGATACTCACACACTGCATGGAGTATCAGACACACTATCTCCCTGCTGGCGCGGTGTACATTATCAAATACTGTCCCTGCTACCGCTGTCTCTCTGAGCCGCACAATCTGCGTGCAGTCTCACGGCCTCTCCCTGCTATCATCCTCTCGCTCAGAGCAGTGTGATCTGTGCACAGGGCCACAGGCTCCTCCTCTGTTATCGCAGGCTTGCAAGCGCTCACAGCCCGTGTGCAGTAACTCAGACGCTCTCCATTAACGCACACTCAGTAAACAACCTGTGTGCAGTGCCACCATTCCTCTATTGCCCATTTCTCTGTGGTGTCATGTTACAGCATTTCATTCTCACCAATACAGATATTTGTGCACAGTAGCTTATACAATAAATATAAGAGGCAGAAAATACATTACAGACAATCTGTGCACAGTATCTCAGCCCTTCTCCATGTTATTTATCTCTCTTTCTCTCTCTCTCACACACACACACACACACACACACACACACACAGAGTATTCCTTATTCAGGCTCAATTCCCATAGCCTTCAATGAGATTTTTGCCTCAGTAAGGATAACAGGATCAAGTCCACGTTTATGAAAATCTATTATCTGTTATTCTTACTCTTTCTTTCCCTGGTGAGGGTCATAAAAGCTAAAATGACTAAACAGACAGCTTATGAAATGAGAACCAACATAGTTTTTTATAAAAATATAGGTCATGCCCGATCAACTTCTTATTTTGGGAGTAAGATCATTGACAAAGGGAGTTCATGTGACTGCAGCTACCTATGACTGCAAAGCTTTCAGCAATGAGAGACGTAAGGTGAAATCCTGGCTGCACTGATATCAGTGGGAATTTGCACCCATTTCACTGTGGTCAGGGCTTCTCTTCTTGATTGGTAAGGAAGAGGGGCCAAACTGGACAAGGAATGCAGGTAAACACACTAGGAAGCAAAGCAATGTCATTAAAAAAGCTATTTTTAAAAGAAACAGAACATGGTTACTAGCGGGATCAGCTAGAGAATGGTTTGGGAGTTTGTAAATAAAGAAATAACCTGGAGCAGGTCTATGCCTATCAAAGAGAAATGAACAGCAGCAGAGGTGCTGCAGACTCAGGCAGACGGCAATGCATTGGTTCACGTTTGGATGGTTTTCTTTGCAAACACGGGGGCAAACAAAAAAAAATGCTAACATTCTGCAGAAATTGGTGGCTTAGACTGCCACCTCAGCAGGGAAGTTTGCCCAGTGGATTTTTACAGCCCTGCACTATATGGCAAATGTTTCACCCAGCCGAAGTCTAATAAGTCAGTCAGTCACCATCTAACCCACCCACCTCAAAATTTACATCCCAGACACAAGCTGACAGAGCCTGAAAAGAACACATGGAAAGGAGATGTCCCTACTCATCATCAGTGGTTTGGGGTGAGATTGCAAGTCTCATGATATTTGGTGTTGTGCTGAAAGCCACAATTCTTATATGAGAATTTCAGCTTTCATTTGAAAACAAAAAGTTTTGAGCACCCATGGTTGCAGGTACTTATTTGACACCCCCCATCCCCCCCCCCCCATCACCATAGGATCTGACTGCCTCACAATCTAAATGTATTTATCTTCACAGCACCCATGGGTGGGAGGGAAGCCTTATCGGCCCCATTTTACAGATGGGGAACTGAGCAGAGAGAGGCAAAGAGACTTGCCCACGGTCACACAGGAAATCTGTGGCACAGCAGGAAAATGACCCCGCATCTCCTCGGTTCCACTGGACCATCCTCAAGTTGCCTTTTCACCCTAGATGGGACCCGAGCTCAAAATCCCTAGCTTAGGACATCACTGCTTTATCCACTAGGCAAAAGTAAAGATGGAGGTTTAAAGATAGAACAGGGATAGAAATCCCAGCACTCTCTTCCTTCCCAATAGCTGGGGGCAGGGGGGTGAAGGAGAAGAAGGATGTCCCACAAGGGCACAGCTCCTGCATTTTATTAATCTTTTACTGGCCAAAAGCCAGTACAGGTTTCATTTTCTAGCTAATAAGTTTCCAGTACATTTTCCCATTCCCAGGTTTAGTGGCCCATGTAAAAGGAGTTTGATGGGCCTCAGAGCAGTTCCCAGTGACCAAGCATCCATGTCACAACATCTACCCTCACAGTGGGAGTTAACTGGCCTCCTTGTGGGCAGTCCCACCAGAGAGATCAAGGACGGAGTGGGCCACGGAGGCTGACCTTGCCTTTCACCGCCAGAGATAGGGGTCTCCAGGGCAGGGCTGGGGCATATTCTTAGCCATGGGTGTCAATGTGAAGGAATCTTGCCTGTATGGTACCTGCTCCGTGGATAGAGGGCTTCAAGGGATGTCAGCTGGCACCTTTCACAAGCACACCTGCCTAACCAATGTCAGAAGAGACTGACTTGTTAGCTGGAAATGAAAGGGACTACTAGGAATCCAAGGAATGGCACAGAGAGCTATTCTCAGACTGTGATGGTTACTTTAAGTCATAGGGAAAAGGCAGGGGGAGAGTAAGCTATGTTTTCTGAGTCTCTCGGGAGCCACTGTATTTCCCTCTCCCTGTCTGACTCCAGTAATGAGCTCCGGGGGGACCTCCACTCCTGCCTTTGAAGTATAATGTTTCTCTGCATAGACTTTATAATTCCTTTCATATAGTATTTGTTTGCTGCTTGCTGTGGTTGTCTCCCTGTTCAGGGGGCTGACAGCTGTTAGTGGGGCCATCACGACTGCTTGGGAACATGTAAGATGGAAAAACCAAAACCAAAACAAGACCACATCCACTGGAGGAATGCAAAATCCCCTGGCTGGGAGCACCGTAGCCTTTGCCTGCCAGCCAGCTGTTATAAAGAGCCAGCAGGCACAGCAGGAGGGGTGGAGAGAAGCCTGAAAGGAGATAAGCAACAGAACCTGACTAAGACAGGTGAAGATGGACTGCTCTGGACAACCCAGGCCTGGAGGACGACAGGGGAAAGGGGGAGTAGGACTTACACTGACCTTAAATTAGGATTATTAGCTGGACAACTGGAAGAGAGTGGTAGTATCCAGGTGGTATCTGGGATTTAGCTGGAGCCCACAATGTCATCTGGCCTGGTCTAGTCAGGAAATCTCTCAGGATTAGGCTGAAGCAGACCTGGGTTCCCAGGTGGCCGCCAGGATGGTGAAGCTTGCTCTAGTAACCATTTTTTCTCCCCAAAGTCTTTTCTTTTTAAGAACCACAAAAGGGACTGATGGGTGAAATAGCCACTCCCCTCTTTATTTTGTCCACCAATAAGCCTAATTTCTAATACACCAATTTTGGTTCACTGATTTCCAGTTCCACACACCTCGTTTACCAGGCATGATCTTAACCCAGCCCTTGAGTTATATCAGCAAGCTTTTTTGCTGGGACTAATTCACTCTCTTTTTTGCACCTTTCCCCATCAACACTTGTTATAGGTAGTTGTGACATCTTATGAACTTTCACTCACTTTTCACAGCTGAGCTCACAAGTAGGGTAAATGTGTAGACCCAATTAACACCACAGCACCTAAAGGAGTGATTTGATTTTCAAAAATGCTAAGCATCCAGCAGCTCTCGCTGAAGCCAATGGGCAAAAACTGGATAAGAATGTCAGAATTTGGCCTTAGTTATAAATAATAATAGACATTTAATATCAAAGGAGGTCAGTCAGGCTATAATTGCTCCTTATGTGCAAAGCCTTGAGCAGTGATATTTATCCAAGTGGATTTCTAACAGGTGTCACGTCCTAGATCCATTTCTGACAAGGGCAACTAGGATTACTGGAGAAACTCCATTCAACTGCTCTGAGATCAGAGGGAATAACCCTGCAAATCTCATAGTATCTGTGGAACTGGTGGGATGCAGGAACTTCCATAACAGATCAGACCCATGATCTTGATGTCCTGTCACCGAACACGGAGAGCCACCGTTCCTGTCCATGATATGGAGAGGAAACTCCATGGTGTTCCTCCTGTATCTTTAGGCATCCCACAGAATGGAATGAGTTATAATTTAATATTTAAATTATGGTAGTGCCTAGAGATCTCAATCAGAATAGGGCCCCTGTTGTGCTAGCTGCTCTACCAACAGAGGAAAACATAAGCTCTGCTCCTCGGAGAATAATTTTTTATCTCGACAGATTAAATATTTCAGACCAACCATATGGCTATTTCTTACTGTCCTAGAATGACTAATCAAGGGATTTATAACTGCAGAAAGATTTAGGATCAAGTATTACATAGATACAGTTTTTTCAAGCTTTAAGAAACTCAACCCCATTTGTCAGTGTCACTAACCACTAAACTGTTCAGCAGAATCACTTCAAAACTGAAAAGTAGCACAGAATATATAATGGCAATTTACACCACTTCTCGTACAAGGCACACCCAGCTGCCAACAACTCTGTGTAGGTAGTAAGCTTTAATTGTCTTTTCTCTACCATAAACAGCTATTTACACCTGTGCAACATAGATATAAAGTGTCACCATTACTGTGAGTGGAAGATTCTAACTTTTTACACCCACTCTGTACAGGCAGAAAACACAAACTGCATCTGGAGAACGCAGAACCTCAGACACATATGGGATTTATAAAAAGGTGGTGGGTTTAAAATCAACATGACTGGTTTTGTGGATCTTCATCAACCTAAGCAGGCAGCACAGAAAATCCCACCAGCTAACCTGTTCTCATGAAATTTCCAGCCCAATTTTGCAGACAAGAGATTTGGATTAGATTTGAATAATTAATCCAAATTTGTCAGTACTTCACGGATGAATCAAGCCTCCAGCTCTTAAGGTTCACCGTGGCTGCTGCTAACCTGCTTTATCTAAGCATTAGCATAGAGTAGAAGAGTTTAATGATTGAAGAAAATTCAAAAAATAAGATTTATGCTGTCAAAACTTTTGTCACAGAACATACTGTGGAATTCAATCCATGGGGTTCTTTCAAAAATGATATATGAAAATAAAAAAGAAACTCAACTAGTTTAAAGATCCTCTCCGACGTCAGATAATGTAGTAGACTGCACTAGCAAAACTACCATGAAAGATAAGGGACCAGACCAGGATGCTAAAAGCATCTTTGCCCATCTGACAAACAGTCTGTAGTTTTGCTTGATTGAAGGAGCCAGTGGCCATTTTATGGTATGGTATCTCATGGACCACCAGGGCAAGAAACAATTGCCATGCACCATGATTTCCAAGCATTGGTTCATGCTGTACTAGCTGGTGTTCATGCTCTTCCATTATAATCGAAGACTACCATGCTAGAAACAAGCATAGCTGCACCTAACAGGGGTTGCAGATACAAAAGAGAAGAGTGACTAGAGTCAGCAATGGGACCGATTCAGTCAGTCAACAGTAGAAGAGGAATGTTCAGAGGGGAAGGGAACAAGGCAGCTGCGCAGCATACCCATGGGAACAAAGACAGAATAAGATCAGGTGGCAGGAGTAGCATGTCCAGGGCAGAAGGTAACTGAGTGGCAGGGAAGAGGAAGAGTTATGGCACAATCAGCAAGGAAGCATGTGCAGGCAAGCTGGGGAGAGAGTAACACTTTGCACAGATGTAAATGAAAAGACAAGGTATAATGCATCAGAAAATAGGGGCCTTATGAACCTAACATAAAATTGGCTGCTAAAGTCACTTTGGAATTGCAGCGGGAGAAGAGAAGGGGCATGATCATCAGAATGCTGGGTTGACTGAATTACATCAAAGTTTCAATATTTTGGTTGCTGTTGAATGTTATCTGTGTCACAATTCTCAGTAGTTTCACAAGGCTCAAACATGTATTAATGTTTGTCCCGTGATTATCTCTCCCAAATTGGTCTGAAGAGTTTTTACCAAGATTTGAGAGCCTGTGAATTGTTTACGAGATGTTCTATTTTTAATTCAGGTTCTTAGACCATACCCATCACTTGTATCTGGTGCCTGAAATGGAAACGTATAAGGCTTGGTATCTAATAAATGTCTTAAATGGAGAAGTTATACAAGGCCACTTCAGACAGAGTTGGAGGTATAACTTCAGTCTCTAATCTTGCAGACTCAAGACATATTCTCTCAATACAGGCCAATCTGTAGCAAGTATTCAAGTCAGTTACTCATTATTCAGAAGGTTTATGTTTGGTCACTTAAGTCACATGGCATTGCTTCCATTCCTTGACTGGATGACCTAAGCTTTATATAAAATTCTTCCTCTTCCAAATTTCATTTCCTCATGTAGAAACCTGCATAGAACTTGGAGGGAGGAGCAGGAACAGGTTGCAGGAGGGAAGAGTTTGGAGGATGCATCAGCCTGTTTGCACATGGGCAGGATGCCCACTGCAGTTGCAGCATCTCTAGAAGTACTTTGCTTAATAAAAGAACAGATTAGTGTTACATGCATGGAGTCCTCTCATGTTACTACCCAGCACATGACACGTGAAGGAAGAAAGGAATTGTGTTTCTTGATTAAACAAAACTTGGCTCTGAATATCTGTAACTCCGACTGCATTAACTGCAAATGCCAATGGGGCAGGAAGAAGCTGTATCAGAACCCATAGTCTCTAATTCAGCTATCCATCTTTTATACTGTAGTGGCCCCTGCTGCTGTAGCATCTGAGCACCTCACAATTTTTAAGGTATTTCTCCTTACTACACCCTTGTAGATAGGGAAATGCTATGCTCTCCATTTTGTAGATGGGAAACTGAGACACAGAGAGATTAAGTTACTTACCCAAAGTCACACAGTAAGTTCGTGTCAGAGCAGGAATTTAAACCCATACCTTTCAAGTCCTATACTACTCCCTGGACCATCTTTTCTTTTGCTAGATACAAACAAGTTATTTAACATTATCAAAATGATTCTTGTATTTCATTCAGATTATTAAGCACTGGAGGGATGGACGGTTTTAAAAATAAAATTCCTGCAGTGAAATAGAAAGCATACTCCCCAGGAGAATTCATAACTTGGAAGACATATTTGGTATTTGTCCTTAAAAGGACTTGACAGCATCTTCGTAAACAAAAGCTACAACTGCAGCTGGTGGTTCACACTGGCTTTTTCCGGTGCAAACCTTATGGGAGTGCAGGTGATTCAAGAGCCTGCCTTGTCAGGATTCTAAACCAAATCCCCATATCACACCAGGGGTCGGGCTCATCCTTGCTGAAATATAGTTGAACACACTGCTGAGAAATTCCTTCTGATATAAGCAATCAGGGCGTTTCTAGTAGCCCGGATCTGTTATCACAAGGACGCTGAGCAAACGCAGCAAGCTCAAGAAGCTCGTTTTATTCTTCAGCGGGCTTGCTGCCATTTGGTCTGGCAGAGACTCTCCCTTCAGAGCTGCTCAGTGCTTTCTAATATTTTATAAACATCAGTTATTTACTCACTACTTTGTGATGCAAGGCGAAACACAGGGAATAAACCTGTTTGTCCCATGCCTCACACCCATAATAAGAAAATATGCTGACTGGTCTGTCGTGTAGTAACTGATTCCTAGGATTGACTATATAAATCAAGCACACACATTTGGAAAGCTGGGATTAGAACCCACGGTCTCAAAACCATAGGCCTCTACCACATGAGCTAAAGTAAAACTCTTTTAGTTGCAGTATGTCTCGTTTTTCCTGTGGGTTTGGCCACTAGAGGGTGACATCACTTGCCCATATACAAAGCTAATATATGCCAGCACTTCATGTCTACACCAGGGACGGAGTTTGTGACTGGACCAGGGGCGGAGGATGAGAAAGGTGGGGAAACCAATTTCTGCATTAGCGCAGCTTCACAGAGCATTTATTTGCAAGTGAGAAAAGCGGTAGCTGCTGCCTTTATGAAATGGTTGTGAAAAGTCACTTCAAAAATAATCCCAAAAGATCAGTGAACATTTAATTGTAGGTGTATTTTGATTATTTTTCTTCTTCATTTCCACAAAGTGAAGCCCAGAGAGCAGCCACAATCCCTGCAGACAATGGGCTGCCCCACTCCAGTGTGGATCTGTCTCGGCATAAGAGAACATGGCACCACCCTTACACCCCCAGGCAGCCTGGCAAGGGAGAGGAAAGCAATGACAAACCCTGCTTTTTAAACACGACATGAAATTCTGAGTGTTGCTGGTCAGAAAAGCACGCAGATAAAGTTATCATCACCTTTCACTGCTCCAGAGGGATTCCACACAGAGTTCCCTTCCAATCTGGCCAATTTAAAAGGCAAAAGGGAAGAGACTTTCTTCATTTATAAAATATGCCTGTTGTAAGCTCTTTGGTACAGAGACTGGTCTTTTTGTTCTTTGCCTAGAACTGGGCGGGGTGGGGGGTGTTGCCCCAGGATGTTTGGGCTTGGGCAGGAGCCTGTAACTTCGGAGGGTCCCAGTATGTCTGCACTGCAGTGAAATAGCTCCTTAGTCCAAGCCTCTGGAGACAGAGTCAGCAGGAATGGGCCAGCTGCAGGTTTTTAATTGCAATTAGGTGCTACTGCAATACAAATAAACAAACAACCACCACCAAGAATGACCACCAGTATTCAAAGATTGTTCATGTGACAATATCAATTTACTTGCATAATGACAGGTTTCAGAGTTAATAGCCGTGTTAGTCTGTATTCGCAAAAAGAAAAGGAGTACTTGTGGCACCTTAGAGACTAACCAATTTATTTGAGCATAAGCTTTCGTGAGCTACAGCTCACTTTATCAGATGCATACTGTGGAAAATACAGAAGATGTTTTTATACACACAAACCATGAAAAAATGGGTGTTTATCACTACAAAAGATTTTCTCTCCCCCCACCTTTTCTTTTTGCGAATACAGACTAACACGGCTGTTACTCTGAAACCTGTCATTATGCAAGGCACTGCATTTAGCCGTATGGAGTGGAAATCTATCAACTGCATGAAAAAACTTGTACAGATACAGACAGACATCTTCCTTTCCAAATGCAAACAGATGGACATCGTACCAAAAGGACTGAAGGTAAAAAATCCATTACAATCTACATACCACACAGACTATGCTGACAGCTTCTGCCATACGCTCTCAAAGAAACTGCGGAACCACCTGATCAACATCCTCTACAGCAAACAGGGAAAGATAAAGAATGAGCTCTCAAAAATGGATACTCTCATAAAAAAACAACCTTCCACACAAACTTCCTCGTGGCTGGACTTTACTAAAACTAGACAAGCCATTTATAACACACACTTTGCTTCTCTACAAAAGAAAAAGGACACTAAACTTTCTAAACTACTACATGCCACAAGGGGCCACAGCAATGGTTCCCTCAACCCACCCAGCAATATTGTTAACCTATCCAACTATACTCTTAGCCCAGCAGAAGCAGCTGTCCTATCTCGGGGCCTCTCATTTTGCCCCTCCACCCCCATGAACATGATACAGTTCTGTGGTGACCTAGAATCCTATTTTCGATGTCTCCGACTCAAGGAATATTTCCAACACACCTCTGAACAACATACTCATCCACAGAGACCTCCCTACCAACACTACAAAAAGAAGAATTCTAGGTGGACTCCTCTTCAAGGTTGAGACAGCAGACTGGACTTCTACAGAGAGTGCTTCCGCCGACGTGCACGGGCTGAAATTGTGGAAAAGCAGCATCACTTGCCCCAAACCTCAGCCATGCAGAACACAATGCCATCCACAGCCTCAGAAACAACTCTGACATCATAATCAAAAAGGCTGACAAAGGAGGTGCTGTCGTCATCATGACTAGGTCAGAATATGAACAAGAGGCTGCTAGGCAGCTCTCCAACACCACTTTCTACAAGCCATTACCCTCTGATCCCACTGAGAGTTACCAAAAGAAACTACAGCATTTGTTCAAGAAACTCCCTGAAAAAGCACAAGATCAAATCCGCACAGACACACCCCTGGAACCCCAACCTGGGATATTCTATCTACTACCCAAGATCCATAAACCTGGAAATCCTGGGCGCCCCATCATCTCAGGCATTGGCACCCTGACAGCAGGATTGTCTGGCTATGTAGACTCTCTCCTCAGGCCCTATGCTACCAACACTCCCAGCTACCTTCGAGACACCACTGACTTCCTGAGGAAACTACAATCCATCGGTGATCTTCCTGATAACACCATCCTAAGCACTATGGATGTAGAAACCCTCTACACCAACATTCCACACAAAGATGGACTACAAGCCATCAAGAACACTATCCCCGATAATGTCACGGCTAACCTGGTGGCTGAACTTTGTGACTTTGTCCTTACCCATAACTATTTTACATTTGGGGACAATTTATACCTTCAAATCAGCGGCACTGCTATGGGTACCCACATGGCCCCACAGTATGCCAACATTTTTATGGCTGACTTAGAACAACGCTTCCTCAGCTCTCGTCCCCTAACACCCCTACTCTACTTGCGCTATATTGATGACATCTTCATCATCTGGACTCATGGAAAAGAAGCCCTTGAGGAATTCCACCATGATTTCAACAATTTCCATCCCACCGTCAACCTCAGCCTGGTCCAGTCCACACAAGAGGTCCACTTCCTGGACACTACAGTGCTAATAAACGATGGTCACATAAACACCACCCTATACCAGAAACCTACTGACCGCTATTCCTACCTACATGCCTCCAGCTTTCACCCTGACCACACCACACAATCCATTGTCGACGGCCAAGCTCTGCAATACAACCGCATTTGCTCCAACCCCTCAGAGAGAGACAAACACCTACAAGATCTCTATCAAGCATTCTTACAACTACAATACCCACCTGCGGAAGTTAAGAAAGATTGATAGAGCCAGAAGAGTTCCCAGAAGTCACCTACTACAGGACAGGCCTAACAAAGAAAATAACAGAACGCCACTAGCCGTCACCTTCAGCCCCCAACTAAAACCCTTCCAACGCATTATCAAGGATATACAACCTATCCTGAAGGATGACCCAACACTCTCACAAATCTTGGGAGATAGGCCAGGCCTTGCCCACAGACAGCCCCCCAACCTGAAGCGAATACTCACCAGCAACCACATACCACACAACAGAACCACTAACCAAGGAACCTATCCTTGCAACAAAGCTCAGTTGCCAACTGTGCCCACATATCTATTCAGGGGACACCATCACAGGGCCTAATAACATCAGCCACACTATCAGAGGCTTGTTCACCTGCACATCTACCAATGTGATATGCCATCATGTGCCAGCAATGCCCCTCTGCCATGTACATTGGTCAAACTGGACAGTCTCTACATAAAAGAATAAATGGACACAAATCAGATGTCAAGAATTATAACATTCATAAACCAGTCGGAGGAGAACACTTCAATCTCTCTGGTCACGTGGTTACAGACATGAAAGTTGCAATATTACAACAGAAAAACTTCAAAACTAGACTCCAGCGAGAGACTGCTGAATTGGAATTCATTTGCAAATTGGATACAATTAACTTAGGCTTGAATAGAGACTGGGAGTGGCTAAGTCATTATGCAAGGTAACCTATTTCCCCTTGTTTTTTCCTACCCCTCCCCCCCTTCCTCAGACGTTCTTGTTAAACCCTGGATTTGTGCTGGAAATGGTCCACCTTGATTATCATACACATTGTAAGGAGAGTGGTCAATTTAGATAAGCTATTACCAGCAGTAGAGTGGGGTGGGGGGAGAGAAAACCTTTTGTAGTGATAAACACCCATTTTTTCATGGTTTGTGTGTATAAAAACATCTTCTGTATTGTCCACAGTATGCATCCGATGAAGTGAGCTGTAGCTCTAGAAAGCTTATGCTCAAATAAATTGGTTAGTCTCTAAGGTGCCACAAGTACTCCTTTTCTTTTTGCAAATATCAATTTAAGAAGCACTCGAAAAAGATCTCCCAGACAACAGAAAAAGCAACATCCCACAGGTGTTCTAATTGGGCTGGCCTGCGGGAGCTCAGCAAACCGATACCATTGTTCCTGGTGGCTGCCATTCTGTGTACCAGAATCAGAGCTTTCATTTAAAAAAAAAAAAGTCTCTAGCCCTCATGGTTGTGATAACAGCATGACAAAGGTAAAGTGAGGCTGTCGACACTGGAGGCTACCCAAAACAATAGCTCCGGCCAGTGTGAACAGCCCCATTTATGTGAATGGGATACTGAAGCAGTCCTAACAAAGATAGTTTAAATGTCAGTACTGTGAACTGCTTCACTGCGTTTCACAGCACACACACACAAAGGAGAGGAAGTGTCATTTTATGACAGATCCATAGTCTATACTGTGTGACAGAACTGGCATCATGGGTGGCCAGACCTTAGGTTGTGGGCAGAGCTTGGGGGAGTACCATCACCACCTATATTTCTTTTCCAGTTTGACCCCGTCTACATCCCTCCCCTTTCCCCCCCATTCAGGGAAAAACCTTGGTAGAATGACAGGACTCAGAATATGCTGCATAGGTCAAAATAATTCTGTTGGAGCAATGAGGAAAACAAATTCCAGAGTCAAAGGTCCTGCACTAAAAATGCCCTCCAACAATTGCCAGTGTACCAATATAGGGACCGTTAACTCTAGTGTCTTCTGCTGATCTCAGCTGCTGGGACGTAGCAAAAGGGCTGAGATGTTTTCAGATAGATCTGAACTGCCATCCAGCACTCTGAGCTCACGTCTGGAAAAAGCAAAACCCTCTTCCTACATCATCATCAACAATACAAATCCAGGATGCCAACTGACATGGCCATTTTGTTGATAATACATGGAACACTATAGAGTTAGAATTATTTGTTGCAGATCACATTAGATTGCTAATTCATCCCCTTCTTCTGCTAAGGAAACTTCAAAATAATCCTGATGTCTACAAATGTGTGTGTTATTCAGAATCACTTGCCAAAGAATTGGACAAACCATTTTCAGCCTTTAGAAGTTGTTCCCAACCTGTTCAGTTTGACGGTCAATATTTTCTATTCATAACGTATGACTGATCCTCTTTCACTCATATGGCATTGTTTCTGCTCTGTCCCTGGATTACATGTTTTTTTAACTTTGACACAGTTAATATCCACTTTCTGGTACAGATTTTTGGAAGAATATAACGGAGTTAAAATTAATGAAATGTGTCGGAATCACAAATGTTTTTGGCAATATCTGACATCCATCCAAACTGTCTTGTATACCAAAAAGTACGATGACACACATAGCTTTTCTTTGTTAGCCAAGTGTAACTTTCAACCTACTTTGCTATTCCACAACTAAATTGGCTTGAGACAGCACAGCTGCCAGCAGCAAACAGTATTTGTCCATAAATGAATCACATGTGTTGGTGAAACGCCACAGTGGGATGGCATTCTTAAATAACAAGATACCGGATAAATTCCCAGTCCCACTGAAGTCAACAGAAGTTTGAATGCAGCCAAGGTTTCACCTATTATTTTGAGGTTATTGGTTATGGTCTGGTTAATGTCACAATTACAGTTTAAACAGTTAATATTGAAGAGTTAATGCTAAAAGAACTGACCTATGTCAAAACAGTCCTATAACAACATCCTCCAGATTCCCCTACCTTGCATCTGCACTGTGCAAAGAAGAAAACAGAGTATTACAACCACTTTCTACTGGTGTAAATGATGATGCAAGAGGCAAAGCCATGGAGACTCAGGATATTGATATTGCTGGAGAACATGTAAAGAATAAATACGGGGGGGGGGTGTGCGCACGCGCGCCCATTTATAATACCGGTCTTCAGTCACACAACATGTGGGTTTAGATCATAATTTGGCTCCCAACTTTGCAGCTTGGGCTCATCTCTAATGTCCATCAGACACAAAGAGATCAATATGGCTCATCTTACCAGCACAGCCATTGAACATACAGATGAACAGCACACACACTATCCAGGGCCAGGAATTTCAATAGTTGCACGGTTGCTGCTGAAGTAAATGTTGGGCCTGCTTTTCTCACCATTATGCAGACAGTTTCATGCCACGTACCCTTTCTCTACATTTGCCAGTGACATCCCCATTCTCACGTTTTACCTAAGTATTCACATCTTTTTAAAGAAAACCTGATAAGTGGAGAGAACATTATGAGTGTTCTGACACTTCAAGGATGGGAGCTTGAAGCTTAAACATATCCTTCAATTGTTCCTTTTTTGCAGGAACCAGTCTCTTTATTTTTGGACTGGTACTAAGTACATTTGTATTCCATAGAGATTGTTTGGTATCTTTACGAATATGGGTCAGATTCTCAGCAAGTATAAGTGATTTCAATGGAGCTATGTTGATTTATACCATCTAAAGATCTAGTCCACAGTTTCTAAATTTCAAGTAACTGCACATTAACTTTAATTATTAAGAGTTTTTCTAACATGCTCATTTTTGTTTAAATATAATGTGCTTATTTATTTTCTCATTAAAATTCATAAGTAGTATACCAAATTGGTTCTCTCTTACCAGATGGCTATCAAGTCCAAACACCCTACAAAGGTGTACTGTATACGGGCCCCTAACCCACTCCAAAATTAAACCACTACAATCTACTCCACTTAAATCATACTATCCCATGTTTGAGGACAGGAGTGTGATGACAGAATAAGAAACAATGGTCTCAAGGTGCAGTGGGGGAAGTCTAGGTTGGATATTAGGAAACACTATTTCACTAGGAGGGTGGTGAAACACTGGAATGGGTTACCTGGGGAGGTGGTGGAATCTCCATCCTTAGAGGTTTTTAAGGCCCGACTTGACAAAGCCCTGGCTGGGATGATTTAGTTGGGGTTGGTCCTGCTTTGAGCAGGGGATTGGACTAGATGACCTCCTGAGGTCTCTTCCAACCCTAATATTCTATGATTCTGTGAAAACAATGGAAGTGTTCTATACATACATTGTACACGAGCGAGACAGAAGCATCTATTAAACACAATACAATGGCAACTATTTATACACACATGTTTCCATACAGAGCAAAGGGATGCTTTCAGTGAGAACTACCATTCATTTAGATGGAGGCAACAGCAAACAAAAAAGAACCAAAGTCAAGTCGCTATCAGAGAGAAGTCTCAAAGTCAAGACTGAACTCTGAGACCACAACTGCTGCAGAGCTCTGCATGCAGGAAGTGTGGTTTGGAATTTCAAGATGTGATCGACAGACAACCTAACCATGGATGCCTTTACCCAGATCCTGGTGTGGATTTGCAGAGACTGTGGCCTGCATTTCCCACTCTCAGAAAGCCAGGTTGATGGGACAATCCAGTGTGAGAGGTGCCTGCTGGTGGAATCTCTCAGGAAGCAGGTGGGAGAGCTACAGGAGGTGGTGGCTAGGCTGAGGAGCATCCCTGGCCATGAAGAATTCCTTGAGAGAGAGTGTTCACATGGACACATCCAAGGCTGAGAAAGCTATCCGGCTACAGAGGAATTCTGTCACACCACCGGGTCAGGAGGACACTGGCAGCTGGTTACTTCTGGCAGCAGGCAGTGCTCCACCCCTACTCCCAACCCACCCACGATGGCGATGGAAAACCGATATGCTGCCCTGGCAACGAATGATGAGGAATCACCCCCAGAAGAGGTCTCCAAGGCTGGGAGGATCACAGCCATCACTTCCAGGAGGAAATGTAGGGTAGTGGTGATTGGTGACTCTTCTAAGAGGGACAGAGGCATCACAGAGACCTGGTGGGATAATACGCATGACTGAAATGTTGGTATAGAAGGGTACAGCTTGCTCAGGAAGGACCAGCAGGGAAAAAAGGGAGGAGGTGCTGCCTTATATATTAAAAATGTATACACTTGGACTGAGATTGAGATGGAAATAGGAGACAGACTCGTTGAAAGTCTCTGGGTAAGGATAAGAGGGGTAAAAAACAAGGGTGATGTCATGGTAGAGGTCTACTACAGACCACCTAACCAGGAACAAGTGGTGGATGAGACTTTTTTTAAACAGCTAACAAAATCATTCAAAACACAGGAGTCGGTGGTGATGGGGGACTTCAACTACCCAGACACCTGTTTGGAAAGTAACACAGCACGGCACAGATTACCCAAGAAGTTCTTGGAATGTATTGGAGACAATTTTCTATTTCAGAAGGTGGATACAGCTACCAGACGAGAAGCTGCTCTATATTTGATTTTGACAAATAGGGAGGAACTAATTGAGAATTTGAAAGTGGAAGGCAGCTTGGGTGCAAGTGATCATGAAATGGTAGAGTTCATGATTCTAAGGAATGGTGGGAGGGACAACAGCAAAATAAAGACAATGGATTTCAAGAAGGCAGACTTTAGCAAACTCAGGGAGCTGGTAGGTAAGTTCCCATGGGAAGCAAGTCTAAGTGGAAAAACAATAGAAGACAGCTGGCAATTTTTCAAAGAGACAATATTAAGGGCATAAGAGGAAACTAACCCCTGTGTAGAAAAGATAGGAAGTATGGCAAGAGACCACCCTGGCTTAACCAGGAGATCTTCAATTATCTAAAAATCAAAAGAGTCCTACAAAAAGTAGAGACTAGGTCAAATTACAAAGGATGAAAATAAACAAACACAAGTATGTAGAGACAAAATTAGAAAGGCCAAGGCACAAAATGAGATCCAACTAGCTAGAGACATAAAGGGTAACAAGAAAACATTCTACAAATACATTAGAAGAAAGAGGAAGACCAAGGACAGGTTAGACCCATTTTACTCAGTTGGAGTGGGGAATAACAGAAAATATGGAAATGGTAGAGGTGCTTAATGGACTTCTTTGTTTCGGGTTTCACCAAGAAGGTTGGTGGTGATTGGATGTCTCACGTAGTGAATGCCAGTGAAAATGAGGTAGGCTCAGAAGAGGATAAAATAGGGAAAGAACAAGTAAAAAATTATTTGGACAAATTAGATGTCTTCAAGTCACCAGAGCCTGATGAAATGCATCGTAGAATACTCAAGGAGCTGATTGAGGAGGTATCTGAGCCATTAGCCATTATCTTTGAGAAGTCATGAAAGACAGGAGAGATTCCAGAAGACTGGAAAAGGGCAAATATTAGTGCCCATCTATAAAAAGTCAAAATGATCTGGACAAATAGGAGAAATGGTCTGAAGTAAATAGGATGAAATTCAATAAGGATAAATGCAAAGGACTCCATTTAGGAAGAAACAATCAGTTGCACACATACAACATGGGAAATGACATGGGAAAAGGAAGGAGTACTGCAGAAAGGAATCTGGAGGTCATAGTGGACCACAAGCTAAATATGAGTCAACAGTGTAATGCTGTTGCAAAAAAAGTGAACATCATTCTGATATGTATTAGCAGGAGTGTTGTAAGCAAGACATGAGAAGTAATTCTTCCACTCTAATTAGACCTCAACTGGAGTATTGTGTCCAGTTCTGGGCACCACATTTCAGGAAGGATGTGGACAAATTGGAGAGAGTCCAGCGAAGAGTAACAAAAATGATTAAAATTATTCCCTCATAGGTCATGTTTTCTAGATTTAAAAAAATGGGTTTGTTTAGTCTGGAGAAGAGAAGACGGAGAGGAGACACAATAACAGTTTTCAAGTATGTAAAAAGGTTGTTACAAGGAGGAAGATAAATGGTTTTTCTTAACCTCTGAGGACAGGACAATAAGTAGTGGGCTTAAATTGCAGCAAGGGAGGTTTAGGCTGGACATTAGGAAAAGCTTCCTAACTGTCAGAGTGGTTAAGCACTGGAATAAATTGCCTAGGGAGGTTGTGGAATCTCCATCGCTGGAGATTTTTAAGAGCAGGTTAGACAAACACCTGTCGGGGATGGTCTAGCTAATACTTAGTCCTGCCATGAGTGCAGGGGACTGGACTAGGGGACCTCTTGAGGTCCCTTCCAGTTCTAGGATTCTATAACAGAGGTAACAGTTTCATAGCTACCTACACCACATTTGGCTCTAACATTTTGTGCTGTGCTAGTGTTGCTGAAGAACCAGCCAGCAGAGGGAGGGCAAGTGCCCTAATGGACACCATCCATTTGAATTGCGTTGATAGCTATAGCTGGGCAAACAACTAACATTTCAGATTGCTGGCAGTTCTGAAAAGAAAGAACAAAACCAAAAACTGACAAACCAAACTCAAAAACCCTCAAAACCATTTGTGGTCAAACTAAATATTCTGTTTCAATTTCTAGTGCATTTTTAAACAGTTTTTTTTTTTAAATAAAGAAAACCGAAGATCATTTCAAAACCAAACGTCATCAGAAAAAACCTAAAATGTTTTGGTTTGAAAAGCATCCAAACAAAACATTTAGGTTTTTGGATTTGATGTTTGATACAACTTGGTGAAACCGAGACAAATTCACAAACATTTCAGTGCTGCTGAATTTGCTTTTTTTGCCCCCCAAAAATTTTGGATAGAAAATGTCACCCAACTCTAATGACAAGACCCATGGTGCTGATAGCAGTAGATAGAGAAGCAAAAGAAACTTGTATTGAGAAAACAAGAAACAAACAAACAAAAAAAAAAAGAGGAAGGGGTGGGGGGAAAGTCTACCAAGGTGGGGGGGCGGGGAGGGAGAAGAAAAAAAAACTTTGTTGGGGAAAAATTATCCTCAGGCCTTTAAAAAGGAACAAAAAAATTAATGGAGATTGCAAACAGCCTAGTCTATCTAAGGGGTGGGGGAGAATACTTTTAAGTGTCTCTTCAAATAGTAATGCCTATTTTGAAATAATTACTTGAATCCACATCTAATTCCCTGATCTAGCCCTATTTTCAGCCCATTGTTTATAGGTTTAGATATAGAATTTGTATTCTCCGCTGGGGTATCAATCCTGCAAGTTAGTAAGTAGCCCTACAAGGGGCTTTTTGCCCACTGTCTTCTGTGGAGCTGAGGGTGCTCAGCACTTAGCAAGCCCCAGCTCTGAATCACTAACTTCCAAGGGCAAGAGACTGACCTAGGAAAAAAATTTGATAAGTTATTCCTTCCTCCACATCAAACTTTAAAAGAGTAATTTCCTCTTAAGGCCAGATGCTCTGTCCGTACATTCAAGATTAGAGAGGCAGCTGGTCCACCTGCTGCAGATGCTTGCAGTACTTGAACATTTAATTAGGAATGTTTGCTTTAATCATTATAAGGGATATTAAATGTAAATAGAGAGCGCAAGTGACTGAAGTTGGCTGTGTGTCTGTAAGCAGCTTCAGAACTCTGCAATATGGGAGCAATTGGTGGCTGCAATAGGGAAGCGAGAGAAAAGCGTTGCATGAGTTAAACCAGCACAGGGACAAATCAAACCCAGCCAGAATCTGGCTGATGTCCCCCTTGGCTGTTTATAGGAACAAGGGAAACATGGGAGTGAAGGTGGCACTTTGGGACCCAAATTTACCTTCCAGAAAGAACGGCAGAAAACCCTACCTGCCAGTGATCCTCAGGCAAGGAGGTCAAGGACTGGCAAGAGTTTTATCTTAGATTGGGTATGGTCTTTGCTAGGAAAGGCATGTGTACAGCACCTGAGCATTTTTTTATACTCAGACGTACTATGTTAGGCTTATGGGTACGTGTCAGAGATTTGTGGTGTGGTTACACAGGCATGTTTAAATACACCTAATATTACAAGTGCACAGCAAACTATCAGTCCAGAATCTGGTGTACTAACATGGCCTTTGGTGTCTATCCACTAGATAGGCGCTCAAATACTATGGTGATATGGATGGTATAAGAATCTGAACAAAGCAGAGTAGGTGCATCACAGCAAGGCTGCAGAGGGCGTAAGTCCTAATGCTGTTGTAACAATGGACTAATCTACTTTCACTCAAGCATTAGATACTTTGGGTGAAATTCTGGTCCCACCGAAGCCAAATGAATGACTCCCCCTGACTTCAACTTGACCAGGATTTCACCCCACTTCTTGGTCCCGAGTGACATCCATGATGTGATCTTTGTGCATTTTTGCCCATGAGACCAGCCATGTACATTCCTGTAATGCTATTTTACAGATATGCAGGGTGTTTTTCATAAGGCAGCCTGCTAATAAATTCCTGCGGTTTGCACAACTTTTCAAACTCCTTGGGTCCTTATAATTAAAATTCCATACCTCAGTTGATTTCTCCCCCAACTTGCCCCGATCTGAGTTCTAAACCTCACAAGAACTGAGTGATCGTGGAAATGCACAGAGAGTCTTATAATGAAAGTAACATATGCCATTTCATAAAATAGAAAGTAGATTAAATACAGAAGAAATCGGAGGGCTATGGCATGAAACAAGGAAGCAGTAAGAGAGGAGTGAACGCTATAAAGATAGTGCCACAAAGAGAGAACAGGGCATCCTCTTACTTAATGAATATTTATTGCAAACTGCTGCCTATTATCTTTCAAAGAATTTTTATACAGTTCCCATGTCTTTCATCTGTTTCATGTGATGGTTTATCTAACAGTGGAAATTGCATGCATCAGGTAAATGTTGATTTACATGCAAATTGCCTCTGCTAAACTTGCCTTTAAGTAAAAGAAGATTCAGAAATATTTTTTCTCTTATTAATTTGCAGTTTCAACCCCGCCCTCCCAAACACAACAAATGCAAATAATCTAATTCATTTGTAAATATAAAACAATTTGTTAGGATTTAACTTCACCATATTTTTCCTCCATGTTCTTTAAATAAATTGCCATGTTTACCAAAGACAAACAGAAGAGAAACACTCTGTGTTCCAACTCAGCAGCTTCCTTCCCTTTTACAGGGTTATGGTCAAGATAAAAATCACAGGCCAGATTCATTCCTGATGTAATTACTGTTTGAAATGGATTTACACTAGAGATTCTCTGGACCCCCATATATTTAAATCCAAATATTACTTCTCTGGGTGATAAGGTGGTTGAGGTAATATCTTGTACTAGACCAACTTCTGCTGGTGAAAGAGACCAGCTTTTGAGCTTATACAAGAGCTCTTCTTCAGGTCTGGCTGAGCTCTGTGTAAGCTAAGACGCTGGTCTTTTTCACCAATAGAATTTGATCAATAAAAGGGTATTACATCACCCACCTTGTTTCTCTGTTATTCTGGGATCAACATGGCTACAACAACACTGGAAACAACTTCTCTGGACAACACTTTAGATTATTAGAAGTGAATTTTAAACATCTGGGCCTACATCTGCAAAAGTGACTAGTGGTTTTGGATGCCTCAGGTGTTGTGGTTCGGCTTGAGACACTTAAAAAAAGCTTGATTTTCAGAAAGTGCTGCACACCCAACCTCTGAAATTCAGATCACTTCAAGCTGCCTCAGATTGGATACCCAAAAAATTAGGTCCCAAAAACCATAATTACTTTGGAAAATCTCAACCCTATTTTACTTTTCACCATCTTTGTCTCCTTTTGCTTAGTTTGGATGAGAAGACTATGTTGGTCAGTTTTCACTTTCTGTTTATAGTTAGCGGTTGCCCTAGCTCACTGTGTGCACCTCATGAAGTTTCTTAATCTGTGTCTCAGTTTCCCCATCTGTAAACTGGGGATAACAACAAGGTACTTCCTAACCTATCATGGTTTTGAGGATTAGTTAGTTAATATTTGCAAAATGCTAAGTATTAGGATTCGCCTCTGGCCAGTCTCTCTCTCTGGTTCTTATGTATTAGCACAATGATCTTGTATTTGGGTTTCCAGGAAGAATGCTTACATCCATTACAAAAAAAGTCTGTTCATTGATGTCTGTCAGGATGTTTCAGAGGCTTAAGATAGTGCATTCAAGTTTCCCCTCGAGGTGTGGGTTTGATTCCCATTCTTCTCAATAGCAATTTTTTGACAGAAAATATGGGATAGGGTAAAAGGCTCTGGGATGGCACTTGGAAGACCTACGTCCAATTCCTGGCCATGCAACAGATTGTATGTGTGACTTTTGGCAAGTT